>NC_080552.1:13740854-14340854 GCF_028640845.1 Ahaetulla prasina
CTTTGGCAGGATGCAAGGCTGAGTCAACCTTGAGCCAGTCAGGATCGAACTACCGGCAGTCAGCAGAGTTAGCCTGCAATACTGCATTCTAACCACTATGCACCATGGAAGGAAGGAACGAAGGAACGAAGGAAGGAAGGAAGGAATAGCAGACATATATGGCTTCACAGTGCTTTTATAGCCCTCTCTAAGCAGTTTACAGAGTCAGCCTATTTGCCCCAACAATCTGGGTCCTCATTTTACCCACCTCAGAAGGATGGAAGGCTGAGTCAGCCTTGAGCCGGTCAGGATCAAACTCCTGGCAATGGGCAGTGAGTTAGCTTGCAATACTGCGGCTCAATTACGATTTAAATGCACAAGAAGTTCGTTGGCTAATAAACCTTGACCATTTCGCGCGCTAAAAGCTACAATCAGCTACCCATGCGCAAGTAGATTCCTCCAGCTTTATTTCTGGAGAAAGCTGGCGACGGTTGGTACAGCCTCATAAAGGCTCAGCCAAAGCTTTGGTTCGTCAAGCGGAGATGAAACGAATCAGTCCTTCCTTTTCCAATCCCGTGGCTCAAAAATGCTATTGTTATTCTTTTCATTGTTTAGAGTAATTAGTTTTCAGCTCATTAGGAGTGTCGCTAACACATGGAGGACTTTAATTTGAGGCCTTCAGGCATGTAGACGTTGGTCCACATTCATTTTCAACCCACGTGGTTTGCCCAGAAACATTCCTTGCTTTTCCACGAGCAGAAAGATGCCAGTTTAACGGTCTGGGTTTTACTATTTATCCGAAGAGACTATTTTTTCCCTCCCCAACTGGTTGAATGAATGAGTGAGGGGAACGAGGGGAAGGGATAAGATGCCTGTGAAGATGTGAAGAAGGCCGTAATTCAACACAGATTTCTACTGCCTTGATTGAACTGCGCTCTGCAGGAGATGTCCCTGTGCTGTTAGTCAGTTCTGTCTTTCTTCGCATCTGCCACAACACGAATAAGCAGCCTGGTGCTACGAGCAGAAAATATAATTATTAGGTAGAGGAAGTCCACAATTTATGAAATTCTGGGACCAGAAATTCCATTGCTCAGCAAGGCGGTTATTAACTAAGTCACACCTGACAGCGAGAGGTTCCACCCATCCACCCAACACACTCCTGATAGCAAACTGGTAGCGCCGGAATTTGAAACCCACTACTGCTTAGGGGCAACACAAAATGCTTCTGTTGTGACTCCAGCCCTCGAACCTGGCCCCATGCCCGAAAGTGACTCTGAGAGTGAGGGGGAAGGGCCGGTAAGGCTTACTTCGGGAGCACCGATTCCTTTGGCTCGGTTCTAGGAGCCAGAACCAGACCAGTCGGAGGATGTAATGAGGCCGTCATCCCCCAATTCCTCCCTTCCCCAGGCTACGCCTTCAGACCCAGCTGATAATAATAAGCTTGGCTTGACCCGCGCTTCAGAAGTTTAGAGAGGTGGCATCATCAAAAGGAAGAGCAGTCCCAAAACTCCTTATATATCCTGTCGGGTGGGGCTCCTGCCCCACCCCACAGGATATATAAGGAGCTTTGGGACTGCTCTCACTCCACAGGAAGCAAAGTTTAGCTGATCTGTTTCAAAAAGAGCTGAAAGTCTTGCTACGTGAGTCATTTGTTTGAACTTTGGCAGGCAGCTGCGATTTCTCTGCCAGGACTGATAAGAGCTGTGAATCCACTGGCTGAAGGCCAGCTCATGGGTCTGAAGTGGGGAAGGAGACAGAACAGCTTCTCCAATGTTGTTATTAGCACTTTCATCAGAATAACTGAATTGGAAGGTCCTTTGGAGGTCTTCTAGTCCATTCCCCTGCCTCAACAGGAGACCGAGACCCTTTACCAGGGATGTCAAACTTGATTTCATTGAGGACCACATCAGGGTTGTGTTTGACCTCGGAGGGTGGGGGGACTGAGTGGGTGTGGCTGGGGTGGGCATGGCCAACACGACATTCTGCAGCCCACATGCAGCCCTCCCGGGCTCCAGTTTCATCTGCGACAGCCTCCTGCAGCCCTCTGCCAGTGCCAAGGACCTCCTGAGCTCCGTTTTCGCTGGCAGAGAGCTTCAGGAGGCTGTCGCAGCTAAAAACAAAGCTCAGGAGGGCTGCGCGCGGCTGTCCCAAGCTCCGTTTTTGATGGCAGAGGCACCGCGAGCTGGTCCATCCTTCGCTGTTTCCAGGGCAGCCCAATGGGCCAGATCTAAGTACCCCTGAGTTTGGCACCCGTGCCTTATACCATCCCGGTAAAAGACACACATGTTGAACTTTGCTTGCTAATCAAGGGGAGATCAAACAGCAACACCTCTGCACCACGCAAACCAGGAGCATCCCAGGAATTTGAAAACACAGTCCTTTTTTTGGGAGAGTCCCTCCAGAAGAAGTGAAAATCCTATTAAAGAATGCCACACATCTGCTGTATTTAACCTCTGGCCCTTCTCCATAACAGTTTACATAGGGAACACTCGGGCTGGTGTTTCCCAATTGGTTTCAGTTGCCAGGGCAACAGTCAACTAACCTTCTCGACTCTAATGCCTAGTTTCCTGTGAGATACCCTAGTCAGGGGTGGGCTTCAGATCCTTTAGCAACAGGGTCACTGCCCCGTTGCTGGGTGGGCGTGGCCATGGTGGGCGTGGCCCAATCGGCCACCTGCACCACAGCGGGGTGGGGGGCATTTTCACCCTCCCCAGGCTCCGGAGGCTTTCGTTGAGCCTCGGCGTGACCAACTCAATGTCACTCATGTCAAAGGGCACTTCGCCAGCCTCTACTCGCCCCTCCCCTCCCAGCCCCTCCTCACCTGCCCGGGCTCCTTAGGGCCCCAATAGGAAGCAGTTGTTGGAACTAAGCAGCCACCATGAGAAAGAGTTGGCAAAACTCTGATGGCTCAGACTGCTAAGACAGTCTGTTATTAACACAGCTGCCTGCAATTACTGCAGGTTCAAGCCCCACTAGGCCCAAGGTTGACTCAGCCTTCCATCCTTTATAAGGTAGGTAAAATGAGGACCCAGATTGTTGGGGACAATAAGTTGACTTTGTATATAATATACAAGTGGATGAAGACTATTGCTTGACATAGTGTAAGCTGCCCTGAGTCTTCGGAGAAGGGCGGGATATAAATGCAAATAAAATAAACAAAAAACAAAAAAAACAGGTCAGTTCAAATTGGATCTGATGGGAAAGGAGGCTCATCAGAAGCACCTCACTGAGGACTATGAGCATAGGCTTTCCAAGCAGAGGAAAGACCTGTGGGAGTGCAAGGCCAGATACTGGCACCTGGAGGCTCAGTGGGCTGAGATGGTCAGCCAGTTCCAGGCCATGAGGCAGTCCCACTGGAACAAGGTCCTCTGGCTCTTCACCACCACCAGCACTTCCCTCCACCCTCCACCCTTCGCCCAAAGCCCCGTACCAGGCGGCTGAAGCAGACCCCAAGTCGGAATTTCTTCCCCACTCCAACCCACACAGAAAGACCCTGAAGGGGGAGACTCTCTGCAGCAACACAAACGTTCATTGCACATATCCGGCCCAGGGGCCATAGTCTGAGGACCCCTGATTTAGTACAATATAAAAAATGCAAATGATTTTTCTGCAGACCACCAAAATTTTCTCGGATCAATCATCTTGGTTGTTCTTCTCTGCTTGTCGGTTCGGCTTGTTGGTTGTAGAAGAGAAATTACAAACAATAGGAATCCATGCTACCAAAAAAGGGGATTGAGAAGTTGCCCACAGTTTATCATTTGCTATTTATCCAGGCAGCCCATTAAAACTCTGCGGAGTCAGATTCCTTTCAACTTCAGCTTCATCTGGTTCTTCTATTTACATTTTGGATGCCAGTGTTTATCCTTCCTTTTCAACAAAAAAAAAAAACCCAATTGGACACATCTCCAAAATGCAGTGGAAATATGCAAGGCGGGGAGATTGATCCTGCACCACATTTTGAAGACTGACACCTAATTTAATCCTCCGAAATCATGTTCTAAATGTATATATGATGTCTACCCCACACTTTAACCCCAAATCGTTTTTTTCCAGGGCAGTAGACAAAAGTCATTGGATTGTGAAGTTTAGCATTAGAGTACTGTTCAATAGAACTGGGGCTGAAGAGAGACAAAGTTGGGGGAAGTCTGGTCCAGAGGTGGTATTCAGCAGGTTCTGACCAGTTCTGGAGAACCGGTAGTGGAAATTTTGCGTAGTTCAGAGAACCGGTAAATACCATCTCTGACTGGCCCCGCTCCCATCTATTCTCTGCCTCCCGAGTCCCAGCTGATCAGGAGGAAGTGGAGATTTTACAGTATCCTTTCCCTGGAGTGGGGTGGGAATGGAGATTTTACAGTACCCTTCCCCTGCCACACCCACCAAGCCATGCCATGCTCACCAAGCCACACCCACAGAACCGGTAGTAAAATAATTTGAATCCCACCACTGGTCTAGTCCAAATAGTTGCCTAATCTTTTTTATTATTATTATTTCATTTTGTCACAACAGTATACACAAACATTGTCATAAATAAAACAACATATCATGAAGAAAATATATATATATAAGTAAAAAAAATATGTTTCAACTATATTAATTTGATATAATAAAGGGAACAATAGGACAGGTACGGTAGGCACTTTTGTGCTCTTATGCACGCCCCTTATAGTCCTCTTAGGAATGGGGTGAGGTCAATAGTAGACAGTTTTTGGTTAAAGATTTTGGGATTTCGAGTAGAGACTATGGAGTCAGGTAATGAGTTCCAAGCATTAACAACTCTGTTACAGAAGTCATATTTTCTGCAATCAAGTTTGAAGTGGTTGACATTAAGCTTGAATCTATTCTTTGCTCTTGTAATATTTGCTCTTGTAATATTTTCTTGAACACCTCCAGTGGATGGACCATCCACAACTCCACAACAAGGCAAGTTGTTCAATTGATCAATCATTCTCACCATCGGGAAATTCCTCCTTATTTATTTCCAGGTTGGATCTCCCTCTGATGAGCTTCTTCCACCCGTTACTTCTTCTCCTGCTCTTCAGTGCATTGGAGAAGAGATTGATCCCCACTCTTTCCTGTGGCAGCCCTTCGATTATTGGAAAACTGCTATCATGTCTCCCCAATATTTGAGGGGCTGCCACAGAGAGGAGGGTGGGGTCAAGCTATCCTCCAAAGCACCCAAAGGCCAGACAAGGAAGAATGGAAGGAAACTGATCAAGGAGAGATTCAACCTAGAAATAAGGAGGAATTTTCTGACAGTGAGAACAATCAACCAATGGAACAGAAGTTGCCTTCGGAAGTTGTGGGAGCTTCATCATTGGAGGCTTTCAAGAAGATATTGGACTGCCATCTGTCAGAAATGGTGTAGGGTCTCTTCCTGGTAGGGGGTTGGACTAGATGACCTACAAGGTCCCTTCCAACTCTGTTAAACTGTTAATCTTATCTCATTTTATATCTCATCTCATCTCATTTAACCTCATCTCATCATCTTATGTTATTTCATTTTAACTTATCTCGTATCTTATCTCATCTTATGCCTTCTCTCATCTTATATCTTATCTTATCTCATCTCATCTCATCACATCTCACCTTTCCTTACTTATGTCTCCTGTGTCCACTGCTGTTAAAGGGGTTGGAAAGAATTCCAGAAACCAGACTCTGTAGCTTTCCTAATCTTAAAGGCAGAGGTGGTATTGAGCTGGTATGAACCGGTTTGGGCAAACCGGTAGTGGTGACCTGCAAGTGGACCCATCCCATCCACCCGCCCAGGCACAATCCTGTCCTATAGCGCTGCGTTGTTTGACATCGCATGCATGCGTGGACGGCGCGTGCATGCAAATTGCCATGTTGCTTGATGTCACATACATGTGTAGACGGTACACATGAACGAATTGCTGTGTTTTGTGACGCCACAGGCATGTGTGGCGCACGCTCACATTTCCGGTGCTGGGCGAACCAGGCGCTACATTATGTGAAGCCCACCCCTGCTTCAGGGGGTTTTCTGGGGAGGAGAGGAGGACATGAAGTCCCAGTGAGGATGGAATATCCTGGAAACAATCCCGATATCCACAACTGTGAGCAAATGTCTGGAAAAAGTAAACCCAGACTTGTTGACAGGAGAAGGATTAAGCAAGAAGTGGAGGGAGCTGTGATAAGCTTCACGCAATTCGGAAACCTCTACAAATGGCTAATCGCTGCCTCATCCGACCCTTTGCTTCTTCCTCCCTACTAAGCAGGATTAGTTTCACATCCTCTCTCGCTCACTCCTGTCTCAAACGGATTTCAGGAACGCAGCTTTAGTTTTCGAAGGCCAGTCAACGTGGGACGGGTGGGGGGGAGAGAGAGTCCCAGTTAAAATGTCATTCTGCTCCCAGGGGCTAAGTCACAAGCTTGGCCAAAGGAGCCCTGTTGGCATGGTGTCCTTTCCCTGAACTGACTCCAAGCAAGCAGAGGATTGTGACTTGGAGACGATTTTTGACTCGGTTGACTTGGAGATCACTTCTGCAGAGATGCAATGCAGCTGCATGGTCTCTACTAAGGCTGCGTTGCCAAATGCCTTAAATGCCTCTCAAAGGTTTCCTTTCCCCAGTCAATGCTTTTTTTTTTTTCCCCTATGTGATTTTTCCAGGGCATTTGAGATCTCCTTCTGGACTCTTCTTGATGGTCATTGAGCTGATTCCAGTGGTGATGGTGGCGGCAACGGATTCTTTTCAGGGACATGTTTTTTTCCAATGCTCTTGACCGGCAACAGCTCCTTCCCAATCAGAAAGAGCCCTTAAGAGGATAAGCATTCTGACCTCTTCCCTTGAGGTTCACTGGACCATTGGAAACTAAGAAGGGTTCAGAGACGGGAGAGAAGATAGACAGACAGAGATAGGTTAAATAGAAGATAGGTGATAGCTGGTAGGTAGGTAGGTAGGTAGGTAGGTAGGTAGGTAGGTAGGTAGGTAGGTAGGTAGGTAGATGATAGAGAGAGGGGGAGGATAGATAGATAGATAGATAGATAGATAGATAGATAGATAGATAGATAGATAGATAGATAGACAGACAGACAGACAGACAGACAGACAGATACTGTAGATAAATACTGTAGATAGATACTGAGATAGATAGATAGATAGATAGATAGATAGATAGATAGATAGATAGATAGATAGATAGATAGATAGATAGATAGATAGATAGATACTGATAGATAGATAGATAGATAGATAGATAGATAGATAGATAGATAGATAGATAGATAGATAGATAGATAGATAGATAGATAGATGATAGATAGATAGATAGATAGATAGATAGATAGATAGATAGATAGATACTGATAGATAGATAGACAGACAGACAGACAGACAGACAGACAGACAGACAGACAGACAGACAGACAGACAGATGAGAGAGATATAGTGAGATTTAATATACTTCTGCAGACCTATTTAAACTAGAACTCAGTTATTTGCAATTTTTAAAAAAAAATTCTGAACAGCAGAAAATAAAACCACTCTTTAATATCTTAATTCAGAATGCCTTAATTCTAGGAGAGGATTGAAAACTAAGAAGACTGGCATCTCCTGAGGATTTGAGAAAGAAAGGCCATGCAAAGAACTGGCTCATTGTGGGAAGAGGACGACACGTTTCAGAAATATCCTACTTTAGATAGACGGGTATACAGGCGAGAATGACCCTAACATTCCTTCACTGCTTTTCAGACCACTGGACATCTAAAGCATTATAAGAAGAAGAAGAAAACAACCTAGAACTATGCCTAAACATTTTTAGAAAAAAAATAGATGGGTAGAAGGAAGGAGAGGGAGAAGAAGAAGAAAAGCAGGTCTTATCAAGAGAAAGTATTTTAAAATGTGAGTGTTGCAGCTGAGAAAAACCCATTTCATTTGCCAGAAGAAGGAAGGTGAAGAGGGCATCACCATAAATCTACGGCCCCAATTTGAGCTGGTTAATGTTAACAGTGAATACAAGAATTAAGAAAAGTGATAAACCAACTCATACTTCATGACTAGTGAGGAAAAAAAAGAGGAAAACTCCCTCTGTTGCCTGCTTCTTTCACAGTGATGAACAATGTATCAGTAAACAGAGTCCTAGGAGGACGTAGTGGCTTAGTGGCTAAGACGCTGAGCTTGCTGATCGAAAGGTCAGCAGTTCAGCGGTTCGAATCCCTAGTGCTGCCTAATGGGGTGAGCTCCCATGACTTGTCCCAGCTTCTGCCAACCTAGCAGTTCGAAAGCATGTAAAAAATGCAAGTAGAAAAATAGGGACCACCTTTGGTGGGAAGTGTGCCTTTGGCATTGAGTCATGCCGGCCACATGACCACGGAGACGCCTTCGGACAGCGCTGGCTCTTCGGCTTTGAAACAAAGATGAGCACCACCCCCTAGAGTCGGGAAAGACTAGCACATATATGAGAGAGACCGACAGAGTCCTAGCTCACAACATTCAATGATCACTGTTCACAATTTTCTTGTCCTCCGTGCTTTCTCCCCTGTGAAAATCAGCCGCCCACGGACAACAGCAATTTTTGCAAGTGTTAAGAATTCAGTCTCCCTATATCGAATGGCAGTTGTGTGATTTCACTGACACGCCGTTTCCTGTCTGCTGAGCCTTTGAGGTCACCCAAAGGGAGTGTCTTCATTTTAGCTGCCCCAAACAATTGTTAAAATATTCTTCCGACATTAGCCGAGTTATTGGCTCAGTTATTAGTATTAACTCATCAGCTGAGTGAAGCCAATGCAAACCGAGGTTGCATTCACAGAGGGATAGAATCAAGATCATGTGAAGTTTAGTTCAGGCTGGAATTCCTTTCTTTAAAATGGTGTTGCTTTCACTTTTAAAAAATCGAGCCTTTTTGGTGCCCGGGGAAGAAAACGTGTCAGGAAAACCACTTCCCAAAAAGAGAATAAATTTTTGAAATCAAATGCAAAAACAGACACCAGGACGAGATTTAGGGTGGAATTCCTTCCTTAAAAATGGTGTTGCTTCCAGTTTTTAAAAATCCAGCCTTTTGGGTGCCTGGGAAGAAAACATGTGACTCCACGTTTGGGAAAACCACTGCTGAGGAAGCCAAATTTTTCTTGAAACCAAACGCAAAAATGGACAAAAGGATGAGATATAGGGTGGAATTCCTTCTTTAAAAATGGTGTTGCTTCCAGTTTTTAAAAAATCCAGCCTTTTTGGTGCCTGGGATGCTCCACGGTCAGAAAAACCGCTGCCCGGGAAGCCAACTTTTTGTTGAAACCAATGTGACATAAATGTGTCAGGTTCCTTCACAGGAATCATAACTTCCTTCCAGCCGATTTCATTTTTTTAAAAGCTGCAGTGATGCGCCTTAAGAGTTTAATGAGCCAAACCTATTTTCATCAGCGCCATGCTGGTTCTCCTTCCATTAGATTTGTTGTTCAATGGCGTAGAGCATCGAATCAGTAAGAATTCATGCAGGAAGGCAGAAGTTAATATTGGCAACTATTCTCTGAGCCTTCTATGAAAACAGCCTGGTTCTGATTTTATTCTTTAAAAAAAGAAAAAGAAAAAAAATAGCTTCTGATTAGATTGGCTTTTTTTTTTAAAGTGTCATACATTTAATGGACTGTTTCACATTTGAATTCCTTAAAGTACTGCTTCCTAAACTTTCTCCTTCATTACCCAAAACAACTTCTCAGAAACTCTTAGCGAGTTTTGCAGAGAAAATACCCCTGGAAGGAGAAATTACTAGAAAAATGTTAGATTGTGCAGAAATGAACAGATTAACTTTGATGATTAAAGAAAGAGAGGACTCTGAATATTTTAAGATATGGGATAAATTTTATCATTGGTTAGAAGAAAGGTACAGATAAGCAATGGATAATTACGTAAGAAAATGATAATAATGTACTCGTGGAAAAATGGTAATCGTTTAAACTGAAGTGAAGAAAGAAGAAACAATAAAAGATGGAGCCAGGAAGAAAACACCAAGACGTCACGCGGAAGGAATTACTGATGTTTTAAACATTTAAGAAAATGTTGGATAACCATCTGTCTGAGATGGTGTAGGGTTTCCTGCCTGGGCAGGGGGTTGGACTAGAAGGCCTCCAAGGTCCCTTCCAACTCTGTTGTTGTTGTTGTTGTTGTTGTTAAATGTTTGTCTATAAAATAAAAAAAACTTTTAAAAAAAGAAAAGAAACTCTTAGCGAGTTTTGAGGGCCATTCTTAAGTCCCTTCCTTCAGCGCCATCACAAGTTTGAACAGTTGCTGAACGAATGGTCATAACTCAAGGACGGCCCATATTCTGGGAGCAATGCCGTTAATGAACTTTGTGTCATTTCAACAATATACCATTGGTCATTTCATTTATTTTCATCTCTTTTTTTGTTATAAAGACAAAGATTCATTATTGTGTTATATGTGCTAAGAGATTATTATTATTATTATGACCACTATTTAGAAAATTATTTTGAGGGTGAAAAACGGGCCTCTTGGAAGTTCCGGAAGTTCAGAAACGGGCCTGTTTCCAGCCTCCAGAGGGCCTCCAGAGCCCGGGGGAAGCAGTTTTCGCCCTCCAGGAGGCTCCAAGAAAACCTCCGGAGCCTGGGCAGGCAGCCAAATAGGCCACACCCACCCAGCAATGGGGCAGCGAACCCGTTGCTAAAGGGTCTGAATAGGGGTGAAATGTAAAATTTGTTACTACCGGTTCTGTGGGCGTGGCTTGGTGGAAGGGGTTAATGTGACTGGGTGGGCGTGGCCAACTTTTTTTTTTACTTTTAAAAGTATTTTTTCCACAACCTCTTCGGCCGAAGAGGTTGTTAAAAAATGCTTGTAAAAGACTGTGATGATTAGGCAACTCAGCTGGGATTGCCAAAGGAAAAAAAGCTTTTAAAGGGTTCCAACGATCCCAGCTGAGTTGCCTGATCGCCAGAACCTTTTAAAAGCATTTTTTTTACAACCTCTTTGGCTGAAGAGCTTGTAGAAAACATGCTTTTAAAGGGTTCTGACGATCCCAGCTGAGCCGCGCGATCATCAGAGGCTTTTTTTTTTTTACTTTTAAAAGCATTTTTTCGGGGAAGAAAAAATGCTTTTAAAAGTTAAAAAAACCCAAAGACCTCTGATGATCACGCAGCTCAGCTGGGCATGTGGGGGGGACAGGGATTTTTGCTACCGGTTCTCCAAACCACCCGCTGCCGTCCCTACCAGATCGGGCAATCCGGTCTGAACCGGAAGCATTTCACCCCTGATCTGAAGCCCATTCCTGAACTGGTTTATATTAAAGAGTTTATATCATAAGTTAAAGAGTTTATATAGTTTATATTAAAGAGTCAGACATGACTGAATGGATATCATCATTCAGTTTTGGTTTTTATTTAGGATGCTGTGTTATATTCCATAATGCAAACCATGGTTTAATGTTTTCTCTGCCTCTCTAACTCACACACAGATAACAGATGAGAAATATTAATTTTATTGCATGTAAAAACTGCCCGGCCTCCTGCACAAACTCTTGGTTTAGCGCTTTTAGCTACACTAAGTTCCAACGCTTCCAGCATCGATTTTCCTCCCAAAGCATCACTTGAGCTACGTACATAGATTGTCTACCCTTCTCTCTCAAAACTCCAAAGGCAACAAAAGGCAGGCAAGAGACATAAACTCTTCATAATTAATGGAGCAGCCAAGCTGAAAAACACATTAGGCTGCATATTAATGACAAGTAGCTTATGGTAACCGCTTTGAATTGCGCGGACTCAATGTGTATTTAATTAGGATTTAATAAAGCCACAGCCTGTTCTCAGAGGCCAATTAGAAACACAGCTTGGTGGAGTTTTGAAGCTCCGAAGCGGATGCCTTTGAGATCCAGATAGGCCCCGAATATATTGCTATTAATCCTCAATCAAGGCGCCGCAGAGTCAAAAACACACAAGCCTCTTTATTAAATCTTAATGAGGGTCATACTGGGGTGCAGGGAGATACCATTTTTCTTCAATGTGGGGTGCAAGAAGAACAATGAGGCGAGTTCAGCTGGGAAGGATCTGTTTTCAAGGAAGCTGGCTGCACGTCTTCACAACCGGGAGGGCTTTGTACGTACGCAGAGTGCAATACCGGCAGGCATAACGGACAAGCCAGACCAGGGGGTGAAATCCAGCAGGTTCTGACAGGTGCTGGAGAACCGACAGCGGAAATTTTGAGTAGTTCAGAGAAGGGCAAATATCACCTCTGGCTGGCCCCAGAGTAGTGTGGGAATGGAGATTTTGCAATATCTTTCCCCCAAGAGCGGGGTCGGAATGGGGATTTTGCAGTATGTTTCCCCTGGAGTGGGGTGGGAATGGAGATTTTGCATCCGTTTTTCCGATAAGCAAAGTCCAATGGGGGAAGCCAGATTGACTTCACAACTGCGTTACTAACTTAACGACTGTGGTTGTTTTGCTTAACGACCGTGGCACGGCAGGTCATGAAATGTGGCAAAAGTCACTGAAAACCCGTCTCGCTTAGCCATGGAAATTTTGGGTTCAGTTGGAATCCTAATTCAGATGGATAAGGGATATGCCCGGGGTAAAATCCAGCAGGTTCTGACAGGTTCTGGAGAACCGGTAGCGGAAATTTTGAGCAGTTCGGAGAACCGGCAAATACCACCTCTGGCTGGCCCCAGAGTGGGGTGAGAATGGAGATTTTGCAATATCCTTCCCCTGGAAAGGGGTGAGAATGGAGATTTTGCAGTATCCTTCCCCTGTCACGCCCATCAAGCCACGCCCACAGAACCGGTATTAAATAATTTAGATTTCACCACTGAGCCAGACCCCAAAATTATCCCTTTTCGCAGGCAAATCTAGGTCTGAATTCTGGTTAGCGCAAGGAAGGGAAACTCTCTGTGTGCCACAGACGTGGTGGTGACAGCTTATCTGATCAGCTGTGCAACGCTGGTGCCTCTGAGAAAGCATCTTGTTACACCCATTTACAAATTGGATCCGTAAGTACAGACGTCACGTTGTCCGTGCAAAAGACGAGAACTTGCTCGAGACGTGAAAAAGGTGTCGCGTAACGTCTTGCTTCCCTGACACAACTTCCACCTTTTGAGGCCTCCGTTGGGCGCTGCAGCTGCCCCACCCCCTCAAAAAAAGCCCATGCAATTCTAGGGGTGCTTTAGCAGAGGAATAAAATCAAGATCACGTGAAGTGACCTTTAGGATCGCTTTGTCGCCTTGGTAAGACTGTACTTGGAATGTGGCATCCAGTTTTGATCACCGTATTATAAAGAAGATGTTGAGACTTCCGGGCAAAAGTGCAGAGAAGAGCAGCAAAGATGATTATCGGTCAACCAGTGGAACAGCTTGCATTTGGAAGCTGTGGGAGCTTCATCACTGGAGGCTTTCAAGAAGAGATTGGACTGCCATTTGTCAGAAATGGTTTAGGACAGGGATGGCGAACCTTTTTGGCACCGAGTGCCCAAACCGGAATGCACGTTCATGTGCTGGAGTGCTGGAAACCAAAAAACAGCCCAGAAAACAGCCTGAAAACAGCCCAAAAAACAGCCTGGAAAACGGTCTGAAAAACGACCTGTTTTTTGGGCTGTTTTCTGGCTGTTTTCTGGCGCTCCAGTGCCTGCAAAGACCAGCTGGCCGACATGTACCAGAAGAGCAGCTGGCGGTGGCACGTGCCACAGAGAGGGCTCTGCGTGCCACCTCTGGCACACATGCCATAGGTTCGCCATCACGGGTATAGGGTCTCCTGCTTGGGCAGGGGGTTGGACTGGATAACCTACAAGGTCCCTTCCAACTCTGTTAATCTGTAATACAGAGATTAGGGGCCTGGAAGCTAAAATATATGACGAATGGTTGCAGGAATTGGGCACGTCTAGTCTAATGAAGAGACAGATCAGAGGACAGTAGTCCTCCAATATTTGAGGGGATGTCAAGAGGGGGTCAACCTATCCTCCAAAAGGCCTGAGGGCAGGACAAGAAGCAGCGGATGGAAACTAATCAAGGAGAGAAGCAACCTAGAACTAAGGACAAATTTCCTGACAATGGGAACAATTAACCAATGGAAGAACTTGCCTCCAGAAGTTGCAAATGCTCCAACACTGGAAGTTTTTAAGAAGCTGTTGGATAACCATCTGTCTGAAGTAGTGTAGGGTTTCCTGCCTAAGCAGGGGGTTGGACTAGAAGACCTCCAAGGTCCCTTCCAGCTCTGTTATTCTCTCCATCTCTCCTAACGGGAGGGCTGTTCCTGTTTTCTCTTCCTATGGGCCTCTGGTGGCTCAGACTGCTAAGACAGTCTGTTATTAACACAGCTGCTAAAAAGAATTACCCACAATAGAAGAATGGATATTGAAAGTTTCCAATTTGGCTGAGATGGCTAAAATCTCAGCCTTCTTGAAAGACAGTACTCAAGAAAAATATTTAAATGAATGGAAGAACTGGATTGACTATATTCAAAATAGATATCAGATTAAGAAATTTCGGATTGCCTTTGAATGAAGGATGTTGTTTTTGATTTTAATGGAAGAAGTCAGGTTATGTGAGAGAGAAGGATTATAATTGTGTTAGATTTTAAAAATTTAATGTATGACTGTTTGTTTAATGAACTATACCTTGTGTTTGCTCCGGGAAGTCCGGGGGGGGGAGGGGGGTTTTGGAGGGAGGGGGTAAGGGGGGGAAATTTAATTGTTGTTGTAAAACTTTTTCAATAAAAAAAATTTAAAAAAACAAAAAAAAACACAGCTGCTTGCAATTACTGCAGGTTCAAGTCCCACCAGGCCCAAGGTTGACTCAGCCTTCCATCCTTTATAAGGTAGGTAAAATGAGGACCCAGATTGTTGGGGGCAATAAGTTGACTTTGTATATAATATACAAATGGATGAAGACTATTGCTTAACACAGTGTAAGCCACCCTGAGTCTTCAGAGAAGGGTGGGATATAAATGCAAATTAAAAAAAAAAAAGTCTCTCGTCAAAAACCCATACCTTTTTCATGACATCAGTGAGCATCTGTGCCAGCAGCAGCGTGTGGGAAATCGACCCCATTCCGTGGACCAGACACGGAATGTCATCTAAAATCCCTGCTATTTCTTCAAGCCAACAACAGGGTGTAGGAAACCAACCGTCCATACTTGTCTCCGCATGACTGAGAAGGAAACCAATTCAGGGTCTTAATAGCTGCACTTTTGAGAGGGTTATATAGCCAACCCGATCTACGGGGAAATGAGTGTGTCTCCTTCCTGCCAAGCAATTTTTTGCTGGTCTGTGTCGTGGCGGGGCGGTGTGTGAACTGACCAGAGGAACGTCTGATGCCTTCTCCACCTTTCCCCTATCCTGGTTTAAAGAGATCAGAACCTAATGATTAGCCAGCGTGATGCCCCGTTGACCCCCTCCTTCTGGACCTTCCCGTCTCTTAGGCGTGCGGCTTCGGTAAGGTTGAGAACATTCAAGTGGGCACGCTGGAATCTTTGACGTAATTAGGTTAATTACAGAATGTAGCACTGAGGGTTGTTGGGTTCCCTTCCTCCACGCCGAAAGGGACAAAAAATTGAGAATGATGAAGGAGTTTTCCTTTCTCGGCCTCCCTCAGCTTGCCAAGAAGCCAGTCGAGTGGAGAGATGGAACAAGAAATGGAGAGGCAGCTATTGTCTCTGCCAAGTACCCACTCTGGGTATTAATCTAATCTGGGTTTGTCCCTGGAAGGAAGGACGTTGTTTTATTCTTTGATTATGTTCCTGGTAAACAAATGGCTTTTAAACAAAGAGTTCTAACTTTACTCCTTCCTGGAGGTTGGTCAGGCATTGCCTTCTGCTCTTTTCCTTTTTCATTATTATTATTATTATTCCGTTCCAAGAAACTTTATATCATGGGTTTTTCTGCCTTCCTCCTCCGCCAGTCGCTAAATATTATTTTTGGTTCAGTTCCCTCCGTGCCACACTGGGCTTAATAAGTCAGCGGGAGAGTGGCTGGTTCCAACAGTGTTTGAGATGGGAAGTTTGTGTGAAACCTCCGGAGCGGTGTTTCTCAACTTTGTTGGCTTGAAGATGTATGGACTTCAACTCCCAGAATTCCCCAACAAATATGGGGAAGGAAGAGGAGGGGGCAGGAGGGGAGAAGAGGGAGGAGGGAGGGAGGGAGGAGGGAGAGTAGTACTGTGTTTCCCCAAAAATAAGACCCTGTCTTATATTTTCTTGAACCCTGAATTAAGCGCTTGGCTTTATTGCCATGCGCTCAAAAGCCCGATTGGGCTTATTATCAGGGGATTCTTATTTTGGGGGAAACAAGATAGATAGGTACTGTAGATAGATAGATAGATAGATAGATAGATAGATAGATAGATAGATAGATAGATAGATAGATAGATAGATAGATGGATGGATGGATGGATGGATGGATGGATGGATGGATGGATGGATGGATGGATGGATGGATGGATGGATGGGTGGGTGGGTAGACAGACAGACAGACAGGTATAGATACTGTAGATACATAGATGATAGATAGATGATAGATAGATGGATAGATAGATAGATAGATAGATGGATGGATGGATGGATAGATAGATAGATGATACCGTGTTTTCCTGAAAATAAGAACCTGTCTTATATTTTTTTGTACCCTGAAATAAGCGCTTGGCCTTATTGCCATGTGCTCAAAAGCCCAATTGGGTTTATTATCAGGGGATGTCTTATTTTGGGGGAAACAGGGTAGTAGGAGCAGTAGGAGGAGGAAGGAGGAGGAGGAGGAAAAGGGGATCACATGACCCCAGGATGTTGTGACTGTCATAAATATGAGCCAGTTGCCAAGTGTCTGAATTCTGATCACGGGGATGCCACAGCGGTCATAAGTGTGAAAAATGGTGATAAGTCACTTTTTCCAATGCCATTGTTAACTTCAAATGGTCACTAAAGGAATGATTGTAAGTCGAGGACTACATGTACTGGCCACCAGGGATAAAGGAGACCAACAGCCTGCACAGGGCCAGCCCAGCCAGGCTTCAGGAGGAGGAAGAGGAGGAGGAGGTGGTGGTGGTGGTATAAGATCTTCTGTTTGTGCAGGGGGTTGTACTAGAAGATCTTCAAGGTCCCTTCCAACCAGTGGTGGGTTTCACTTACCTTTGCTACCGGTTCGCTCACGCACCACTTATGCGCATGCACAGAAGCTTCTGCGCATGTGCAGAGTGTATTTGATGATGTGCGGGTGGGCGGAGCCTCCTGCTGCTGCTACTATCGGTTCTCCCAAACTGAGGCGCACTGGGGCGAACTGGTAGCAACCCACCACTGCTTCCAACTCTTGTCATTTTGTTATTCCGTTAAAAACCACCCTTAGCAAGGACAGATCCGTCCTGTACAGTCCTTTGCCAAACAAAACCAAACAAAAGAATTAAATAAGACAGACACCGACGCATGTCGAAGGGAACCGGGCCTGAAGTCAAACCCCAAGGAGAGCTTGTTTTAACAGCCAGAGGTGTCATATTAGGAGAGAAGCAGGAGGGGGCGAGGGATAAGGGGACTGGAAAACTGAACTGGGGTGGAGGTAAGTGAACATCAGAGAATGCCTCGGATCAGGAGGCAGGAGACGCCAGCTGGTTTCTTTTAGCATCTGTCAAGCCACACGTTTCTGCAGATGGCCCCCAAGTCACATCACCGGTGGTATTCATTAACGCATTCTTAGGGAAAAAATGAAAAGAAACTCTCCCCCCTCAGCAAATGTACAAGATGAGTTAATCTGTTGCACAAATTGAGCCTAATCACAAAAATCCAATGCAACAAAGAAGGAAGGACATTCCCCAGATCTTTTTTTTTGGGGTACGATCGATCAAAACCATCAAGGGAAGGGGAGGAAGGGGTCGGAAAGCAGAACGAACCAAAGCTGATAGCCAGATCTAAAAATTCCCCAGTCCAGGGGTGAAATCTAAAAATTTTCCCTACCGGTTCTGTGGGCGTGGCTTAATTGATGGGCATGGCTTGGTGGTCAGGTGACCTGGTGGGCGTGGCTTGGTGGTCAGGTGACTGAATGGGCATGGCCAATAATAATAAATAATAAAAATAATAAACAAAGTATACAAAACTTGGGAGCGCACCGGTCTACCTTCTTTAAAAATAGAGGCATCGGTCTACTAGCTGCTTACCGTGCTGATCAGCTGTACTGCGGCCCTTTGAAGCGCCGCGGCAGACATTTAGGGCCGTTTGCAGCTATATCACCACCAAGAGCTTCAGGGACAGAGAAGAGGAACAGTGAGGTGTGGGCGGTGGGGCGGGGCAGGGATTTTTGCTACCGGTTCTTCGAATTACCCACCCCCATTGCTACCGGATTGCGCGATACAGTCCAAACCGGGAGCATTTCACCCCTGCCACAGTCCCAATAGGTAGAGAAATTCTGTGAGTTGAATTCCAGCGTAGTTGAAGGACAGCAGGTTAAGAAAGGCTGCTCTGAACAACCTAAAAAACTACCAAAAAACCCTAAATCTAAATCTAAATTAGTCCATAAGTCTAACTGTGCAAAAAGGAGTGGCAAAACCGTTGTGACCTAGGCCCAACTAGCTATTACCAGGCACAATCAGTCCTAAACAAACGTAGTTTATTAGAACAGCTGAAAATTACTTCATTCTCAGCTTAGTCCAAATTAATTCCAAAATAAATCCTTCAGAAAAAGTCCTTCGGCCTTATCACAAACCTTTGTCCTCTTTGGCACCCTGCCAAGGGCTTTTCTTGGCAAAGCCCCATGAAGTTCAGAAATAAGAGATGCCAACTAGAAATCAATGTAGCAACATTGCTTTCCTACAAAGAGCCCAAGAGCCGTTGCTGCTCTTTTAAGCCTTATGGGAGGAGCCAATCATCTCCTGGCCTTACTCCCGAGTCGTCCTTTTCGCTTTAGCTGCTCTTGCCTTCTGGCAGCTAACGGGCTCCCGAGCACCATTTTTGGCTGCGACAGCCTCCTGCATCTCTCTGCCAGGGAAAACAGGCCTTAGGGGAGCTGCACGCAGCCTTCGCAAGGCCTGTTTTCAGCTGCAACAGCCTCCTGCAACCCTCTGCCAGTGAAAACGGCACTCGGGAGGGCCACCCTCCCGAGCTCCGTTTTCACTGGCAGAGGCACCACAGCCAGTCCTTCACTGTTTCCAGATCTAAGCACTCCATGGGCCAGATCCAGTCCCCCCCACCCCCGGGCCTTGCATTTGACACCCTTGCCCTAGATGGTGCTAAATTTAGTTAGATTTGGTGGTAGAATCGAGACTTTACTGGAGCTACTCTACTCCAGCCATAGCAAGATAATAAATGATTTCTCCAGTTTTTTATTTGCATGTATCTTTAAAGCTGTCCATGGCAACCATTTTGGGACCGTGGCTACATTTGCTCCCTCGGTTTCAAGATGAAAAATCCAAATTGAAACAATGCCAGACTTGCTGTTCTTGTGGAACGCAATCCCCCCTTCCAGTAGCGAGTTTCAAAAATGTTTACTACTGGTTCTGTGGATGTGGCTAGGTGGGTGTGCCGTGGCGTGGCTTGGTGGGCGTGGCATGGGAAGGATACTGTAAAATCTCCATTCCCAGCCCACTCCAGGGGAAGGATACAGCAAAATCCCCATTTCCTCCCGATCAGCTGGGACTCGGGAGGCAGAGAATAGATGGGGGCGGGGCCAGTCAGAATTTTTACTACCGGTTCTCCGAACTACTCAAAATTTCTGCTACTGGTTCTCCAGAACTGGTCAGAACCTGCTGAAACCCACCTCTGCCCCCCTCTCTAAAGCAATGCAGCAATTTATGAATGAATTAATACGTCAATCGCTGTATGCTGCTTAAGGCAACTGAGAATTTCACCCTCCAAAGTATTGTTTTAATCAGGGGTGGCCCACTAATGGCCTGCAGGCTGGATGTGGCCTCCAAAATAGCTTTATCCTGGCTCCGGCGACTTGACTTAATTTTATTAAGGCATGCTTTGGAAAAACAAAATGCCCACAATTGTTCTTGCAAGAAGAGTTAGACTTGTCATAAATGGCATTGGGGTGAGATTCCGCCGGGGTTAGTCAGAGAGGGAGGGAAAGAGTTTGTTTCAGATAAAATAATCAAGATAAAACAAATTGTAATAACCTCTAAGAAGAACCTCAGGGTGAAGGAGGAGAATAGATCGAGACTGAGATGGTTTAAATCTTTCTGACTTCCGTTCATCTCGGAATAACTCCGTCTGGGAAGGAAACAAACCGGAGTGTTGGGAAGGATTTGAAGTGTTTCTTTTCTTCTCGAGAATGTTATGACAAGCCAGTTTAATGAAATCAAATTCCTGGACTGAGCAGCATCCATGTCCTTCCTGAATTCTAACCATACAAGCTGCATTCCCGCCGTGCGTGTTACCTGTGGTCCACTTCTTTACTTTTTTCTCAATTAACAACTGGGTTGGGTTCAAACAACACACTCAGCCTTAAACCAGCCACACTGGTTGGGTTCACAAATCCCACGAAGCTGCCAACTAGCAAGTTAAGTGTTCTCTGAGCCCCTCTCTGAGGAAGATGGGTGGTTTAGAAATATAAAAGAGGGAAAGGGAGGGAGGGAGGGAAGGAGAGAGGGAGGGAGGGAGAGAAAGAGGGAAAGAAGGAGGGAGGGAAGGAAAGAGGGAAGGAAGGAATGGAGGAAGAAAGGATGGGGAGGGAGGAGGGAAGGAAGAAGGGAGGAGGAGGGAAGGAAGGAAGGAGGAGGGAGGAGGGAAGGGAGGAAGGAGGGAGGAAGGAAGGAAGGAGGAGGAAGGAAGGAAGGAAGGAAGGAAGAAAGAAAGAAAGAAAGAAAGAAAGAAAGAAAGAAAGAAAGAAAGAAAGAAAGAAAGAAAGAAAGGAAGGAAGGAAGGAAGGAAGGAAGGAAGATTTTGTGAGAGGGAGAGAGGAAGCAAGGAAGGAAGATTTTGGGAGGGAGGGAGGGAGGAAGGAAGGAAGGAAGGAAGGAAGGAAGGAAGGAAGGAAGGAAGGAAGGAAGGAAGGAAGGAAGGAAGATTTTGTGAGAAGCGGGTCTACCTCTGTTTCTACTTCCCAAGAAATAGCCCTTGTTTTGATTCATGATTGTCAGGTCTCTGGTAAAATGGAACCAAGCTCAACCCTCATGTCTGAAGTCTGACCAGCCTTCACATCTTCGGCCTTGATCTAAACTTATGCCTTGATCACGGAATTGATTTTACCCCTTGCTTTGCACTTGATTGGACAAACCAGTGCAGACGTGAGGGTTTCAGGGTTACTGCTTAGAATATGCTTAAAGATACCATTCTACTCATTAAGACTTACTCTTCCAATCAAAATATTGATCTCATATTTTTTTTTCTTCATCTTTAATAGTCTAGGTCAGTGGTTCTTTAAGTGTGCTCCAAGGACGGCTGGGGTTCCCCTTAAAAACCTCTCAGTGGGTTTATGAAATCAAACTCCTTCATTGGGTATCGAAGGCCTTTGCAAAAAGTTTAAGCCACATCACTCATCTCATTATTATTTCTATTTTTTAAAAAAATAGGGGTTTTTTTGTGAAAAATATTTGTATGTTACTATCGAATGGATTTCGTATTATTTTTCACACGGTTCCATAATGAGACTTTAGAAAGAGTGCAGAGAAGAGCAACAAAGATGATGAGGGGACTGGAGGCTAAAACATATGAAGAACGGTTGCAGGAACTGGGCAGGGCTAGTTTAATGAAAAGAAGGACTGGGGGAGACATAATAGCACTGTTCCAATATCTGAGGTGCTACCCCAAAGAAGAGGGAGTCAAGCTATTCTCCAAAGCACCTGAAGGCAAGACAAGAAGTAATGGGTGGAAACTAATCAAGGAGAGAAGCAACTTAGAACTAAGGAGGAATTTCCTGACAGAACAATTCATAAGAGGAACAACTTGCCTGCAAAAGTTATGAATGCTCCAACATTGGAAGTTTTTAAGAAGATGTTGGACAACCATTTGTCTGAAGTGGTGTAGGGTTTCTTGCCTAAGCAGGGGGTTGGACTAGAAGACCTCCAAGGTCCCTTCCAACTCTGTTATTCTATAAACATTCTATGAAAGCATCCATTTGAATCTGAAATATGGTAAATATTGATAAATACAAGCCGCTCTTTTTGAAATCCACCCTAATATTTAAAAATGGGAAGAGGTCCCAAGGGAGCAAAATGTTTAAGGAAGATGGATTGCTGGTGTGTTTCACAATGCTACAATAACCATCTTATTTTTTGAAAAAGAAGCCACTTATATTAACATGAGAAGTCAGATTTTTTTTTTCAATAATAAAATCAGCGGCAGTTGAAACAAAATGGACTTTCCGTTCTTAAACCTTCATCTGCCCTCCGCAGAGAAGCATTGCAAAATAATAACATTAATAAACATCAGAGTTTACTTGGCAAACCAATTGGGCAGGCAGCCAAGAAAGTAGACCATAATCCCAAATTTTGCAGCAAGAAATTGTTGAAGAAGGAGTGGGAAATTCACAGGACAATTGGGATGGTGTTTTTTTTTCCCCCTTGCAATTAGATGTAAATTGGATTCAAATGAAATGAATTAAATTAAATTAAATTACAGATATGCCCCACACATTTTGCAGTTTTTCTTCTGTCAGGTTAAAAAAATTAAGATTCTGTAACGATTTTCAGTGGGATCTTTAGTAGCCCATGCTTTGGAAAGGATAGTACATGTAATTGGAAAGCTCCAGTTATTCACCCCCAGATAAGCCTGCAAGCTTCCACAAATTGCAAGCTTTCCTAGGTCGCAGTTATTTAAAAAATGTAATTTTAGACTGAAATCGAAATAAGCATCGATACCATTTTGCTTCATGGAAAATGGACCTCAACTTATCTCCATGAATGGCCACATGGGTAGAAGGGAAATTAAGGGCCTCCAGAAGTTGTGGATGCTCCAACACTGGAAGTTTTTAAGAAGATGTTGGATAACCATTTGTCTGAAGTGGTGTAGGGTTTCCTGCCTAAGCAGGGGATTGGACTAGAAGAATATAATAGAATAGAATAGAATAGAATAGAATAGAATAGAATAGAATAGAATAGAATAGAATAGAATAGAATTTTATTGGCCAAGTGTGATTGGACACACAAGGAATTTGTCTTGGTGCATATGCTCTCAGTGTACATAAAAGAAAAGATACGTTCATCAAGGTACAACATTTACAACACAATTGATGATCACCAACGTCCCTTCCAACTCTGTTATTCTATTCTAAATAAGGGAGTTACGTAATGGGATGAATGTTTAAGCCAGTTCTTTGCAGGTAGTCATCAATTTGAGGGGAAAAAAACCTCTATTCATTTAGCGACCATTTGAAATTAACTACTGTAACTCAAGGACTACTAGTACGGCTCCCCAATGTATTCCCAGATTATTCTAAAATCATAAATCCTTGATAACAGCAATCAGCTTGGGATCCATAGTTCTTATGGTCTCTTATAGAATAGAATAGAATAGAATTTTATTGGCCAAGTGTGATTGGACAATCAAGGAATTTGTCTTGGTGCATATGCTCCTTATGACATCTTACGACCAACTCTCTTTTACCTCTTGTTTTATTTTATTTTAAGAGTTTTATTTCCTTTTTATCTTTATACCTTTCTTCTATTTTTTTAATGTTTTTGTTAATGAATTGCTTTCATTTAATTTATTACGGCCACCCAGACTCTGAGCAGCTATATAAAATCCAGATGCATTGTTCCCTCTCTCTCTTCTCTCTCTTTCTCTCTCTCTTTTTCTTTCTCTTTCTCTCTCTCTTTCTCTCTTTCTCTTTCTCTCTCTTTCTCTCTTTTCTTTCTCTTTTTCTTTCTCTTTCTCTCTCTCTCTTTTCTCTCTCTCTCTCTCTTTCTCTCTTTTTCTTTATTTCTCTTTTTCTCTTTTTCTCTCTCTTTCTCTTTCTTTCTCTCTCTCTCTCTCTTTCTCTCTTTCTCTCTTTCTCTCTTTTTCTTTCTCTCTTTCTCTCTCTCTTTCCCTCTTTCTTTCTCTCTCTCTCTCCCTCTTTCTCTCTCTCTTCTTGACCAAATTTATCATTAAGGAAACACAAAGAATGAAGCTACAGAAAAATGCAAAAAATAGAAAATTAAAAGAAAATCTATTGCCTAACCCTTGTTCTATTTTTTCAGCAAACTTTAAAAAAACCAACACCAGTGCTGTTAGCAGACTGATATATAGAAACTAATGTGTCAAGAGGACTTAATTTCCTGAGATTCCTGATCTGGCAACTCTAAGGAAGTTGTAAGAACACACAATCTCTACCCTTCAACCATCAGAAGCAAGATATATGGCGTTTCCTCATTCCTCTGCTTTTTTCCCTAATTGGATCGTTCACATGTGAACAGTGGCAAGCCACTTCTCCAAATCACACTTGTTCCCATTAAGGTTTAAGGGGTAGCCACAGATCAGTTTTTAATCAGTCAATACACATAGTTGGGGTGTCATCCAATTAGATTTTTTTTTAACGAGCTCAGCCGTGGCTGCCCAAATGCAGACATATGTTCAACTCCATTCTGTACATAAACAGACTCGTTTAGTATATGCAAATATACTGTACCTCTGGAGGAAGGGGGAGTTGACTTCCAAGGAAAGAATTCATTGAGACTCAAAATTCATTGAGACTGATGTGATGACCATAAAAAGAAGAACATCTGGACCAGGCTCAGGGGTGTGTAAACAGAGCAGACCCAAAGCAACATGGAGTGAAAACCGTTTGACAGATTGTTTTATGGTGAATAATTATGACATTCAAAAAAAAAAAAACAGGAGATTTTGCACGAACTAAAAGCTATCTTGGGGGTTGACTCTGCAATCTGTTCCCCGAGTTGGCAAGGAATAGGTAAGATTCCTCCTTAATCTCTCCTGGGAAGCGAGAGGGAAAAAAAACACCTCTTTGATCAGCAAGAAGATAAATTAGATGTGACAAAAATACCAGAAGAAACAGACTCCAAGGATCGGTCCTGGATTGACCCTTGGCAGAAAGACCGCATAGGTAGAACTCTCACTTCCCATGTTGACAGGTTCAACATCTTACTTGGGATTGTCGGCGGAGCTGATGGAAAATTGTTATGACACAAAGAAATTCCATCTTGGCGTTTCCCTCAATAACATGCCAACTTGGTCAAGCTTCTAGCACTTTTTCAAGAACTTGGAATGCTTCGTGATGCGATCTCTGTCAGATTCTTTCTTTCAAGCCATGTTTCTCCTACCTTTCAGCCAAGGGGAAAATCCCCAAACAACCAAGGTTAAGATGATCCATAAATCAATAGAAGAGAGGAGGGGAGAGGAGAGGAGAGGAGAGGAGAGGAGAGAAGAGAAGAGAAGAGAAGAGAAGAGAAGAGAAGAGAAGAGAAGAGAAGAGAAGAGAAGAGAAGAGAAGAGAAGAGAAGAGAAGAGTTGGAAGGGACCTTGGAGATCATCTAGTGCAACCCTGTTTCAGCAGGACATTGTTAGTGAGTTTCTGTCTTTTGATCCCCCAATCACATGGTTACATAGCCACGCCCCCCAGTCACATGACCCCACCACCAAGCTACGCCCACAGAACCGGTAGGAAAGAAATTTAGATTTCACTGTTGTTGTTCTGGTGTGCAGTGCTCTGTAGCGTCGTTTTGAGGGTAGGAGTTGAAACGGTTTATGTCCAGGATGTGAGGGGGTCTGTAGATCTTGTCGCAGCCCTCTTTTTGACTGGAAGGAACGCAATACCATTTTGCGTTGCGTTTGATGCTAGACAAAATTAGCATGAATGGACTGTAGATGGGTAGTCAATTATTTCTCATGGCCTTGGTTGAGGGGAAGGTCTAAGTTTTGGTCCCAAATGTGCTTTTTCCAAAAGGCAACTGGACTTCCCTGTGGGTTTTTTCTCCCTTTGAAAATGTTTTGCTTCTCAAGAAGATGGCACCTTTGGGACAACCATGACCTGGATCAGGGGTCTTCAACCTTGGCAACCTTGACTTTGTATATAATATACAAATGGATGAAGACTATTGCTTAACATAGTGTAAGCCGGCCTGAGTCTTCGGAGAAGGGCGGGATATAAATGCAAACAAAAAAAAAACTTTAAGACTTGTGGACTTCAACCCCCAGAATTCCTCAGCCAGCGCTGGCTGAGGAATTTTGGGAGTTGAAGTCCACAAGTCTTAAAGTTGCCAAGGTTGAAGACCCCCTGACCTGGATGATTGAGAATCTCGATAGAGGTGCTTTTCTCAAGAGGCAACTGGACTTTCTGGTTTTTCTTTGAAGACATAAACCTAATGGAAGAATATAAATCTAATGAAAGAATAAAAACCTGGGTCTCTTCCTTCCTTTCAAAAAGAGCTTCTCCTTCTCCTTCCAGGACTTTTGGCCAGCAATTGTGAAAACACAGAGATCATATGCAAGCAGCAGAGATGGCTTTTAAAATGACATCCAATTAAATGTTTATTTAATTAATGCTGAGCGCAATTAAATCGCTATAAACACCATCAGGCTGCCTATATTTATGGTCTGCCTTTTTGGCAAGCCATCCCCAGCCCCACCCTGGTTGTTCACGAGATGTTTCAGAGGAAAAGTCATGGCTCAATTAACCCACCGAGGACACAAAAAGTGTCAGAGTTACAAGAAATCAAAAACGATAAGACTGATATAAAGGTAAAGGTAAAGGTTCCCCTCGCACATATGTGCTAGTCCTTCCTGACTCTAGGGGACGGTGCTCATGTCCGTTTCAAAGCCGAAGAGCCAGCGCTGTCCAAAGACGTCTCCGTGGTCATGTGGCCGGCATGTCTCAACACCAAAGACGCACAGAACGCTGTTCCCTTTCCACCAAAGGTGGTCCCTATTTTTCTACTTGCATTTTTATGTGCTTTCAAACTGCTATCCTGTTTCCCCCAAAATAAGACATCCCCTGATAATAAGCCCAATCGGGCTTTTGAGCGCACGGCAATAAGGCCAAGCGCTTATTTCAGGGTTCAAAAAAATATATTATTTTTGGGGAAACATGGTAGATTGGCAGAAGCTGGGACAAGTAACGGGAGCTCACCCTGTTACGCGACACTAGGGATTCGAACCGCTGAACTGCCGACCTTTTGATTGACAAGCTCAGCATCTTACCCACAATTTTTGAACACACTAAAAGGTTCCTTAGAAATACAACCTTTAGAAAAGGAATCAACTATGGCCATTCTCTACTTTTGAGCAATTGCAGGAAAAAAAACAAAAAAACAAAAAAAAGAACAGGATAACATAGGATATTTTAAGCCTTCTTGCCTGCTGCTGTTAATGATGATTATATATTTGTTGAAATTTTTCTCTACTTTCTCAGGAAAAAGAACACCAGCAACACCATGAAGACTAAAACAAAATGCAAATAAACCAAGAGCTGCGGTGGCACATTGGTTGAATATAGAGTGCAGTATTGCAGGCAAACTCTGCCCACTGCCAGCAGTTCGATCCTAACCGGCTCAAGGTTGATTCAGCCTTCCATCCTTCTGAGGTCGGTAAAATGAGGAGCCGGATGGTTGGGGGAGGGGCGATATGCTGACTCTGTAAACTGCTTAGAGAGGACAGTAAAACACTGTGAAAGTGGTATATAAGTCTAAATACTATTGCCATTGACTCAGCCTTCCATCCTTCCACGGTCGGTAAAATGAGGACCCAGATTGTTGGGGACAATACGCTGATTCTGTAAACCATTTAGAGAGAGCTGTAAAGTACTCAGTGGTAGGATCCTACCGGCTTAACAACCCAGTTCGGTTATCTGGCGTGCCTGCATGCTATCCGCGTGTGCACAATTGAACGAAAAATCACCTTCCGTATTAGTGCTAGGGAATTAAAACAGCTGAGGCTCAGAAATCCGCTCTGCCGCGCTAATCGGCTGCTAAGATATAGGTAATTAAAGCGCAGGGGCGGGGGGGCAGGCCCAGCTGATTGTCAGAGCGAACTGATTCGCTCTCAGCTGATTGTCGGAGCTACCGGTTCGCCCGAACTAGCCTGAACCGGTAGAATCTCACCCCTGAAAGTACTACAAAGCGGTATATTAGAAGCAACCTAGAGCTAAGGAGACATTTCCTGACAGTGAGAACAATTAGTCAGTGGAACGGCTTTCTTTAGAATTTGTGGGTGCTCCATCCACTGGAAGCTTTTAAGAAGAGATTGGACAACCATTTGTCTGAAATGTTATAGGGTTTCCTGTTTGAGCAGGAAGTTGGAGAAGAAGACCCTCCAAGTTTCCTTCCAGCTCTGTTTTTCTGTTAAATTGAAGAGGGTGGGCAGGATCAAGAGATCTTAAAACTCCCGCCGGTCCTTAAGGGAGAATTCCAAATCGCCAGGCCTTTGAAGGGTTATCGTTGTTTAGGCATTATTTCCCACTGATGAAAAGCAGAGCCTTTGATTTATAAAGAAAACAATAGTTTGAACATTTAATTGCACCCTTAAATCATAGCTTAGAGCCAAATAGAGCTGTTCAAATTAAGCAATCCCATTCTGGGATCTGGGTCAACCGTCTGACAGCAACCCCCCGCCCCGAGACCAACTATTCTTCCAATGGTTGATGTCAATCACCCAGATGAACAAATACAGAGCGGGCAGCGCTACAAAGCTCAGCTCCAATGCTACATGTGTTAATAGACACTCCCTCGCCATGTACATGTTGGGTGAAAGTCTACAGAGAGACAGTTCTGGCTCATGTAGATGCTTCCAGGTTGACAGCTGTTCATGCAAATGTCTCCTTCCCGTTAGAGTCAACACAGACATCAGTGGGCGAATCCACATGGCCCTCATGGCAGTCTTCCTAGAATCGCAGAACTGTGAAGCTAGAAAGGATCATAGGATCATCCAGTCCAGGGGTCACCAACCTTTCGGACCTCAAGGACCACTAAATTCATAATTTTCAATCCTGCAGACCACTATGATCTGACTAATGACCAACTGGGTGGGCGTGGCTAGGTGGTCATGTAACTGGGTGGGTGTGGCCAACTCCTCATCTTGCGTTCAGAAGCCTGATTGGGCTTATTATCAGGGGATGTCTTATTTTGGGGGAAATAGGGTAGATAGATAGATAGATAGATAGATAGATAGATAGATAGATAGATAGATAGATAGATACTGTAGATAGATAGATATTGTAGATGATAGATAGATACCATTCATGTCAAGGGGCTATTTGCCAGCCTCTACTCGCCCCTCCCTTCCCAGCCACTCCTCACCTGCCTGCTTGGGCTCCTTAGGGCCCCAACAGGAAGCAGTTGTTGGAGCTAAGCAGCCACCATGAGAAAGAGTCCATAGTTTGAGGACCCCTGATTTAGTGCAATATGAAAAATGCAAATTATTTTTCTGCGGAGCACCAAAATTTTCTTGTGGACCACCAGTGGTCCACGGACCACCAGTTGGTGATCGCTGATCTAGTCCATCCTTCTCCAAAGTGTAGGAGAAGCCATTAAACCTTCCACGAGAGTTGGCCCTCAAGCCTCTGTTTCATATGTCTGGGAAACAATATGTCCTTCTGTCTAGGGAGGTTCTCAATCATCCATGTCCAGGGCTGGGCTGCTGGGGGTTCGGGGGAACCTCTAGCTAAGATTCTGTGCAGTTCAGAGAACCCTCAAATCCCAATCCTGGCTGGCCCCACCCATCCCGCCCCGCCCCTCCTAGGAGTCCCCACGCAGCCCATTTTGGATGCAGATAAGTGCAGGGTGCACGCGTAAGCTCAGGGACGGCGAAAAACGGGCCTACTGGAAGTTCTGGAAAGGCAGAAATGGGCCTGTTTTTGGCCTCCAGAGGGCCTCCAGAGCCTGGGGAAGCCATTTTCACCCTCCCAGAAGCTCGAGGAAAGCCTCGGAAGCCCAGGGAGGGAAAAAAACACCATGGTGCAAGGAGGCCGACTAGGCCCCGCCCACCATGGCCCCACCCACCCAGCAACTGGGCAGAGCACCCTTTGCTAAAATTTTTGAAGCCCACCCCTGATCCAGTTCACAGGTGTCCCAAATGCGACTGGACTTTCTTGGTTTTTCCCTAAAAACATTCAGCTTCTCATCCAAGAAGCTTCTTGGATCTAACTTCAGTTGAGTGAGGAGGAAGCACCTTGGGGACAATACGTCTTCTAATGCGGCTCAGAATTGTAATTAGCTCCTCCAACAGGCAGGAGGAGACCAAGATCAGACATGAAGGTTCAGTTAAACTGATTTATTGCTAAGCAGCCTATGTGCAAGAATCTTCTCAATTAATGGTCTACACCTGGTTAGAATTAGAATTTGGGTCAAAGGTACGATACTCGAAGGGGGATGGACTTAGTTCATTTGTGATCAGTAGGGATTCTAAGCTGATTCCTCTTTTCACAACCACCACCATTCTTTCTCCTACAACTACCAGCTGTCTTCACACTGCTGGTTCACATTCAGCTTATTGTCAAGGCCTTCTTCAATGTGGTGCTTCCAGGATATGACTCCTACCCTCAGAACGATGATATAGAGCATTGCACACCAGAACAAGTAGACACAAGGACAGTTTTTTCCCGAACGCCATCACTCTGCTAAACAAATAATTCCCTCAACACTGTCAAACTATTCACTAAGTCTGCATTACTGTTATTATTAATCCTCTCATTGTTCCTATCCCCATCTCCTCCCACCTATGACTGAAACTTGTTGCTCTATCCTTACGATTTATATTGATTGTTTCCTGGTATGATTTGATTGCTTATTTGTACTCTATGACTGTCATTAAGTGTTGTACCTTATGATTCTTGACGAACATATCTTTTCTTTTATGTACACTGAGAGCATATGTACCAAAGACAAATTCCTTGTGTGTCCAATCACAGTTGGCCAATAAAGAATTCTATTCTATTCTATTCTATTCTATTCTTATTCCATATTCTATTTTATTCTATTCTATTCTAATTCCATATTCTATTCTTATTCCATATTCTATTCTATTCTGTTTTATTCTATTCTATTCTATTCTATTCTATTCTTATTCCATATTCTATTCTATTCTAATTCCATATTATATTCTTATTCCATATTCTATTCTATTCTGTTCTAATCTATTCTAAATTCCATATTTTATTCTTATTCCATATTTATTCTATTCTATTCTAATTCCATATTTTATTCTTATTCCATATTTATTCTATTATATTTTTATTCCATATTCTATTCTATTCTGTACTGTTCTGTACTGTACTATATGATACGATACGATACGTCTGCCCTATTTTTAACTCCCTAAATGTAATACCTTGCTTTTCTCCCTGTTGAAGAAGACCTTGTTCTTCTCAATCCTCTCCTCAAATCCAATCCAATCTGAATTGTGATCAATGATCAAGAAGTTGTACTTCCAACCTGTCCAGATTGGGTTGCAATCTCCTTTTGTCCTCCCAGCTGATGGACAGATTTGCTAAATTCCCGGGGGTCTATAAGTAGAGCCGCTTCGCAGTGCATCCCCACTCATGCGGTTGGCCCTGTGGTAACTCTAAGGCCTTTAGAGCAGGGGTCTCCCACCTTCGTCCCTTTAAGACTTGTGGACTTCAACTCCCAAAGTCCCTCAGCCAGCAAAGCTGGCTGAGGAACTCTGGGAGTTGAAGTCCACAAGTCTTAAAGGGACCAAGGTGGGAGACCCCTGCTTTAGAGGGCTCACCAAGCTGGACAAATGCATTTGTCTAGTTCCATGAGTTGACGTCTCTTCTTCCCAGGATTAAAAATACGAGGCCTTTCAGTAACAGTGTTTATTGCAGGACTCTCCCTCCCCAACATTCTGCCTTTCAAGAAGAACAGAAAGGACTTGGAGAGGGGACAAGGCGAAATGACAAAGGGTTTGGAATGCGTGACCTATGAGAAAAGTCGGAAGAATTTGGGTACATTCTCCTCCAAGAGAGGAGAAGAAACGAGAGCGCAGGCAGCGGAAAGACACCAGGCTAATTTACAAATATCTTGAAGGCTGCCAAACAGAGATCCAATTAACTGTTTTCTCATAAGAGGAGGGCCTTGGAAACCAAAGATGGAATTGGATGGTGGGGGGCTGGGGGAGGGTTGCTGGGTTTTTCCACTGGTTCTTCCACAATAAAAGTGAACCCTGGGGAGGAAAATTAGAAGTCCTGCTAAGGCTTAGAGCTCAGGAATCTACTAGAACTGGGAATTTGTTGTTCAGCAAATATCACACCTGAAGTAGAACGCCTGTTCGAACTCTTTGGGTCTAAACAGGGATCTTTAAACTTGGCAATTTTAAGACTTGTAGACTTCAACTCCCAGAATTTCCGAACCAGGGGAAATCTGGGAGTTGAAGTCCACAAGTATTAACGTCAGGGGTGGGGCTGCTGGGGGTTCGCAGGGGTTCGGGAGAACCTCTAGCTAAGATTCTGTGCAGTTCGGAGAACCCCCAAATCAGGGGTGAAATCTAGCAGGTTCTGAGAGGTTCTGGAGAACCGGTAGTGGAAATTTTGAGCAGTTTGGAGAACTGGTAAATACCACCTCTGACTGGCCCCAGAGAGAGGTGGGAATGGAGATTTTGCAATATCCTTCCCCGAGGAGTGGGGAGGGAATGGGGATTTTGCAGTATCCTTTCCCCGGAGTGGGGAGGGAATGGGGATTTTCAGATTCTCAGTCATCCAAGGTCAGGGTTGTCTCAAAGGTGCTTTTTTTCAAGAGGCAACTGGACTTCTTTGGTTTTTCTTTGAAGACGTTTCGCTTCTCATCCAAGGAGCTTCTTCAGCTCTGACTGGATGGTGGGGAATGGAAAGGTTTATACTCCTTGCGGTCATCTGGTCTTTTGCATTCTTTTAGACTGAGTGTGGGACGCTGTGGCTCAGTGGCTAAGACACTAAGCTTGTCGATCGAAAGGCCGGCAGTTCAGCGGTTCGAATCCCTAGTGCCATGTAACGGAGTGAGCTCCCGTGACTTGTCCCAGCTTCTGCCAACCTAGTAGTTCTAAAGCACGTAAAAAAATGCAAGTAGAAAAATAGGGACCACCTTTGGTGGGAAGGTAACAGTGTTCCGTGCGCCTTTGGCATTAAGTCATGAGGCCACATGACCACGGAGACGTCTTCGGACAGCGCTGGCTCTTCAGCTTTGAAACGGAGGTGAGCATCACCCCCTAGAGTCGGGAAAGACTAGCACATATGTGCGAGGGAAACCTTTACCTTTACCTTATAGTCACTAAATTGTTGTTGTTGTTGTAAGTCACGGACTACATGTATAGCAAGTCCTGGACCAGTCTAACCCTAACATCATGGGTAGAGCATTCCCAAGAGCCAGTTATGGGGAGGCCAAACCGCCCTGAGCTTTTCAAGCTCAGGCGTTCCTTGATCTCCCCATCCAACATCCTGCTGGCTTTCCCCATCTCAGCTTGTCAATATAATCCGCCTTACATTTGGAAGGGATTAAACCGCATCTCACTTCTGCTCTCTTGATCAATTCGAGCCAATGGGGCATCCAGGGAGGAGGGAGGGGGGGTGAAGGAATTGCCAGATTCAATCAGACATGTTCGCAGAAGATCTTTTGGAAACCGTTGGATTCGAACCAACTTCTCATTTCTGACATGCGTTTCTCATAGCCTGATTCCTATAGTTTACTTAAAATAAACAAGTCCTTATGTGTGTGTGGGGGGGTTCTGTTTCCCAAGGGCGGGGTGGGGGGTAAGGGAGGGGTGACAGGACAGTTCGGCTTGCTCTGCGTCTGGGTTGCCATCTTCTTCCTGCTCTTGTCAAATGCTTTGATTTCCACCAGCTCGGCCGCCTCCTCCCCCCTCCCTCCCCATCTCACTCCCCACCCACCCCCTAGTCCATGTTCCATAAACATTTCTTGACGGGGATCCTACATTATCCAGATGCAGCCATAGCTTTGAAAGACTGCTCCGATTTCTGCAAAGGATGTTTGACATTTGTAGACCCTCTTTCTAATAAAGATGCAAGAAGGAGATTGTGCCCGAAAGGAAAAGGGAAGGGAATATAAACTGATAACCTTACCCTTCCAGCCTGCTCGGGGATAGGCCGACATCCCAAATCCTTTGCACAGTCAACCGCTATTGGCCACGAACAATCCAATAAAGCTGGGGCAGAAATTATAGACGGCTTGCTAATGGATGAATAAAGGGGATGAATCCATCTCCTCCCATCTCCAGTTTAGCAAGTGGTTTGTAGATGGCGGGATTGAAAAAGTGCCTTTCTGGAATTCCACGGGATAGCCATGGAATTATCTACTGTGGCTCTTCATCAGAATAACCAGAGGTGGGTTTCAGCAGGTTCCGACCAGTTCTGGAGAACCGGTAGCGGAAATTTTGAGTAGTTCGGAGAACTGGTAAATGCCACCTCTGCCTGGCCCCGCCCACAGCTATTCTTTACCACACGAGTCCCAGCTGATTGGGAAGAAATGGGGATTTTGCAGTAATCTTCCCCCTGGAGTGGGGTGAGAATGGAGATTTTACGGTATCCTTCCCCTGCCGTGCCCATTAAGCCATGCCACGTCCACCAAGCCACACTCACAGAACTGGTAGTAAAAAAATTTGATTCCAACCACTGGTCTAGTCCAAATGGTTGTTGAATTTTTTCTTGAACACCTCCAGTGGATGGACCATCCACAACTCCACAACGAGGCAAGTTGTTCATTTGATTAATCATTCTCACCATCAGGAAATACCTCTGGAGTGAGGATGGAATTGAATGGAGATTTTATAGTATCCTTCCCCTGCCACACCCACCAAGCCACGTCCACCAAGCCATGCCATGCTCACCAAGCTACAGACCCGGTAGTAAAAAAAAAAATTTGAATCCCACCAGTGAAAATAACACCGTTGGAAGAGTCCTTGGAGGCCTTCTAGTCCATCCCCCTGCTTAGGCAGGAAACCCTACATCACTTCAGACAAATGGTTATCCAACATCTTCGTAAAAATTTACAGTGTTGGAGCATTCACAACTCCTGGAGGCAAGTTGTTCCACTGGTTAATTGTTCTGTCTCCTTAGTTCTAGACTGCTTCTCTCCTTGATTTGCTTCCATCCGTTGTTTCTTGTCTTGTCTTCTGTGGCTTTGGAAAAGATAATAATAATAAGCAACAGAGAATAAGATAATAGATAATAACAACAGATAGCAAGCCACATTAAAATGTAGATGGAAGAGGAAGAAAGATTTTTTTTTCCTCTTCAAAATCAATGTATTTTGTGAGCAGCCAAGAGAGCAAAGAGCTGCAGCATAATAAGAAAAATGGCCCTTCTAAGAGAGGAAAGTCCTCTGTGAATTGGGAGTTACTTATAGACCCTGGATACCACAACCCGAGGTATATCTGCATGAGTCAAAAAGAGGGCTGTGAAAATATTTACAGACCCCTCGCATCCTGGACATAAACTGTTTCAATTCCTACCCCCAAAACGACGCTACAGAGCACTGCACACCAGAACAACTAGACACAAGAACAGTTTTTTCCCCGAATGCCATCACTCTGCTAAACAAATAATAAATCCCACAACACTGTCAAACTATTCACTAAGTCTGCACTACTATTAATCCTCTCATTATTCCTATCACCCATCTCCTTCCACTTATGACTCTAACCGTCTTCCTTGTATCTTAACGATTTATATTTTTGTTTCCTAGTATGATTTGATTGCTTATTTAGCAACCTATGACTATCACTAAGTGTTGTGTCTTAGGATTCTTAATGAATGTATTTTATTTTTTTCTTTATGTACACTGAGAGCATATGCACCAAAGACAAAATCCTTGTGTGTCCAATCGCACTTAGCCAATAAAGAATTCTATTCTATCCTATCCTATCCTATCCTATCCTATCCTATCCTATCCTATCCTAGTCTAGTCTAGTCTAGTCTAGTCTAGTCTAGTCTAGTCTAGTCTAGTCTTCTATTCTATTCTTATTCTATTCTATTCTTCTATTCTATACTTCTTCTACTCTATTCTTCTGTTCTATTCTATCCTTCTATTCTATTCTATTCTTCTATTCTATTCTATTGTTTTATTCTATTCTTCTATTCTATTTTTTTAATCTGTTCTATTTTTCTGTTCTGTTCTGTTCTAGTCAATTCTATTCTTCTATTCTATTCTTCTGTTCTGTTCTGTTCTGTTCTGTTCTGTTCTATTCTATTCTATTCTATTCTATCTCAGGTCTAGTTGGGATTAGATGATGCAAAGAGCAAGGTCTTTGTTTATGAAATCTGCTCTGGTCCTTTGACAAAGAACAAACAACATGATGAATGGGGCAGAAGCCGTTCTTCTATCAGAAGAGGGTGTCTGGAACACCATGCGCCACTTTCTGTTCCAGACATCTCGGAAATATACCAGCCAGGCCCCCAAATGCTCACATCCATCTGTTCAGGGGTAGAAATGGAACATTCCAAGAGGGGGGGAAAAACACAGCATTTCTGGGGGGGGAGGGAAGATTGCTCCAAAATGGAATATTTTGCAAACTATGAGTCATCATGTCTCCAGAAGTTCTTCAGCGATCATCTAACAACTGCTCAGGAGAATGATTTGTGGTCCTCATCCGGAGGAAGCTGCCACCCCTGTCAAATAAGGCGAGGTTATAATAGAGGTAGAGAGATGTCTGTGCAGTGGGGGAAAATATGGAGAGCAACAGTTCTCCCTTTTGTGAGGTGTCAACAACTGGGATTGTTTAAGGGAAAGACTTTGGCGTAGTAAAATCATGGGATCTTCCATCAGATCGAAAGATGGCAGCTAAAGACAAATTCATGGATAACAATCCTAGTCTTCAACTAGGACTGTACAATGCTTTCAATTCCATTCCATAGCTTCGGATTATACAAGAATAACAGCACTCTTGAAAGCAGCTGCATCTTTTCTCAGGGTGGATGTGCTGCTGTCCCATTCCAGGAAGAGACACAGCTGCTTTAAAGAGCTGCAGACAGAAGCAATATTTGCACTCCTGCACCACTTCAAAGCATCTTTTCCCATATCTCCTATATCCTAATCATAGGGGGGAGGAGGAGGAGGAGGGGGAGGAGGAGGAGGAGGAGAAATAACGAGGGGAGGGGAGAGGAGAGGAGAGGAGGAAAGGAAAGGAGAGGAGAGGAGAGGAGAGGAAAGGAAAGGAAAGGAAAGGAAAGGAAAGGAAAGGAAAGGAAAGGAAAATAAAAGAAGGGGAAAGGGAAAGGAAAGGAAAGGAAAGGAAAGGAAAGGAAAGGAAAGGAAAGAAGGAGGGAGGGAGGAGGAGAGGAGGAGGGAGGGAGGGGAGGGGAGAGGAGAGGAGAGGAGAGGAGAGGAGAGGAGAGGAGAGGAGAGAATTATTTAGTCAAGTATGATTAGACACACAAGGAATTTGTCTCCAGTATAGAAACTCTCAATGTACTCTATTTCCCCCAAAATGAAACACCCCCTGATAATAAGCCCAATCGGGCTTTTGAGTACATGGCAATAAGGCCTTATTTTTGGGGAAACACAAGATGTCTTAAAAGCAAGCAGTGAGGAATCATGGAAGACTACCACCCCATTACCCTTCCCCTCCTTGTTACTTCTTGAAAACACTTGCAAGGTCAAAAACGGCACACAAAATGTTTCGTCTTGGACTTCCAGGAGTCCAATTCCTCAAAAGCCGCCCTCTTCCCAGCTGTAACATTTGGCTTCGAATCCAGAATCCCTCCCCAACCTTACAACTGTCCTGCTTTACTTTGGATCCTCACGAGTTGTTCTGCTTGGTCGCCTACTCAGAAAACCCCTTTGTGCCAAACATGTCCCATCCCTGACATGACCTAGGAGGAGAGCAAGCAGAGGCAGGTGGCTCAGCAGGCGTGCCCTGGCAGTGGCATCAAACAGGACAATACAACAATTCATATTTTTTTTTTCTTGCCCATTCCCGTACGGAGCACTGATCTGCTTCAAGCCTTATTGGAGTTGCTTGTGCCAAAAATTCATCAGAGATAATTAAATTTTGCCATGACCTGCCCTGGGATTGGGACTGTCAGCCAGGAAGAAGGTGTGGGTAAAATGGAGAATTTTACTTGCAAAACAAAGGTAAAATCAGCCAGGGCAAAGAGTCTTCACAGTTCCTCTTTGTTGTGAAGGATATTCATTTTATTTATTTGTTTCTTTGTTTGTTGGTTTGTCGAGTACGTATTAGATAACATATATAAGTATAAGCGTGAATTGAGTACATAAAGTGAATACAATCAAAGGGAACATTAGGACAGGGACGGTAGGCATGCTGGTGCTCTTATGCATGCCCCTTACAGACCTCTTAAAAATGGGGTGAGGTCTACAGTAGACAGTTTAAGGCAGGGGTAGTCAACCTTTTTATACCTACCGCCCACTTTTGTATCTCTGTTAATAGTAAAATTTTCTAACCGCCCACCGGTTCCACAGTAATGCGTCGTGTATCATCGTCTGAGCATGCCTCTCGCGCATCGTGGATTGGCCTTCCTGTCCTCTACCCTCCTTGAGTCCATTTAAGCTTTTCAGATATAGGTAAGTCGTACTTTTGTCGAATTATTATTGTTATTATTGTGGCCACACAGTCATATGATTTAGACTGGATTTGGCAGTTTTATCCACCTCTCGAAGACCTGCAATAGGCAGGTGTTGCTTGATAATATCAAAGCTATTCTGAGTAAAGTGGCCTTTTGCAATTGACCAAAGGTGATTTTTTTTGTTTTTGATCAATGCCAATGGTGCTCCACTTGTTTTGGGATCGTACCCAAGGCGCTTATTACTACTGGATATGGCTGAGGGATTCTGGGAGTTGAAGTCCACACATCTTAAAGTTGTCAAGGTTGGGAAACCTGGGCTTAGAGACACTTGACTCTAGGTTTCCCCAGGCTTAACTGAAACAATTAAAAGCAGGGGTGGGCTTCAAAAATTTTAGCAAGGGGTTCTCTGCCCAGTTTCTGGGTGGGCGTGACCATGGTGGGTGTGGTCTAATCGGCCTCCTGCACCATGGCGGAAGGGGGCGTTTTTGTCCTCCCCGGGCTCTGGAGGCTTTCCTTGAGCCTCTAGGAGGCCTGTTTCCGGCCTTCCCAAACTTCCAGTAGGCCTGTTTTTCACCCTCCCCAAGCCTCTGGGCGCGCCCTGCACTTACCTGCCTCCAAAACGGGCCGCGTGGGGACTCCTGGGAGTGGAGGGGCAGGGTGGGAGGGGCCAGCCGGGAGTGGGATTTGGTGGTTCTCCAAACTGCACAGAATCTTAGCTAGAGGTTCTCCCGAACCCCCAGCAGCCCACCCCTGGATAGAACCCTAAATAGAGAAAGCCTTCTCCACAGTCACCATAAAACCATGGTGTCTGCCACAGCCAAACGCCTGCCTCGTCTCCCTACTTCTGTTCAAAAGCCAAGAGAATCCACGTTGCATGTTTTCCATGCCCTGGAGTTTTTTTTTCCAACCAGAAATTGCTCTTTGGCACTCCTCCACCTTCTTTCTCTCTCTCTCTCTGTCTTCAACAACTCTGATCATTGCCAAGAGAGACCAGAGCCCCTAATTCTTCTCTTTTTAAAAAAAAAAAAATAATAATAATAATGCTTGATGCCTCTTTTTGTTCCACGCTAAATTGGGCCACGCTGGTTAGGATTCATATCTGTGGTTATATCTGGCTGCCAACGGCTGCAAGCGGTAGAGGGATGTGGAGCAACAAGAAACTAGAAACAGGCCCACTTTGGCGGTTTAAAACAATGGTCGGCGAATTTAAAAGTGGCTGGGAGAAGGAGACAAAGAATCAGAGTAAATATAGTAGTAGACTGCAGCTGATCCTGAAAAAAAGCCAAGCAGATTTATTTATCTTTGGATTGGAGACCAAGCAGAAACCCAGCATTGTAGATGAAGAGCTGAAAACACATCCAGAAGAGCAGATAATTTCTTTATCATTGCCAAGAAATCTGCCCAGAGATGTCCATGGATTACCAGGAGCTGAGCTTGGTCTGGTTTTTAGCCACAGCAGGTGGCAGGAGCTTCCTAACCTTGAAAGGGTAAGAGAGTGTGGCACGCTTAGCAATGGGATGAGAGACCACAGGGTAATCCCACAAGTTTGGACTATGCTGGAAAGTTTTTTTTTTCTTTTAAAGACTCCAGAATGCAATGATGCACCACTTCTATAGCAAGACCAATCCATGAATACGTTCATGAAGCTACCATGAGGTATTTGTGATTTGATGGGTCATTTTCCTTTAACTAGCCCACATGTCAAACTATGATAAGTGATGCTTCTATCAATAGATATACAGTATGTGCAGCTTATGCCTGAAAACACATCTTTGGATCTCAAAAAGAAAAAAAAAGAATACCAAGAATTATTTAAAAAACCACCTTGGCCACTTTTTCATACATTCTTTAACCTTTTTTTTTTCCTGTTTCAGATTTTAACAGATGTTTATATATGTTTCAGCAATTCCATGTTCATCATTGGTGCACAATTGTACTATTTTATGTCTTTATATTTTTCTTTATATCTTGCTTTTTTCTTTCCTGTGTTCTTCTAATTCAATGTTCTCAACCTCAACGACTTTCAGACCGGTGAACCAACTCCCTTTTGTATGTATCATGATTGTTTTTATAATGACTGTTTTGATGTTGTAATTTTATAGGATTGTTTTGTGCTGCCCAGAATCACTTCTGATAAGATGGAAGCTTTATAGGTATGATAGATGATACAGATGAGAGAGAGAGAGAGAGAGATGGTAGGTAGGTAGGTAGGTAGGTAGGTAGGTAGGTAGGTAGGTAGGTAGGTAGGTAGGTAGATGATATATGTAAAGAGTTGATAGATTGATGATAAATGATAGATAGATAGATAGATAGATAGATAGATAGATAGATAGATAGATAGATAGATAGATAGATAGATAGATAGATAGATAGATAGATAGATAGATAGACAGACAGATAGATTATATGTAGAGAGATGATTGATTGATGATAGATAGATAGATAGATAGATAGATAGATAGATAGATAGATAGATAGATAGATGATAGATAGATAGATAGATAGATAGATAGATAGATAGATAGATAGATGATATATGTAAAGAGATGATAGATAGATAGATAGATTGATGATAGATAGATAGATAGATAGATAGATAGATAGATAGATAGATAGATAGATAGATAGACAGACAGATGATATATGTAGAGAGATGATTGATTGATTGATGATAGATAGATAGATAGATAGATAGATAGATAGATAGATAGATAGATAGGTGATAGATAGATAGATAGATAGATAGATAGATAGATAGATAGACGATAGATTGATAGATTGATGATAGATAGATAGATAGATAGATAGATAGATAGATAGATAGATAGATAGATAGATAGATAGATAGATGATATATGTAGAGAGATGATAGATTGATTGATTGATAGATTGATGATAGATAGATAGATAGATAGATAGATAGATAGATAGATAGATAGATAGATAGATGGATGATATATGTAGAGAGATGATAGATTGATTGATAGATTGATGATAGATAGATAGATAGATAGATGATAGATTGATAGATAGATAGATAGATAGATAGATAGATAGATAGATAGATAGATAGATAGATAGATAGATAGATAGATAGATAGGTGATAGATAGAAAGAAAAGATGCTACCAGACTCCTGGTTTTATTTATTTTTATTTATTTATTTATTTACTTATTTATTTATTTACTAACTTACTTATGGTACTTACTTACTTACTTACTTTTACTCTAGGTGGTTTCATACCTTAGTCAATCTCTCCTTTGATCCATGATGGTCAACCAAGAAATTATACATATTTCAACGGCCAGAATAAATATTCATTTTCTTCCCCCATTTAGAACCCATCCAGACAGAAATTAGCATATGCACCAAAATTAGTAGTGAGATGGGAAGGGGGAATTTTCACACAGCTCCTGATTAAATTACAGTAATCAATTTTCTAGATTCACACAACATACCTAACCAGCCTGCATTTGCTGAGCATGCTGTACAAGAGAACCAAACCTAATGCGACGTTTGAACATGGCCACTCAGGTAGGTAGCTAACTTCCCACTGTTTAGGTTAACCATGGCAAAACAATCATACTCCCAGAAGTATACTGATTTCTGAAGTTCAAAAAGTAGATCAAGATACCAGTCTGTTTTTTATTCGTGGCTTTGGCAACTGTAGTTCAAAGTATGTTTCCTGTTTTAAAATAGGCTTTTAAACTGTTGCTTTGGCCTTTATCACCCAAAACAATATTTGGATATTGGGCAAAAATCTCAAGGGGCGTGCATAAGCGCACAAACGTGCCTACCGTTCCTGTCCTATTGTTTTTCTTTTCTTCTTCCTATATATGTTTATATGTGTATATACTATATAATCTTTTTGTATGATGTTGTGACAAAATAAATAAATAAATAAATAAGTGTGAGATTTAAGAAAGGGACGAGTGCCCTCTGCTGTCGATTTGAGAAATGGCAACTAGGGACAGTAACATTTATTTATTTTTATTTATTTATTTACTTTGTCATAACAATATACATAAGCATCACACAAAAAGATTATATAGTATATAAACATATATATGAGAAAGCATAAGGAAGTATATATATATGGGGTGAGGTCAATAGTAGATAGTTTTTGGTTAAAGCTTTTGGGATTATGAGAAGAGACCACAGAGTCAGGTAATGTGTTCCAAGCACTGATAACTCTGTTACAGAAGTCATATTTTCTGCAATCTAGATTGAAGCGGTTAACATTAAGTTTAAATCTATTGGTTGCTCTTCTTTAATGCAATTGAAGCTGAAGTAGTCTTTAACAGGAAGGACATTACAATAGATGATTCTATGAGTTAAACTTAGGTCTTGTCGAAGGCGACGGAGTCTATATGTCTACATGTCTACAGGGAAAGAAAATTGGATATAAAAGTTAATTTGTAGAAGCCAATCCATTCATCCAATTATCTCTTCGTTTAATGTTTCTTTTAAGCAAAACAGTTTATTATAGCAGGGTGAGGAGGGCTCCAGGAATAAAATATGTATACACTTTAGGGTGTATTGTTCATGATGCAATTACAAGTTTATTCTTTTTAATCTGCCCAAAGCCATCTTGAGCAGTTTATGAACTCTAAAGATTGCAAACAAATATAGTAATAAACATGCAATTAACCAAGGTGGCTTTATGCAAATTCAGTATTCCATTTTTATTTTATTCAGAATGATATACAAAATATCAGATAGATAGATAAATAGATAATAGATATTGGATGGATAGGGACATGGCTCAGTGGCTAAGATGCTGAGATTGTCGATTGAAAGGTCGGCAGTTCAGCGGTTCGAATCCCTAGTGCCGTGTCATGGGGTGAGCTCATGTTACTTCTCCCAGCTTCTGCCAACCTAGCAGTTCGAAAGCACGTAAAAAATGCAAGTAGAAAAATAGGGACCACCTTTGGTGGGAAGGGAACAGCATTCCGTGTGCCTTTGGCATTGAGTCATGCCGGCCACATGACCATGGAGACGTCTTCGGACAGCGCTGGCTCTTCGGCTTTGAAACGGAGATGAGCACCGCCCCCTAGAGTCAGGAACGATGGAGGGATGGGGAAATGGAGGGATGGATTGATGGAGGGATGGATTGATGGAGGGATAGACGGAGGGAGTCATAGAGGTAGTTCTCAATTTATGACCACAATTGAGCCTCAAATTTATGTTGCTAAGTGAGACAGCGAGTTTTTCCCCATTTTACAACTTGCCACAGTTGTTAAGTTAGTAACATGGTTATTACATGAATCTGGCTTCCCCATTGACTTTGCTGATCAGAAGGTCCCAAAAGGTGATCACATGGCCCTTCGGACACAGCAGCTGTCATAAATGCGAGTCAGTCGCCAAGGGCCTGATCACATGACCGTGGGAGTGCAGCACAGATCGTTAAGTGTGGGGGGGAAATGGTCATAAGTCACTTTTTTTCAGTGCCGTTGTCACTTCGAATGGTCGCTAAATGAACTGTTATAAGTCGAGGTCTACCGGTAATTAAATTGCAAAAAAAAAAAAAAACCATTGGAGGATTGCAATTTGTAATGGGAGAGAGCCAGAATGAAAAACCTGTTGTGACCCAGGCCCCAGTAGGTAGTAGGAAACTCAGTCAGTATAAAAACAAACAAACTTAGAATGCTTCTTTGTTGGAGGGGGTCGTCCCTGCCGCCTTGAAAGAGGCGGTAGTGAGACCCCTCCTCAAGAAGCCTTCCCTAGACCCGGCAGTGTTAGGTAATTATCGTCTGGTCTCCAACCTTCGCTTTGTGGCGAAGGTTGTAGAGAGTGTGGTGGCATGTCAGCTTCCCCGGTACCTGGATGAAACTGTCTATCTAGACCCGTTCCAGTCCGGCTTTCGGCCCGGATACAGCACGGTGTTGTGACCCAGGTTCCTGGACCCGGACTCCTGGACTCGGATGATTCAGAAAGTGAGGGAGAAGACCTGGCAAGCCCTGCTTCTCTTGGGCCCTCTCCCTCCCTGGCACCCACTCAAAGGGAGGAGGAGGGGCCGGCAAGGCCTGATTCTCTGGAGCCTTCTTCTGATTTGGCAACGCCCCAAGAACAGTTTTGGAGTGATGCAAGACTGCGTAGACGTGACTGGCGCGCGCAGCAGAAACAGCGTTGGGATAAAGCCAAGGAATGATAGACATCTGCAGAGACTATAAATAGGAGGCGGGACTTCCTGGTTTTTTTGTCTTGGACAAAGCAATGAATTTGCGCGGGCAAACTGTATCAATGGAGGGAAGAATATATTCGTGAGTAATTCTGGCCTTATCTATAATTTCCTCGTTATCTCCAGAAACTTGGCAGGCCCGTGGGTAGACGTGGCCAGGACATTTATCTATGTAAATAAAGTAGAAGAGGAGGTCTTTGACTGACTCTTTATTGGGAGTATTGGGGGAGGGAAACAGAACACACGGAGACGGCTTTGGTCGCGTTGGTTGATGATCTCTGGAGGGCCAGGGATAGGGGTTATTCCTCTCAGCGGCTTTTGATACCATCGACCATGGTATCCTGCTGCACCGATTGGAGGGATTGGGAGTGGGAGGCACCGTTTATCGGTGGTTCGCCTCCTATCTCTCCGATCGGTCGCAGACGGTGTTGGCAGGGGGGCAGAGGTCGGCCCCGAGGCACCTCACTTGTGGGGTGCCACAGGGGTCGATTCTCTCGTCCCTCCTGTTCAACATCTATATGAAGCCGCTGGGTGAGATCATCAGTGGCTTTGGGGTGAGGTACCATCTGTACGCGGATGACACTCAGCTGTACTTTTCCACCCCGGGCCACCTCAACGAAGCCGTCGAAGTGCTGTCCCGGTGTCTGGAAGCCGTACGGGTCTGGATGGGGAGAAACAGGCTCAAGCTCAATCGCTCCAAGACAGAGTGGCTGTGGATGCCGCCACCCTGGTACAGTCAGTCGCATCCGCGGCTGACTGTTGGGGGCGAGTTATTGGCCCCGATGGAAAGGGTGCGCAACTTGGGCGTTCTCCTGGATGGACGGCTGTCTTTTGAAGATCATTTGACGGCTGTCTCCAGGAGAGCTTTTTACCAGGTTTGTCTGGTCCGCCAGTTGCGCCCCTTCCTAGACCGGGATGCCTTATGCACGGTCACTCATGTGCTCGTGACATCTCGCTTGGATTACTGCAACGCTCTCTACATGGGGCTCCCCTTGAAGGGCATCCGGAGGCTTCAGTTGGTCCAGAATGCAGCTGCGCGGGTGATAGAGGGAGCCCCTCGTGGCTCCCATGTTACACCACTCCTGCGCAGACTGCACTGGCTACCTGTGGCCTTTCGGATGCGCTTCAAGGTCTTGGTTACCATCTTTAAAGCGCTCCATGGCATAGGGCCGGGTTATTTACTGGACCGCCTACTGCCACCGATCGCCTCCCACTGACCCGTACGCTCTCACAGAGAGGGACTCCTTAGGGTGCCGTCCGCCAGGCAGTGCCGACTGGCGACACCCAGAGGAAGGGCTTTCTCTGTGGGGGCTCCCACCCTCTGGAACGAGCTTCCCCCAGGGCTTCGTCAACTTCCTGACCTCTGAACCTTCCACTGTGAGCTTAAGACACATCTATTTATTTGCGCAGGGCTAGCCTAGGGTTTTAGTTTTTAAATTTAGTTTTTAATGGGGTTTTATATTATTTTATTCTAGTGATATTTTTAATCTCTAATTAATACGTTTTTTAATTGTTGTTTTTACCTGTATTATTTGCATGTTTTTATCTGGCTGTGAACCGCCCTGAGTCCTTCAGGAGATAGGGCGGTATAAAAAATCGAATAAATAAATAAATAAACAAAATTCGAATAAATTTGAATAAATAAAACTTTATTCGAACAGCTGAGAATTCCTTCATTCTCAGCATAGTTCAACTAAATTAAAGCAAATTCCTCCCAACACAATTCCTCAGTCCTATCACCAACCTTAGTCCAATTAGGCAAACTGCCAAAGGCCTTTCTTGGCAAAAGTTCAGAAGACACCGATACAAATGCAACAAGACAAAGCTATCAATGTTGTTTTCCAGCAAAGAGCACAAACACCGTTGCTGGTCTTTTAAGCCTTATGGGAGGGGCCAATCATCTCTTGGCCCTACTCCCGAGTTGTCCTCTCTGCTTGAGCAGCTCTTACCTTCTGACAGCTCTTCTCATGTGTGCATTAGGAACAGACTCCTCCTTTTTCTCTGCCTCACTACTGTTAGGCTTTGGAGTCCGCACCTCACTCACCAATGGCCCTGGCTCCACCTCAGCCTCCAATGCAGAGCCCTCATCTGGGCCTTCCCCAGCCTTCAGGACTGGCCCATGTTCTTCCTCAGCCTCATCGCTGTCTGACTCCATTGCCAGCTTCGCAGGCTGCTGGCGGACCACAACAAAACCTGCCCCAATTTCATTCAGTGGAAACCGATTGCTTTAAGAAAAAGAAGAATCCCCAAGTGTTCAACAGCTGGAGATCAAATGTATTTCCCCAGGGCTTTTATTGTGCTTTCCCCTCCGGACAGATTTTAGCACATTTTTTGCAGTTCCTCCATAAAGATTTCCGAAGTAAAAGTGAGCACTTAAGGAGCCAGGTGCCAAGTTATTTAAGTGAAAGCATTGAATATGAATGATAAAGAAGTATGTAAAGGGAATAACATGGCAAAAGTTGAAATAATAAGATATGGTGAAAAATGACTATAAGTGATTAGATCATAAAGACGAGTGAATAGAATTTGTTTATACTAAATCTCAGCAGTTAGACATGTGAAAATAAGTAATTTGATAACATTATTAATTTTGATAACAATGTAAATTGTGATAACATTTAAAATGCTAATTATTAAGAGAATAACACTGTTGAAATCATGAAGGCGATTATTTTTGCAAAAGAAGAAGGAATAGAACTTGTTGGTGACAAATCTCAGCAGATGGAAATGTGAAAATAAGTAATGCAATAACATTTAAACGCTAATGATTGGGAGAAGGAAGTAGAGTGACACTTCTGGAAATGAAGATGGTAAATAACTGGAGTTATTGTAACTGAGGAGAATAGAATAGAATAGAATAGATTTTTATTTTTATTTTTATTGGCCAAGTGTGATTGGACAACAAGGAATTTGTTTTATACTAAATCTCAGCAGTTAGACATGTGAAAATAAGTAATGCAATAACATTTAAAATGCTAATTATAAAGAGAATAACACTGTTGAAATCATGAAGGCGATTATTTTGCAAAGAAGAAGGAATAGAACTTGTTGGTGACAAATCTCAGCAGATGGAAATGTGAAAATAAGTAATGCAATAACATTTAAAATGCTAATTATAAAGAGAATAACACGGCAGAAGTTGAAATAACAAGATATGGTGAAAAACGATTTTGTGATAAAGGATTATACAAAAAGATGAATATTGGAAAAAAGGGAAGATTAAAATACATTATAACTATGATTAGGATTATGTATAAGAGGTGACCAGTCAACACTCTGTTCATAAAATATGTATGAGGAAAGAAATTTTTAATAAAACTTGTTTGTAAAATAAATAAAGGAGCCAGGTGCCAAGTTATTTAAGTGAAAGCATTGAATATGAATGATAAAGAATTATGGAAAGAGAATAACACTGTTGAAATCATGAAGGCGATTATTTTGCAAAGAAGAAGAAGAAGAATTCCCAAGTGTTCAACAGCTGGAGATCAAATGTATTTCCCCAGGGCTTTTATTGTGCTTTCCTCCGGACAGATTTTAGCACATTTTTGCAGTTCCTCCATAAAGATTTCCAAAGTAAAAGTGAGCACTTAAGGAGCCAGGTGCCAAGTTATTTAAGTGAAAGCATTGAATATGAATGATAAAGAAGTATGTAAAGAGAATAACACTGTTGAAATCATGAAGGCGATTATTTTGCAAAGAAGAAGAAGAATTCCCAAGTGTTCAACAGCTGAGAATTCCTTCATTCTCAGCATAGTTCAACTAAATTAAAGCAAATTCCTCCCAACACAATTCCTCAGTCCTATCACCAACCTTAGTCCAATTAGGCAAACTGCCAAAGGCCTTTCTTGGCAAAAGTTCAGAAGACACCGATACAAATGCAACAAGACAAAGCTATCAATGTTGTTTTCAGCAAAGAGCACAAACACCGTGAAAACCTCAGAAAACATATATGTATATATATGTATATTTGTTTTCTGAGGTTTTCACGGTGTTTGTATGTAGGTCTTTGGTTGTTCGGGTTTTCTCCCGCGTAAAATTGGAAGTGTCTTGGCGACGTTTAAGTCTCATTTGTCATCTTCAGGCTTCAGCTTCGTGCTTCTGGGAGCAATGTGTGATTGCAGCTGTTTCTTCCTTTTTAACTGCTAGAGGGGTTTGAACTGATTGGGTGGGAGCTTGGCTGTGCTCTGATTGGATGGGGGGGGTTGTGCTCTGATTGGCTGGGGGTGTGTCCTGTTTGGGTGGGGGCTGATTGGCTGGGGGTGTGTCCCAAATATATATATGGCGTAAAGTGTGTTATCTATATGTAAAATTGAAGTGTCTTGGCGACGAAGTCTCATTCGTCATCTTCAGGCTTCAGCTTCGTGCTTCTGGGAGCAATGTGTGATCGCAGCTGTTTCTTCCTTTTAACTGCTAGTGGGGGTTTGAACTGATTGGGTGGGAGTTTGGCTGTGCTCTGATTGGCTGGGGGTTTTTTTGTGCTCTGATTGGCTTGTGAACTCAGTCAAAAAAGAGGAACCAACTTCTTCCCTGGTCCAACACTTTAAAGTCACAGGACATGATATTGACTTTAAAAAGACCAGAACTATCGCCAAAACTGAACATTTTAACAACAGAATAATCAGAGAAGCCATTGAGATAGAAAAACGCCCACACAGCATGAACAAACGAGATGATACTTCCCGCCTACCAGCCATTTGGAAACCCGCCCTTATTGACAAACGAGTCCCTAACACGAGGAATGACACCAGACCCACACTCACGAGGTCCACACAGGATGTCACCACTGCACATCCACCCAGAAAACAGACCCAAACCCACACTGATCATGAAGCACGACCAAGGACCAGAAGCCAGACCACAGCTGCAACATTAGCCATTTCAAACCCCTCCAATCCATACATGCAGCAGACTGACACCCACTATGAAGATGTAGCACCACCACAAAGCCAAACAACAGCTATGCAGCTCACCAGCTCAAATCCCCCTGCAACACAGACTAAATTGAGCACAACCAAGCCCCCACCCAAACAGGACACACCCCCAGCCAATCAGAGCACAAAAAAACCTCCATCCAATCAGAGCACAGCCAAGCTCCCACCCAATCAGTTCAAACCCCACTAGCAGTTAAAGGAAGAAACAGCTGCGATCACACATTGCTCCCAGAAGCCTGAGCTGAAGCCTGAAGATGACGAATGAGACTTCGAAACGTTGCCAAGACATTTCCAATTTACGGAGAAAACCTGAACAACCAAAGACCTATATACAAACACCGTGAAAACCTCAGAAAACATATATATATATATATATATATATATATATATATATATATATATATATATATATATATATATATATATATGGCGTAAAGTGTGTTATCTATATGTAAAATTGAAAATGATAAAGAATTATGGAAAGAGAATAACACGGCAGAAGTTGAAATAACAAGATATGGTGAAAAACGATTTTGTGATAAAGGATTATACAAAAAAGATGAATATTGGAAAAAAAGGGGAAGATTAAAATACATTATAACTATGATTAGGATTATGTATAAGAGGTGACCCGGTCAACACTCTGTTCATAAAATATGTATGAGGAAAGAAATTTTTTAATAAAACTTGTTTGTAAAATAAATAAATAAATAAAGGAGCCAGGTGCCAGGGACTGTTTCAGGTGCAAAGGTATAGGAACAGGGAATTTCAAGAGAGGCAAGGAATTTCCTTTGGAGGCGAGTGCAAAACCCGCACTAATGAATAAATGTCAACGAGATAAGCTGCAGCCCTACGGGAAAGATGAGAAGGGGGGTGGAGATCAGAGAAAGGGGGAATACCAATTCCAGCTGGTACTTCTTCCCGACATCTTGCCTACAGCTGGCCAATTCAGATAACACTGCCAAAAAGTTACGGTATCGTGATTTTATTGGTGAAACGTGAGTTATTTTTTTAGGAAAAGGGGTTGCGTTTCTTGACAGGTGAAATTCCAGGCAGACCTTGTCCAAGGTTTTTAACAACCAGAAAAAAACAGACATAAATTTGCATCTTTTTCTTTCCACATACAAACAGTCCTCGAGTTACCACAGTCCATTTAGTGAACAACAACAATTTTTTTATTACAGTCTTTTTATTTATTTTTTTATTTTATTCTATTTTTATACCGCCCTTCTCCCGAAGGACTCAGGGCGGTGTACCGCCAAATAAAAATCCAAAATATACACATTAAAACAAGATTAAAACAAAACATATTACAGGGTGGCCGAAATTTAAAAACAATTTAACAAACCTTAAAATATAAATAACCCCAATTAAAATTTAATAAAACTTTTAAGCCAGTCCTGCTTGAATAAATAGGTGCGTTTTCAGCTCACGGCGAAAAGTCCGAAGATCAGGCACTTAGACCAGAGACCAAAACAAATAAAAGCACTCAGTATATATACACTTAAAATTTTTTTAGCATAAAATAATAAATAACAACTAAAATCTCTAATAAAATCCAGTGTCAATTATACGTGATCTGACTATACCAGGGGTCTGCAACCTTAAACACTCAAAGAGCCATTTGGACCCATTTCCCACAGAAAAGAAAACACCAGGAGCCACAAAACCTTTCCCGTGCCTGACTATTTCTTGAGCGGCCACAAAACTAGCATTTGTAGTTGAATTAAACGTTCTATTTTCTTCTGAAACTTTTCTTTTCTTGGATTTATCCACGGTTGGCCTACTGGGGGGATGAAAATCTCAATAAATCGCATGCTGGTGGGTGTTGCACATTGGCGGTTGTGACGCATATTTTGAGTGACAGGGAGCCGCAGCAGAGGGGTGAAAGAGCCACATGCAGCTCCAGAGCTATAGGTTGCTGACCCCTGGACTATACGATAGTTGCAATCCCTAATGTCGTGTCCCACTCCTCCTCTGACGGCCGGGTCGGGGAAGTCCGTATCAAGCGTGCCTCTGCAGCTCTGCCAAAGTCCTATCAGAGTCCTCAGGGCAGGCAGGAATCCAAGGTGTGACTTCAGCAATCCAGATTAGACTTTGTCTGACTCAGAGAATGCCAGAAAGCAGATCCTTTATATAGGCCATGGGGTGTGGCTCCATGACTCAGCACTTATCCAGGCCTGCCCCTCCCTTCCTTTTGCTGATGTCGCCTCTCCATTCTCCGGAAGCGTGGATCTCTCCAGCCTCCAGCTGTTGGTAATTCCAGCTCGTGACTGGCTTCACATTCCCCAGGCTCACATGCTGTGGGGGAGGGGCCCAGCTGCTCCGTTTGTCCGGGCATGGTGCCAGGACTGGGGGCTGGAGGTATGTCAGGCCATTTGTCTTGCTCGGACTGTCCGGGCATGGTGCCAGGACTGGGGGCTGGAGGCATGCCAGGACATTCTTCTGTACTATCAGTGTCTGGCAGGAGATGAGAGGGGCCTGGCTGCGGCGAGGGGGGCGAGCGAGGCACAACACCTAAACTGTGTGGCCCATTGCATATTCAATGCTAAAAGGGAAATGACTAAGCAGTGCAAAGGGTTTGCCACAATTGTTATATAACATCGTTATGGTGGAGAAGACGTGTGTTTGCGACACATCCCCAGCACTGCTTCGGAGAAGAGCTTGACTCCCTCTTCTTTGTGGCAGCCACTCGCTTGTTTAACAACCCAGGAGAAGATACCATACCTTTCCACCAGTTCTCATTGCTCAAGGTAAAGGGTGCCATAAAAGACCAACAAAAAATTATTTTTTTCCAAGGAAATTGATCCTGTTTTGATTTTTATTAGGTGTCGGTACAGCAGCTCTGCCCTGAATCAAGAATCCTTTCTTTCCAAGATCAGTTGTTAAGAAATCTCTCGTGATTTGGAGAGCACCCTGAAGTTGCTGGGAGAAAACAGATCCTGCCCGCCTGCTCAATCGGCAGGTGATTTAAGGGTACAGGAAGGTTCTGCCTTGGGCAAAGAACACGGGTGCAGCGCTTGTGCAGTTTAAAGTAATAAAAGTACTTCAGCGGGCCCTGTCAATGTTGGCATTCTAATCTAAGGGCATTTTGGGTGTGACTGAATGGAGAAGGGCCTTTTTTTGGCCCTTCAAGAAGTCCAGGGCATTCATATGAAGATAAATGTCTTTTTTCTCAGTGCATTGGATGTTGATACATTCCATTTCTCCTTCTTGCCATTCATCTCAGTTGCCCAATAAATGGGAAGATGGAGACTTTGCAGATCAAAAAAAAAACCCTTCCTTCCTTCCTCCGTTTTTTCTTTCTTTCTTCTTTCCTTTTCTTTCTTTTCCTTCTTCCCTTCCTTTCTTTCTTTCCTCTTTTCTTCCTTCTTTCCTTTTTCTTTCTTCCTTTTCTTTCCTTATTGCTTTCTTTTTTCCCTCCTTCCTACCTGTTCTTCTCTTTTCCTTTCTTTCCCTTTTCTTTTTTCTTCCTTCCTTCCTTCCTTCTTCTTTCCTTTAGTCCTTCCTTCCTTTCTTTTCTTCTTTCTTTCCCTTCTCTCTTCCTTCCTCTTTTCTTTCTTTCCTCTTTTCTTTTTTCTTTTCTTTCCTTCTTTTTTCCTTCCTTCCTCTTTTCTTTCTTTCCTTTTTTCCTTTCTTTCTTTCTTCCTCCTTCCTTTTCTTCTCTTTCCCTTCTCCCTTCCTTCCTCTTTTCTTTCTTTCCTTTTTTCTTCCTTCCTTTCCTTTCCTTCTTTCTTTTTTCCTTCCTTCCTCTCTTCTTTCTTTCCTTTTTTCTTCCTTCCTTCTTTCTTTCTTTCTTCCTTCCTTCCTTTTCTTCTTTCTTTCCCCCCCTCTCTCCTTGCTTGCTTCTTTCTTTCCTTCCTTTCCTGCAAATGTTTCCAATCCCTTCACCTGGAAACAGAAATTTTGCAGGAGACACAGCTAAATTTTCTACTTTTTCCACCTTATGTTTCTCATATCCTTCTCCGTAGGCTTTCCTGATTCTTGACAGTGACTCGTTCACAGAAAGATTAGCTAGCTCTCCCTAATTAATTAATAAATTCTGATTAATTTCTAGAATATTTTTTTAAAAAAAAGTCACTTTGCACTCCCATCCTCCTTCAATGAAGATGCGAATTAGCCCAGTACGCACGCGCAGAAGCGTGACAGCAGCCCCTCCTCACACACACACAAAAAGAGCACCGGCCTTGGAGTCCCTCACTACGCATGCGCGCCACAGACCCGGAGCATTAGTTACGGGAAGCGCTTGCGCGGAGAAGGGTAGAGGGGGCGAGATCGGAGGCTATCAACTGCGCCTGCGCCGGCTGTCCAGGTGGGTCCGCGCCTGGTTACCTGGAGCGCGGAGGCTACAGGTGAGACGGAAGCGCGCTCCCGCGGGGGGAAAGGGAGAGAAAGGCGCGTGCACGTGGGCTTATTGCGGAAAAGGAGGCGAGGTGGAGGTAAGGGGCTGCCTTTTCACGCAGGAAAGGCAGTGGGGAAGGGGGTTTGTTGAAAAAAAAGGGGCTTGGTTTGAGGATGGAGGGGGGGCAAGGTGCTGCGGGGGGGGGAGAAACCTGGGTTTCTTTTCAGGCCCCCTCCTCGTTATTCTCCTCCACCCCGCTCGTCCCATGGTTCCCTGCAAGACGAGAGTGCCCCTGAGCATAATCAGAGTGCATACCTGCCTACACACCTGCATAAGCGCACCAGCGGTGCCTACCGCCCCTGTCCTAATGTTTTTTTTTAATTCATACCCTTTCCATGTATTTATAATCATCTTTACACTGGTATCTGTCATAAAACGCACGCTTGACGAAAATCAATAAATAAAAATAAAATAAAATAACTGCATCACCATCCAGTTACCTGCCCATGTTTGGGATCCTACCCTGATGATCTTGACGGTTTGCACGCAACAGCTGATGGGTTGATGCTGTCCCATCAATGCAGTGTCAACTTTAAACCAGTGCATAAATAGATTTTCTGCATGATCACTAATTAATCTAGTCTTTGGGGGGGGGGTCTTTCCAACAGTGCACCCGGCGCTGTTGTCCACCCACCAAATTTATTAGGACGACAGAATGAATGTGTGTAAGAATGGATGGAACACAAAGTGTTGCCTTTTGGGGTTTTCCTGCCTTGCACCCTGATTAGTTTCGCATCATCCAGGAAGAGCATTGTAGTCTCATATAAATTTAATAATAAATCTAATCATATGAGAAGTAGAATGGATTTATGCTTTTTAGCATGAGCGTTGTAAGTACTAAAGGGAAGATGTATTTCAAAACATGAGCAATCTAAAACGATTGTTGCTACCTCTTGTCTGCTGGACTAGTTGTTGATACTTCAAACAATCTAAACTATCATAGTTACAGAGCTGTTGTGGCATAAACACAAAGGACTAGATGTTAAACACACACACACACACACACACACACACACATATATCATTGTGTGATGCCAAGTTCAAATGCACCAAATTGGTACACTTGAAACGGCCAATTTCCGACAGGTTAAATAAACAAAAGAAAACTGCCCTTGTTTATCATTTTTATAGTGTTTTAATTGGTGCTTCATAAAAGTAATTATGCCTTGGGGCAGTAAATGTTAGTATGTGCTGTAGAGCTTCAGCGTGGGTGATATTTTCTTCCAGATTTTTTCAAGAAATTCATGAGATAATAATTGAACTGATTTTAACCACGAGTAACCAATTAAGCTATCATTTTCTCATGACTTTGGATTGAAAAGCCATTTAGAGAGAGGGAAAGGCTATATTGATATCAAAACCATATAAAATAAACTCGGATGCAGCAGTTTAACTGCAGCTAGAAGTTTCACATTCTTTAAGGTAAGTTTTTAAATTTCCAGACACCCCAAAATTTGTTTTCTTAGATTTTTAATCTGAGAGTTAGATATTCAGTCATCCTGGCTACGTTTTCATTTGTCCTTTTTTCTGAGGAAACACCTTAGTTAGTTGCAAGTTGTTGAATTTTTTTAATAACCATTCAGCAAGCAAGATGCTTAAAAGCCTATTTTTTCTTCTCTATAAAGAAAGAAAATAAACATTGATACTACTGATTTTTTAACCAAATTTGGTTGGCCTTTCTCAGTTGAATGCCATAGATTCAATTTAATAGCTGAGAAAAGTGTAATTTCAAGGGGATTATAAGGATTCAAGTTTATAGGTTCATTTGATCTTTTTTAGTGATGGGTAAGAAAGAGAGCAATGTTTGGGTTTCGTAATTATATGATTTTTAAAAAGGCTTTGTTAGACTGCAGTTGTTTCCATTTTCCATTTATAGGTTATTATAACCTAGTTATAGATTTTTATTTCTAGTTCTTGACTTAGGACCAGAGGTGGGTTTCAGCAGGTTCTGACCAGTTCTGAAGAACCAGTAGCGGAAATTTTGAGTAGTTCGGAGAACTGGTAGTAAAAATTCTGATTGGCCCCATCTATTCTCTGCCTCCCAAGTCCCAGCTGATCTGGAGGAAATGGGGATTTTGCAGTAACCTTCACCTGGATTGGGGTGGGAATGGAGATTTTACAGTATCCTTCCCCTGCCATGTCCACCAAGCCATGCTCACAGTACTGGTAGTAAAAAAAATTTGAAACCCACCACTGCTGAGGACCATAACCAGGATCTGAATTTCCAGTTGTCAGGTGAGTCGGGCCTGATTTTATGGCCTCCATGGTCATTAAGTGAATCACTACAGTTATTAAATGAATTACATAAGTCATTAAGCAAACCTGCCTTCCCAGTTGACTTTGTTTGTCGGTAGCTGACTAGGAAGATCTCAAATTTCAATCTCCTGATCCCTAAACAATGCAACTCTCATAAATGCGTGCCAATTGCCAAGTGCTTGAATTTTGACAACATGATTGTGAGAATGTTGCAATGGTCATAAGTGTGAGGACCGGTTGTAATTATCTGAGGGACCGTCTCTTGCCGGTCACATCTACCTGACCCACCAGAACGGAGAGGCAGGGAATGTTACGGGTCCCATCCCTGAGGGAGATACACCTGGTGGGACCCAGAAGGGCCTTCTCTGTGGTGGCTCCCTCTCTCTAGAACATTATCTCTCCAGAGATTAGAATGGACCTTCCAGAAGGCGCTGAAGACCTGGACCCCATTAAATGTCTCATGTGATCTGCTGTTGCCGGGGCGGGGATGGTGGAGGGGGTCGTGATTTTATTGTATTAATTTATTTGATTATTTTTATTGTTTTAAATGTGGTTTCATATTCTGTAAGCCGCCTTGAGTTGCCATGGGAGAATAGGCGGCATATTTATTTATAAATTCAATAAATAAATAAATAAATAAAATAATTGTAGAATTGGTCTCAGGCAGGGATGAAATGCTCCCGGTTTGGATCGGATCGCCTGATCCGGAAGCGATGGCGGTGGGTGGTAGCAAAAATTCCTCCCCCCCCCCCCCGTGCCCAGCTGAGCCGCACGATCATCAGAGGTTTTTTTTTTTTACTTTTAAAAGCATTTTTTCTTCGGCTGAAAAAATGCTTTTAAAAAATTTTTAAAAAGCCTCTGATGATCGCGCGGGATTGTCAGAGCCTTTTAAAAGCATTTTTTCTACAACCTCTTCGGCCGAAGAGGTTGTTAAAAAATGCTTTTAAAAGCCTCTGTCGATCAGGCAACTCAGCTGGGATTGTCAGAGGAGCCTTTTAAAAGCATTTTTTCTACAACCTCTTCGGCTGAAAAATGCTTTTAAAAGTAAAAAAAATGCTTTTAAAAGTAAAAAAAATGCTTTTAAAAGTAAAAAAATGTTGGCCACGCCCATCCAGTCACATTACCCCCAAGCCACGCCCACAGAACCGGTAGTAACAAATTTTACATTTCACCACTGGTCTCAGGCACGTACCAATTGCATAAGCCCTGTTCTCCTATCCCTCACCTGCCAAATATATAAAAAGGTGCTGGGGGGGGAAAAAACAGGATAAATAACAGTGATAATGTACTAACATCCAGCTTTGTGTCAGCCACTTTCCAGCAAAGCTGTTTTAATAATTGCATGTTTATAGCACGGTACAATCTTTCTCTATGGAAGAAATACTATTTCTTATCTTATTTCTTCACAATTTCTCTCTCTCGTTAAAATAGTGAAACACTTAACAGTATTGCCTCTCGAGCGCCATAAAACCAAATTCAATGTTGTTTGAACACAATGAACAAAAAACTAATTTAGCTTTGTATAACAGACTGTATTTGTATAGCTCCCATTTAGTCTCTGATTAGAAAACATTTTGAGAACCCAAACATGTCAGTTTTATGTGGGTCATAGTGACCTTGTATTTCTGGACAAGAACTGTTATTCAGTTATGGGGTAGGGAAAGCAGCATTGTATTTGGAGACCTCTTACCCTCTTATCTGTAATTGTCATCTACCAGGCTTCTTCAAAAAAATTTTTTTTTATTTTTTCATTTTATTTTAAACAAAAAAGAATAACAATACATGACATACATCGACATAAAGCATATATTCCTTCTTCACATCAGCTTCGTTTCCTTGTTCTTCTCATATTTACATCCTTATTCCCCCTTTCTTTTTCTTTTAATTGTACTTTTCCTTTTCGACCCGTTCTCTTTTGTTTCTTTTTGTCTTCTATCATGTCTATCCTTCTATTTATTTTCTTTCATGCATTGCCACTTTATATACATGTATATATAAGCTTTTCACCTTTTTTCATCATCTAGTATTTCTAGTCTCTAACCAATTATACAATTTGTTCCATACTATATAATATTCCGACTCTTCTTTTTCTTTTAACTCCTTTGATAGTTTGTCCATTTCAGCACATTCCAAGATTTTGTTTATCACCTCCTCCTCGGTTGGAGTATTCTCGTTTTTCCATTTCTGTGCATAGGCTATTCTGGCAGCTGTTATTATATGTAGCATTAGGTATCTTATTTCTTTACTATATTGCGTGTTGAATATTCCCAACAGGAAGGTCTCTGGTCTCCAGTCTATATATTGATTAGTTATTTCTTCCAGCCACTTTTTAATTTTAACCCAGAATTTTTTTGCTGTTGGGCATGTCCACCATGTATGGTAATACGTTCCGTATATCTTTTTACACTTCCAACATAGTGCGGAGCTATTCGGGTACATCTTAGCAAGCCTTGCAGGTGGAAGGTGCCATCTATAAAACATTTTCAGCTGGTTTTCCTTAAATACCAATGTTCTGTCCCCCTTTGCCTCCGTCCGAGCGATGGCTTAATTAGCCGGCACTATCAGCTCTGGCAGCAAAATAGCGAGCGTATGCTAAGTGTCTCTGTTATCTCCCTCGACGCCAATGAGTCAAACAGTACTTCAGCTCTTAGTTAAGCAGTTAATTTGCCTGCTACGAAGAGGCACAGCAGCTCTTGCTGCCTTTATATCCTGTGGGGTGTGGCTCCATGACTCAGCACTTCCTAGGCCTGCCCCACCCCTGCTACTGTTGTTCCTACCTCTCCTGCCTACGAAACCTAGGGTCCAGCCAGGCCTGATTGCCATCAGCCAGGTCTGGAGGCGTGGCCAGGGGGGGGAAAGAGTCAGGGGATGGAGGCCTTGTTATCTCTTCCCCCTGGCTTGCCTCTGGCTCCTGGAGCTGAGCCAGGGAAGCCGGTGCTCCCGAGGTAAATCCTGATGGCCCTTCCCCCTCACTTTCCAAGTCACTTTCTCGCAGGAGGCCCGGCTCGGGGGGCGCAGACACAACAGCCGCTGACATTGTCGTTTTTATATTTGTTTTCCACATTTTTTCCCATTTCTCCAATTCTATATTGTATCCGAAGTTTTTTACCCATTTGATCATTGTTTCTTTAGCCACCTCGTCTTCCATTTTATATCGCAGTAGGTATTCATATATTTTACTGATTAATTTTAGCTCTGTTCCATGTACAATTTTATCCAGTTCTTGCTGCCCTCTTTGAGCTTCTTCAAATTGTTCACAGGTCCTGTGGCATTGTGGTTAATAGTAGTAATACATCCTTTTCAGTGGTGAAATCCGAACCGGTTTGCTGGCTGCGTATAGATGCTGCGCGCCAAGCATGCACTGTACGTACACATGCGCAGTTCACACCAAATGCACACTGGCCATGCATGCACAATTTGCACCAAAAGGAGACTTGGCAAGATAAGTAGAACAGCGGGGGAGAGAATCAGCTGTGGCACGCGATCTTGGGAACCTTTTTTAAAACTTTTTTAAAGCATTTTTTACTACCAGTTCGGGCGAATAGGTAATAAAAAATTCTTTAAAAAAGTTTAAAAAAAAGGTTCCGACAATCACAGCTGTGCCACACAATCGTCGGAACCTTTTTAAAAAAATTTTAAGCATTTTTTAGTACCTATTTGCCCAAACCAGTAGTAAAAATGCTTTAAAAAAGTTTTTAAAAAGGTTCCAAAGATTGCGCAGCACAGCTGTCATCTTGGGAACCTTTTTTTTAACCTTTTTAAAGCATTTTTTTACTACCGGTTTGGGAGAATAGGTAGTAAAAAATGCTTTTAAAAAGTAAAGGCTCGGGCGATCACAGCTGTGCTGTGTGATCGTCTGAGCCTTTTTTTTTTTACTTTTTTAAAGCATATTTTTATCACCTATTTGCCCAAACCGGTAATAAAAAAATGCTTAAAAAGTTTTTTTTTTAAAGTTCCAATGATCGCATCACTCAGCTGATTGTCGGAACTTTTTTTAACATTATTTTACTACTGGTTCAGTGAACCAGTAGCATTTTTTACTACCGGTTCGGGCAAACTGGCTCAAACTATCGAAGTGCTGTCCCGGTGTCTGGAAGCCGTATGGGTCTGGATGGGGAGAAACAGGCTCAAGCTCAATCCCTCCAAGACGGACTGGCTGTGGATGCCGGCACCCCTGTACAATCAGTTGCAGCTGCGGCTGACTGTTGGGGGCGAGTTATTGGCCCCGATGGAAAGGGTGCGCAACTTGGGCGTTCTCCTGGATGGACGGCTGTCTTTTGAAGATCATTTGACGGCCGTCTCCAGGAGAGCTTTTTACCAGGTTCGCCTGGTCCGCCAGTTGCGCCCCTTCCTAGACCGGGATGCCCTATGCACGGTCACTCATGCGCTCGTGACATCTCGCTTGGATTACTGCAACGCTCTCTACATGGGGCTCCCCTTGAAGAGCATCCGGAGGCTTCAGTTGGTTCAGAATGCAGCTGCGCGGGTGATAGAGGGAGCCCCTCGTGGCTCCCATGTGACACCACTCCTGCGCAGGCTGCACTGGCTACCTGTGGCCTTTCGGGTGCGCTTCAAGGTTTTGGTTACCATCTTTAAAGCGCTTCATGGCATAGGGCCGGGTTATTTACGGGACCGCCTACTGCCACCGATTGCCTCCCACCGACCCGTACGCTCTCACAGAGAGGGACTCCTTAGGGTGCCGTCCGCCAGGCAGTGCCGACTGGCGACACCCAGGGGAAGGGCTTTCTCTGTGGGGGCCCCCACCCTCTGGAACGAGCTTCCCCCAAGACTTCGCCAACTTTCTGACCTTCGAACCTTCCGCCGCGAGCTTAAGACACATCTATTTATTTGTGCAGGGCTGGCCTAGGGTTTTTAGTTTTAAATTTAGTTTTTAAATGGGGTTTTGTACTATTTTAACGACAGTTTTAAATTTGGCCTAATTTAATAAGTTTTTTAAATGTTGTTTTTAATTTGTATTTACTATGTTTTTATTAGGCTGTAAACCGCCTTGAGTCCTTTGGGAGATAGGGCGGTATAAAAATTTGAATAATAAAATAAATAATAAAATAAACTGGGAATTGAGAGCTGCATATCTAGAAATTGCTCAGGTTGAGATCTTAAAATTGTATATTGAGTAGTCTTTGTCAGGGTAATGAAGATTTAAAGCTGACCAGCCCAGTGGTGGGTTTAAATTTTGTTTACTACCTGTTCTGTGGGCGTGGCTTGGTGGGCATAGCAGGGGAAGGATACTGTAAAATCTCCATTCCCACCCCAATCCAGGGGAAGGTTACTGCAAAATCCCCATTTCCTCCTGATCAGCTGGGACTCGGGAGGCAGAGAATAGATGGGGGCAAGGACAGGCAGAGGTGATATTTACCAGTTCTCCGAACTACTCAAAATGTCCGCTACCGGTTCTCCAGAACTGGTCAGAACCTGCTGAAACCTACCTCTGGACCAGCCGTTGTAAGGCTGTAAATCAAGATGATGAACTGAGGATGAGTCAGCAGGGTTACTGCCACTTTAAGAAGCTGTCTATATACGGGAGGCCATTAGAGGGCGTCTCTCTCCTCCTTGTGTTCTATCTGGATTGTAGTTCTCCCTGTAGAGTTGAAGATTGATTGCTTGCCTGGTACCACGTGAATGTCTATATAGAGAGGTCTTGTATATAAACCACTGTTTGTAATGACAAAACCTCTGTGTCCTGGGTTGTCTCAAAATAGTAGCCATGCTGTGCACACACTGTCTTTTATGTATGCTTTTTGAAGGGAAAAAGAATCTTTTGGTTTATTAATTTAAAGTGCTATAAATTACTATTCATTACCGTTAGATTATAATTAGTGAGATTATTTTTTTTTTAAGATCTGCGGGTTTGCAGTTACAAAGCCGTGTAGGAAGATCTAGGAATGTGTGGTCTTCTAGAAAATTCTATTTCTATTATCGGAAAACAATATCTTAAAACTTTTGTTATATGTGTGAGATGGCAATTGACTGCCATTTATAATCTATCATCATCTTCCATATTTATTCTGTGGGCGATTATTGCATTCCGAGATTGTCTCTTAGCTTTTCATGTCTTCCTTTGGAGAAAGCATTGGGTTACGAGCGAATTAGTTGTGTGTCAACCCCGAAGCCATTTTGGAGCATCTTCAGGGCTGCCACAACCACATTGGTTGGAGCTGTGGGAACGGGAGGTGTGAATAGAGATAGCTGGGGACTTTTTCTCCTGGGAACCAAGGAGGTTCTCACCAGGTGCTGGAGAGGCACGGACTGGAACCAACTGGAGTTGGGGCTATGGCCGGATTGAACCATGCATTGGACATGTGGACTGGGGGAAAGAACTTTGACTTTTAATTTGGGTGGAGAAAACCCCGGGACTTCAGAGTTGGGTTTTCAACAGATGTGCCAATGTGAGGAGCCGCAATGGCGCAGTGGTTAGAGTGCAGTACTGCAGGCTACTTCTGCTGATCGCCAGCTGCCAGCAGTTTGGCGGGATCGAATCTCACCAGGCTCAAGGTTGACTCAGTCTTCCATCCTTCCAAGATGGGTAAAATGAGGACCCAGATTGTTGGGGGCAAATAGGCTGACTCTGTAAACAACTTAGAGAGGGCTGTAAAGTACTGTGAAGGGATTGCTGTCCTTCCTTCCTTCTTTTCTTCCTTCCTTCTTTCTTTCCTTCCCTCTGCCCACTGCCAGAAGATCGAATCTCACCAGGCTCAAGGTTGATTCAGTCTTCCATTCTTCCGAGGTGGGTAAAATGAGGATCCAGATTATTGGGGGAAAATAGGCTGACTCTGTAAACCACTTAGAGAGGGCTGTAAAGCACTGTGAAGCGGTATATAAGTCTTAAGTGCTATTGCTATTGCTGTGACATGACTGATAAAATTGTACTTTGAGGAACACCTAAACCTCAGAGGTTTGATTGCGTTGGGTATGTTACTGGGAACCCTGACACTGTGCACGTTAAATATAAGCTGTTGCCTACATAATTCCATTTAAAACGAAAAAGCCCGTCTCCCAACAGGTAACGTGCCCTCCCTTTTATACAATTAGCCACAAAAGGGCAACCTGACATTTCCAAATTTAAATAACTCTTTTGTTCTCTTGCAGGAGGCAGGGTAAACTTTCCAAGGGACTGCTAAAAAGAAATCACTTATGTCTTTTCTTTAAGACCGCCTTGGCAACCATGGGTGAATACAGTAGGTTTATAGATTGGGACAAGATGGATGCTACCATCCAGGCTGATGATGAAAAGGAACTGACCAGCACCGAATTTCACACCGAAATGCTGAAACAACTGGCTCGCCAAGGTTACTGGGCCAAGAGCCACTCTTTAAGAGCCAAAGTATATGATAAATTGATCAGCTCTATCCCTTGTCGCACGGTGACACCAGATGCCCACGTCTACCGAGACATTGTGGGGAAAATCCTTGGCAAGCGAAACAGCAACACCCTTCCCCTTCCGGAATTCGTAGATAATAGCCTGGTTCCCACGTACTGCCTGAACGCTGAAGGCATCGGGGCCGTCAGGAAAATCATCTCCTGCATTGGAAGCCAATTCCCAGACATCTCATTCTGCCCGGCCCTGCCTTCTGTAGTGGCCCTCCTCCTTCACTACAGCAGGGACGAAGCCGAGTGCTTTGAGAAAGTTTGCCGTATCCTGGCCTGCAATGACCCGTCCAAGCGCTTCATCGATCAGACCTTCTTGGCTTTTGAGTCGTCTTGCATGACCTTCGGGGACCTGGCTAATAAGTACTGCCAGGCAGCTCATAAACTTATCGTGGCCATCTCGGAAGATGTGCTAGAAGTCTACTCGGATTGGTACCGGTGGCTCTTCGGGGAACTGCCCTTCGTATACTTCGCCCGGGTCTTCGACGTCTTCCTGGTAGAAGGTTACAAGGTGCTCTACCGGGTTGTCTTGGCTGTCCTCAAATTCTTTCACAAATTCAGAGTCGGGCAGACCCGGGAGTCGGAAAACGTTCAGCAGGACATCCGAGTGTTCGTGAGAGACATCGCAAAGTGGGTCTCCCCGGAGAAGCTGCTGGAGAAAGCCTTTGCAATCCGTCTCTTCTCGCGGAAAGAGATTCGGCTTCTTCAAATGGCCAACGAGAAGGCCCTGCAGCAGAAAGGCATAACGGTGAAGCAGAAAAGGTAGTGACATTTCATTAATGGGGAATGAAAACTGCCATAAAATCAAGTATATCTGTGCATATCAGTTTCAACCATTGTGGAAAATATAAATAATATACCGTGTTTCCCCGAATATAAGACCCCTGTCTTATATTTTTCTTTCAACCCCAAAATACGCAATTGGCCTTATTTTCGGGGAGGTCTTATTATTTTGGGGCGCGTGGAGGAAACCAGAGGAAATAGTGGGGACCGGCTACGCATGCATTTAAATATTTTCGGGGAGGGCTTATTTTCAAGGGGGGGTGGCTTATTTAAGCGCATGCGCTCAAAAGCCCGATTGGGCTTAATATCAGATGTCTTATTTTGGGGGAAACAGGGTCTATTATAATGTATTGCCGATGCTTTGTCTTTAAAATCCCTGCGTCTGGGGAAAACCAAGATAAAAGGGATTTGTTGAATGGATAAGTGAACTTTTGAGGCAAGTTAGTCAGGAAAAGTAAGTTAAAAATAAATGAATTAGACCCAAAAGTCCTTTCTTAAAAAAATACAAAAAACTGGACTTGCTTTGTTTTCCTTCAATTCTGAAGAAGCTTCTTAGAGATAAGATGTGAAACATCTTCAAGAAAAGTCCAGTGTCCTTTTGAAAAAGCACCTTGACTGAGAACCTCCGTAGATAAATGAACTTAGAAGTCGTAAATGTGGGGAGGGAGATTCCTTAGAAACGAAATGTAACCTAGAAAATTTAAGAACCATTGAATTGAGAACTGACTTAAAAAAAAAAAACAATACCAAGAAAATGTGTTCAACTGTCCTTTATTTCACTCTTGGTCTGCTCAGATCTTATTCTGTGTTTCTCTGTAGGCTTTTTCCATGCACTTGGTGGGGATGTATGAAACTGCTGGTTTTTTTCTTGACTTCTCCTTTTTTTTTCTTTTGTCTCCCTTCTCGTGCCTTCTTTTCTGTCAATTCCGTCTCTGCTGCGTTGCTTTGCAGTAGTGCATCCCCCAAAAGGTAGGTTTGAACGTTTGAATCTTCGTGCGCCGCTACTCTAACTTGATTTGGCTTCCAAATAGCTGTGGCTGCACTAAGGTGATGGCAACAGTAAGCGTATGTGCATTGGTGGTGGTGCGGTAAAATTCAAGGCTGCCTTTACTTGCTGCTGTCAAATCAATCACCCCAATACTCCCAGCAAAGAGTCAGTCAGAGGCCTCCTTTTCTCCTTTTATTTACATAGATAGATGTCCTGGCCACGTCTACCCACGGGCCTGCCAAGTTTCTGGAGATAACGAGCAAATTATAGATAAGGCCAGAATTACTCACGAATATATTCTTCCCTCCATTGATACAGTTTGCCCGCGCAAATTCATTGCTTTGTCCAAGACAAAAAACCAGGAAGTCCCGCCTCCTGTTTATAGTCTCTGCAGATGTCACTGCATGACAATTATTACTTGGCTTTATCCCAACGCTGCTTCTGTGCGCGCGCCAGTCACGTCTGCGCAGTCTTGCATCACTCCAAAACTGTTCTTGGGGCGTTGCCAAATCAGAAGAAGGCTCCAGAGAATCAGGCCTTGCCGGCCCCTCCTCCTCCCTTTGAGTGGGTGCCAGGGAGGGAGAGGGCTCAAGAGAAGCAGGGCTTGCCAGGTCTTCTCCCTCACTTTCTGAATCATCCGAGTCCAGGAGTCCGGGTCCAGGAACCTGGGTCACAACAATCACAGAATAACAAGAGTCGGAAGGGATCTTGTAGGTTCAATGATGGCTAACCTTTTTGCCTTTGCATGCCAAAAGCGGGAGGAGTGTCCACACCCATAATTCAATGTGCCCACCCACCCCTATGCATGCATGCGAGATACACACACCACCTGCGCAACCCCCGCTTTTGGCACACAATGGCACCATGGGCCCAGTAGGCCTGTTTTTTGCCTTCCCCAGGCTCCAGAGGCTTTCTTAGAGCCTGGAGAGGGCGAAAACGGCCTTCTGCACCCCCCTGGAGGCCCTCCAGAGGCCAGAAATGGCCCGTTTCCGACTTCTGACCTTTCTGGAGGTCACGAAAATCAGGTGGCTGGCATGCAGATGCGCGCCGGAGCTGAGCTAGGGCAATGCTTGCGTGTCCACTGATATGGCGCCACGTGCCATCTGTGGCACATGTGCCATAGGTTCGCCATCATAGTTGTAAGTCACGGTTGTAAGTCATCTAGTCCAACCTGTTGTGTCTTGCCCGCTCTCACCGCAGCCGGGGCCTTCTTATCTGCTTCCGAACGCTGAGGAATGTCCTAGTATGCCTCCCGGCCCCAGCCCTGTCTCCATGCCCAGACAGGCTGAGGAGGAGGAAGCACCTCCCGGCCCCAGCCCTGGCTCCATGCCCAGACAGGCTGAGGAGGAGGAAGCACCTCCGGCCCCAGCCCTGGCTCCATGCCCAGGCAAGCAGACAACTAGACCCCTCCCCACAGCATGTGAGCCTGAGGAGGTCAATTACCAACAGCTGCCGATTGAGTGACCTCGCGTCAGAAGACTTGATAGGCGGAGGCAACAGAAGGAAGGAGGGCAGGCCTGGATAAGTGCTGAGTCATGGAGCCACACCCCATGGCCTATATAAAGGATCTGCTTTCTGGCAGTCTCTGAGTCAGGCAAAGTCTAACATATCTTGCTGAAGTCACTTTCTGGTCTCCTGCCTGCCTTGAGGACTTTGCTAGGACTTTGGCAGAGCTGCAGAGGCACGCCTGATTCGGATTTCCTGACCCTTTGAAAAGCACCTTGACTGAGAACCTCCGTAGATAAATGAACTTAGAAGTCGTAAATGTGGGGAGGGAGATTCCTTAGAAACGAAATGTAACCTAGAAAATTTAAAAACCATTGAATTGAGAACCGACTTTAAAAAAAAAAAAAACACCAAGAAAATGTGTTCAACTGTCCTTTATTTCACTCTTGGTCTGCTCAGATCTTATTCTGTGTTTCTCTGTAGGCTTTTTCCATGCACTTGGTGGGGATGTATGAAACTGCTGGTTTTTTCTTGACTTCTTTTTTTTTCTTTTGTCTCCCTTCTCGTGCCTTCTTTTCTGTCAATTCCGTCTCTGCTGCCGTGCTTTGCAGTAGTTCATCCCCAAAGGTAGGTTTGAACGTTTGAATCTTCGGCGCGCTACTCTAACTTGATTTGGCTTCCAAATAGCTGTGGCTGCACTAAGGTGATGGCAACAGTAAGCGTATGTGCGTTGGTGGTGGTGCGGTAAAATTCAAGGCTGCCTTTACTTGCTGCTGTCAAATCAATCACCCCAATACTCCCAGCAAAGAGTCAGTCAGAGGCCTCCTTTTCTCCTTTTATTTACATAGATAGATGTCCTGGCCACGTCTACCCACGGGCCTGCCAAGTTTCTGGAGATAACGAGCAAATTATAGATAAGGCCAGAATTACTCACGAATATATTCTTCCCTCCATTGATACAGTTTGCCCGCGCAAATTCATTGCTTTGTCCAAGACAAAAAACCAGGAAGTCCCGCCTCCTATTTATAGTCTCTGCAGGTGTCACTGCATGACAATTATTACTTGGCTTTATCCCAACGCTGCTTCTGCTGCACGCGCCGGTCACGTCTGCGCAGTCTTGCATCACTCCAAAACTGTTCTTGGGGCGTTGCCAAATCAGAAGAAGGCTCCAGAGAATCAGGCCTTGCCGGCCCCTCCTCCTCCCTTTGAGTGGGTGCCAGGGAGGGAGAGGGCTCAAGAGAAGCAGGGCTTGCCAGGTCTTCTCCCTCACTTTCTGAATCATCCGAGTCCAGGAGTCCGGGTCCAGGAACCTGGGTCACAACAATCACAGAATAACAAGAGTCGGAAGGGATCTTGTAGGTCAATGATGGCTAACCTTTTTGCCTTTGCGTGCCAAAAGCGGGAGGAGTGTCCACACCCATAATTCAATGTGCCCACCCACCCCTATGCATGCATGCGAGATACACACACCACCTGCGCAATCCCCGCTTTTGGCACACAATGGCACCATGGGCCCGGTAGGCCTGTTTTTCGCCCTCCCCAGGCTCCAGAGGCTTTCTTGGAGCCTGGGGAGGGCGAAAACAGCCTTCTGCACCCCCCTGGAGGCCCTCCAGAGGCCAGAAATGGCCCGTTTCCCGACTTCTGATGGACTGGAGGTCACGAAAATCAGGTGGCTGGCATGCAGATGCGCGTCGGAGCTGAGCTAGGGCAATGCTTGCGCTTCCAACGATATGGCGCCACGTGCCATCTGTGGCACGCATGCCATAGGTTTGCCATCACGGTTGTAAGTCACAGTTGTAAGTCATCTAGTCCAACCTGTTGTGTCTTGCCTTCTTATCTGCTTAGCCCTGTCTCCATGCCCAGACAGGCTGAGGAGGAGGAAGCACCTCCCGGCCCCAGCCCTGGCTCCATGCCCAGACAGGCTGAGGAGGAGGAAGCACCTCCGGCCCCAGCCCTGGCTCCATGCCCAGGCAAACGGAGCAACTAGACCCCTCCCCCACAGCATGTGAGCCTGAGGGAGGTCAATTACCAACAGCTGCCGATTGGAGTGACCCTCGCGTCAGAAGACTTGATAGGCGGAGGCAACAGAAGGAAGGGAGGGGCAGGCCTGGATAAGTGCTGAGTCATGGAGCCACACCCCATGGCCTATATAAAGGATCTGCTTTCTGGCAGTCTCTGAGTCAGGCAAAGTCTAACATATCTTGCTGAAGTCACTTTCTGGTCTCCTGCCTGCCTTGAGGACTTTGCTAGGACTTTGGCAGAGCTGCAGAGGCACGCCTGATTCGGATTTCCCTGACCCGGCCGTCAGTGGAGGAATGGGACACGACACAACCCCCCTGCCCAAACAGGAGGCCCTATACCAAGGAAGGGCCCAAAATTGTTGGGGGTAAATAGGTTGACTCTGTAAACCGCTTAGAGTGGGCTGTATAGCACTGTGAAGCGATATATAAGTCTAAGGGCTATTGCCCTTCCTTTCTTCTTCCTTCCTTTCCTCCTTCCTTCCTTCCTTGTGCGCAGTGGTTACAATGCAGTATTGCAGGCTAACTCTGCCGATTGCCAGCAGTTCAATCCTGACTGGCTCAAGGTTGACTCAGCCTTTCATCCTTCATCCGAGGTCCGTAAAATGAGGACCCAGATGGTTGGGGATAAGAGGCTGACTCTGTAAACCGCATAGAGAGGGCTGCAAAGCATTGTGAAGCGGTATATAAGTCTAAGTGCTATTGCTATTGCTATTGCTATATATATCTAAGTGCTAGGGCTGCTGCTATCCTGTTTCCCCCCCAAATAAGACATCCCCTGATAATAAGCCCAATCGGGTTTTTGAGCGCATGGCAATGAGGCCAAGCGCTTATTTCAGGGTTCAAAAAAATATAAAACAGGGTCTTATTTTCACGGAAACGCGGTATTATCTTTTAGTAATAATTCTCTTCCTATTTTAACACTTGAAAGAGGTAGAATCGGCTTAAGCCAGTTGCCTTTTCTTAACCTGTTTTTGTGGTGGTGGTGGTGGTTGTTTTCCCCAGGCGGAATATCCACCTGGCTGTTCACGCTGAGAACTTCAAGTCTGAAATTGTCGATGTGAAGAAGATGAGAGACATCTGGTCATGGATTCCCGAGCGCTTTGCCCTTTGTCAACCTCTACTTCTGTTTACCACCTCAGAGCATGGCTTCAGCCTAAACAGGTAGCAACTAACTCCATCATTTAAAAAAAAAAAAGGATTTGTAGTAGGAAAAAGTTATTGATGGGTTTTTTTTATTTGAATTTATATCCCGCCCTTCTCCGAAGACTCAGGGCGGCTTACACTGTGTTAAGCAATAGTCTTCATTCATTTTTATATTATATACACAGTCAACTTTTATTGCCCCCAACAATCTGGGTCCTCATTTTACCTACCTTATAAAGGATGGAAGGCTGAGTCAACCTTGGGCCTGGTGGGACTTGAACTTGCAGTAATTGCAAGCAGCTGTGTTAATAACAGACAGACTTAGTCTGCTGAGCCACCAGAGGCCCTATGTTGTCCCTGCATTGATGGTGCGCCATCAAATCAGTGTAAGCCAATGGTGAAATTCAAATTTTTTTACTACCGGTTCTGTGGGCGTGGCTTGGTGGGCGTGGCAGGGGAAGGATACTGCAAAATCCCCATTCCTACCTCACTCCTGGGAGAAGGATACTGCAAAATCCCCATTCCCACCCCACTCCAGGGGAAGGATATTGCAAAATCCCCATTCCCACCCCATTCCAGGGGAAGGATACTGCAAAATCCCCATTCCCACCCCACTCCTGGGAGAAGGATATTGCAAAATCCCCATTCCCTCCCCACTCTGGGGCCAGCCAGAGGTGGTATCTGCCGGTTCTCCGAACTACTCAAAATTTCTGCTACCGGTTCTCCAGAACCTGTCAGAACCTGCTGGATTTCACCCTGGTGTAAACCTTTAGCAACCAGGTGTATTTTCTCTGGGACAATCAGTCCCCAGCTTGGTCCTACCAACTTGGCAACAGGATGATTTTAAAAAGTTGGGTGAGGACTGGAAAGCCTGACTCAAAGTTCTTCCCAACTCTGAAGCTCACCAAGTGTCTTGGGACATTTTCTGCCTCTCTTTGAATCTACTAGCTTGTGAAGTTTGCTTAAGAATAAGATGAGGGTTGTCAAAACGATTATCACTTCTTTCATGCCTTTAAAGGGTATAAAATTAAGCAGTGAATGACTTTAAACCTGCATTCTTTTTATAATACCTATATGATAGTTGTACAATTACTGTAACTTGATTAGTTGTGTACATGCCCTCACGTCAAGTACAATGCTTGTTTTGATGGATGGAACTTTTTAGTTCCTATTGGATTAAATTTATCTGAAGGTTCAAACATTGATTATATTTTTATTCTGTCTGTCTTTCTTTCTATCTATCAATAAATATATAGTTATATGTAACGCTCTTTTACGACCCTGAAATCCCTTAATTTGGGGTAGAATCAGGGCAACTGGATGGAGCTGAGCATTTACTGGCCGGATGCCCTTCCTGACACCTATGTGAGGTTCGCAGCAGATATTTTCTCATTGGGCCTTAAAGAGAAACATCTGCCGCTACCTGGGATTGAACTCTCAACTCCCAAGTGGAGGACTGGCATCTTCACCATCCGTAATATCCCTGCTTCGTAAATATACTATACGTCTGTGACGCTGTCAGATCCTAGGGGAGTGTATTCAATTAGTAGAAGATAAATTAGTGTTTCAGTAGAAGTTGAATGGATGTTTCATAAAGACATCTTTTTATATCCATGTTTGTACATTAGCTTTTACCCACATTGTGAGGGACATGAACCGACTCTCCTTTTGATTAAAACGACTATGCAAGAGGTAAGTGAGAGGATAAAGAACAGCCCGGTTAGAGGCTCTCTTGGTGAATCTCATAAGCTTGAGTAAAGCAATGTCTTTAAGATTTTCTTCCCCTAACTAAAAGCAGAAATCTCCATTGTCACTTTCTTTTCAACAAAAGACCCCTTGACTTGTTTGATGCTCCTATTTGTTGCACTTCCACCGAAGATTCATTGGAGGCACATTCAGATATTTAACACACTTGGCTTTTAAATCTGCCAGAGTTGAGGTGACAACTGAAACAGCAGCTATTGTCAGGCCCAAGAACAACACGTGGCATTATGCAAAAGTAGTTTCCTCTATTGTACTTCACCTACAGACAGAATCTTGCCAGACTAAAGCAATTATCTGTATCACTGAACTGCTGGGGTGGAGGTCAGTCCTTGTTCCCTTCCTGCCTACCAGATATTCCAAGCTCCACTGATACTTTGCCCTCTGGAGGAGAGCAGCCCCTCCTTGCTGGGAATCCAGATTACATTCCACTACAGCTATATTGACTTTCTCAAAATAGATTAGATTAGATTAGATTAGATTTTTTTATTGGCCAAGTGTGATTGGACACACAAGGAATTTGTCTTTGGCGCATAGGCTCTCAATGTACATAAAAAGAAAAGATACATTCGTTAAGAATCATAAGATACAACACTTAATGATAGCAATAGGGTACAAATAAGCAGTCAAGTCATACTAGGAAACAGTCAGTATAAGTTGTAAGGATACAAGCAACAAAGTTACAGTCATAAGCGGAAGGAGATGGGTGATGGGAACGATGAGAAGATTAATAGTAGTGCAGACTTAGGAAATAGTTTGACAGTGGTGTGGGAATTATTTGTTTAGCAGAGTGATGGTGTTCGGGGAAAAACTGTCTTGTGTCTAGTTGTTCTGGTGTGCAGTGCTATAGAGCGTCGTTTTGAGGGTAGGAGTTGAAACAATTTATGTCCAGGATGCGAGGGGTCTGTAAATATTTTCACAGCCCTCTTTTTGACTCGTGCAGTATGCAGGTCCTCAGTGGAAGGCAGGTTGGCAGCCATTGTTTTTTCTGCAGTTCTAATGATCCTCTGAAGTCTGTGTCTGTCTTGTTGGGTTGCAGAACCAAACCAAGCAGTTATAGAGGTGCATATCCGTTTCCTAAAACAGTGTCTTTTTTACTGTGCCCCCCTCCCAGGTCTGTGGGGCTTATTTGTCGACCGACTGGCATGAACGCAAACGAGGAGGAGGCAAGCTAAGTTTCTTTGGGACAGGAGAATGTTTTGTATTCAGGGTAAGAAACCATTGTGACTTTCTTGCAAATGACTTCAAGCCTTCAGCCTTCTGGCTTAAGCACACTCGCATTTTTTTTTTCATTTCATGTCCTCCCCTTTTCCAGCTGGTGCCCGAAGTGGAACGATACGAGTGGGTTATAATCAAACACCCAGAACTCGTTATGACCGGCTCTGAACAAGAAAACAATTCTTCAGTCGTTTCTGACTCCCCTTCTTCAACCAATCTCCCCCCGGATCCTTCCAGTCGCCTTTCCCCTTTCCTTTCGACCCGGCATTTCAACCTGCCTTCCAAAGCAGCGTCCATGTTTATGGCTGGTAGCACTGAATGCATCATCGTAGGTAGGTTTCCACTTTTCCAGCTTCCTCTCAAAACTGTGGTTTGTATTTTCTAGAGAGAAATGAGTCTTACATTCTGTGCTCTCTGTTAGCGCGGTGTGGTTGCTTTAACACTTTCGTTTGTGAACAGACAAAATTACAAAAATGTCGGAGTATAAGACACTTTTTTCCCCCTAAAAGAGGGTGAAAATTTGGGTGTGTCTTATGCCAGTTATCAGCTGCCTTCGGAGTCTGACATCAGTGAGGCAGACGAACAGCTGGAGCCTGTTCCCAGTGTGCGCAAGTACAGAGCTGCCAGAGGAAGGGAACAGCTAAAGAACAAGGGTCGACTTGGGAGTAAGGCCACAGGTGGACGATGAATGGCCCCTCCCAGAGGGAATAAAAGAGGAGCAAAAGGGGAGTGGAGTTTGCCGGAGTTCACTTAATTGGTTCGTGACTCTCCGAGACTCCTGGCCAACTTTTGAAGATATCGGCCTGGCAGCTCCCCAAGCCAGATAAGGTCTGCGACTGTAAATTCTCCCTTGAAAGACTTGGCTGGATGTGAATGAGAAAGAATTCACAGTAACTTAATAAAAAGGGTTTTTTGTCGGGACAAGGAGTCTGCTTCGGGATTTGGGGAAGCTTAGGTCAGAACAGACTATCTGTAATATAACAACCGTATTGTGCTATAGCATCAAGACGTAGACGTTCCAAAATGACACGACGACCCTCTTCTTTGCAGGTGGTGGCGATGGCCAAGCCCTCTATCTTGACGCAGACTTGAATCACGGAAGGACGGGTCACTGCAATACTTTCAACAATCAACCGTTGTGCTCTGAAAATTTTCAGATAGCTATCATGGAGGTTTGGGGGTTCAAGGACACTATGAACAGCTGAGAAGGTTGCCCTCTTTCAACATTAGCTAGCCCATGAAGTATTTCTCAAGTTTCCGTGCCCATTTCCAGTTTCCAGGAACCAAGCTATCCTCTGAAGCCCCTCAAAAATTAAGCTCCTTTGTACTTTGTAAAAAGCTAAAAATTGGAAGCTCTCGGCTAAATCTGGGGCCTAGTTGTTTAGTCGCCGTGTTTTTGTACGTGATTCCGTGTAGTCTAAATGATTAGCCTCTTTCTGCTGTGTTGGGTTCGAAGCACACCCTGATATTTTTGGTGGGAAGGGGGGATTTTAACACACACACCCCTCAGTTGATCCATAACTCTTATCAGCATTGTCATCACTTGAGACATTCAAGTGTGGGGATTTTTTTTTTCTGATCTTGACAGATGTGGATGAGCCACTGATTCAGGGGTGAAATGCTACCGGTTCGCACTGATTCAGGTGACTGGTAGTAATAAAAGTTACCAGTTCAGGCAAACCGGTAATAAAAAAAGCTACCGGTTCGGGTGAGCCAGTAGTTTAAAAAGCTACCAGTTCAGGTGAATCGGTAGTTAAAAAAGCTACCAGTTCTCCCGAACCTGTAGTAAAAAAAGCTACCGGTTCAGGCGAACTGGTATTTCCGACGATCAGCTGTGCCGCGCGATTTATTCTGTTTTCTAGGAAATTAAAATCGCGCGGCATAGCTGTTCCCCCCCCTCGCTGTTCCCCTCTACTTCCCTTCTTAAGCCTCCTTTTTCCACACGCAGCATGCATTTGGCGTGCACTGCGCATGAACCCACAGCGCGGGCAGCGAACCGGTGGCAAACCACGGAGGATTTCACCACTGCACTGATTCAACCCAGCAAGTCTCGTTCCTTATAGATATGAGCTTCCATCCAAAGTGGACTGTATATAATCAATGGATTATGATACTGATTTCTTTCACTTTTCCCTCATTCTCACCCTCTGTGTATTACACCCTACTAGGAATTCCCTGATCCTCACAGAGCTACAGTAGACGGAGAGATTTTATTGCATAGCACACAAGCCACCTTCAGATCCAACCCATTATTTTCAGGGACTTACTCCCTTAAATCTATTTAACCCCTGCTTTTTGTGTGTGTGTGTGTAAATGTAAGTCTGTTGTACCTGGTTGCTGTCCCGGCTGTTTACTGGGGAAATACGTGGGGTGAAAAACCTTTCTGAAGTCCTAATTTTCATTCTGCAGTGACACGCTGATCTGTAGATGTTAAGGGGAACCCCCAACCCTCCTCATATTTTTCTGTTTACATTCCTGGTACCGCATATCAGTAATATACTTATTTTAGATAATAGCTTCATGCCACTGAAGTCCAATGCAATATACATTGCGCACAGAAATAACCCCACCAGCCTTGGTCCAGAGCTATGACTTGATCTTTCTCTAGAGCAGGGGTTTCCAACCTTGGCAACTTTAAGCCTGGAGGACTTCAACTCCCAGAATTCCCCAGCCAGCTTTGCTGCTCTACAGGACTCTAACTAACTGGCAGTTATGGGTAATGAGTGGGAGATAAGGGAGTCATTCAAGGTGGGCTGGGCTCAGATCTCTTGCGGGTGTGCGGCAGGATCTCATGACTTACGACGCGTTTGACCCCTCCCTCAGGCTCAGCCTGGTCATCTCCTACATGGAATCTTCTTGAGGCTCCAGCTCTCCAGCAACCCATGCTAGCTGGGGAATTCTGGGAGTTGAAGTCCTCCAGGCTTAAAGTTGCCAAGGTTGGAGACCCCTGCTCTAGAGTATCCTTCTGCATTTGTGCTTAGAGAAACAGTATTTCCAAAGCAGTGTTAGGTTGATTGGTATACAAACCAGCCGTTTCTCTTAATTTCTCCATTAATTAGGACTGGTTGAGTTATCCAGGCCTGCAATTTTTTTCAGTAACATGATTGCCTCTCTCTCTCTTTCTCTATCTATCTTTGTTTTGGTGCTGTGCATCTTGATTTTCAAGATGGGTGTACTGAATGTGTGTGAACGTGCAGATTTTATTTCCGATGGTGGGGTTCTTTTTTTTTTCTTCCCCTCCAGAGACATTTGTGACTTTCCCCCGTAGCTTTCCCCACTTCCTAATTTATATCTCCCCTTCGTCCAGTTGTCCTGGTCTAGGTCTGTATAAGGTGTGTGACTCTGTAACTGTCCAGAAATCCGATTGATTTTATTGTAAAAAAATAAAAAATAAACTGAATATGACTTCATTCTTCAAAGCAGCTTCATAATAATAATAATAATAATAATAATAATAATAATAATAATAATAATAATAATAATAATAATAATAATAATAATTTAATTTGTATACCGCCCTTCTCCCGAAGGACTCAGGGCGGTTCACAGCCAAATAAAAATCGACAATAAATAGGTACAATACAAGTAAAAACAGTAATAAAAAACTTATTAAATTTGGCCCATAATTAAAATACATAAAACCATAAAACCCCAATTAAAATACAAATGATAAAACTAATTCTATGCCGGTCCTGTGCGGAAGAATAGATACGTCTTCAGCTCGCGGCGGAAGGTCTGGAGATCAGGAAGTTGACGAAGTCCTGGGGGAAGCTCGTTCCAAAGGGTAGGGGCCGCCACAGAGAAGGCCCTCCCCCTGGGAGCCGCCAGCCAACATTGTTTGGCTGACGGCACCCTGAGGAGGCCCTCCCTGTGGGAGCGCACGGGTCGGTGGGAGGCAAACAGTGGCAGAAGGCGATCCCGTAAATACCCCGGTCCTAAGCCATAATTCTTGGGGCCTGCTGTTGAGTTTTTTCTGCATCTAAGGTTGCTCCTTAGGGAAACGGTTATTCCCTAAGGGTGCTGAGATCCTGAGATTTGGGCGGGGATGGGGGGGGATCTTTCATAACCTCATGGCTTGATTCTTAAGCATCTTGTCAACTCACAAAGCATCCGTGGGCTGCTCTCGAGTTGCCATAGGCATGGGGATGGGAAAACAAACCTTGCAGCTGCAGCAAAGGAGCACTTCAATCAAAACAAAAGCACATTCCAGCCATCTCTCTGTCAAGGCCATCTCCCTGGTTACCCACAGTGGCCTGAGGGGAGTGATCTCTACAATCCTCAAAATTGCTTTGTTGGCGAATGTGACTGATGACACACCTTGAGGGGGAGGGGGGAAACAGGGTCAGAGACGGGATGTAAATTAAGTGGGGTCAGAGTTGACTTCACTTGGAAAGTGCCGACATGAAGCTCTTAATAAATAACTGGATTTCTTTCGAAGCTTGGCTCGAGGCTTATTATTTAATTAGGGCATTTCATTGGTTGCTGTCCAGATAAACCCTAAGGGAAAGGTCATTGCAAAGTTTCTTTCAAATCATATTTGATCACAGGTAGCCCGTCTACCAGAATTGAGACCAGAATTTCCGCAACTACCGTATTTTTCGGAGTATAAGACGCGCCAGAGTATAAGATGCACCTTAGTTTTTGGGGAGGAAAATAAGAAAAAAGCTGATTGGCAGGTGGATCGGCCTTCCGGAATACCCCCAATCAGCTGTTCCCAGAGGTGAATTTTAGCAACAGGTTCTTTGTGAGCTCTGTGTCTTGTGTTTTGTTTTGTTTTGTTGCTTTTTTTTCTGCCTCTTAAATTACTGAAATTCCATTTCAGAAAAAACATTTTTTTTCTGCCTCTGAAAGCCTCTGAAACAGAGCTTCAGAAAAAAAGCCTCTAAAGCTCTGTTTGGAGGCTTTTTTTCTGACGCTCTATTTGGGGGCTGCTTTTCTGAAGCTTCGTTTCTGATGCTTTTTTCAGCCTCTGAAACCTCCGTTTGAGAAGCTGGATGGGGCTACATTCGGAGTATAAGAAGCACCCAGATTTTCACCCTCTTTTTTTGGGGGGGGGGGAAGGTATACTCCGAAAATACGGTAAGTAAGGTGATTGTTAAAGGGAGTTGTGCCCAACTTACGACATTTTTTGGGGGGGGCTACGGCTGTTTAACAAATCACGGCAGTTAAGTGAATCATATGCTTGCTAAGCAAATCCAGATTCCTCCATGTACTTTGCTTGTCAGAATCCAGCTGGGAAGGTTTGCAAACGGCAATGAGGTGACCTCGGAATTCTGCAACCTTTGTAGATGCATTCCGGTTGCCAAGCTCCCAAATTTTGAACACATGACTGTTAAGACGCCATGGGAGTTTTAAGGGCGAGGACTAGTCGTAAGTCCCTTCTTTCAAGCAGCATTGTAACTTTGAACGGATTGCTAAATAAAAAGGTGGTAAGTCGAGGACTTACCTGTACATGAAAAGTCCAAATGTTGTGGACCGCCAGCAGCCTGCGGAGCTGGCAACGGAGTCGGACAGCGATGAGGCTGAGGTGGAGCCAGGGCCATCGGGAAGGGAGGTGCGGACTCCAGAGCCTCCAGAGACTGACAGTAGTGAGGCAGAGGAACAGGAGGAGCCTGTTCCTAATGCACACATGAGAAGAGCTGCCAGAAGGCAAGAGCAGCTCAAGCAAAGAGGACGACTTGGGAGTAGGGCCAAGAGATGATTGGCCCCTCCCATAAGGCTTAAAACAGACGGGTAACGGTGTTTGGGCTTTGCCAGAAAACAACGTTGGTACCTGCATCTTTTGCTTCATCTATGTCTTGTATTTAGTTTTGTGACTTCTTTGCCAGGTTTTGCCAAGAAAGGCCTTTGGGAGTTTGCCTAATTGGACCAAGGTTTGCAATAGAACTGAGGAATTGGTGTTGGAAGGAATTTGCTTTAATTTAGTTGAACTAGGCTGGGAATGAAGGAATTCTCAGCTGTTCGAATAAAGTTTGTTTTTTCACGGACTGAGTTTCCTACTACGTACTTAGGCCTGGGTTACAACACCAAACTCTTTTCTTGGAAATATCGTTGGAGGTGTTTTTCCTGCTTTGCTAAATATTATTGCATAGTCAATAATATTTTCCGAAACTGATACCCTTCATGTATTAGGGCTTCGATTTCTAGGATCTCTAGCAATCTCTATGCTGTTTCATAAATTGCAACTATGGGAGGGCTAAATTGATGGTTTTCAAGTGTACAATACATTTCTTTAAAAAGGAATGACAGTCAGTGCCCATTTAGTCCTCTAGATGTCAGTGGTCACTTCATATACGATCTAGCTGAGCAGGCAGAACAAATTATTTGCCAAACGCATCACAGGACTGGTGATAATACAGCTCAATCAGAATAGAGCTGGAAGGCACCTTGGAGGTCTTCTAGTCCAACCCCCTCCTCAAGCAGGAGACTCTACCTTGCCGAGATGGGGCTAGATGTTCTTTAAGGTCCCAATTCCATCATTCTGAATTTTAGAGTATGTATCATATTATATATATAATTGTATAATAATATAATGTTGCTACGCTTCTCAGGTATAGATCTCTAAGCAGTCTTCAAAAACGTATCTCTGCAAAGATCCAACCTAGAATTAAGGAGAAATTTCCCGACGGTGGGAACAATTAATTGGTGCAACATCTTGCCTCCAGGAGTTTGGGTTTTCCATCACTGGAAGTTGTTAAGAAGAGGTTGGATGGCCATTTGTCCAGAACGGTATAGGACTCCTCCTATGAGTTGAACTAGAACAGGGGTCTCCAACCTTGGTCCCTTTAAGACTTGTGGACTTCAACTCCCAGAGTCCCTCAGCCAGCAAAGCTGGCTGAGGAGCTCTGGGAGTTGAAGTCCACAAGTCTTAAAGGGACCAAGGTTGGAGACCCCTGAACTAGAAGACCTCCAAGGTCCCTTCCAACTCTGTTATTTTGTTGTTTTCCAACCAGGGGTGAAATCCAGCAGGTTCTGACACGTTCTGGCGAACCGGTAGCGGAAATTTTGAGTAGTTCGGAGAACCGGCAAATACCACCTTTGGCTGGCACCAGAGTTGGGTGAGGATGGAGATTTTGACAATATCTTTCCCCCAGGAGTGGGGGGGGGGAATGGGAATTTTGCAGTATCCTTCCCCTGTCACGCCCATCAAGCCACACCCCCAGAACTGGTAGTAAAAAAAAAATTGATTTCACCGCTGTTTCCAACACATGGTTTCCATATAAAGCCTTACAACTTGTAGTGTGTTTATGAAAAAGGACTTTTCTATCAAGATAATATTGCTTTCTAGTCCAATTTCAAAAATAAAGATGTACTCACCTATCTTGTTTTGCTTCTATTTTTGAGAGGGGGAACCTCTCAAACATAGAAGCTTGACTATTCACATGACTCATGGAAAAACATGTGTAATTGAAATTGATACTAACGGAGATCCTTAATCATCACCTTTGTACTTATTTTTAAGCACACTAATACGAATGAAGGCGAAAGATATGAGAACTTGAGGGCACATCACTCCGATGACTTGGATAGATGGAAAATCAGAAAAGATATAGTTAAGTCGCTCCTGATTACAAAGATTTCTGAGCCTTCAGTGGAATCTGTTCATTTTATTTAGAAAAACACTCCATATATTGTCACCTTAAAGCAGGGGTCTCCAACCTTGGTCCCTTTAAGACTTTTGGACTTACACTCCCAGCTTTGCTGGCTGAGGGACTCTGGGAATTGAAGCCCACAAGTCTTAAAGGGACCAAGGTTGGAGACCCCTGCCTTAAAGAATGGAATATTAATAGAAATTGAATATTTTTATTAAGAACTTAATAAGCTTTAGAGTATTGATCTCAAATCTATATCTGTTTGTCAGCCTGTCTGTTTCTCTATCCATCCATCCATCCATCTATCTATCTATATATCTATCTATCTATCCATCCATCTATCCAGGGGTGGGCTTCAGATCCTTTAGCAACAGCTTCGCTGCCCTGTTGCTGGATGGGCGTGGCCATGATGGGCGTGGCCTAGTCAGCCGCCTGCACCACGGCAGGGAGGAGCACTTGTTACCCTCCCCAGGCTCCGGAGGCTTTCCTCGAGCCTCTGGGAGGGCAAAAACAGTTTCCCCTAAGGTCCGGAGACTCTCCAGAGGCTGGAAACAGGCCCGTTTCTAGGCTTCCAGAACCTCTGGTAGGCCCATTTTTTGCCCTCCCAGATCCTCTGTGGGGCCCCTGCACTTACCTGGAATGATGAACTGGCCGCATGGAGATTCCCGGGAGGGGAGGGGTGGCATGGGTGTGGCCAGCCAGGGGTGAGATTTGGGGGTTCGCTGAACCCCAGCAATGTTTGGCTAGAGCAGTGTCTGCGAACCTCTGGCACGTGTGCCGGAAGTGGCACGTGAAACCATCCCACCCCAGAAAAGTGGCGTTCTGACACACATGCACAGGCCAGCACCTGACCTTCCGGGTTGACGTCACACGCATGCGTGATGGCCAGCTGTTCATTAGGTGTTTGGGTGCTGGCTCGCGCATGCACAATGGAACGCCTCTCTTCCGGGTATCACCACTCCCATGTGCGCAAAGGCCAGCTGACTGATATGCATTTGAGCACAGGAATGTGGAAGAGGAGCCGCATTCATCGCGGGATGGTTTCGCGTGCCACTTCCGGCACACAGGCCGGCACACGGGAATGCCAAAGGTTCGCTGACACTGGGCTAGAGGATTGCCTGAACCTTGAGACCCCTCTATCTATCTATCTATCTATCATCTGTCTAATCAATCTGCAACCCAACAAGAAAAACACAGACTTTAGAGGATAATTGGAACTGCAGAAAAAATAATTGCTACCAACCTGCCTTCCATTGAGGACCTGTATACTGCACAAATCATGAAGAGGGCTGTGAAAATATTTACAGACCCCTCGCATCCTGGACATAAACTGTTTCAACTCCTACCGTCAAAATGACGCTATAGAGCACTGCACACCAGAACAACTAGACACAAGAACAGTTTTTTCCCGAATGCCATCACTCTGCTAAACAAATAATTCCATCAACACTGTCAAACTATTTACTGAATCTGCACTACTATTAATCGTCTCATAGTTCCCATCACCAATCTCTTTCCACTTATGACTGTATGACTATAACTTGTTGCTGGCAATCCTTATTATTTATATTGATATATTGACCATCATTTGTGTTGTAAATGTTGTACCTTGATGAACGTATCTTTTCTTTTATGTACACTGAGAGCATATGCACCAAGACAAATTCCTTGTGTGTCCAATCACACTTGGCCAATAAAATTCTATTCTATTCTATTCTATTCTATTCTGTTCTGTTCTGTTCTGTTCTGTTCTGTTCTGTTCTGTTCTATCTATCTGTCTGTCTGTCTGTCTATCATCTATCATTATCTACCTTATCGATCTATTGATCTATCAATAACAGATAAAGGAATTTAGGCTCTCGCTTCTTACTGTGGGATTCAAAAGGCATTGTTTTAAGACAGGGGTGTCCAAACTTGGTCCCTTTAAGACTTGTGGACTTCAACTCCCAGAGTTCCTCAGCCAGCTTTGCTGGCTGAGGGACTCTGGGAGTTGAAGTCCACAAGTCTTAAAGGGACCAAGTTTGGACACCCCTGTTTTAAGAAGTCATGCAAAGCCTTCTTCCTTAGCAAAATGGGTGGCGGTTGTGCCCTTGATTGCAACAGACCTATCTTGGAAACACCCTGCCAGAAAGTCAAAGAAGAAGAAAAAAAATATGGGGAAGTAAAAACCACAAGCAGGAAAAAGACTCTGTGGAAACTCCTCGCGTGATGAATCATGGAATGACTAGAGACGGCAGAGGCTACTGGTAAGGAAAGATTCTGAGAAAGTTGGGTTCTTGGAGAAGCTCCGCTGCTAAAAGGAAACAAGAAAAATAACCGAATACCAGAGTTGGAAGGGACCTTGGAGGTTAACACTAATAATAATAACAGAGTTGGAAGGGACATAACATAACATAACATCAGAGTTGGAAGGGACCTTGGAGGCCTTCTAGTCCAACCCTCTGCCCAGGCAGGAAACCCTATACCACTTCAGTCAGATGGTTATCCAACATTTTCTTAAAAATTTCCAGTGTTGGAGCATTCACAACTTCTGCAGGCAAGTCGTTCCACTTATTAATTGTTCTAACTGTCAGGAAATTTCTCCTTAGTTCTAAGTTGCTTCTTTCTTTGATCAGTTTCCACCCATTGCTTCTTGTTCTACCCTCAGGTGCTTTGGAGAACAGCCCAACTCTCTCTTCTTTGTGGCAACCTCTGAGATATTGGAACACTGCTATCATGTCTCCCCTAGTCCTTCTTTTCATTAAACTAGTTCCTGCAACCGTTCTTCATATGATTTAGCCTCCAGTCCCCTAATCATCTTTGTTGCTCTTCTCTGCACTCTTTCTAGAGTCTCAACATCTTTTTTACATCGTGGCGACCAAAACTGGATGCAATATTCCAAGTGTGGCCTTACCAAGGCATTATAAAGTGGCACTAACACTTCACGTGATCTTGATTCTATTCCTCTGTTGATGCAGCCTAGAACAGTGTTGGCTTTTTTAGCAGCTGCTGCACACTGCTGGCTCATATCTAAATGGTTGTCCACTAGGACTCCAAGATCCCTCTCACAGGTACTACTATTGAGCAAGGTATCACATATACGGTACTGGTGCATTTTGGTTTTTTTGCCTAAATGTAGAATCTTACCTTGGAGGCCTTCTAGTCCAACTCCCTGCCCAGGCAAGAAACCTCACTCCCCGATGACCCTGGCCTCACTTTGGCCTCATCACTGTCCGACTCCGTTTCCAGCTCCGCAGGCTGCTGGCGGACCACAACAACAACAGTAACAAGCTGGGCAATATAGGTGGGGTCTCATAAGACAGAGCAAGGCAGCTATCTTATTTATTTTATTTTATTACTTAGATTTTTATACCACCCTTCTCCCAAAGGACTCAGGGCGGTGTACAGCCAAATTTAAAACAATACAGTGTACAAATTAAAACAACAATTAAAATACATATTTTATAAATGGCCGAAAATTAAAACCGTCGAATTAGACCCATAATAAAATACCCCAGTTAAAATTATTAAAATTCAGAAATTTAAAAAATCAAGCCAGTCCCGCTTGGATAAACAAATACGTTTTCAATTCACGGCGAAAGGTCCGAAGGTCAGGTAATTGACGCAAACCAGGGGGAAGTTCGTTCCAGAGAGTGGGAACCCCAACAGAGAAGGATCTTCCCCTGGGGGCCGCCAGCCGACATTGTTTGGCGGACGGCACCCTGAGAAGACCCTCTCTGTGTGAGCGTACGGGTCGATGGGAGGCATAAGGTAACAGCAGGCGGTCCCGTAAGTACCCGGGCCCTAAGCCATGGAGCGCTTTAAAGGTGGTAACCAATACCTTGAAGCGCACCCGAAAGACCACAGGTAGCCAGTGCAGACTGCGCAGGAGCGGTGTTACCTGGGAGCAATGTGTGGCTCCCTCAATCACCCACGCAGCTGCATTGGGCATTAGATGCCACACAGTGAGCAAAAAGTTATGTGGAAAACCTAGACTGTCACACTCCCTGCTACATCCTTCTGTTGGCCTGGTGGCTTAGCTGTGTTGACCCAAAACTCCCAACAAGAACCTGCTCGGCTGAATATCAGATTTGTCCTCCACAGACAGCAAGGCAACAGGTCTTGTCCATCAGGATTACAACTAGCGAGACAATCACCAAAATATTAATACCGGTACTCCTTGACATACAACCAGGGGTGGGATGCAGCCAGCTCGTATTGGTTCGGGTAAACCAGATGCTAATTTTACATCTGGTTCGCTGAACCGGTAGTTGCAAGGACTGGCTGGCCCCACCTACCCCACCCTGCCCCTCGCAGGAGTCTCCACGCAAACCGTTTTGGATGCCAGGCAAGTGCAGTGCCCACGCAGAGACTCTGGGAAGGTGAAAAATGGGCCTCCTGGAAGTTCCGGAAGTTCCAGAAGTTCCCGAAATCTGAAAATGGCCCCGTTTCCAGCCTCTGGAGGGTCTCTGGAGCCTGGAAGAGGCTGTTTTCATCTTCCCAGAGGCTCAAGAAAAGCCTCTGGAACCTGGGAAGGGTGAAAATGCCCCCCCCCGCCCATGGTGCAGGAGGCTGAGTAGCCACTCCCATCATGGCCACACCCACCCAGCAACCGGGCAGAGAACCAGTTCCTAAAATTTCAAATCCCACCCTTGCATACAACCATTCATCTAGTGACCATTACAACCAGTCACGTTAGTGACCGAAGTTGTAACAGCACTGAAAAAAGTGACTTATGGCCATTTTTCACACTTAACAACCATTGCAGCATCCCCATGATCGAAATTCGGATTCTTGGCAACTGCTTTATATTTATGACGGTCCTCACTGTTCCAGAATCATAGAATAGAATAGAATAGAATAGAATAGAATAGAATAGAATAGAATAGAATAGAATAGAATAGAATAGATCACCTCTTTCGACCTTCGGACCAGCAAATGGGAAGCTGGATTTACCTCACAACTTTGTTAATAACTTAGCAACTGCAAATCAGTCACTTCACAACTGTGACAAGAAATGTCGTAAAATAGGGCAAAACTCACTTAACGATGGTCTTGCTTAGCAATGGAAATTTTGGGCGCAATTATTTTATCCTAGAATTTTTAATTGTATGTTTACTGGGTGTTTTTATTTGTTATGGTCTCTGGTCTATGACTGTAATAAACTGAATTGATTACCTGTGGTCATACGTTGCAGATTACCTGTAATTATGGCTTCTACTGCAATTATGTCACCGTGAGTTGTATGCTGCATGGGCAACTCAATAAATTGAATTATTTAATAAAGTAGGAGACAAGTACAGTGGGAAGTAATTTACAAAAGCTAGTTGAAAAGAGCCTCTAACCCAACTGCAACCTTAAACACTCAAAGAGCCATTAGGACCTGTTTCCCACTGAAAAGAGAACACCGGGAGCCACAAAAACTTTCCCGTGCCTGACTATTTCTTGAGCGGCCCCAAAACTAGCATATGCAGTTGAATTAAATGTTCTGTTTTCTTCTTAAACTTTTTTTTTTCTTGGATTTATCCATGGTTGGCCTATCGGGGGGGTGAAAAAGTTCAATAAATTGCATGCCGGTGGGTGTCGCACTTTGGCAGCTGTGGCGCATATTTTGAGTGACAGGGAGCCACAGCAGAGGGGTGAAAGAGCCATATGCGGCTCCCGAGCCGCAGGTTGCTGACCCCTGCTTTAACCAGATTAGTTTTCCAACAAAATATATTGGCTGCAAACTATTTTGCCAACATTTTCAACAGTTTTTTTTCCAGATGCATTTCAAGATTAAGGCCAAACTATTATCAGGAAAGCCACTCAGCAAAATCATCCAAACAAGCAGAAAAGGAGAGCATGGTGTACCGCAGCTGATATGTCAAAGCCAGATTCAACCAGAGATTGCTTGCAATGGGCGGGTATTTGCTTTCCATGTCCACAAATGAAGAGGAACCCAAAACAACCCGAGGCCTGATCCCGACAGCATCAAGAGACAGTCTTTTTAAAAATCCATATTTATGTGATTTCTCCTCCTGAAGGCCTCAATAAGAATTTGCTTCTGAATGAAACTTTCAAATGCATCTAACAAAGCGGCGTGAAAATTCCAGCCGGGTGTTTAAACAACCGTTCCAGAAGAATGGAATAAAAAACAAACAAACACCCACTTCGGAATTGTTGCCAAGAAAACTTCATCAGGATCGGATTGAATGTGATGATTTTGCTTTTCGTTTCTTTCCAAACACTTCAATCGAATGTCTATGCGCCAGAAGACAATGACCACAGATTCGAAATGAATGCGAAATTAAGAAAAGAACTCTTTTTTTTTTCATAAAAAAGTTTTATTTTTACAATCATGTCAAACAACTCATCCAATGTACAGTTATATACAATTAGTCGGGCTTGCCCAGTCACCCCCCCCCTTTTTAACACTCTTCCCTCTTCTACCTTCTTTTACTTTCCTAACCTTCCTCTCCTTCTCTTATCTACATCCTCTCCTCCCTCCACCCTACACCTTCCTTCTCCCTCTTCTACCCCTCTTCCGCCCTCTTCTCCTCTTTCCTACCTCCTACTCTCTCTTTTCTCCCTCCCCACCGTTCTAAAATGGTAACTGGGCAGACCCGACCCTACATTAATTATATTTATACATCTTCAATAATCCCTGTACATTAACCATCACTCCATCTCTACCCTCAACCCCCAATTCCCTCCCCTTACCCCCCACCCCGACTTCCCAGAACAAAATGCAGGGTATCAAAACTAACAATCATAATCTAAAATAATTCCTAAATTGTAATCTCTAGTCACTCCACACTTAATCACACTCTCAATTCCCCTCTCCTTCAGAAATATATCTAATACAAAATATTTCCTAAATTTACTCATATGCTATTCGATATTTTTTTATCTGATACTTATTTTGAATATAATCAATCCACATTTTCCATTCTAAAATATATTTTTCTTGTCTTTCAAGTAAGCAGAGATTTTTGCCATTTCTGCCAGATTTGATACTTTGAGTGTCCATTCTTCAATTGTAGGTAATTCTTCTTTCTAAGAAAAGAACTCTTGAGGCACCCATGAAGCAGTCTCACTCAAGACTCAGCGGTTCATGCAATGTTGAACATTTGTGAGTCCAAAGCAACCCCATAGAAAATATGGGAGTTAAAATGGAGCATCTGAAAGGCCCAGCCGGGTAATCCGCAACTCACAACAGTTCGTTTAGTGACCATTCGAAGTTACAACGGCGCTGAAAAAAGTGACTTATGACCAGTGGTGGAATTCAATTTTTTTTACTACCGGTTCTGTGGGCGTGGTGTGGCTTGGCGGGTGTGGCTGGGGAAGGATACTGCAAAATCTCCATTCCCACCCCACTCCTGGGGAAGGATACTGCAAAATCCCCATTCCCGCCCCACTCCTGGGGAAGGATACTGCAAAATCCCCATTCCCACCCCATTCCAGGGGAAGGATACTGCAAAATCCTCATTCCCTCCCCACTCCAGGGGAAGGTTACTGCAAAATCCTCATTCCCTCCCCACTCCAGGGGAAGGTTACTGCAAAATCCCCATTCCCACCCTACTCCAGGGGAAGGATATTGCAAAATCCCCATTTCCACCCCACTCCAGGGGAAGGATACTGCAAAATCTCCGTTCTCGCCCCACTCTGAGGCCAGCCAGAGCTGGCATTTGCCGGTTCTCCAAACTACTCAAAATGTCCGCTATCGGTTCTCCAGAACCTGTCAGAACCTGCTGAATAGCACCCCTGCTTATGACCGTTTTTCACATATCCGTGGCAGCAGCCCCATGGTCACGTGTTCAAAATTCACATGCTTGGCAACTGACTCCTGTTTATGACGGTTCCAATGTCCTGAGGTCATGAGATCACCTTTTGCAACCTTCTGACAAGCAAAATCAATGGGGAAGCCGGTATCAAAACCGGGGGTGTGTGGGGAGAGGAAATCAGGAGATTCAGGCAGTTCAAATGAGGATAAAGATTTATTGGGTGCTTGAGCTGTCCACGAGAATCTGGCCAACTAGCCAGTCAAGGGAAATGAGCGGGAGATAAGAAAGACATTCAAGGTAGGCTGGACTAACATCTCTTGCAGGCACACATAGTCTCATGACTTATGACACACATTTGACCCCTCCCTCAGGCTCAGCCTGGTCATCTCCCAAAGCCGGATTCATTTAACAACCGTATTACTAACTTATTCACTGCAGTGATTCACTTAACAACTATCATGAGAAAGATCATAAAACGGGGCAAAACTCACAACAACTGCCTCGCTTAGCAACAGAAATTTTGGGCTCAATTGTGGTCACCCACTCAAGGATTACCTGTTAGCAGGTGAAGGTACATTGGACTGAAAAATAGCCAGCCTAGAGTAGAATAATCATTAACTTCCATCTTCCTCCTCTAGAAATTAGTAACCAAGGATGAGCCATTTCTGGTTATCCAAGCCTTCTTCATGTGATCTTGACTGGTTCTGACGGAGGGGAAGGCAGGTGAAAGAATGAGGCACAGTTTTTTTTTTACACTGGCAGGAAAGGAATACGCAGCTCTATTTGCGGTTTCCAAAGCTTATTCACACTACTATAGCACTGCTATCACATTCCACCTAAAATACTGCATCCAGATTTGGTCATCGCATTGCAAAAAAAAGTCTTTGGAAAAACTGCAGAGAATAGAATAGAATAGAATAGAATAGAATAGAATAGAATAGAATAGAATAGAATAGAACAGAATAGAATAGAATTAAGAATAGAACAGAACAGAACAGAATAGAATTAGGAGAGGGAACCTCCGATTGACCATTCTGTCATGGTTTCCTGCCTAACCAGGGGGTTGAGCTAGAAGACCTCCAAGGTCCCTTCCAACTCTTTTTATCCTATTATAAATGAATCCTGATCTTAGTGGGAAACCAATTTCTCCTTGAACGTTGCAAAAAGAAGGCAGGTATAAAGGAAGAGCAGAATGCAAGGAGTCCTTGACTTTCACAACAGTTCATTTAGTGACTATTCAAAGTTGCGACGCACTGGAAGAAAGTGACTTATGACTTTTAGGTCAGGCTTACGACCGTTGGGGCATCTCCATGGTCACATGATCAAAATGTGGATGCTTGGGAGGCGACTCATATTTGGGACTGTCGCAGTGTCCTGGAGTCACGCGATCACCTTTTGCTGCCTTGCAACAAAGTCAATGGGGAAGCCAACTTCACTTCGCATGATTCACTTAACCACGGTGGCAAGAAAAGTCGTAAAATGAGGCAAAGCTCGCTTAACAACTGTCTCGCTCAGCGACAGAAATGTGGAGTTCCACTGGGAGTCGTCATTCAAGGACTGTCTGTACAGCAAAATCGGCTTAACGGCTTTCCACATCGTAGGCTTAGGCGGCAGCAATCTCAGAAGCTTTCAAACTTCCCCTTTTTTTTTTTGAAGACCAGAAAAACGTAACCATAAACCCTACATAAAGGAAGAAGCTTCTGCCTTTCGGTTTCCTTAGCGCAGTGGTTCTCAACCTTTATAGTGCTGCGACCCCTTTAACACAATTTCCCACGATGTGGCGACCCCTGAGGATCTCAGCGCGCCTCAGCAGCCGCAGAAGGGGGAAAAAAGCGACAAACTGTTTTTTTGAATTTATCGCGCCTGAAGCCGTCTTGGCTAGCGATCTGAACTGCTTGCGATTGCCTTGAGGACGGAGGCATTAAAGCAGAGACTCCTCCCCTATTAAGTTTATCGCGCCTGAAGCCAGATTAGGCTAGCGATTTGAAGAGCCTGCAGCTGGCTTGTGGAGTCAACTTCTTCGAATCGCAAGTATACTACCCATATTTCCGATGGTCTTAGGCGACCCCTGGAAAATCGTCATTTGACCCCCAATGGGGTCACGACCCACAGGTTGAGAACTGCTGCCTTAGTGTGATTGTGTGTCGAAATTTTCACCCAGCCTTTCTTCTTTGAGACCTGCATGTACCAACAGACTTTCAGGAGATCCTTGGCCCGAAATATCTATAGCAGTGATGGCAAATCTTTTCGGCATCGAGTGCCCAAACCGGAATGCCCGTGCAGGCGCATGTGCCGGAGGACCGGAAACCTGGAAATCTGAAGAGCAGCTGGCCAGCGCACATGTGCGTGCAGACCAACTGGTGTTCAGGTTTCTGGCAAAGGCATGCACGTTGGCCAGCTGGTCTTTGCACACGCCGGAACACCGGAAACTCGAAGACCAGCTGGCCGGGGTGCGCATGCCTGTTATTTGGCTGTTTTGGGGGGCGTTTTCAGGACTTTTTCAGGATGTTTTTCAGGCTGAAAAGAGCCCGAAAAAACCCCCAAAAAATGGACCAGAAAATGGCGTGTGCATGCTGGAAACCAGAAGAGCCAATGGTGAAATCCAAATTTTTTTACTACTGGTTCTGTGGGCGTAGCTTGGTGGGCATGGTGTGGCTGGGTGGGCGTGGCAGGGGAAGGATCCTGCAAAATCCCCATTCTCTCCCTACTCCTAGGGGAAGGGCATTGCAAATTCCCCATTCCCACCCCACTCTTCAGGAGAAGGATATTGTAAAATCCCCATTCCCTGCCCACTCCCTGGGGGAAGGATACTGCAAAATCCCCATTCCTTCCCCATTCCTGGGGGAAGGATATTGCAAAATCCCCATTCCCTCCCCATTCTGGGACCAGCCAGAGGTGGTATTTGCCGGTTCTCCGAACTGCTCAAAATTTCTGCTACCGGTTCTCCAGAACCTGTCAGAACCTGCTGGATTTCACCCCTGAGAAGAGCAGCTGGTGACAGCGAGGGTGCCCACAGAGAGGGCTCTGTGTGCCATAGGTTCACCATCACGGATCTATAGTGTTTTTTTTTGAGGTTAAATCTTTGAGTTGAGAATGGATGAGTGTCATTCTTAGTGTGGAAAAAAGTAAATCTGACGTGATTTAGCAGAGCTGTGAATATCTGAGAGTGTCCCTGGGTTATAATACTACTTCGGTTTTAACCCAGGCCAGCATCTTCTTTTGAAGTTGACGTCAAAGAGGAGCCAGATAGTCCTCAACGTACGACACACAATGGGAACCAGAATTTCTGTTGGTAAGTGTCGTGTCCCATTCCTCCGCTGACGGCCGGGTCAGGGAAATCCGAATCAGGCGTGCCTCTGCAGTTCTGCCAAAGTCCTAGCAAAGTTCTCAAGGCAGGCAGGAGACCAGAAAGTGACTTCAGCAAGATAAGGTAGACTTTGCCTGACTCAGAGAATGCCAGAAAGCAGATCCTTTATATAGGCCATGGGGTGTGGCTCCATGACTCAGCACTTATCCAGGCCTGCCCCTCCCTTCCTTCTGTTGCCGCCGCCTATCAATTCTCCTGAAGCGAGGGTCACTCCAGTCTGCAGCTGTTGGTAATTGCCCTTCCTCAGTCTCACATGCTATGGGGGAGGGGAAGGGGTCTAGTTGCTCCGTTTGCCTGGGCATGGAGCCAGAGCTGGGGGCTGGAGGCATTTCTTCCTCCTCGGCCTGTCTGGGCATGGAGCCAGGGCTGGGGCCAGGAAGCATGCTAGGACATTCCTCAGCGTTCGGAAGCAGATAAGACGGGCCCAGCTGCGGAGAAAGCAGACGAGGCACAACAGGTAAGCAAGATTATTGTTAAATGAATCACGCCTGATTTTATTTTTATTTTTTATTAAATGTATTTGTCACCTTTAAGCGGTTAAGTAATCAACAGGTAGACACTCACCTCTGAGAAATTCAGAAGAGTGCCTGCTGGATTCACATCAGCAAATAACCATGGCAACGACTGACAGCTTATGGATATTCTAAAGCTATCCGCAGCCAAAGTCTAGAAAAGAGACATATTCAGATATCTCCTACCCCGCTGAGGACGAATTCCACTATTTCCATGCCTGTTGTAAAACCTTTGTTAGGATTCTAGGGAGGGGGTCCGGGGGTGGGCTTCAAAAATTTTAGCCAGGGGTTCTCTGCCTGATTGCTGGGTGGGCATGGCCATGGTGGGCTGGCCTAGTCAGCCTCCTGCACCATGGCGGGGGGGGCATTTTTGCCCTCCCCAAGCTCCAGAGGCTTTTCTCGAGCCTTCGGGAGGGCGAAAACGGCCACCCCAGACTCTGGAGGCTGGAAATGGGCCCGTTTTCGGCCTTTCCGAACTTTCAGTAGGCCCGTTTTTCACCCTCCCTGAGCCTCCACACACGCACTGCACTTACCTGCATCCAAAACGGGCCACGTGGGGACTCCTGGGAGGGGAGGGGCTGGGTGGGCAGGGCCAGCCAAGAGTGGGATTTGGGGGTTCTCCGAACTGCACAGAATCTTAGCTTGAGGTTCTCCCGAACCCCTGCGAACCCCCAGCAGCCCACCCCTGAGGGTGTCCTAACTCCCAATCCAGCACAGGAGTCTCAAGAGAGTTGAGAGCTGGTTTCCAGAGATTCCTCACTAGTTTTGCTGACGCCGATTTCTCTGGGATTGCTAATTTAGCTTGCCTTGCCCTCATTTCTCTGCCCTGCTCTTTTGGAGAGACAAAAAAAAAAAATTAGAAATCCAGAAAAACATGTCTCGATACAAATAAACTCTGGTGAAATACAGGTGGTCCTTAGCTCATGCAGGAGACCTATACAAGGGATTCGAACCGCCGAACTGCCGACCTTTCCGACTGACAAGCTCAGCGTCTTAGCCACTGAGCCACCTAGAGGGATGGGTATGTCCAGTGTTTACCCTATCAACTCTGACCAGCCCTGATGGAAGAACACAGTCCGTGCCTTGTGCCACAGTGATCTCCTGGATGAGTGCTGGATGCCGCGTTGCCACCCAGGTCAACTTCCTTGGAATGTCCTATTCAATGTTTCTACTGTAAACGTTGGTGTTGTTTGTTCCTCGCTGTAAGAAGCTCCAACAAACACACTGATCCGGGATTGCTTCTGGACAACCAATATGATGTAGAGGTTCAGGGGTTGGGGAAGGACTGGAGACATCCAGATCCAAAATCCAGCCTCACCCATGAAAATTGTTCTCTCAGCTCAACATCTTTTTTTATAGCGTGGCGACCAAAACTGGGTGCAGGATTCCAAGTGTGGCCTTACCAAGGCCTTATAAAACGGTGTTAACACTTCACGTGATCTTGATTCTATCCCTCTGTTGATGCAGGCTAGGACTGTGTTGGCTTTTTTTGGCAACTGCGGCACACTGCTGGCTCATATTTAAGTGTTTGCTAGGACTCCAAGGTTAAGACTAAATAAGGGAAAAGAAGATTTGCAGAAAAAAGCTCAGGGCCCAAATTATAGGGAGGGAATTTATAAAGAGGGAAGCCTGCTGGCCAGTGGTGAAATCCAATTTTTTTTTTTACTACCGGTTCTGTGGGCGTGGCTTGGTGGGCATGGCAGGGGAAGGATACTGCAAAGTCTCCATTCCCATCCCACTCCAGGGGAAGGATACTGCAAAATCCCCATTCCCTCCCCACTCCTGGGGAAAAGATACTGCAAAATCTCCATTCCCACCCCATTCTGGGGCCAGCCAGAGGTGGTATTTGCCAGTTCTCTGAAATACTCAAAATTTCTGCTACTAGTTCTCCGAACTGCTCAAAATTTCTGCTACCGATTCTCCAGAACCTGTCAGAACCTGCTGGATTTCACCCCTGCTGCCGGCCCTGATTTGAATTTATTCAAGGAGCGATCATGTGATTTCAGAAAAACCAAATCTTTGAGTAGCGGAATGAGGAAGCAGCCAGAAAGATGAGCTGTGCCGTCCATTTGCTGCTGAGAAATCAGAGCCGACAAATGCGACATGCAAAAAAAAAAAAAGTGTGGCACTGCACAGTTCTTTTCACCAAATTCTTATCCTTCATTCTCTCCCGGCCCTCCCCTTTCAATGAATCAACATCAGCAATTGAATTGTGCTGCAATTCCAGCAAGAGGTTTGACTTCTACCATTCGCTATGCTCTTAACAAAAACAATTGGGCAACTTGGCAGCCCTGATCAAATATAACATGACATAACATAACAACAGAGTTGGAAGGGACCTTGGAGGCCTTCTAGTCCAACCCCCTGCCCAGGCAGGAAACCCTACACCATCTCAGTCAGATGGTTATCCAACATTTTCTTAAAAATTTCCAGTGTTGGAGCATTCACAACTTCTGAAGGCAATTCGTTCCACTTATTAATTGTTCTAACTGTCAGGAAATTTCTCCTTAGTTCTAAGTTGCTTCTTTCTTTGATCAGTTTCCACCCATTGCTTCTTGTTCTACCCTCAGGTGCTTTGGAGAACAGCCCGACTCCCTCTTCTTTGTGGCAGCCCCTGAGATATTGGAACACAGCTATCATGTCTCCCCTGGTCCTTCTTTTCATTAAACTAGACATACCGAGTTCCTGCAACCGTTCTTCATATGTTTTAGCCTCCAGTCCCCTAATCATCTTTGTTACTCTTCTCTGCACTCTTTCTAGAGTCTCAACATCTTTTTTACATCGTGGCGACCAAAACTGGATGCAATATTCCAAGTGTGGCCTTACCAAGGCATTATAAAGTGGCACTAACACTTCACGTGATCTTGATTCTATCCCTCTGTTTATGCAGCCCAGAACTGTGTTGGCTTTTTTAACAGCTGCTGCACACTGCTGGCTCATATCTAAATGGTTATCCACTAGGACTCCAAGATCCCTCTCACAGGTACTACTATTGAGCAAGGTGCCACATATACGGTACTGGTGCATTTTGTTTTTTGGGCCTAAATGTAGAACCTTACTTTTTTCACTGTTGAATTTCATTTTGTTAGATAGCGCCCAATGTTCAAGTCTGTCAAGATCTTTCTGTAACTTGAGCCTATCTTCTGGAGTGTTGGCTATTCCTGCCAGCTTGGTGTCATCTGTCATGAATGGAGGAGAACATAAAAATCGTTGACAAAATCACTGCCGGTCAATTAAAAAAAAGGAACCCTTTACATTTGTAATTATGTTTACACTTGTATCTGTCATAAAATACATGCTTGATGAAAATAAAATAAATAAATAAATAAATAAAATAAACATCTTGCAATGATACCTTTAACACCCTCAAACAGCCACATCTGCCTATACCAGGTCCTTGGGACTCGGGTAGGTGGACAAAAATGCCAAATCTAGTCTAATTATCTGGCCGACTGCGCAAGCAACCATCAAAATAAGAAAAACTCCAAATCTAATCTGAACATCTGGCTGGCCTTGCGATGAACCATAACATCGTGAATATCCAGTAAAAACAAAAATTAAATGAAACCTTGATGATGATAATGAACTGGAACTGAGGAAAGAAGGGATCCACGCAATATTAATAGAAAACAATCTCAATCTTTTAACATACTTTTAAACTGCTGCACATAGAAACATATGGCAATTCCAGATGTTTTAGTATTACATCAGATTTGCCCCCATTTCAGATTGCTCTAGTGTCCATATCTGGGGTTGTTTTTAAAGCCAACTGTAGAAACACTGCACTGGATTTTCCCATGCATTTGAAGGAGTGTAGATCAGGAAATCTTGCTCTAATCCATTCATTTGTTTCTTTGTTTTAAAGAGATAAGCCTCCAAGGTTGATCAAGATAGTATACTTGAATATCCCTTAGACATTGTCAAGCTCTTTGCCCAGAACCACCAGGGTATGACTAAGGAGTCATGAGTATCTGAATATCGAAAGAAATCCACAGTTTCTACTAAAGAAAGTCTTGGTATTTGAATTCTGCCTTCTAGGATTTGTTAACATTTAAGCCAAAATCCCATCATTTCCTGGTCTTGATCTATAGGCATGAAAGTTGGCTGGGTGACTCAATCTCTCTCAGCCCAACTCACCTCATAGGGCTGCTATTGAGGGGAAAATAGAAGGAGGAGAGTATGTTGGATATCCTTGCTGCCTTGAGTTGTTTGTAAAAAAAAAATATCATAAGGGCGGGACATAAATAAATAAATTGTGCTTTATGTTGGCAGAAGATTCACAAGTTTGAAAGTTTACTTGAAAAAATCGGGACGGCGCATGACATAGGTTCCAAAACAACCTATTTCCATTGACATTTTAGCCAATTATTCTTGGTTTTTCTCCTTCATGATTTCATTCATGTATTTATTTGACGGACCCTATAGAACAGCCCAATCTAAACAACTTTGGGTGCCCTACATCAAAACTTCCGAGCGATGGAATATGGCCGTGCATTAAAACAATCGACATTCAGTAGCGTTAAACCTGAAAAACAATTGAGAGGAGTAAAAAAGAAAAAAGAATTGTGCCAATAACATATCTAGTCTTTTATCTAACTTCTGCACTCTACATTACGTCAGTCTTTGACTGAAATACCAGTCTTACCCCAAATGGAGCAATAAAAAGGAGTAGATCTTTGCACTTTGAGAACTACTGGTAACTTTCTGTCTTGAAGAAATCTAGGGCTTGGCTCTTTTTTTAAAAAAATCCATATCTCTGCAAGACAGTTTGCAGAAAATCTTGTCTCCGCACATCCATGTCTTCTTTTCCTGCAGGAAAACTTCCGATAACCTTTAAATGCCCTTCAATCCGCCTGGAAAGAAAGCAAAGAGCGATTGTGGACAATTCTGAGATTTCCCAGCCTCTTGTTTATTCCTTATTTCCAAATCGTTGTTTGGTTGTCTAGAAAGAAATATGATTTAAGATGCTGCTTCCTTCTATTATGAAGGACAGCAGTATTTCTCAATCTCGGCCATTTTAAGGTGTGCGGACTTCAACTCCCAGAATTCCGTGGCCAGTATCCTTGGGAATTCTGGGGATTGAAGTCCATGCCTCTTTAAAATGGGTAAGATTGAAGAAACCTTAATCTACGTAATGAGGACAATCCAGGTCATGACAGAGACGTAACATATGTCCATGTTAAAACTTACATTTAGCACACGTAAAGGAAGCGGGGGCAATGGTTCGAAAGCATTGTTTTGCAAGCCCCTCGTGTCAACATTGTCCTTTAAAACCACATTAAACCATCCAAGAGAAGTTCCCCCCCCCCCCCGCTGGTATTTGGCACAGTCTATCTCTCTCTTGCATTGCGTCCGAATGATCCACCGATTACATTACAGAATGGTCACCATTGTCATCCGCTCGATATTTATTTATTTATTTATTTATTTATTGATCACATTTGTATACCGCCCTATCTCCCGAGGGACTCAGGGCGGTTAACAGGCATATAAAAAGGACATATAAATACAGATTAAAACACAAATAAAAAACTTATTCTAACCAGCCTGATTACCAAAACCAATTAAAATCAATATAAAATTTAAAATTTCAAAAATTTAAAAATCTAAAAAAACCTATTAAAATATTAATAGCAGCTTGCCTGCTTTCAGGGACGGATTAAGAATAGTTGGGAGCTCTCGCCGCCCCACAGCCAGGGAAAAATCTGTGGCTGATACAAAACGGGAAAGGGAGATGCAGAAGGCGAGCCAAATAAAAGCAGGGAAGGCATCTCTTCTGGGTTTGTTTGTTTTTTATTGATCATCTCTTTCGGTTTTATCGTAAAGCCAATTCAGGGAACTGGGGAATTAGAACACTGAGTTGCTAAGAACCAAATCTGAACTGCAAGACAAATCAGCCACAAAAGGGTATCTTAATTAATTTCGATGCAAATAGTAATGCTACACTGTGGTTTTAAGTGTTTCTCAACACTTGGCAACTTTAAGAGGTCTGGACTTCAAACTCCCACAATTCCCTAGCCAGCAGGCTTTAACATCTGTGGACTTCCGTTCGCAGAATTCCCCAGCCAGCATGCTATCAAACAACAGGGCTCTCCAACCTTGGCAACTTTTAAGACTTCTGGACTTCAACTCTCAGAATTCCTCAGCCAGCTTTGCCACCAGCCTAAGAGACATCTCATCCTTTGGCCGTCCTTGTCCAGCATGCAAGGTTTGCTTTTATTTTTGAAAGCAACTTTTTAAAAAATTACATATGTGCATGTGTTTATGCCTACACAACTTCACAGCACTACTGATTCAGCCCTTCACAATAATCCCAGTTGCTGATGGGACCCCTGGAGAAAATGAATTGCCCAGCCCTGTATAAGAGGCATGGACTGAAATTCCTAGATTTCCCTAGCCAGGTTGCTTTAATATTTATGGACTTCAGTTCCCAAAACTCCCTGGCCATCCCGCTTTTTCATTCCCCCTCAGTATGTTGGCTGGGGAATTCTGGGAGTTGAAGTCGGCCCCTCTTCTAGTCGTTGAGATTGATACACTGGTAGAGACTTGAAGTGGCACAGTTCTGAAACAATTAATCACTATCATATTTGAGGAACCAAAATTTGGCAAGCCATCAGCAAGGAGAGTCCAAATTCAATTTTTCGCTCTTATTTATTGATCATCTGGATTTTTGCAATCCTCGTGCTGATTTACCCACGTAGTTGCCAGCCTTTGTTTTTTTAAATAATATTAAAAATAAAAATATTGTAAATATTTTTTAAATATTGACCCGTTCGGTCAATACTTGCTCTATAGTAACCCACCATATAGGAACAAAAAACACACTTCTGGTGTTATTTTCTAAATCTGTTTTTATTTACACATATCCAAGTTTAATAGGCTTTGAAACTGCATCAACCTCCACCAAACTGCTTCTGGCTAGCTACCTGTATCCTCCTGTGCACAGATTTTGACTGTGCAATGTAAATCCCAAGAAGGCTGGAAACCGAATGCCATTGCTATAAGAATAGTTTAGTTAGCAACTGTAATCTCCTAGCAAACTTTAAAAATATACAGCACCAATTTGGTGCTGCATATATACAGCTATAAAATATACAGTAAAATGCAATTTGGGTTGCAAGTAGCTGAATTGCGACACGTGACTGTGAGGTGGTGCAACATCCCTAACTTGAAGAATCGGTCATAAGTCACTTTTTCCAAGGTCAAACCATCATTAAACCGTTGCAAATCAGGGACCTTCTTTGACATGCTCTATTTATTTAAATGGGGAAGTTTATGGGGAAATTTAGATGGGGAAGAAAGGGAGGTAGTGACAGATTTTATTTTCCTGGGCTCCAAGATCACCACAGATGGGGACTGCAGCCAAGAAATTAAAAGACGCTTGCTCCTGGGGAAGAAAACTATGGCAAATCTAGACAGCGTACTAAAAAGCAGACACATCACCCTGCCAACAAAAGTACATATAGTCAAGGCGATGGTTTTCACAGTTGCAATGGATGACTGTGAATATTGGACCATAAGGAAGGCTGAGCGTCAAAGAATTGAGGTCTTTGAACTCTGGTGCTGGAGAAGACTCCTGCGAGTCCCTTGGACTGCAAGGCGATCCAACCGGTCAGTCCTAGAGGAGATCAACTCTGACTGCTCTTTAGAAGGCCAGATCTTGAAGAGGAAACTCAAATCCTTTGGCCACCTAATGAGAAGGAAGGACTCCCTGGAGAAGAGCCTCATGCTGGGAAGGATTGAGGGCAAAAGAAGAAGGGGACGGCAGAGAACGAGGTGGCTGGATGGAGTTACTGAAGCAGTCGGCTTAAGCTTAAATGGACTCCAGAGGATGGTAGAGGACAGGAAGGCTTGGAGGAACGTTGTCCATGGAGTCGCGATGGGTCAGACACGACTTCGTAACTAACAACAACAAATTTATTTAAAGACTGCCATATACAGGTCTCTTAGGGGCATGCATAAGTGCACCTGCGTGCCTACCATCCCTGTCCTAATATTCCTTTTTACTTACTCTTTTCACGTATCCAAATTATGTTTATACTTTTCCCTGTTATCTTATATATGATTGACAAATAAATAAATAAAATAAAAAATAAATATTTTCTGCAGAATTGCAACCTGTCTGGAAGTATTTTAGGGCCTCACGTTTTGTTGCATTGTTCATTTGGAAATATAATGAAGCAAAGCCCCACCCTGTGCTTCTGACACAGTAAATGGGTTTAATTTTTTTCAAATTAGTCTTTCTCTAACCCAGATGTTCAGGCTGGAGGGTTTCTGGGAACTGCAGCCCAAATAACATCTGGAAGGTAACAGGATGCCAGGAATCCAGCTTGCAGAATCTTCCTCCCGTAGTTGGCTCCAAGAGAAATGAATCATACCCATGCTAATCTTGATCTATTGCCGATTAAATCCTGATTGATATATCCGGATTATCCAGCCAGCTTTGCAAAATCCAGAAAAGAGGAACAGGAAAAAGAGGCCCGCCCCTTCTCTCGGTGGCCCCGCCCTTTATGCTAATCAGCGCTGAATCACGCTCGTCAGGAAAAAAAAATACGCGTTCAGCCCTAGATCCGATGAGCCTTGACGGGGCGAAACCACCCACGACGCAGCGAAGGGGAGCTTAGAAAGCCAACTAGCGTCCGCGTACCATTCCATCATTCGGAGAGCAGCCCAATAAAACCTCTTTCTTCATTTATAGAATATATATTATATCCTAAAAACCGCCACCTGAGCTTTCAGAGCGGCTGTCCCCGTTTCCCAAAGACCTATTCTTGATTTCCCCCCCCGTCGCCTCATTTTGGTATATCCCATGTTAAAAAAAAAAAAAGCGACCAGCCGAGTAGCGGAAGGGAAGGAAAAAAAGCAGTAGAAGAAGGAGGAGGAGGAGGAGGAGGGGCGGAGCCAGCGGCGAGCCACGTGACGCAGGGCTCCTCCGCCATTTTGTTCTGCGGCGGCTGAGTATTTAGAGGCAGCCGCGGCGGGCGCAGCGGGGAGAACCGTCCGTTTCAGGGACCGCCGTCGTGTCGACACCCCGCCGCCAAGGCCGCTGACGCCGCCCCGTCCCCGCCATCTTTGCCTCGTTCTCCCGGGCGGCGCAGCGAGGGCGGGAAGAGAAGCCGAGAGAAACGTCAGCAACCCGCCCCCCACCCACCCAACACCTCACTCCCCTCACGGGTTCCCTGACCGCGCCGCCGCCTCAGCAGCAGCAGCAGCAACAACAGCCACCACCGTCGTCCTCTTCTTCCTCGCCCCTCACCCGGCTCCGCCATGGTCGCTGCTCCGGCCGGCCCCGAGTCCTCCCCTTTCTTCGCCGGCCTGGGCGCCCCAGCCGCCATGATCTTCAGCGGTGAGACACCATCCCCCCCCCCTCCCGGGAGCACCGCGGTGGGGGAGGGGAAGGAGGAAGGACCACCGGGGTGGGGGAGGGGAAGGAGGAAGGACCACCGGTTTGGGTGGGGGGGGGGGGCTGCTGCCATGGGGGGGGTCGGCGCCCCTCCACGCCTTGCCCTCGCACGACCCGCCGGGCTCTATAAGGGGGTGCCGCTTCCATCTCTTTGAATTGGAGAGGGTCTCCAAATTGGGGGTCGTCGCGGGAGGGGGGTGTAAGAGGGAAATAATGCTATTTTTAAAGAAGAAAAAACCCGTTTGGGGAGGGGGCGACAGGAGCCCCCCTTTTTTTTTTGCCCCAGCTGGTGGTGGTGGGGAATGAGTGGCAGCCTGCCAGGCTGGGGATGATGGGAGCTGGAGTACCGGCGGCCACCCTGGGCAAGGCTGCTTTGATTTAAAAAAGAGAGAGAGAGAGAGAGAATCCTTTCTCCCCCCCCCTTTCCCCAAAAAAAAAAGAAGACTCGTCTTGTGCCATTGTCGGGAAATGCCACCCCCGCCGTTCCTGGGTGGCGAGGTTGGCGCATTGGGGAAGGGCAAAAGTGGCTTTTGGGCGATGTCGTCTTTTCTCTCTCTCTCTCTCTCCCCCTCTCTCTCTCTCTCTTTGCTGCTTGGGAAGCCCCACCCTGCTTGGAAGGATCCAGTAGATTCCTCTCCCACCACCCTGGCTTTGGAAGCCCCCACCCTTTCCTGCAGGGGATCCTTTCCTGGAGGGGAAAAGACAGGCAGGTTTCCAAACACACACACACACACACACCCCAGGGGAATTTGGGTGCCTTGGGCTTTTTGGAGGGTGGATGATGCCCTTTAACGATTGATCTCATTTTTTAAGAAGCTTGCCCCCACCACCACCACCTTGTGACATCTGCTTGCTTTTTTTCCTCCAGTATAAAAAAAAAGAGGAAAGGAATCTTGTCTTTTGCTCCAGTTTTTCTCTCTCCCTTCCCTCCCCCCCCCAAAAAAAAAGATTTAAGCAGCCGGCTGGCCTCAAGTTGGCTGCAGAGATGTTCTTGCCCAGGTGAAGGGTGGAACCCCAGTCTGGCTGGAGCCAGACCAGCCTTGCCTGCTGCTTCTGTTAACACACCAATTTTCCTGCCTTGGGGGGGATGGGAGGGAAGAGGTATTTTGAGAAGGGGTCCTTTTTACTCTTTCTGGTCTGGTTGGCTCATCTGGGGAATTTGGAGGGAGGGGAAAGGGGGAGATGGAAGAAAAGGAGATAGGCTGCTTTGGGAAAAGGTGATGGGAAAGGGGGGGGGAGGAATGGGGGTGATGTCATAACACCAGCTGATGGAGGAACCCTGACCAGCCATGTGACTGTGGGAGGTTTAGAAACCTCTGCTGCCTTCCCCACATCCATGAATTTGGCTAAGCTTGCAATATACCCTTGACCTCTTCTCTTGAGCATTACTGTCCTGTGCAGCTCACCTGGCCTTCCTGAGATCTTAGGAAGACTGGGAGATGCCAATGGGGCCAAGAAAACGCATTTCCAAATTAAGGAGGAGAGCTGCAAAGAGGAGGGTTTTTCCTAGCAGTATCTCCCCTTCCTTCATTGTGAGCTTATCTGAAGGCTGGCTTTTCAGAACGGAGATAGCCCAAAGTAGGCCGCCAGGCTTGTGAGAGCTATCCCATTCCTTAAGAATTGTCTGTGACTGAAGCTTGCAGGTATTGGAAGAATGAATACTGTGAAATTCAGTCTTGATTTTTGTGGCTGCTTGATGAAATAAAGAGTCCTAAGCCGCTGATAAAATGAAACTAGTGGCCTTACTTCTGCAGCCTCAGTTCTATCTTTTATGCTCACTTCATTGTACAGAACTGGGGCTCATCCAGAATAAGACATGGAGCCACATCTTTGACCCATATCTTTTTAGGATGATAGGAATGTTGCAACTGTTGGTACACAACCTTTAAATTTCCTTGAAGACTGACTAAAATTAAAACAATATTACAATCGTGTGCTGTGTTATAACACTGGGATTGGTGGACACGGTTTTAAATTATTGCTTCAGATAAAGAAACCTCCCAGTGGCTGTCTTCACCTATCCTGCTAAGGCAGTTTAACCTTGGCTTTATTAAACTAGAATTGGCTGGGTTGATGCATGGCTCAAACCACATTATGCCAGTTTGTCAGTATTGTTAATACACAATTCAGACAGCTCCCTTAAAACAAATAGTTATATTTACAAATATGGCAGTCTTGTGAAATATATTTGCCCTGAGATTTAATTGAACTTTCATTTTCATTCTGAAGGTACTATACAAATTGTGCCTAGCTTGTCATTTTCCTTTTTTGGTTACATTTAAGATAAAATTCAATTGACAACTTCTCAGGAGAATGTTTCCCTGCAAAGCTTAACATGCATTTGAATCATCCTTAAATATTTTTTTTCTTTCCTCTGTAGGGGTGTTGTGAGGATAAATTAGTTGTGAGAGTGGCTAGCCTGAGGCATCCTGACTAAGGCATTGTGACTGGATAGAAATGAGAATTTGAGCTGCCTTCATTGAAACCATGGGGCCTTTTTGTGTTTGCTACTGCTGTTCCAACCAGCTTAATTGATTTCCTTGTAGCAATTGAAAAAAGAAATGAGCAAGGGTGAAAAAAGAGCAAGCTTTAAGCTTCCAGGTCTATTTATGCCATGCAACTTCCTTATGTCCTTTTCCTTTTTCATGCGACTTAATAGTTAACGGAAATAATTTGCAAAGCAGTGAAACATCAGGTTGACTTTTGCAGTTTATGGATTATCATTAATGAGTTGATAGCAGCAGCTTGCATCCTTGAACTGAAACCATTGGCCCTGCCCCAAGGGTCCAGACAGGCTATTCATTCTGATGCCATTTCTAAAGACTAGAACATCTGTCTGCTACTTTGGTGCTGCCCCTCCACCCTCAGAAAATCCCCAGTGCAGAAATACTAAATACTTTTTATTTTTTTTTACTGTAGTGGAAGGTGGACTCTAAGGAGATAGTTGTATGCGTACAACGCAATGCACAATGGAGTGTAGCTAGTCCTTGACTTACGACCACAATTAAGCCAAAAATTTCTGTTAAGCAGGTTGGTTGTTGAGTGAATTTTGCCCTTTTTTACAACCTTTACAGCCTTTCCTGTCACACGTTTACGCGAATCACTGCAGTTAAGTTAGCAACACGGTTGTTAAGCGAATCTGGCTCCTCCCCATTGAATTTGCTTGTTAGAAGGTCGCAAAAGGTGATCACATGACCCCAGGACACTGCAGCTGGCATAAATATGAGCCAGTTGTCAAGCATCCACATTTTGACCTGCACCGGTTGTAAGTATGAAAAATGGTCATAAGTCAATTTTCAGTGCCATTGTAATTTCAAACAGTCACTAAACGAACTGTTGTAAGTCAAAGCAAGGACTACCTGACGTCCGTTGTATCTACTGTTGTAAGCTTTTTCTGATTGTGTTGGGCAACTCTTAGTATTTCCAAGTACTGGATGCTCATCTTCCTAATCACTTCACACTGACAGGCCAGAAGTTAATCTGTTTGCGGCAGGCATCCCAGTAGGAGAATCTTGAGATGTGAATAAGGTGGGTAAAAATGGCATTGAGTTCTCCCTTGGAGGGCCATAAGGAAGAGAATAGGTGGTTGTCTATTATAGGCCTTAATGACTCATTGGAGCCTAGTTTGCTGCTAGCAGATCCAAGCCTTGTTCTGTGCAAGCAGGGTGGATGCAGAAGTCGTGTTGTATAAACACCCTCATCTCGGTCCTATACACACTAATTTCTGATGATAGTAAACATCTCATAGAAACCATTCTAGTCACTGCTGGCTAATCTTGTGAGGGCTCACTGCTTCACTAATGACCTTCAGGCGATCAGTCAAAATTGATCTCTAGCCTCAAGGGATAATGTCATATTCCCTCTCTCCCCACCTTTCATTAGATTATAGCAAGGATGGTCAAATGCCACAGAGTAATTTAATTTTTCCTTGCAACTTGGCTCTAACTAAAATGTTTCTCATTGCAGAAGGAAATGGTGACAAATTTCCAAGGAGTAAAATGGCCATAATCCCTGTCACAATTGTTTCTTGAAATGGCATGACAATTGAAGTTACATATCATGCTGAGTCAGGGGGTCTCCAAACTTGGCAACTTTAAGACTTTGGAGGTCCACAAATCTTAAAAATTGCCAAGTTTGAACACCTCTGCTAAGCCAAAGATGACGCATTTGGTTTCACCTTTGTTGTACGAACCCAAGCATTTTGGTTGACAGACCATGATTTATGACAGGGCAGTGTGTAGAATAAAAAATTGACAAGAGTGAGGGAATTGGGAGTCACAGATTTGGTTGGTCCATCTCATATGAACAAGAGTACTTTTGCATTTGGTCCTTTGGTTTTAATTGCAATTTGCTTATTTTAGGGTAGGTATTAGAATTGTCCTCTATCACAAAATAGTGATTGTGTCATCAGTTTTAGCAGTTATGATTAAAGTGACTTTCTGTATAGAAAGACAAGTTTGGTAAGTACATGTGCCTGGGATAATTCATATAACCTGGAATCATCTTTAGCTATCGTGGTGGCTTGTCTTTCTTCTTTAGAACATTGGATATTGGGAAATTAGGTTCATCCTAAGGCCTCTTATCTGCAAAATTTTGTGATTATTAGTGCCATTTCTGTACGTGAACTGCCAGTGCAAAGCTGCTGTTTTCTGTTTTGGCTTATTATGTCAGCTTATCAGTAGATTGACTAGGTCTATATTCTGCATTAGGCCATCATGTGGTCTACTTCATGGTGATTCAAGGCATGTATCTAGCCAGGGAAATACTTCTTTTAAAAAATGCATGAATTCAACCAGTTTATGGTCCAATCCACAAACCTTGTTTAAAAGAGTTATACCTTAAGGGAATTTATGACACACCCACTATCTTCCTGAGTTTCAAAAGGCCTGATTTAACTGTAGATTCAACATTTCTTCAGAACGATGTCTTAGAAACAGGTAGCTATGGGCAGATGGTTGCTGAAACCATCTGGATAACATGCAGCTTATTCATGCCAAATTGTTCTCTTAAGAATCTTTAGGAATCTGATGGCTGAGAAATTCAATAAAACCCAGTAGACCCTATTCTATTAAATACATATCTAGTCAGATAAATTCCTCTATTCTGACATCATTATCATTTGGTTCAAAGTACCATTTTTGGAAAAATAGCTGCCAAGAACAACAGCATGGGTGCCCTTTGCTTTTAGAACTAAGACGTATTTATTAAGCAGCAGTCTTACGATCCCAAAAAGAATTCTAAATAGTTTTAAATTGTATATGTGGCAAAAAAGAATTAATATTTAATATAATGCTACTAGAAGCCAAAAAATATATATTCCTGGAAATATGGGTTGGGTGTTAACCCCTCTTCCCCCAATAATAGCCTGCAATTCTAGTTAGCATTGTGGATAGTCTGGGTGGGGCGCAATCATAAAGTGCAGGAATTCTGTATTTGAGCAGATAAAGATGGTCTCTGTAGTTTGAATTGCCCAATCCTATGAAGGAAACCTTGCTTCAAAGGGGAGGGGGAGGGGGATTCAATCAAGATTTCCTTTCAGACTGATATTTAGGAATATTTAGGAATAATGCTCAAGAACCGTGTTCACTTAACATGCTGTATGAAGCCTATCACTGGCTATAAATAGTCACTGCTCTTCCGTTTGAGCATTCCCACAGAGTTCGGAGGCAGAGTTGTGTTAATACGTTGAAGCACAGATTCCACTGAAACTTTTAACATTTTAGAAGTATTTATATACTATATTTAACTTTTTACTATATCAGATTGATTAGTCCTGGAGGCATTTTTTTTTTAAAAAATAGGATGGTACTTGGATAAAAAAATGCTACCTAAGGGGTCAAAGACACTAATAAAGACCAATAAGTAGTAACCTAATGGTACCATTTCTTGATTCCCTGTGTATCAAAGTAGCTTGCCTATTGGATAACCTTACATGAATGTGCTTAAGCTAAAGATGGTGAATATGGGCCCATAAACACAGTTGTGTTGGGGTTAGGCCCATCTCTCTGTGTGAACTCTGACCAAAGAGTAAGCTTGCTTATATTTGAATCTTGAGAATTATAAAGCCGGATAACCAATTTATTTTTTGGCCACTGACTTTCGGTAGAGGGTGGCATTACAGTTCCGTTTTCTATATTTTTCCAATGAGTGTCCCTCAAACCTGATGGGAAATATTGTGGCAGCTTCTGAGCAAGAACATGCTGACTAAACTGCTGGATCATGGAAAAGGATAAAACTCCTGATTCATTTCTGAAATAAGCCGTATTGTCTTAATTTTCTGTACTCTTAAGCAGAGTCACCATAATGACTGAAAGTCTTCTCTACATCTTTCATGCTTGTCAGCCATTCTAACGAAACCAGTATTGTTCCAAGAACGCAGAGCATGGTACTGTATTGGTTTTTTTTTAAAAAAATTGTGCAAAGACTGAACTGATGGGAAAGTATCTTTTTAAAATCTTCATTACAACAAGGTTTAGTTGTTTTCCTGCTTTATATTTTCTGTTGACGCTTTTCTATTTTTCTTTCACACCATAGTTAAAAAAAATACAAACAGCTTAAGCAGCAGTTTTCGAATAAGCAGTTTTTTCCCCTTCTTTCCAATTCCTGCTCACACCAATTTAGAGAGAGGAACATTTGAAATCCTGCCATAACTGGTAGACTAGCATGTAGACAGACCACAGTTCATTTAATCCTCAATTTTGGGTGCTGTCTAAAGTAGCACTTCCCAGATTAATACGCAAATTAAAAAAGTGCTGCATAGCAACATTTGGCAAAATGTATTGTTACTGAATCACCAGTTTCAAAGGGGCTAAAAAGTATAAAAATGGATACTTTATGTAATGTCCTTCTTTAGAATTTGAACAGAATGAATAAATGCAGCTAGGATGGGACATGTGCTGCACTTACCTGTGGGATTGGAGAATCAGGTGTGTGCTTAAGGTATCCATTCTTAAAACTACCTGTGGCTTTCTGATTCACAGTCTGTTTATGTGACAACTGGGGAACAAATTGCTTTTTGCATTCCACCTTGTGCCATTGAACAAGAACAGGCTCAGCCATGACAGGTTTCCTATGAAAGTACCGGTAAATAGGTTATTTTTTGATCAGGGCAGATTTGATTTAAATCAAGTCAATTTAAATCATAATTTTTAAAGAGCAACTGTCCCGCAGCGGCTCCTCCTCTGACCTGCTGTTGACTCAACAGCAGTCCGAATATTGCAGAATATACAGCCTCATGCTAATAACTAAGCTCCATTTTATGCTGAATAAACTAGATTATGAACGTATCTTAAATAGAAAACTATCTTTAGATAGATTTTTACTTCAAAAGCATTTCATTAAAATAAATTTGATAAAAATAAAAAAAATCACATTTAATTTTTTAAAAAATCAGATTTAAATTTAAAAAATCCGGGTTTTTTGGATTTATTAAAAAAATCGATTTTTATTCACCCTGATACTGTCTCCCTATAATGTTAAGGATGGAGTCTTGTTGAAGGTCCTCTTTCGCTCCTGCTCAACCAGGAGATACTAATTTCTTCAGGTAGCCTGTGAGAACTTCACAAGTAGCACAAACTTGATCTCTGCTGGAGTATCACTTGTGAAATATACTCTCTAGTGACTTGACACAAAGATTTGAGATCGCCTTGCCCTCTTGTGTGAAATTGTGGTCCCTCGGTCAGATCATAGCTTTCTGGAGCTTGGCAAAATAGTTTTCTTTCATGATTCGAAAGCATTGTATGTTACGAGTCTCAATCAACCTCCAAAACTAAATTTTCCCTCTATCAATTCAACAGGAACTCTCCCCGCCCCCTCACCTTCCCTATGTATTAATTTACTGTATGTTTTATTTAGCAGCCCGCAAAGCTGGCAGGTGCCATTTAGGCACTGCTGCTTTACATCTGAAATTGGGAAGTGGAAATTAAGTTGTGCTCTAAGTTTCCTATATTTGCCAAGCGAATGCTTGAAGTGCAGCTAAAACCTTTGACATATCTTTCTCCTAGTTGCTGCAATTGGCCTTTATTGAGAGTAGTCAACAAACAGTTTACCTATAATTTAAGAAATGAATATAAAACTATTCCTTTTCTATCTGACAGGTGAATTACGGGGTTCATCGTTATAGCAGATAATCCTAATCATTCAGATGAATGGCTGTCAATATCACTGAGATTTAAATGTCACTAGTTGATAGATCTATTTGTAGTTCCTCATGCTTAAAGAGGGCTTGGCCACTGTGTACACCAATGCGAATTTGTGATATGGAATAACATTTTATTCATAGGCTGAAAAAGCCAAATCTTACCAGGCATACTAAAACTTTTGAGGAGAACTTACAAGTGGCTCTCTGGACCTCAGCCACCCTTTTAAAAAAAAATAAATCACTTTTTGTGTTGATCCCACTGTAATCAACCAAATCTCATTGGCTAAATCAGGGGTCTGCAAACTAACAATGACTGTTTCACAAAATACAATGCATCAAGGGGGGGAATAGTTTTTAAGAAAGTTGTCAAATTGTAATAAGATCTAGAATCGGGTTATGTGAATTTTTCACAACAGTGATGCAAGAATTTGCAAGCTTCATTGGGACTTAAACGGAATGCTCATATGTGCTATATATCAAATGTCTTGGACTTCACTTCTTTTTGTTACAAGTTGATACCCAGTGATGAGTTTTTAAGTTTTGAATTAGCAGCAAGTAGTTACTTGTTTGAGTTAGGGTTAAGATATATTTTTATCTCATAAGCTGGGTATAATAATCACCAGTGAGGTTAGATCTCAGTTCCCTAGGATTTTATATTATTTATTTATTATTCAAATTTCTATACCGCCCTATCTCCCGAAGGACTCAGGGCGGTTTACAGCCCTATAAAACATAAAGTATAAAATAAATACATGTTAAAACAACATTTAAAAAACTTATTCCATTAGGCCACATTTAAAACTATAGTTAAAAGTACAAAAGATACCCTCCATGTGTTTCCTGCAGTGCCTATTGAAAAAGAAGGAATGTAAAGTGGCAATACCAACCCTCTAGTGACATTTTTATTTGGGGGAATACTTGAGGATACTATGTGTGCCCAAGAGTCATTCATAGGAAGTGAAAACTGATCCCTGCCACCCTTTAAAAGTATTTTATGGTGCTTGTGAAAGATGGATACAGGGGATTTTCTTGGAAGTCTCCGTTGGATTAAAGTGATCAATTTTTAGTCCCTTGATCCATAACTATTCATTTGGCATTTATTTAGACAAGGCATCAACAGATGGCTACCCCCATGATAGTTCCTGAGAAAGGAACGATTAAAATTATTTGTGTGTACTTGGCCTTCTATAAAAACAAATACCGATTCAGTTAAGCTGGAAATGTAGTTCTTGCTTTCAGTTTGGAATCAAAAAGGATTCCATGTGATGCTCACAGTTCCATGTGAGTTCCATGTGATGCTCACAGAAACAAGGAGACAGTCTCAACTGTCCAGTATCTCTTGTAGCCATGGACCTGGTTGTAGCAATTACATATATGATTTATCTGAGCAGCTACATGGTCAAGAAAGAACTGGTTTAGCAAGTGCAGGTCACCTGGTTTTGCTGGGCAAACAGGTACAAACTCTTAACTAGCTTGTTGCGAATCCTCGGGTATCGGGTGATAGGGGCTAAGATGGCCTGCAGGCTTCGAAAATGATCAATCCCGTATTTAGAACTGTGCCGAGCAAGTATGTGTGCATCGCTTACCTACTTTTTTTAGTATGTGAAAACAGAAATGAAACATCACTTTAACCTGTGAGCCAGCCTGCAAACGCAGACTCTCAAAAAATAGGCCCACACAGTCATTTCTCATTATGTTTCCAGAATAGTTGCGTTAGACGCAATTTTGCTTAAAATTTCACCTTTTCTGATGGGGCTTTGATTTTCACAAAGAGTAGCCCTGTCCTTGGAAGGTGTAAACCTACTCGTGGCTAGGTCAAGGACTAGAGATATCAATAAGAGAACTTTCCATTGTGAGAGGACTTTGGTCTGTTCTGGGACTGTTGACGCAGCAAAGCAAAGATAACAGACCGTGTTCTGCAATAAATTTCTAGAAAAGAAGCATGAATAGAATCCTGTGCCTTTAGAAGTTTGTTTACGTCCCTGCTTTCTGTAGCACACAGCCTCACCTGCAGAGAATCCGCAGTGTAGTTAGTTAGGGTACTAAGAGAGTGAACAAAGAGTCAAGGAATAGTGTATGCCTAATTTAGGAGGGTGGCCATTGTACAGTCCCCGATCCTAGGTTTTTGCACACTTGTGGTCCTGGCATGCTTACAAGCAAAATGTCCTCCTGCAGGGTGTCCCATGGCCACTGTCAGCAAGGATTCAGCTCATTTCTATTACTGTCTTTAGTGAAGAATTTAACTGCAAGGAAGGGATGAAGGAGACAAAGTGACACACAACATCTTTACTAGCAAACCTCAAAGTGCCCTGCTAAGTATCTGCTTGAGTTATTTTTCTCCCAGGAGCAAATATTTGTCATGATAGTATCTGTTCTCAAATTTTGAGGGAAAGCCAGAATCCTTGTTAATTTTGCTCACTGCTAAACCAGCCTGGGCAACAGCAGAAAGACAGCTTTCTGCTCTCCCAGTTCTACCTCTTATGCCTTTCTTGTTTGTGATCGCCCCATTCCAGCCTTCAGAATCGAAACTGGCATTTTGAGAGCCACAGTGAAGGATGGTATTCGATCACATGCTTTTTCTTTAAATGGTGGTGCCACCATATTGCAGGCTAACTCTGCCCATTGCCACAGTTCAATTCTGACTGGCCTGAGGTAGTCTCATTCTTCCATCTTTCTGAGGTCAGTAAAATGAGGATCCAGGTTGGGGCCAATATGCTGACTCTAAACCGCTTAGAGAGGGCTGTAAAGCACTATGAAGCAGTCTATAAGTCTAATTACTATTGCTAAATGAGACTGGGACAAATAAGTCCATCTTGGCTTGTGCTTGGGTAGACTTTGACTCATTGAAGGTGGAGAGAACAAGCTCAGCTGGTTGAGTTGGTTATATAAGCAAGCAAATTTTTGCATCTTTCCCAGGTGCAGAAATTGCTTTCCATTTTGTTTGTATTGAAAAAGAAAGGGAAAGTTCAACCTAATAACATATTTCAAATTTATGCTGCTTCTCAGTGAATGAAGCAAGGGCAGGATCATTTTTGCAGCCCCGACCAGAATTTCTAAATAGTAATATGGTTTCTTGCTTTTGGAAATGGGAAAATTGGGGTCTAAGTGTTTAAAATGTATATTTAATATCAAAGAAATTCCTAACATTTCCCAGGATCAAAAAAAATTCCCAGCTTCGCCTCCCTGTGTGACAAAATCCTTCCCACCTTGCTCATGGCAAACTCTTAACCTTTGTAAAACAAAAGGAACAAAAGTTGCATCCGTACCACTATCAAACAGTAAAGGAATATTTACTGGACTAAGCTTGTTACCTAGAAGGTGATAATATATGCAGTCCTTAGGATCAATGTCTAGTTGCCCAGAGTCATTGATAGAGATGGATGGTCATAAAAGATGGATGGATGGATGGATGGATGGATGGATGGATGGAAGGAAGGAATTTCAAGCATAAATGACCTGGCATGGTTTTAAAAAAGGGACACTTAGAGAGGCTCTTACCTGAGCAAATGCCTTCGTGGCTAGAGGGTAAGCCTGTACGTTGCATGACAAAAGTTGGGCCTTTTGTAGGACTCAACCTCTGCCTTTTCTCTCTTGCAGCCTTGGGCGCCGCCTACGGCACAGCGAAGAGCGGCACAGGCATAGCTGCCATGTCGGTCATGAGGCCAGAGCTGATCATGAAGTCCATCATCCCTGTGGTCATGGCGGGTATCATAGCAATCTATGGCTTGGTAGTGGCGGTCCTGATTTCCAGCTCTGTCGCGTATGACATGTCGCTATTCAAGTAAGTTTCTCGGCGAAGGCAGGGCTGCAAAGGTCCCTTGCGGCAGGGGTGATACTCCGAATGTAGCCCCGCCCAGCCTCTCACATGGAGGTTTCAGAGGCTGAAAAAAGCATCATAAACGAAGCTTCAGAAAAAAAGCCTCTGAAACAGCTTATGGGGCTTTTTTCTGAAGCTCTGTTTTGGAGGCTTTCAGAGGCAGAAAAAACAGCAAGGCACAGAGCTGACAACCAATGAACCTTTTGCTAAAATTCACCTCTGGGAACAGTTGATTGGGGGTATTCTGGGAGGTCGATCCATCAGCTTTTTTCTTATTTTCCCCCCAAAAAAGTAAGGTGCGTCTTATACTCCGAAAAATATTGTAATCCACATCTGGAAGCTTGTAGATTCCCAGTGCCATATCTTCAGGTAGTCCTCAGCTTGTGACCATTTGTTTAGCAACTGTTCCAAGCCAGAAAAAAGTGACCTATAATTGGTCCTTGCACGGCTGCAATCTCCCCACAGGCATGTGATCAGCATTGGGTGCTTGGCAACCAGCATGTATTTATGATGGTTGCAATGTCCCGGGGTCATGTGGTCCCCATTGGTGACCTTCCCAAGCAGCTTCCGATCAGCATAATCACTGGGAAAAACCAAATTCGCTTAACAGCCTTGCTTAGCAACTGGAATTTTCTAGTCCCAATTGTGGTTATAAGTCGAGGACTACCAGTCCGGCATTGGGTGTTGTGTTCCTAAAATTGTGCAACGTGACGAAGGCCCCATCCCACTAGAAAGACTCTTCATCACCTTTTGGGATATCAAAACCTGAATTTATTTCCAGAACTGACTCCTGACTTGAGTCTGACTCTATTGTCTTTCCTTGTTTCTTTCATTCATGAAGCAAAATTCTTTAAAACAAAAGAACTGATATCCAATGCAAATCTTTTAATTATTCATTGATGCTTAATTGAAACACATTGGTAAACTAATCCTCCTGCTGCTATGTTAGACATGCCCAGAAGTTTCCAGGTGTGCTTAAAATGGGCTGAAACACAATCAGCTTTAAATTTTCATGAGGGGCTGTACTTGACAAGGGAAACCCACTCATGTCTGTCCGTTCAGGAATAACTATATTGCTTACGGTAGCTTTCAGTCTTAGAAAAGCGAAGATTAATTAGAAAGGTTGAGGGGAAAAAAAGTACATGGATGCAAGGCCGGATGGTTGGTAGCATCATTAGAGGAAAGCTAAGAATAGCTTGCCAAGAACTTGAAGGAACAAAACGTTTTATTCCTGACAAAATGAGACTTGGCCAGTGGCATAAAACTTGTTGAATATGAGATATCAGTAGCACTTAGATTTACATACTGCTTCACAGTACTTTAAAGCCCTCTCTTAAGCAGTCTACAGTCAGCATATTGGTCCCAGCAATCTGGGTCCTCATTTTACCCACCTCGGACGGATGGAAGGCTTGAGTCAAGGCTTGAGCCAGTGAAAATCAAACTGCTGGCAGTTGGCAGAGTTAGCCTGCAATACTGCGTTCTAACCACTGCGCCACCACAGCTCCATATGTCACTATCATTCTTGTTGCCTCGGAGAGCCCATCAGAGGTCCACCCAATATTTATTTGTTTCACATTTTTCAACCGCCCACCTCCCTTAGATGCAAAACCATAATGTGGCTAAGTTAGTTCATGACTTTCTTTGTAAGCCTAAAGTTGGCTTCTTTGAACAAACCATTGCTACACATTGTAAGAACTCAGTGTTTGTGTGCAGAGGCTCAGGTACAATTGCATCTGTTGTACCAGAAGTAAATCCAAAGTAGCAATGCATTGGCAACTAGTTTGCCGAGGAACTACCATGTAAATACATAAGTCAGCAGAGAGTCCTAACATTTATGAGATGTGCCCTGCTGTGGCAATCTCCGAAATGTGATTTGCTTTATTGTTTGCTCCTTAAGGGGTTTTGAATATTCTGTCAGTCATCTTGCCATGTAATTCTTCATAATTGGGAGCGCTGCATCAGCATATATTTAGTGCCCTGGGTTCTGCTGAGCACAGTTAATGTAGCTCTGAGATGCTTTTAATTACCAGCACTTTATTGTCACAGGAGAGTAAACATGAGCCCACTCTGCAGGGAGGTTTTAGGCTGGCCTTGGTGAAAACAGCCCAGTTGTAGTGGCCTGCCAGCAGAGCTGGCAGAAGATTCAGACAGTAAGGATTTTGGGGAGGAACATGGGCGAGTCCTGCAGTCTGGGGAAGGCTCTGATGCGTGGGAGGCAGAGAGAGAGCCAGATGCCAGTTATCAGCTGCATTCGGACATCAGTGAGGCAGATGAACAGCTGGAGCCTTTTCCCAGTGTGCGCATATGGAGAGTTGCCAAACGAAGGGAACAGCTAAAGAACAATGGTCATAAGGCCACAGGTGGATGATGAATGGCCCCTCCCATGGGGAATAAAAGAGAAGCAAAAAGGGAGTGGAATTTGCAGGAGACAATTAGTTCGCTTATCGTGACTCCTTGCCAAGTTTTGAAGATACCGGCCTAGCAGCCCTCCAAGCCAGATAAGGTCCGTGACTGTAAATTCACCCTTGATAGACTTTGCTGAATGTGAATGAGAAGAATTCACAGTAAATTAATAAAAAAAGCGGGGTTTGTCGGGACAAGGGGTTTGCATCATGCTCTTGGGAAGCTTGGGTCAGAACACCAGCTTTTAAAAAAAGGCGTTCCGAGCTGGGTCCTCTTTTCAACCAGGTCTTCTGCGGCTGGAGGCTGCTCTACCAAGGTCTTGGGAGAGAGGAAGTTGACTTCCAGAGCAGAAGTCAGTGTCTTCCTCTTCTCCAGAAAGCAGCCAGTCTTCCCTGATTGAAGCGGGTGGTTTCCAATGTGCCCTTCAGCTTGTCTTCCTTTCCCTTCCCTTCCAGGAGCTTCCTTCAGCTGGGCGCTGGACTAAGCGTAGGCCTCAGCGGTTTGGCCGCCGGGTTTGCCATTGGCATCGTGGGCGACGCAGGCGTCCGGGGGACGGCGCAGCAGCCGAGGTTATTTGTGGGCATGATCCTGATCTTGATCTTCGCCGAAGTCTTGGGGCTGTACGGCCTCATCGTTGGCCTCATCCTTTCCACAAAAGGGTAACGGCCCGCAGAGCGCGATGGAAAACAAAACAAACTTAAAAGTTCCAGAATTTGAAAAAAAAAAAATATATGGTCTCTCCACAATGTGTACAGTTGTCATCAGTTTGGTAGTTGATCTCTTGTAAATTTTGCGCAATGTATGTGACTTGTCTGTCCTCTGTGTACTTTGATATGAAAAGCAACGAGGGCCTGCCACAAGCCTTTTCCCGCGAGGCTTGTGGGGGGGGGGAAGCTCCTTTGCTGTTTTCCATCCATTTTTGCCATTAGAGTCCTTTATGTATAAATATAAACTAGAAAATGGTAACTTCCCCCCCCTTCTCTCTCTCTCTCTCTCCATTGGATGTTTTATTTATAAGACTTGACATGTTCATACATAATGGAACAAGAGTTTTCAATTTTCCATGCTCTCTCTCGCTCTCTCTCTACACACACACACACACACGTAAAATATATATATATATATATTAATCTCATGCATAGATAGATTACTACACTGTGGGGTTAACTGTTAAGTGCAGAGAAATCCTTGGATGTAATTTGATTCTCAACGATTGCTGTCGTGTCCTGGTATCGGAGTGTGAGACTGTTTGTGTTTATACAGATAACAGCAAAAAACGTCTGAGACACTCCTGTGTTCCCAAGTAGTAAAAGCTGTATGCTCTTCTCTGGCATCCAAAAGTTGTGCAGCCAGTGTTGGATTTTGCAGTAATACGTTTCCAGGTAATAAAAAAAAAAAAATTCCTCCACTGTATCATGGTCGCACGGTGTGTCTTGTGAGTTGCCTTGAGAGGCGGGGGGAGGGGGTTTCCAAACCCCTGTACCATTCATCACAGCCTTCCACCACCTTTTAATGAAACTGGTCAGTCATAAATGTCAGAACTAGGGGAAACGTGGTTAGTTTTAGCCTTGAACATATCGGGGCATGAACAGATTATGTGAATTCGGCCCATTAATTCGGTTAATTTGGAGTTGGCGGTATTGAACAAACCCAGCCGTCAGAGTAAATCCTTCGTATGGCTAAAATAGGTTCTGAAAACCAAACTAGGAAATAAAAAAGCTGATGAAGCCGAGCCTCTTAATGCTTTTAATATGGGCTCCTTGGTGCTAAGGTTAGTGGTGTTCTTACAGACATTTTATTACCCAACTAGATAACATCATCAGTGCTAGAAGGGAGTGGGGTTTGCTCTGTGTCTATACACCTGGTCAGTGTCAGTACAAATAGGGTGAGCCAATTATATATAAAGGGTTGGCTCTCAAGCCCATCAAATTTAATTTGGAAAACTGTTGAAACACAAGAAATACATAGCTCTCTTGCCAGGTACACACTTAATTCAGTGTTAACATCGTGGACAGTGCTTTTTTTTTCTCCTTTTGCTTACCGCAACAAAAATAATTATTGTTTTCTGCACACTTGTGCAGGAATTTGTCTGTTGGATGAGATAGAAAGAGGCAGAGATCCTTTTAGGGGGATTATACTTCCAGGAAAAAAAAAATAGCATTTCATAAGGCTATACGAGCCAGTTTTGAGATAGTGGTGAGGGTGCCAGGCTAGAAACCAGGAGACACGTGAATTCTAGTCTCACCTTAGGTATGAAACCCAGCCGAATGCTCTTGGGCCAGTGCCTCTTCTCAGCCCAGCTTGCCTCACAGGGCTGTTGTGGGGAAAACAGAAGGAGGAAAACATGTTCGCCGCCTTGAATTATTTGTAAAACAAATAAGATACAAATAAATAATAAAAATCATGCACCAAAATAAAGAACGGGAAGAGTGATGCTCAAGGCAGGAGCCATAATGCTCCGGTGAGGCCTGACGTCTCCTGTGAGAATCCTATGCAGTTCCCTCTTTCCCCAGTCGGGCCAGCCACGCAGCCCACAAAGGAGGAATCAGATCCCTGCATTATGTATATTCCTGGTATTTCCTAGATTTTCAGGTCACGGACAACCCAGTGACTCATTCACGGTTTTCCCTCGGCTTCGCAAGCTTCAGGGATGGAAATAGATTGAGCACCATCCTCGACTGGCCAAAGAAACACTTGAAAGGGGGGGGGGGCTGCAGCTGGAGATTTATTCCTTCATCCCATTTCTGTGACTCTTTGTCTTTTTTTTTTTTTTTCATTAAAAAAAAAAAGGCTTGGGGCAGAGAGATCTGCAGGAGGGGGTGGGTGGAGGCTTTGAACGGATCTTCCACTTTTCATTTTACACCAGAATGTGTCTTGCTGCAGAGTGAGTCAGCCCTGCAGAGAAGAAGGGGAAGGAAGGAGAAAGGGGAACAAAACAAGAGAAGAAGAAATAAAAATCATGGACGAGGTCACCTAAAATGCTTGGGAAGGAAACTTAACCTAGTCTTTTCTCTTAGCGCCTCATCTTCCACAGGGAGTTCAATCCCAGAGATCTCCTTCCGAGATCCATCTGGGACACAATTCACAGCATTTACCTATTGCAGGTAAATGAGAGACATATTCTAACACACGTCTTGGTGTTCCTACTGCCAGAGGCCCATTTTAGGTTTGAGAGGATGTGTGTCGAGTCACAAGTCAGCCTCGCTTTCATACTTCTGCTCCACTCCCCTAGATCTAGTTCCTTATTTTGATGTGGTTTTTGCTGAGTTTGGTGGTGTTTTCCCGACATCCATTTATCCTGGGATGCGCATTCTTAGTCTTAATGCGAGAAAGCCCCCGAGGATAAGGCAAAACAAAAATCAACAGTCCTATCAGTGGACATCCAGATCTGTTCCTTGTTGCTCAATGATTCACGTTGGGCCTCGTGACTTGGAGTCCGGCCAAGAGATTGGCTTGCATGATCTCATGATCTGCTTGTCCTAGCTGGGTTCGGCAGGCAGGCAGGCAAGGATGTGTTTGCTAACAGCTGGGGGAGTTTAGCATAAAGCAAAGAGAAATCCTGCGCTTTTTGCTTTTGGAAAACAAGAATCCCGAAGCAGAGATTCACCCCTTTCTGCTTTTCGCTTAGTACGTTTTTCTGTGAAAATGGCAAGTAATGATAATAAATCTTCCGCCCGTAGGAAACCATCTGAGTCATCATCCCAACAACCCTTTCAAGCAAATTACAGACAGGTAATTCGGAGGATTTTTTTTTTCCTCCCCGTTTGCTTTGCAAGAGAAACGGAGATGGGTCGGTATGGTTTCATTTCCCTCAAAAACACTCTGCTGAAGCAAAAGAGAAAAAAGGAAGGGAAATTGTTGCCGTTGAGGCTCCAAACCCGATTAGCATGCTGCTCGGTTTGCAGCTTCTCTCTTCCCGAGCCAATCGTGGTTCCTGTCCTTGCTGCCTTCGTCACAAGGATGTCAGAAGTTTTGATTAATATGCAGGTCTGTGATTAGGAAACCCTTTTGAGGATGGGGCCGAGCTTTTCTCAAACCAACTCGGAGCCAGTTGTTTTTTGCTAGTCATTCTCAAACTGACGCAATGCTGCAGCGGGAAACTCTTGCCTGTATTATTGTTATGCGCCTTTGATGCTTTGTAGTTGTTTTCTCATTTCAAAAAAAAACAAAACCCTACAAAATCTGTGTTGTGATGGAACTGCCTGGCATTAAATTGGACATTTGGTCCCGAAGAATAAATTAAGATGTTATTAAAACCCACACAGGGCTGTGTTCTCTCTTATCTCTTCCTTCCTTTCCCACCTCCCCCATCCCCAACGTGTCTAGTTTCATGCCACTGAATTGATTGATCCACATATCATTTTTCTATTTGTGCGTTCTCTGTTCTACTTTTCTCCACCACCTCAGGGAGGGAAGAAATGAAATGGATACGTGTGTACTTCAAAAAGCATTTTAGGAGTTCTCCGAACTGTGCGTGCACATATTAAACTCGGCCACCATGAAACAACACAAAACAAGATAATTTCACGTTGTTAACATGCTACACTTTCTACTGAGCATTATAAAAGTCCACATTTCAATTCCAGGATACTTGGGCTGAATTCATCCTTCCTGTTGGAAGAAATACTGCAATCTTACTAATCTTGCTTTAGTGTGATGTGTGAACACGTCTGTTAAGACTTAGTGTTACCTGTGAATCAAGACATGATGTAGAAAACAGCAACACTTAAGAAAAAAACCCACACTTTTCAGTACCTATTCTGCACTTTAATTGCTAGGAATAGATTCTTAACTGTCAGAACCATACATCTTGCAGGGTCTTCACCAAAATGACAATAAAAGCAACACAACCTGTTTCAACAAATGCATGTTGCATAATGTAGTTCATATTAAAGGCAAAGGTTCCCCTCGCACATGTGTGCTAGTTGTTCCCGACTCTAGGGGGTGGTGCTCATCTCTGTTTCAAAGCCGAAGAGCCAGTGCTGTCCAAAGACGTCTCCGTGGTCATGTGGCCGGCATGACTCCATGCCAAAGGCACACGGAACGTTGTTCCCACCAAAAATGATTCCTATTTTTCTACTTGCATTTTTTACGTACTTTCGAACTGCTAGGTTGGCAAAAGCTGGGACAAGTAACAGAAGCTCACTCCGTTACGTGGTGTTAGGGATTCGAACTGCTGACCTTTCGATCGACAAGCTCAGTGTCTTAGCCACTCGGCCACCGCGTCCCTCATTTCATATTACAGTATGCCAAATTAAAATAACCCCTCTCCTTATACAGTTAAGGAGGAACTAAAAAAAAATGTCTTTATGGATTTTTAAATCGCAGCTTTTAAAACTGCCCAGTATTATTGGGGAAGGAAATGGATGACGCGTACATTTTTTAAGTATAAGGATGTGAATTAATCGATAAAATCTGCAGACTGACAGCTGCATCTGGGACAAGATGCAAGGAACATCAGAAGCATATGCTACAGCTCAAAAGCCAGCCTGTATTTGGCTTTTGACAGTCATTGTCCTTGAACCAGTTCCTAATTCTTTCCACTTTTTCTTGCACCTCAAGGATTGGAGAGCATGAAGGCAGACGACCATAAGCATTTATGCCTATGGGCCCCATTTAATAAAATAATAATCCAACAGCTTTTCTTAAGAGTGTCATTTATTAAAATATAACCTGGTCCCCAGGCAAAGCTGAACATCATCCGTAAAATGGAACAAGCTATGTTCGCAGCACATATTTAACCACACAACAAAATAGCCCAAAAGGTAACCACTAAAAGTCTGTGCTGACCAATTGGCCCCCATCTTCACCCATATTTTCAATAAATCACTAGAGATGTGCTATGTTCCTTCTTGCTTCAAACGCTCTACCATCATCTCAGTGCCGAAGAAGCCCACCATCAAGGAACTGAATGACTACAGACCAGTTGCTCTAACATCTGTAGTCATGAAAACCTTTGAAAGGCTAGTGCTTTCCTACCTGAAAACCATCACGAATCCGCTTTTAGACCCCTTGCAATTTGCATACCAAGCAAATAGATCAACAGATGATGCTGTTAATATGGCTCTGCACTACATCCTACAACATCTTGAGTCTCCAAAGACCTATGCAAGGGTCCTTTTTGTAGACTTTAGTTCAGCATTCAATACCATCATTCCAGACATTCTTCTAACTAAGCTAAACCAGCTACAGGTACCGGAACAGACTTGTAAGTGGATCACAAGCTTCCTAACAAACAGGAAGCAGCAGGTGAAGCTAAGCAAGATCACATCAAATACCTGTACAATTAGCACAGGGCCCCCCCAAGGCTGTGTGCTCTCCCCACTTCTCTCTGTATACCAATGACTGCATCTCCAATGATCCATTTGTTAAGCTACTGAAGTTCGCAGATGACACAACAGTGATTGGTCTCATTCGAGACAATGACGAATCCGCATATAGACGAGAGGTCGAACGACTAGCCTTGTGGTGCAACCAAAACAATCTGGAACTGAACACACTCAAAACCGTAGAAATGGTGGTAGACTTTAGGAAAAACCCTTCCATACTTCCACCTCTCACAATACTTGACAACACAGTATCAACAGTAGAAACCTTCAAATTTCTGGGTTCTATCATATCGCAAGATCTCAAATGGACAGCAAACTTCAGAAACATCATTAAAAAGGACAACAAAGAATGTTCTTTCTGCGCCAACTCAGTAAGCTCAAACTGCCCAAGGAGCTGCTGATCCAATTCTACAGAGGAATTATTGAGTCTGTCATTTGCACCTCTATAACTGTCTGGTTCAGTTCTGCAACCCAACAAGAAAAACACAGACTTCAGAGGATAATTAGAACTGCAGAAAAAATAATTGCTACCAACCTGCCTTCCATTGAGGACCTGTATACTGCACGAATCAAGAAGAGGGCCGTGAAAATATTTGCAGATCACTCGCATCCTGAACATAAACTGTTTCAACTCCTACCCTCAAAACGACGCTATAGAGCACTGCACACCAGAACAACTAGACACAAGAACAGTTTTTTCCCGAAGGCCATCACTCTGCTAAACAAATAATTCCCTCAACACTGTCAGACTATTTACTGAATCTGCACTACTATTAATCGTTTCATAGTTCCCATCACCAATCTCTTTCCACTTATGACTGTATGACTATAACTTGTTGCTGGCAATCCTTATGATTTATATTGATATATTGATCATCAATTGTGTTGTAAATGTTGTACCTTGATGAACGTATCTTTTCTTTTATGTACACTGAGAGCGTATGCACCAAGACAAATTCCTTGTGTGTCCAATCACACTTGGCCAATAAAATTCTATTCTATTCTATTCTATTCTATTCTAAAATGATGGGAAAGCATTGGAAAAAAACAACAACATAGAATACAGGTGGTCCTCAACTTACGCCCATAATTGAGCTCTTCCGTTGCTTAAGCGAGATACTTAAATGAATTTTAACCCCATTTTGCAACTTCCCTTAGCCACTGTTGCTAAGTGAATCACTGCAGTTGTTAAAGTTCATTACGTGGTTGTTCAGTGAATCTGGTCTCCCCCATTGGCTTTTTGCCTGTGAGGTTGCAAAAGGGGATCCCAGGGACCGTCATAAATGTGGATCGGTGGCAAAGCCTCTGAATCTCGATCACGTGACCGAGATGCTCCTTTGTCGCTTTTTTCCCTGTGCCATCGCCAACTTTGGACGGTCACTAAACGAACGGCTGCAAGTCAAGGACTACCTGTAATCCCCCCCCCCCAAAACCCATTAAAACAGGAGTCTCCAACCTTGGTCCCTTTAAGACTTGTGGACTTCAACTCCCAGAGTCCCTCAGCCAGCAAAGCTGGCTGAGGAACTCTGGGAGTTGAAGTCCACAAGTCTTAAAAGGGACCAAGGTTGGAGATCCCTGTTTTAGATAAAACACACACACACACACTCATTAAAAACCATTACAATCTGCCAGAGACATTCCCTTAAAAAAGCCACCGTTTTGCAGCCTCCGTGCCCTCCACCCCCATCCCAGATGATGGGCTTTGTAGTCCACCCGCCAAGCCTTGGCGCATCGCTTCCCTCCCCCCCCCCCGCCCACAACACTCCCCGCCGCCGGCTCCGCATTGCTACGACCTCACCAAGATGGCGGCCGCGGCCCACGAAGCCGCTCCCGGCCTCCCTCCTCCTCCTCCTTCCCTTCCCATCATGGCGGCTCCCCGCCGCCGCTCACGTGATCCTCCCGAGGGGGGAGCGATCGGGTCCCCCCTCCCTCATTCCTTGTCAGCTGACGTGAGCGCGTTGTCACCTGACCGGGAAACTCGCGGCCGGCCCTAAAGGGGAGAAGTTGGCGACGGGCTGGAAAAAGGCTCGGCGGGAGCCCGGTGAGCTCGAGGCGGCTGCTCCTCCGCGCTGCGGGGCGGGAGGCGGGGAAGTGGGGCCAGCGGCCGATGGCTCCTCGCTTCACCCCTGGAGAAGCGCTTCACACCCCCCGGGTGGCTTTGGGGACCGGGGCGGGGGAGGGCTCCTCCCTCTGCAATGATGGACAGGCGGTTTCAGTGCCCCCTCCACTCCCCGAGACAGGATCCCAGAGGGGCCGCTGGGTGGATGGCTGCTTTGCTCAGGAGGAGAGGAAGAAGCGATCGCGGCGGGCTGGCCAAAGGAAAGGCGGGCAGACCGGTTTAAAAAAATGGCAAAAGGGCGATTGGTTGGTGGGTTGATCGATTTGATTGGTTGATTTGATTGATTTAATTTTTTATTTGTCAAACGTGTACAAGGTAGCAAGTATAAGAATGAACATAAACAGCATTGGATTGGTTGGTTGGCTGATTGATGATTGATTGATTGATTGGTTGGTTGGTTGGATAGCTGATGGATTGGTGGGGTTGATTGAGTTGGTTGGTTGACTTGATTTTCTTTTAATTTTTATTTCTTTGTCAAACATGTACAAGGTAGCAAGTATAAGTATGAACATGAACAGGATTGGATTGGACGGTTGATGATTGATTTGATTGGTTGGTTGGATGGATGGCTGATTGATTGGTGGGGTTGATTGAGTTGGTTGGTTGATTGATTTGAATGGTTGATTTGATTTATTTTTTTTAATTTTTATTTGTCAAACATGTGCAAGGTAGCAAGTATAAGTATGAACATAAACAGGATTGGATTGGATGGTTGGTTGGTTGATTTGATTGATTGGTTGATTTGATTTATTTATTTAATTTATTTTTATTTGTCAAACTTGTACAAGGTAGCAAGTATAAGTATGAACATAAATTGGATTGGATGCTTGATTGATTTGGTTGGTTGGATGGATGGATGATTGATTGCTGGGGTTGATTGAGTTGGTTGATTGATTTGATTGGTTGATTTGATTTGTTTTTTTAAATTTTTGTCAAACATGTACAAGGTAGCAAGTATAAGTATGAACATAAACAGGATTGGATTGGATGGTTGGTTGATTGATTGATGATTGATTTGGTTGGTTGGTTGGTTGGCTGATTGATTGATTGGTGGGGTTGATTGATTGATTGGTTGATTGATTGATTGGCCATCCAGTCATTTTCGATTCCAAGCTGCCTCCACGAAAGAGAAGCCTCGATCAATGCAGCCAAACTCAGAGCTCTGGGGTTTGGGGGGGTGATTTTTGCAAAATTTCGCCATCCTAAACTGCCGCATCAGGTTTGCTGGGAAAAGAGGGGAGGGGGCAGCGAGAGCAGGTCCTTAACTTTGCATCCTCTAGTAGGGCAACGTTGAGCCACCAACAGTGCCTAGGAAGGGGACAGCAACCTGTGTCTTTTGCTCTTTAGGTGCTGATAAAAACATTCTCTATGGAGGAGAGGGAACCCTAAAATTGAAATCTGGGTTGTGGGTCGGTGGGCTGATTACGCCAAGCAAGCTCAGTCTTGGGGATTTTTACACAGCCATTTAATGCATGCTATGTGTGGTGCGGTGGCCTAGAAGTAGAGTTCTTGCCTCACAATCAGGAGGCTGTGAGTTCGATCCTAGGTTGAGGCCAGTGGTGGGTTACTACCGGTCTGCCTCGGTTCGGGAAAACCGGTGGCGGCGGTGGGAGGCTCCGCCCACCCACCCGGGCATCATCACAGATGGTCTGCGCATGCACAGAAGGGTTCATGAGAGTGAACCGGTAGCAAAGGCAAGTGGAACCCACCCCTGGTTGAGGCAGATATTTCTTCTCTCTGGGCACAAGGCGATTATATCTGCTGAATATAACTCCGCATTGGCGACAGGCAAGTGTTTACTGGCAGCCGGCCAGTAAACACTCGCCTCCATTCAGTTGCCCAGACTCCATCCCACAAGGGATTATGGGGTCATTAAAAGAGGGTGATGATGAATTTAATGCATGCTATGGTTCAGGTTACTAAAAAGTGCACACCTCTTAAAAGCCGCCCAGAGTCGTTTTGTTACAAGATGGCCAGCAAATAAATTCAATAAATCAATAAAATAACAAACACTGTGTTAAACCCTGGCTTTGTTTCTTTTATTTAAATGTATTAATGGACAGAATAGTGAGCTATATATTTATATCATTTATTTATATATCATATTTAAGAACCGCCCATCTCCCTGGCAGAGTAACTGGGGCAATGTACAAACAAGCATAAAAGTTATATATAAATATTATAAAAAGAAGAATAAAATAATAATAATATATAAAGGGAAGCTAAGACCTGAGGTTGTCGATCAAAAGGTCGGCAGTTCACGGTTCGAATCCCTAGTGCCACGTAACGTGGTGAGCTCCCATGACTTGTCCCAGCTTCTGCCAACCTAGCAGTTCAAAAGCAGGTAAAAAATGCAAGTAGAAAAATAGGGACCACCTTTGGTGGGAAAGGAACAGCGTTCCTTGCGCCTTTGGTCTTGAGTCATGCCGGCCACATGACCACGGAGACGTCTTCGGACAGCGCTGGCTCTTCGGCTTTGAAATGGAGATGAGCACCGCCCCCTAGAGTCGGGAATGACTAGCACATATGTGTGAGGGGCACCTTTACCTTAATAATATATAGAAGTAAAATACATGTAACCTTATTGAATTTGATTACCTGATGTCCAGGAACTGGGGAATAGACAATCAAAATCCCTTGAGTGTGGATAATTAATAGGTTTAAACCAGAGGAAATAATTTTAAATCAAGGGAAATACAAATCTTTTCTATTGTTAGGATATGAGATCTTGGAGGGAGAGGAGGAATCATTTTTTCCCATTAATGTGAAGCATTTTTCCACACGTTTGCATTCTATCACATTGAAATGTTCAAATCTTTTCTGCCTTCCAAGATCTTGCTGCAACCTGTAAAATAACTATTAGCTCTTTATGTTTCAAGGTTTGCCGCCTTGAGTTACTTATAAAGTGATAAAAGCAGGATTAAAAAAAAATCGAATAAATAAAATAAAATGCAAAGGGGCTTTAATAGATCATATTCTAGTATTGCTTTTAACCCGTGCAGCAGTTCGTTTTCTGATTCAATAAATTATGACTAAACAAATCCAGGCTTATATAATAGATGAATATACCCCGTTTCCCCTAAAATAAGACTTCCCCGGATAATAAGCCCAATTGGGATTTTGAGCGCAGGCGCTAAAAGAAGCCCTCCCCTGAAAATAAGCCCTCCCCGAAAATATTTAAACATTTGCGTAGCCGGTCCCTGCCATTTCCTCTAGTTAGGGTTAGGGAGACAGAGCTGGAAATCAGGCAAGACGGCAAGAGGAGCCCCGTCTTGTTCCACGCGCCCCAAAATAATAAGACCTCCCTGAAAATAAGGCCAAGCGCTTATTTCGGGCTTCAAAAAAAATATAAGACAGGGTCTTATTTTCGGGGAAACACGGTTAGCTTAAATATGACTTCCTTCGTCCTCTCTCCATGCTCTTATAGTTGCCGCACACGTGGGCTTGAAGGATGCCATGCCATAAATCCACTGTGGATGCACCAATCCTCCAATTTACCAACTGCCGGATTTTGAAGGATCATGTCTTGCAAAGGTATAAGGACTCCCTTCTAGGCTTCTGTCTTGTTTTACTGATTTAGATATAAGCATGGAATGTTACGCTTCCAATGGAAATGGGTAAGATAGCTATCCCAAAGAATATTCGGTGGGTGTCGTGTTCCACTCCCCACTCCGACGAACGAGTCAAGGAAGTCCGTAACAAACTTGACAACGAAGCCTCTGCAGCTTGCCAAGCTCCTTCGAGGTTTATCAGGGCAGGCAGGAGTCCAAGTTGTGACTTCAGCGATAGGGTCCGATATCAGCAAACTAGATAAGACTTTGCTTGACTCAAGGTTGGAATGCCAAAAGCAGGCCCTTTATATAGGCTGTGGGGTGTGGCGCCATGACTCAGCATTTATCCAGGCCTACCCCACCCCTCCTTCTGCTGGCGTCGCCCCTCAGATCTCCGGAAGCGAGGGTCCACCTACTCTGAATTGTCTTCAGCTGGATCTGCTGTCAGCGTCTGGGAAAAGGGAGGGGTCAGAGGGAGTAGGCCTGGGTAATTCTACCACCTGGCTGGCTTTGTGCTCTGAAGGCTGAGCCAAAGGAACACACGCTGTAGAATAGAATAGAATAGAATAGAATAGAATTTTATTGGCCAAGTGTGATTGGACACACAAGGAATTTGTCTTGGTGCATATGCTCTCAGTGTACATAAAAGAAAAGATACGTTCATCAAGGTACAACATTTACAACACAATTGATGATCAATATATCAATATAAATCATAAGGATTGCCAGCAACAAGTTATAGTCATACAGTCATAAGTGGAAAGAGATTGGTGATGGGAACTATGAAACGATTAATAGTAGTGCAGATTCAGTAAATAGTCTGACAGTGTTGAGGGAATTATTTGTTTAGCAGAGTGATGGCCTTCAGGAAAAAACTGTTCTTGTGTCTAGTTGTTCTGGTGTGCAGTGCTCTATAGCGTCGTTTTGAGGGTAGGAGTTGAAACAGTTTATGTCCAGGATGCGAGGGATCTGCAAATATTTTCACGGCCCTCTTCTTGATTCGTGCAGTATACAGGTCCTCAATGGAAGGCAGGTTGGTAGCAATTATTTTTTCTGCAGTTCTAATTATCTTCTGCAGTCTATGTTTATCTTGTTGGGTTGCAGAACTGAACCAGACAGTTATAGAGGTGCAAATGACAGACTCAATAATTCCTCTGTAGAATTGGATCAGCAGCTCCTTGGGCAGTTTGAGCTTACTGAGTTGGCGCAGAAAGAACATTCTTTGTTGTCCTTTTTTAATGATGTTTTGATGTTAGCTGTCCATTTGAGATCTTGCGATATGATAGAACCCAGAAATTTGAAGGTTTCTACTGTTGATACTGTGTTGTCAAGTATTGTGAGAGGTGGAAGTATGGAAGGGTTTTCCTAAAGTCTACCACCATTTCTACGGTTTTGAGTGTGTTCAGTTCCAGATTGTTTTGGTTGCACCACAAGGCTAGTCGTTCGACCTCTCGTCTATATGGATTCGTCATTGTCTCGAATGAGACCAATCACTGTTGTGTCATCTGCGAACTTCAGTAGCTTAACAAATGGATCATTGGAGATGCAGTCATTGGTATACAGAGAGAAGAAGTGGGAGAGCACACAGCCTTGGGGGGGCCCTGTGCTAATTGTACAGGTATTTGATGTGATCTTGCTTAGCTTCACCTGCTGCTTCCTGTTTGTTAGGAAGCTTGTGATCCACTTACAAGTCTGTTCCGGTACCTGTAGCTGGTTTAGCTTAGTTAGAAGAATGTCTGGAATGATGGTATTGAATGCTGAACTAAAGTCTACAAAAAGGATCCTTGCATAGGTCTTTGGAGACTCAAGATGTTGTAGGATGTAGTGCAGAGCCATATTAACAGCATCATCTGTTGATCTATTTGCTCGGTATGCAAATTGCAAGGGGTCTAAGAGCGGATTCGTGATGGTTTTCAGGTAGGAAAGCACTAGCCTTTCAAAGGTTTTCATGACTACAGATGTTAGAGCAACTGGTCTGTAGTCATTCAGTTCCTTGATGGTGGGCTTCTTTGGCACTGGGATGATGGTAGAGCATTTGAAGCAAGAAGGAACATAGCACATCTCTAGTGATTTATTGAAAATATGGGTGAAGATGGGGGCCAATTGGTCAGCACAGACTTTTAAGCAAGAAGGAGTTATCTTGTCTGGACCTGGAGCTTTTCCTGGCTTTTGTCTGTGAAATAGGTCCTGCACTTCCTTTTCTGTGATCACTAGGGGTTGTGAACCCAATGAAATGGGGTCAGTTGTAGGAGGCTTGGCTGTTGTTGGTGTGTCTGAGATGGGGGTTGTGGAGATAGGTGGCTGTAGTTTCCTTTCAAACCTGCAGTAAAACTCATTCAGGTCATCTGCCAGTTGTTGATTACCTTCAGCCTGGGAAGGAGGTTTGCCATAGCCACTGTATGAGTGAGGTTTATCGGGCTTGTCCTCCCACTCCTTGAATCCTCTCCGGGCATGGGGCTAGGGCCGGGGGCTGGAGTCATGACAGACCATTCATCTTTATTATCAGACTCGGAGTCTGATAAAAGGCCCGGTTGGAGACGGAAGGGGCCCGGCTGAGGAGAGGAGGGAGGACGAGTCACAACACTGGGGCTCTTGATGCTCTCTGAGTCTGACTGTTTTCATTGCCTAAGTAACATCAGTGCTAAAGGGGGCTTGTATATAAACAGAGAATACATCTCAATACCATCTAACAGTGATGATGTTACCTAGTTTGGTAATTAAATGTCTACAAAAAAAAAAAAACCACCAAAAAGTCGGAGAAACCAGGGATTCCCCATTTCAACCATGAGCTACAAATATTCTCTTCTAAGATTAATGTCCTCCAGGTAGAAAGGAACCGATAATACTTGTTGATTGGTGAAAGGAGAGATCAAGAGGATTTTTTATCTCGAAGAATTGGATGACTAGCCCCTTCTGTTTTCAGAGAGGATCTATGGGTAAGAGCCGGGAAGATCTTAAACCCAGAGAAGGTATTCTTTGATGAGAAAAAGTCTGCAGATGTCCAACTGAACTGTAAAGGCAGCATCTTGGCACCGGGCTTCATTGATGTACAAATCAACGGTAAGGCATTGCAACTGCTGCTGCTTAGGAGAAAACCAAGGGCCCCAGTCCAAAAGATATAGAAATTGTCCAGCACAGGAAATCAGGAGTCCAGACAGTTCAAATAAATATATAGATTTATTGTATTCTAAAGCAGTCAAAGCAAATTGGCAATATATTAGAGTCAACAGAATCCAAGAGGGGCTGGACGTAGATCTCTTTTGGGCACCAAAGGATTTGAGACCAATGATGCATTTGACCTCTCCTTCAGCTCAGCCCGATCATCTGCTACAAAAACATTTGGTTGCCCATTTTATTTGCTCGGATCATGTTAGAATCTTTCTAGCTTTGCTATAAAATCGGACTGGAAAGAAAGGGAGATGTATTTATGTATTAAATTTATTTGCCACCCATCTCACAGCAAGGTGACATCTCTCAAGGAGATGTTTATAGTCCACAGCTCTCAACAGCTGTAGCCAACCTGGCTAATGGAAGATATAGTTCAAGATACTTGCAAGCAATCGGAGAATTATGCTGTAGCCAGCCTCAGTCAGAATGGATAGGGAAAGGACTATTACATTTCTAAAGATGGATTGCCATTGGGAAGCCGGAGATACGTTAATCCCTAGAATAGAATAGAATAGAATAGAATAGAATAGAATAGAATAGAATAGAATAGAATAGAATAGAATAGAATAGAATAGAATAGAATTCTTTATTGGCCAAGTGTGATTGGACACACAAGGAATTTGTCTTGGTGCATATGATCTCAGTGTACATAAAAAGACAAAATACATTCGTCAAGAATCATAAGGTACAACACTTAATGATAGTCATAGGGTACAAATAAGCAATCAAATCATACTAGGAAACAATATAAATCATAAGGATACAAGCAACAAAGTTATAGTCATACAGTCATAAGTGGAAAGAGATTGGTGATGGGAATGATGAGAAGATTAATAGTGCAGATTTAGTAAATAGGTTGACAGTGTTGAGGGAATTATTTCTTTAGCAGAGTGATGGCCTTCGGGAAAAACTGTTCTTGTGTCTAGTTGTTCTGGTGTGCAGTGCTCTGTAGCGTCATTTTGAGGGTAGGAGTTGAAACAGTTTATGTCCAGAATGCGAGGGGTCTGTAGATATTTTCACAGCCCTCTTTTTGTCTCGTGCAGTATACAGGTCCTCAATGGAAGGCAGGTGGGTAGCAATTGTTTTTTCTGCAATTCTAACTATCCGTTGAAGTCTGTGTCTGTCTTGTTGGGTTGCAGAACCAAACCAGACAGTTATAGAGGTGCCGATGACAGACTCAATAATTCCTCTGTAGAACTGGATCAGCAGCTCCTTGGGCAGTTTGATCTTCCTGAGTTGGCACAGAAAGAATATTCTTTGTTGTGCTCTTTTGATGACGTTTTTGATGTTAGGTGTCCATTTTAGGTCTTGAGATATCCAGGTGTATAAATATGATTTGTACAGAGGCAAGTCACTGGACAACCTAAAGAACAAGGGTGGGCATCTCTCCTTTTGTCTTCTCAGGAGGTTTTGGAGTAGATTTTTCCTTGGCAACGGATGATCCGCAAGCAGGAATTTTGCTGGTTGGCCAGAAGATACTGTCCAGCGGAGTAACTTCATTTTGCCCAACTATGGTGACCTCACCATCCTCGGTCTATCACAAGGTGAGGAGGTCCAAAACTGTAACATGGATTGTTTTGTTTTGAGGGAATTGTGTAAACCTGGCCTCTACAGTTTGTCAACCAAGGTTGATAGTTTAGGTTGCTGCATGAAATTAACAAGTTGGGAGAAAAAAAAACAGAACAGGTGCTTTGTGCAACACATTGAGCGGCTGCAGAAAAGATGAGGTCTTAACTCTGTCTAGTAAAGAATTAATTTTAGATTAGGCAGTAAATCCAGATCAAGCAAGCAATGGCTTTATGGGATGTAAGTCCAATCATTGAACCAGATCATTCTACTGCCTTAGTTGCGTATGGTTAGGGTTCTGTTACCTGTGGTCTGTTTGGAGTTGCAGAAATAATGCTCTGTGAGCCAACTAGAATAGAAATGATTATCAAAATAATCAGAGATCTAAGTTTAGTAAGATGACTATGGACTTGATTCATACAAGATCGTATACTACAATAGAACTTGAGGTTTTTTTAGTGTTATCTACACCCCTGATTAAGGGACGCGGTGACTCAGTGGCTAAGATGCCGAGCTTGTCGTTCGAATCCCTAGGGACTCGTTACGGGGTGAGCTCCCGTCACTTGTCCCAGCTTCTGCCTACCTAGCAGTTCGAAAGCACGTAAAAAAAAAATGTAAGTAGAAAAATAGGGACCACCTTTGGTGGGAAGGGAACAGCGTTCCCTGCGCCTTTGGCGTTGAGTCATGCCGGCCACATGACCACGGAGACGTCTTCGGACAGCGCTGGCTCTTCAGCTTTGAAATGGAGATGAGCATCGCCCCCTAGAGTCAGGAACGACTAGCACATATTTGCCAGGGGAACGTTTACCTTTTGACGCCCATGATTAATCCTGGTTAATTCTGATTCGGCTTTCCCCACTTTATTTATTTATTTATTTATTATTTATTTTATTTATTCGTATTTGTATACCGCCCTATCTCCCGAAGGACTCAGGGCGGTTCACAGGCAAATAAAAGACATTTATATACAAATTAAGATAACCAATTAAAAAACTTATTCTAAAAGCCAAATTATTAAAATAATATAAATATTAAAACCAGTTTAAAACCCCTATACATTTAAAATCTAGTCCAGTCCTGCACAGATGAATAAATGTGTTTTAAGCTCGCGACGGAAGGTTCGGAGGTCTGGAAGTTGACGAAGTCCTGGGGGGAGTTCGTTCCAGAGGGTGGGAGCCCCCACAGAGAAGGCCCTTCCCCTGGGCGTCGCCAGACGGCACTGCCTAGCTGACGGCACCCTGAGGAGTCCCTCTCTGTGAGAGCGCACGGGTCGGTGAGAGGCATTCGGTAGCAGTAGGCGGTCCCGTAAGTAACCCGGCCCTATGCCATGGAGCGCTTTAAAGGTGGTTACCAAAACCTTGAAGCGCACCCGGAAGGCCACAGGTAGCCAGTGCAGCCTGCGCAGGATAGGTGTCATACGGGAGCCACGAGGGGCTCCCTCTATAACCCGCGCAGCCGCATTCTGAACTAACTGCAGTCTCGGATGCCCTTCAAGGGAGCCCCATGTGAGAGCATTGCAGTAATCCAGGCGAGGCGTCACGAGGCGTGGTGACCGTGCATAGGGCATCCCGGTCTAGAAAGGCGCAACTGGCGCACCAGGCGAACCTGGTAAAAGCTCTCCTGGAGACGGCCGTCAAATGATCTTCAAAAGACAGCCGTTCATCCAGGAGGACACCCAAGTTCGCACCCTCTCCATCGGGGCCAATGACTCGCCCCAACAGTCAGCCGTGGACTCAGCTGACTGTGCGGGATGCCGGCATCCACAGCCACTCTGTCTTGGAGGATTGAGCTTGAGCCTGTTTCTCCCCATCCAGACCCGTCGGCTTCCAGGCACCGGGACAGCACTTGATAGCCGTTGGGGTGGCCCGGTGTGGAAAAGTACAGCTGGGTGTCATCAGCGTACAGCTGGTACCTCACACCGAAGCCACTGATGATCTCACCCAGCGGCTTCATATAGATGTTGAACAGAAGGGGCGAGAGGATCGACCCCTGCGGCACCCCACAAGTGAGGCGCCTCGGAGCCGACCTCTGCCCCCCTGTCAACACCGTCTGCGACCGGTCGGAGAGATAGGAGGAGAACCACCGATAAACGGTGCCTCCCACTCCCAATCCCCCCAACCGGCGCAGCAGGATACCATGGTCGATGGTATCGAAAGCCGCTGAGAGGTCTAATAGGACCAGGGCAGAGGAACAACCCCTATCCCTGGCCCTCCAGAGATCATCCACCAACGTGACCAAAGCCGTCTCAGTGCTGTAACCGGGCCGGAAACCGGACTGGAACGGGTCTAGATAGACAGTTTCATCCAGGTGTAAGGGAAACTGATATGCCACCATACTCTCTACAACCTTCGCCGCGAAGCGAAGGTTGGAGACCGGACGATAATTACCTAAAACAGCCGGGTTCCTTTTATCCTGTCTCCTTCCTTTTCTTAGGGGAGTCAAGAGGGACCTACTCCATGTTTCCCACTGGTTCTTTTTGATCTCGTTCAATAGTACAATGTTGGTGAATAAGTGAATTGATCAAAGGAAGAAGACAACATTTTATAGGCAGATTATATGTGTGATTCAGCCACAATGGCCCCATTGTGTTCTCTCCTACTAGGTTCTACCTCAGATCCGTGTACAAAACGGAGGGCCTCACGGAGCTGGTGTCCTAGGTGAATAAGAATCATTCATCGTTAATAGTTGTGTCCTTTGATGGGGTAAGAAAGATAAAGATCTTTTGCACCTTTCTCTAATCTGGTGCCTTTCTGAGGGTCAACACCTTCAAGGACTCTAGATCCGTGATGGCGTACCTATGGCACGCATGCCACAGGTGATATGTGGAGCCGTATCTGCGGGCACGCAAGCCATTGTCCTAGCTCAGCTCCAGCACACATGTGCCCGCCGGCCGGCTGATTTTCGACTGGCCCCACCCACACTGCCCCTCCCCTCCCAGGAGTCTCCACGCAGCCTGTTTTGGATGCCAAGTAAGTACAGGGCTTACGCGGAGGCTTTTGGAGGGCATTTTCGACCTCCGGGGGAGGGGGAGACCATTTTTGCCCTCTCCAGGCTCCAAGAAAGCCTCTGGAGCCTGGGGAGGATGAAAAACGGGCCTATTGGACCCACCAGAAGTCAGGAAACGGGTCGTTTCCAGCCTTGAGGGGAGTGGGAGAGGCCGTTTTTGCCCTCCCCAGGCTCCAAGAAAGCCTCTGGAGCCTGGGGAGGACAAAAAACGGTCCAAACAGGCCATTTCCAGCCTCTGGAGGCTTCAGGTAGCCTGCTAGGCCCAAAACGGGGCACAGGGAGTTGTGCATGGGGTAGCACAGGGGGGGTCATGTACGCATGCACGGGGGTGCAGGGGGCATTGAATTATGGGTGTGGGCACACATGTGCGCGACCCCCTCCCGCTCCTCCCGCTTTTGCTAAGCAAAAAGCTTAGCCATCACTGCTCTAGATCATCATGGCTAAGGGCTTGGAGTTTTGGAAATTTGCTACAGATCTTCACTTCAGTTGGAGTTTGTCGTAGCACCCATGTTATAATCTTCAGGGGTCCAGACAAGCTTGCCTCATCTTGTTCCAGAGCTTTGGATGTCATTTTCTTTCCCCTTCGGCAGGGATTCATCTGGAGGGTCCATTCATCAGCAAAGAGAAGAAGGGGGCTCACCCAGAAAATTACCTCTGTACTTTTGAATCGGGAGCCTTTCAGGATTTGCTCACCATGTATGGGAGCCTGGATTGCGTCCGGATTGTCACCTTAGCCCCTGAAATGAAACGCAGCAGTGAAGTCATCCGGGATCTGACCAAGAGAGGCATCTGCGTATCACTGGGTAAACCTTGTCCTTGGATGCTGAAGGATTGAGATTTAAGAGGCAGAAGTCCAGTTTGTTTTGGACACCATGGCGTGGGAAGCAAAGGCATTCACAAGGTCATGAAGATGATGGTCGGCTAGTTGAGCATGGGGTTGGCCTAGAAGACCTCCCTTTATTTCTGTTTTCTTAATCTAGGCACAATGACATTGTCACACTACCGTAGTGTACAAGGGGCCGCAGTGTGGCTCAGGCTGTAAGAAGCCTGTTATTAAAACACAGCTGCCTGCAATTACTGCAGGTTCTAGTCCCACCAGGCCCAAGGTTGACTCAGCCTTCCATCCTTTATAAGGTAGGTAAAATGAGGACCCAGATTGTTGGGGGGGCAATAAGTTGACTTTGTAAATATACGAATAGAATGAGACTATTGCCTTACACACTGTAAGCCGCCCTGAGTCTTCGGAGAAGGGCGGGATATAAATATAAATAAATAAATAAAAAAAATAACAATATCCAGAGGTGGGATTCACTTACCATCCCTACCGGTTCACAAATGCTTGCACGCGCCATCTTCCACACATGCTCAGCCTCTTTGATCATGCGCCTTCCACGCATGCACACGGCCTCCAAAAGGTGGCTAAATAGGATGGCATTACATCCACGTGGGTGGGCGGGGCTTATCACAATCACCATTACTGGTTCGCTAGAACCGGCTGAATCCCACCACTGAAAATATCCCGTGTGGCCAGAAGGGAAATGTTTCGTTTGAAAATAGTAATCCCGAAAGTGGATCTGTTTTATTCCCTCCATTAAATGTCAGGTCAAGATGGGTCCTGCTAGACACAGCAGGTCACCCAGTAGGGCAAAACTAGTAAAAGGGCTGCACATTCTCTCAAATTTCCTAGCCAGCATGCGTTGAAAGTTTGAAAAGCTTTCTTCTGAATCGTTCTGTACACCAGAAAAAGGCCCAAAGGAACGGTCAACCTGAAGCTGCTGGTCTAACTTTGTAACTTTCCTCTAGGGAGGTTTCTCTTCTCATTGCTTCAAGTCTGGAGCGAAGGGGCCAGGGGTGTGTGTGTGTGTGTGTAGAGATAATTGGGGCCCAAGTAAAATTCTTTCCCCTGGGAATCAAGGACGTTTGTGCAGGTGTTCGAAAAGTGGAGACTGAGGTCACCTAGCAACTGGACTACATGCAGGGGTGGGCTGCTAGCTATTCGGGGAGAACCTCTAGCTAAGATTCCGTGCAGTTCGGAGAACCCCCAAATTCCACTCCTGGCTGGCCCCGCCCACCCTGCCCCTCCCAGGAGTCCCCACACATCAGTTTTGGATACAGGTAAGTGCAGGATGCGTGCGGAGGCTCAGAGAGGGCAAAAAATGGGCCTACTGGAAGTTCGGGAAAACCTGAAACTTGAGGGTCTCCAGAGCCTGGGGAGGCCGTTTTTGCCCTCCCGGAGGCTCAAGGAAAACCTCCGGAGTCCGGGGAGGGCAAAAAGCCCCACCCCACCCTTGTCGTGGTGCGGGAGGCCGACTAGGCCTCACCCACCATGCCACACCCACCCAGCAACTGGGCAGAGAACCCCTTGCTAAAATTTTTGAAGCCCACCCCTGACTACATACTGATTGGACCATGTGATTGCAGACTCTCTGGGGGAGTGACAAAATTTTATTTAGAACTTAGAGCTGGTTTTCCACCAAATCTGTGCCAATTGGATATGTCCCGATAAAATGTTCTTTGAGGAATATGCCTGCCCTCTTGAGTTCTTACTGAAGGGGAATGTATTACTTGGAACCTTGACAGGAACATGATGTAGAGTTCTCTCCATTTCTTTTTTTCTAGGTCACTCTGTGGCTAATCTATCTCAGGCTGAGGAGGCTGTTGGTCAGGGAGCTACTTTCATTACTCACCTCTTCAATGCCATGCTACCTGTGAGTAGTACCTAGGCAAGTTTCCACTTCCACCATCTTAACCAAACTGGTTATACTTTACTTTTTTCGGTGAATTAACCCCCTAAGGTTTGGAAAGCCCCCCACTATTCCAGGGGAATTGTGAGTCCTCCTCTTAGGAAGACCGCTCCAATTGTGTGGTCCAGCCAAGAAATGGAAGAGTGGGTTCTGTAGTCCAGGGGTCTCCAACCTTGGCAACTTTAAGACTTGTGGACTTCAAATCCCAGATTCCCTCAACCAGCTTAGAGGTCATCTCTCACTCCACCGGCACACTGTTTTCACTCTCTTCCGCTCCGGAGCTGTCCCAACTTCAGCAGCTTCTCCGCCGGAAAAAAGGGCTTTTCCTGGATCAACCAGGGACTTTGTGATTGTCAGGATGTGCCGTTCTCAATCACCGTCTCTATGGGATGGTGAGGTCCCAAGGGGACTGTCCAGCGAGGGAGATATCGAGGGCGATCTGGGAGCTACCCGATCGCCCGTCGTGTCGTCATGACGTCAGCTCCGCCCACCAAGTCTTAAAGTTGCCACGGTTGGAGACCCCTGCTGTAGTCCTTGTTCCTAATCCATGGACTTAACCGTCTTGTGTCCTGACATCTCTTGTGCAGTTCCACCACCGAGACCCTGGAATTGTGGGACTTCTCACAAGTGACAAGATTCCTCCCGGTCAGCAAGTGTTTTACGGCATGATCTCAGACGGGATCCACACAAATCCTGCTGCTCTAAGGATCGCACACCGGGCCCATCCTCAAGGTCTGTCTCCACAAGGGGGACAATTCCCCTGAGATGAGCAAGGGGCATTTTTTTTTTTGTTTAACTTAGCTTGGCCCAATATTGTCTGTGGGAGGGCTTTGATCTAAAGATGGAGAACATCAAAGAGAGAATACGATTTGGTTGACTCAAAGTTAAGTCATGGTTTCTTTTAACGTTGGTTTGAAGATGCTTCTGTGACCGTGTTTATCCTACATGAGCTGCAAATGGCCGCTTGGTCCCTTCATTGATGTTCTGTCTCCTTCCCCACTTCAGACCCACGAGCTGGCCTTCAGCCAGTGGATTCACGGCTCTTATCAGTCCTGGCAGAGAAATCGCAGCTGCCTGCCAAAGTTCAAACAAATGACTCACGTAGCAAGACTTTCAGCTCTTTTTGAAACGGTTCAGCTAAACCTTTGCTTCCTGTGGAGTGAGAGCAGTCCCAAAGCTCCTTATATATCCTGTGGGGTGGGGCTCCTGCCCCACCCTTCCCTTTGAAGCCAAGCTTGATTATTATTATTATCAGCTGGGTCTGAAGGCATAGCCTGGGGAAGGGAGGAATCAGGGGATGACGGCCTCATTACGTCCTCCGACTGGTCTGGTGCTGGCTCCTGGAGCCGGGCCAAAGGAATTGGTGCTCCCGAGGTAAGCCTTACCGGCCCTTCCCCCTCACTCTCGGAGTCACTTTCGGGCATGGGGCCAGGTTCGGGGGCTGGAGTCACAACAATTGAGGTACCTGAAAACCTAATTAACCATATGTTGGCTTGGTGCAACACTGAAGTTATTTTCAGGTGGAATGAACAGGCTCAAATTATCCCTCCGCAGGTCTGATCCTGGTGACAGATGCCATCCCAGCGATGGGACTTCCCCCTGGCAGACACACTCTGGGCCAGCTGGTGGTAGAGGTAGAAGGTGCAAATGCCTACATTGCAGGTAAGGGCACTCCGAGGCTGAAATCTCAATTAGCCATTCAAAACAGGTGGGCTGATTTTTCCCTAAACTCTTCCCCAAGACCCAGAAGGTCTCTGCAAACCTGTGAGATGGACTACAGTTCCCATCATCCCCTATCCAACTGTCTTTAGATGTCAGGCTGATCATCTTTCTCTTCCTCCTCCTCTTTCCAGGTACCAAAACGCTGAGTGGAAGCATCTCCACCATGGACACCTGTATCCGACATTTCACGGATGCCACTGGTAAGGAGAGTCTGGGTTACTAGTGTTGTAACCGAGGCCCAAATAGTGATTACCAAACACAATTCAGTCCTAAACAAACATTTTATTAAAACAGCTGAGAATTAATTCCATCTCAGCTTAGTCCAAAACAAATTCTTCGTAAACAGTCCTTTGGCCTTATCACCAACCTTTGTTGTCTTTGGCAACCTGCCAAAGGCTTTTCTTGGCAAAACCCCCACAAAGAGATGCTGACAAGAAGCAATAGAATCAACGTTGCTTTTCTACAAAGAACCCAATGGCTCATTGCTGCTCTTTTAAGCCTTATGGGAGTGGCCAATCATCATCTAGCCTTACTCCCGAGTCATCCTTTTTGCTTCAGCTGCCCTTGCCTTCTGGCAGCTCTTTGCATGCGTGCACTAGGAGCAGGCTCCTCCTGTTCCTCTGCCTCTCTGCTGTCTGCTTCTGGAGGCTCCGGAGTCCGTGCATCGCTCCCAGATGGCCCTGGCCCCATTTCTGCCTCCGACACAGAGCCCTCGTCCAGGCCTTCCCCTAATTCCAGGGCTGGCCCATGGTCCTCCCCAGCCTCCTCACTGTCCAACTCCGCTGCCAGCTCTGCAGGCTGCTGGAGGACCACAACAACTAGGACACAGGGTTACCATCTCCCAGGGAGCCAGATCTGTTGGGGATTTATTTGTAACCCCTCCAAGGGTGACCCTCACAATGACTCAGTGTCAGGCACAAAACATGAGGTCCACAAGTGAAGGTTCAATTCCCACATGGGAATTCCCTGGCTGGGTAATTCTGGGGTTGAAGTCTACACGTTTTCAAATTCTCCTGGTTGAGAAACTGTTAGAGTTTGTTGCAGCACACACACAAGCAGACTATTAAGCAGGATTCAATTTACATATAAAAAACTTATTTATATACAATGCCAACACATAAGGCATACAATAGCCTTATAGGTTTTTTCATGTTGTAGAGAAGAGAAATAGCAAGGACAAACACAGTACAAAATGGAGGAGAGAGAAGCTAGTGCCCTCATGCTCATATAAAGGTCAAGGTTCCCCTCGCGCATATGTGCTAGTTGTTCCCAACTCTAGGGGGCGGTACTCATCTCCGTTTCAAAGCCGAAGAGCTAACGCTCTCTGAAGATGTCTCCGTGGTCATGTGGCTGGCATGACTCAATGCCAAAGGCGCACGGAATGCTGTTACCTTCCCACCAAAGGTGGTCCCTATTTTTCTACTTGCATTTTTTTACGTGCTTTCGAACTGCTAGGTTGGCAGAAGCTGGGACAAATAACAGGAGCTCACCCCATTACGTGGCATTAGGGATTCGAACCGCTGAACTGCCAACCTTTCTGATCAACAAGCTCAGCGTCTTAGCCACTGAGCCACCGCGTCCCTTCCAAGCTTATATACAGAACAGTTAAGCCACGCCCGGGCTCCAAACTATCTCTTATGGCCCCATACAACAAATATTATGTTTCAGTTACCAAACAGTCCCCATTGGCTGATCCATTGCCTGTTTCAGTCCATAACATACTCTGACAGAAACACTGGCGTAGAGACACAGATTCTCCTGTCTATTCAGAAGTGGTATAGAATGGACAAGGCAGGTCTGAAATCCAGCAGATTCTGACAGGTTCTGGAGAACCGGTAGCGGAAATTTTGAGTACCATCTCTGGCTGGCCCCAGAGTGGTGTGGGAATGGAGATTTTGCAATATCCTTCCCCTGGAGTGGGGTGGGAATGGAAATTTTTCAGTATCCTTCTCCTGCCACACTCACCAAGCCACACCACGCCCACCAAGCCACACCTACAGATCCGGTAGTAAAAAAATTTGGACTTCACCGCTGGGACAAGGGTTTCATTCTCCCAAGCAAAGAACCTTTTCCTTTTGTGGATTCTAACTAAAAAAGTGACCCCCGTTTCTATTTTGCAGCCTGTTCATTAGAAACAGCCCTGGAGGCTGCCTCTCTCCATCCTGCTCAGCTCTTAAATATCGAGGATCAAAAGGGAACCTTGGATTACGATACCGACGCAGGTAGTTTTACTCTGATAAGGACTGAATTTGGATCGCACTGTTTCCAGCTCCACTGTTCTGACTTAGGCTTCCCAAAAGCACGAAGCAGACTCCTTGTCCCGACAAAAACCCTTTTTATTAAGCTCATGTGAATTCCTCTCATTCATATCCAGCAAAGTCCCAGAAAACAGTCTTTATGGGTGAATTTACAACCACAGACCGTATCAGGCATGGAGAGCTGCCAGGCCGATATCTTCCAATGCTGCACAAGAAAATACTTGGCAAGGAGTCTTTGAGAGTCACAAACAGATCTTCACACTAATGAAATGAACCAATTGTCTCCTACAAAGTCCCCTCCCCTGTCGCTCCTCTTTATTCCCTATGGGAGGGGCAATTCACCATCCACCTGTGCCTTTACTCCCAAGTCGGCCCTTGTTCCTTAACTGTTCCCTTCTCCTGGCAGCTCTGCACATGTGCACATCGGGAACAGGCTCCAGCTGTTCTTCAGGCCCACTTATCTCCGACTCCGAAGCTAGCTGATAACTGCCCGACGGCCCTGGCCCCATCTCTGCCTCCAACACAGAGCACTCATATCAGAGCCTTCCCCAAACTCCAGAACTGGCCCATGTTCCTCCCCAACCTTCTGATTGTCCGAGTCTGCCACCAGCTCTGCTGGTCGCTGGCAGGCCACAACATTAACATGGAATCTATTGAGAATCCTGTCAGAGAGGTTGAGCTAAAAATAAGAGGCTGGGCTAAAGTCTCCCAGAGAATTTGATTGGATCTCATTCTCTTTGATCCTGGTCCAGGAACACCTTCACCACTACTTCAGAAGTTCTAGATGGTGGGAATCCAAACCACAAACCTCTTATCTTCTTGTTCAGGGGTCTCCAACCTTGGCAACTTTGTGGACTTCAACCCCCAGAGTTCCTCAGCCAGCAAAGCTGGCTGAGGGATTCTGGGAGTTGAAATCCACAAGTCTTAAAAGTTGCCAAGGTTGGAGAGCCCTGTTCTTGTTCTACCTTCCACCCTTTAGACGTTAGGTGCGTTGCAAAGATTGCAATCTTCCTGCCTGTAGTACTCAGGGAATTCTCTCCTTGGAGAGAGGCCCATCTACCTCATCCTTCTCTGGCGAATGAAGAATTATGGGAGGTGTAGGTTAACCAATAGTGTGAATTTCGGTTGGGGTTGGCTGAAAGAGTTATGTCCATCTCTCCTATATTGTAGCGCCTGAATGAGTTGGATCCTCAAATTCCTATCAACCAGGCTTGGGGTGAGAGGCATCATTTTCCTCTTCCTACAGATTTTGTGCTGCTGGACGAGACTCTCCACATACGGGCCACTTATATTGCCGGCGAAGAGGTCTGGAGACAAAGCAACTTCATCATCTGAAGTTGCGCAGAGCTGGATGGGCAGCGCTTCGGACTGAAGGCAGAGGGGGACTCGGAGTGGCCCCCACAGCTCCATTTCCCCCTAAAGCCTTCTGGGTTTGCCTCATTTTTTCCTCCACAGACTCTCTTCGAAAAGTCCTGCTCGGACTGTAGCATCGGCTGCCCTCCTTCCTTTGGGGGATGGTAGAACTTTTCTTCTTGACTTGATCCAGGTAGCTGTCCCACAGGCATGTGGTGGGATTACTTCCGGAGCTTGGCAGGGACTTTCCTCACTGTTCATCAAGACATGTACTGCTACTGCGGAGCAGCAGCCATTTTTTTCCCCCAGAGTGCCTCATTCTTTGTCTTTCAGCGCAACCTCTTTTAATATCTGGATGATGCTTTGGGAAGGTGTCATCTGCTTTGTTCCCATTTAAAGCCAACTCTATGCAGCACTGTCACAGCTGACTGGATTTGTCTAAGCAGCTGAGCTGAAAATCTGGGGTGACATTAAACCCTAAGGCAAAATGTGCATCCTGCAGAAATCATTCGTTTGACAGCCTGGGAGCCCTTCCTGACCACAATCGCTGAAATCTGTAGTGTGGTTTTATTTCATTTTGAGCTGGAAAGGTGGAGAATATAGAATAAGAGTTGAAAGGGACTTTCGAGGTCTTCTGACCCAACCCTTCTGCTCAAGCAGGAGACCTTGTACTATTCCAAATTCATGAACCCTCTAAAATAAGTTCAATATTTTTTAAAACCTCCCAAATCCCATCCGAGAGAAATACATACAGAATATATACATAAAAAACTCCATTTGTACGACAACCCTGTAATCCTTTAATTTGGGGTAAAGCAGGGGTGAAATGCTCCCAGTTCGGGCCGGATCTCCCAATCTGTTAGCAATGGCAGTGGGTGGTTCAGAGAACCGGTAGCAAAAATCCCTGCCCACCCCCCCCCCACGCACAGCTGAGCCGCGCGATCATCAGAGGTTTCTTCGGCTAAAAAAATGCTTTTAAAAGGCTCCTCTGATGATCCCAGCTGTGTTGCCTGATCGTCAGAGGCTTTTTTTTTCTTTTAAAGGCACAAAAAATGCTTTTAAAAGAAAAGAAAAGCCTCTGATGATCAGGCAACTCAGCTGGAACCATCAGAGGAGCCTTTTAAAAGCATTTTTTTTTTACCAAAGGTTGTAGAAAAAATGCTTTTAAAAGTTAAAAAAAAAAGTTGGCCCGCCCACCCAGTCACATTATTTCCCCCACCAAGCCACGCCCACAGAACCGGTAGTGACAAATTTTACATTTGACCACTGGGGTAAAGTCAGGGCGACTAGATGCATTATTTGGAGAAGAGATATTCTATCAGACCTCAGTTCTCACAATATGCCTAGCGATGAACACACCGGCGAGCCAAATGTATGGATGCCGACAATCTTTACTTTGTTCTACTGCAAGTCGATGGATCACAACACCCGTGGTCACTCAATAGCACCGTTGGCTGGGAAAGATGAGAGATGTGGTCCGACCCATTTTTGGCAAAAGAAGGATATATTCAGTGCTGTTCCTTTTACAAAATGGGGCCTTTGGCTTCCTGGCATGGCATGGTTTTTTTTCTTCTTTTTGACATGCTGTGAATTTAAATTTTCAGCCACTGTCCTTCCAGCCAATTTAATTAGATTTTTATTTATCGAATTAAAAATCTTTTAATTAGATTTTTATTATCTAATTAAAAATCTAAATAAATAAATAAATAAAATTACCAATTTTAATCTGATTCTTTTATTTTGGAAATGTTTCTTAAAAGCGTATCTTTTATAAAGGGGAATAAAATGTTCAGTCCATAACCATGTGTGTTTTTTCCTCCAGCAGAGGGAGATTGTGGTGGATGGATGATCACTTTCACCAAATCTATTTGCTGGGATGATATTGATTCATTGATTCATTAGTGCCATCAAGTAATTTTTAACTCCAAGCGACCACATAGGTAGTTTTTCTACAAGATGATCAGTATCTAACCTGGTCCTTCAGAGCAGGGGTCTCCAACCTTGGTCCCTTTAAGACTTGTGGACTTTATGACAGAAGTGAATGCAAAAATCTACCCTTTCACAATTAAAGAAAAAATGACCGGCATGCAAGAACCAACTCTCCCAAGTGCTTGCCTCCAGATACTTGGAGGAGACTTGGGCAGCTTAAGCAAAACATTCCCAGGCTGTTGAGCAGCATGGGAACTGTAGTCCAAACCCCCCTGAAATCCAATTGCAAGAGTTTCTCAGTCATCCAAGTCACGGTTGTCCTAAAAGTGCTTTTTCAGGAGGCAACTGGACTTTTTTTTTGTTTTGAAGACTTGTTTTTTTTCCTTTTGAAGACGTTTCGCTTCTCATCCAAGAAGCTGCTTCAGTTTTGACGCTTCTTCGGCTCTGGACAGTATATCCTCACTATTTTTTTTATTTTATTTTATTTTATTTTGTCACTGCATTATATACAAGCACATACAATGAAAGGAAACAATAGGACAGGAACGGTAGGCACTTTTGTGCACTTATGCAGGTCTCTTATACTCCTCTTAGGAATGGGGTGAGGTCTATGGTAGACAGTTTTTGGTTAAAGCTTTTGGGAGTTTGAGAAGAGACCACAGAGTTAGGTAGTGTATTCCAAGCATTAACAACTCTGTTACAATATAATACAGCTCCTGTCAGAGCTGGAGAAACTTCTTAGATGAGAAGCGAAATGTCTTCAAAAGGAAAAAAAAACAATAACAAGATAATCCAAGTTGCCTCCTGAAAAAAGCAGCACCTTTGGAACGATATTGCAAGTCCGTTTTACAAACAGATCCGGTTCTTTCGGGTGGGAGAAAAACGGCTGACCTCCCAGCCAATCAGAGGAAGGAACGATTTCCGGGCGGAACGGAATTTTCCGAGCTCCGGAGCGACTGGGGGAAGCAGTCCAGCGACGGACCGGGCCCGCCTTGCTGGTGTCATGCGGTGGGATCTCAATGGAGTAAATTTGCATTAAGTTTCAGGAACTGCGTCTCCGTGTTTTTCCGAGTGGATTGATCCGGATTGGAGGGGAGGTTGGGGGAGTCTGTGTAAATTTAAAGGGAGAGGGGCAACGGAGCGCGGCCTGGTCGGGCATCGGATCTGGAGTCGGGAAGCCTTTGCGTGCTTTTAATTTCAGTTTCCAACAAATGCAGATTATTAAGAGCCCGACCGGTTCTCTGTTTTAGGGCAACAGATGCATGATTTGAGATTAGGTTAATATTAGGAAGCCACTAATGTTTTACTTCTCCGTCCTACCACGGTCAGTCTTGACTTCCTACTAACTACTACTTTAACTACTATTATTATTATTCCTTATTCATTAAACATGAAACTCAGTCAACTGAACATTTAAAAATGTATCATAAATACCATTGACTGGTGCTAATGATAATGCTAATTTTGTTATCATCTCTTTTATACATTAAACATGAATTAAAATTATTATTATTTACTTTATTTATTAAACATGAAACTCAGTCAACTGAACATTTAAAAATGTATCAAATACTATTGACTGGAGCTAATAATGTTAATGCTAATTTTATTATTATCATCTCTTTTATGTATTATTAAACATGAATTAAACATTATTTACTTCATTAAACATGAAACTCAGTCAACTAAACATTCAAAAATGCATCACAAATACCATTGACTGGTGCTAATGGTTGATATGGGTTGCTGCCAGCGTCCTAGGTATCAATCAAGTGCCTTCTTAAGATATACCATGTTCCAAGTAGCGCAGTTTTTTGCAGTTCCGCTGGTGTTATTGCAGGAAGCTGCGATTTGTTGATTTATCTTATAAAATTCTTGGACATGGTACCAAGTACCCTGATGTCAGTGGGTATCACTGTGACATTTTTCATCCATAGCCGTGTCGTTTCGATGGCCAGGTCGTGATATTTCATGATTTTTCCAGTTCGTTCTTTCTTTCTTTCTTCTTCTTCTTCTTCTTCTTCTTCTTCTTCTTCTTCTTCTTCTTCTTCTTCTTCTTCTTCTTCTTCTTCTTCTTCTTCTTATTATTATTATTATTATTATTATTATTATTATTATTATTATTATTATTATTATTATTATTATTATTATTATTATAGATGGTGGTGGTTAGGAATTTTGTTTGCAAACTCTGATTAATTTTAAAGTGGAATACTTTCTGTTTGCATTTTTTAGCAACCTGAAAAAGAACTGGAAATAGAGGTATGACATTGCCTGGTAGCAAAATGTATTTGTGTTGAGAATAAGCATCATTCTCTTGCAAAAAAAAAAAGTATGTATATGTAATTTATTATTAGTTATCAAATTTACAGACTAGCCATGTCACAGACTTTGGGCAGCATACAATTAAAAACATAAATACTTACTGTACCCAAAGACATATTAAAATGATTAGATTTTAATATATTTATAAATACATTTATATATGTAGATTTAAATATACTTTAGTTACCTCAAGGCTGCTATTTTCCCCATAATCCTTTGAGGTGAATTGGTACAAAGTCACCCAACTGGTCACAGTCTCCTGGTGTCTAGGCCAAGACTTTCACCACTGTACCAAATTGACTCTCTAAATTCTCAATCTTCTAAATCGGGGGTCCTCAAACTTGGCTGCTTTAAGACTTGTGGACTTCAACTTCCAGAATTTTCCAGCCTACATAGCACAGCATAGCTGGCTAGAGAATTCTGGGAGTTGAAGTCCACAAGTCTTAAAGCTGCTGAGTTTGAAGACCTCTGTTCTAAATAAAGTATCTGGAGCCAGGTAGATTCCTTTGTTTCTTACTGCTTGTTTTCTGCTGTTTCAATGATTTGATGCTCTTGGCAGAGTCATTCTAGACCGTCCTGTCATTTCTTTGTTTATAATTTGGTTTGGTTTGATGCCACTTGACTCCAATGATGCTGGGCAATTCGCAATACGCTAAAAAACATATAAAATATATATAGTTCAGATCCTGTATTCCACTGAAGTGGGCTGGTTTTATGAGAAAACAAATTTTAACGAATTCTTGATCTGAAAACCTGAGAGTTTACTATTTTGGTCATAATAACATACTGCAATGTTATTACTAACCTAAAGGAAAAATGGAATAGAAAAAAATCTGCAAAGAAGATAACTTTATAAAGATATCCACACAATATATGGTAATGTTCTTGTGTCACCTTGTATTACTAGGTGAAGGGGAGAAAAAATACCTGGAGATTTTATGTGAACAATTGCACACTTTCTTAATGGAAGAGGTAAGATGTATATTCCATATGGCAACAGATGCGGTAAACTGCTTTGATTTGCTTTAGATTAAAGCATTATAAAAGGGTCAAAAATAGCTAACTGTCTAACATTAAGATTACCGCAGTTTTAATTACTATCTAGGACGGAATATTAGCAAGCACAGTAGTTTTGCTACAACCAACACTACTGGGATTTTAAGGTTATTTAGATTTTGCACACAGGCATGTGCAAACCACTTTTTTAAAAACACTGGCCCTTCATGCTTGTACATTTCCCATTGATCCAGGCTCCCAAACCAACATTTCAGGATGAACTGGAATGGTGCATCACTCAACTGGAGACTGGCCTTTTGCGTCTTAACCCAACTCCAAAGCAAGGTAGGTTGTAAATAATAAAAACCTCTTCTAGTGGATCCATTTGAAACCGTGCAGTATTTCCCAACCTCAGCATTTTTGAGATACATGACTTCAGCACCCAGAATTCTGTACCCAGTATGCTGACTTGGGAATTCTGGAAGTTGAAGTCCCCTACATAAGGTGCTGAGGTTGGGAAACCCTGCTGTAGAGCACAGGCCCAGGAAATTAATGCCATTTTCTGGCAAAAAATTGTAAATTATGGTCCCATGACAATCCGACAATGCAAATGGCCATAAATGTAGATTGGTTGCCAAGTGTCCAAAATGCAATTACATGACCACAAAGGGTGTTGTGTCTACACCCCCTGAGCCGGGCCTCCTGCCAGAAAGTGACTTGGAAAGTGAGGGGGAAGGGCCATCAGGACTTTCCTCGGGAGCACCGGCTTCCCTGGCTCAGCTCCAGGAGCCAGAGGCAGGCCAGGTGGAAGAGATAACGAGGCCTCCGTCTCCTGACTCTTCCCCCCCCAGGCCACGCCTCCAGACCCAGATGATGGCAATCAGGCCTGGCTGGACCCTAGGTTTCCATAGGCAGGAGTGGCGGGAACAACAGAAGCAGGGGTGGGGCAGGCCTAGGAAGTGCTGAGTCATGGAACCACACCCCACAGGATATAAGAGCAGCAAGAGCTGCTGTGCCTCTTTGTAGCAGGCAAATCAACTGATTAACTAAGAGCTGAAGTACTGTTTGTTCCTGGGTGACTCATCGGCGTTGAGGGAGATAACAGAGACACTTGGCAGACGCTCACTAGTTTGCTGCCAGAGCTGATAGTGCCGGCTAATTAAGCCATCGCTCGGACGGAGGCGAGGGGGGACAGAACAAAGGGGATAGCCATTGGGACTTCAAAACTGAGGTTGTAATTCACTCTGAGGAAGTCTGTCGTAACTTCAAACAGTTGCTAAGTGACTGGTCATAATTCAAGGACTACTTGTAACGCCATGCTTTCATGAGTAACTTTTACATTCTTTGTCTCCGAGAGCAGCCGATGAAACACGCCACATCCTTAAAGTATTGCGCTCCCGTAAAGCTCCCCTTGTGAAGAAGAGGCAAATGATGCACCATGTCTTTGGAGATTACCGTCTCAAAATGGCTGAAGAAAACGAGAGAACAGCAAAAGCTGGTGAGCTGGGAGATCTTGTCTTTCGGGTCGGTCACTCACTCATGCCACTTCTCCCAATTCTGTATGGAGAATTGTATGGAGTCATCCAGGTCATGGTTGTCCCAAAGGTAGTTTTTCAGGAGACGACCAGTTGTTCTGTCTCCACCTCAGTCCAGGAGGCCCGCATACTGACTTAATGAGCCAGCAATTAGTCCACAGCAACTATTAGCTCTGGCAGCAAACCAGTATTCGTCTGCCGAGGTTTGCTTTATCTCTCGGCGTCGCAGAGCAACCAGGAAGTCAGGAGCAAACAGCTATTCAGGCCAAATAGTTCAGCTCAAGTGTTCTCCAGCCAGTTTGTTTTGTTCGTCATGAAGTAGTGAAGCAACCCCTCCTGCTTTTATACCCTGTGGGGTGTGGCTCCATGACTCAGCACTTTCTAGGCCTGTCCCACCCCTCCTGTTGTTCCCGCCTCGCTTGTTTACGAAACCTGGGATCCAACCAGGCCTGATTGTCCACAGCTGGGTCTGGAAGCGTTGCCTGGGCGGGGGGAGATGCAGGAGACAGAGGCCTCGTCACCTCCTCCACCTGGCCTGCCTCTGGCTCCTGGAGCTGAGCCAGAGAGGCTGGCCCTGCCGAGGGGAACCCTGACGGCCCTTCCCCCTCACTCTCTGAGTCACTTTCTGGCAGGGGACCAGGCCCAGGGGGTGGGCTGGAGCCACAACAGAGGTTTTGCTTCTCATCCAAGAAGCTTCTTCAGCTCTGACTGGATGGTGGGGAATGGAAGGATTTATATATCTTGCAGACAGCCGGTCGTTTGCATTCTTTTAGAGTTGTTGAGGCCACTAGAGGTTTATTTGTGTCCTCAGGGCCCATATCTTTTGGTTCTTTCCTGCTACAGCCACCACCTGAATGGGTTTTTCATGGCTTCTGCATATCAATGATCCTAAAAAAAAAGTCTTGCTTTCTTTTGCTCTCCTTCCCTCTTTTTAATCTGTGAGGGCAGAGACAGGTTTGGCTTGAGAACAGATCACTCGTACAGGATCTCTGCAGGTAGAATAGAATAGAATTCTTTATTGGCCAAGTGTGATTGGACACACGAAGAATTTGTCTTTGGTGCATGTGCTCTCAGCATACATAAAAAGACAAGATACATTTGTCAAGAATCGTAAGGTACAACACTTAATGATAGTCATAGGGTACAAATAAGCAATCATATCATATTAGGAAACAATATAAATCACAAGGATACAAGCAACAAGGTTACAGTCATGCAAGCATAAGTGGGAGGAGATGAGTGATAGGAACGATGAGAAGATTAATAGTAGTGCAGACTTAGTGAATAGTTTGACAGTGTTGAGGGAATTATTTGTTTAGCAGAGTGATGGTGTTCGGGGGAAAACTGTCCTTGTGTCTAGTTGTTCTGCTGTGCAGTGCTCTATAGCGTCGTTTTGAGGGTAGGAGTTGAAACAGTTTATGTCCAGGATGTGAGGGGTCTGTAAATATTTTCACATCCTCTTTTCGACTCTTGTAGTATACAGATCCTCAATGGAAGGCAGGTTGGTAGTCATTGTTTTTTTCTGCAGGTAGAAGGTGGGGCTGTCTGAAAGCTGCTCACCTTTGTCCTAGATCCAAGCAACATTGCCCCTAACCAAGATCCCAAGTTATAGAATGAATATATGCCCATAGACCGAGACACTGTCATCCAGTTTATCATGCTATTTAGAAGCCGCTAGCAGCTGTTGCAGAGTCAGCTGGGGCAGCCTTCTGTAACTTGAGGCCTTCCCCACATGGGGATTTACAGCTTTCATTTTTGCTGTCTGTGGCCATGCTGGCAGGAGAGGAGGAATCTTAAGCTCAGCAACTGGAAATGTACCAGCTCAGACAAGGTTAAGCAAAGGGGGCCAATTGCAAAAGACGAGTGTAAAATCCAGTTCCTTTAAAGAATGTTAGGAAGCAAAGAGGGATAATGGCAAGACTGCTGGGAAAAAAAATGGATGGAAATTGCTTCCGTCAAAGTGAGCCCCTTCAGTTTTTCTTTTGATCAAGTATCCATTCTGCACTTGCCTTAACTGACACCCAGCCCTGTCTTCTCTGAGATCCAGCCACTACACTAGCAGCTAGGGATAGAGATAGGGATCGAATGGAATGGAATGGAATGGAATTAGGAAAGAATGGAATGGAATGGAATGGAATGGAATGGAATGGAATGGAATGGAATGGAATGGAATAGAATAGAATAGAATAGAATAGAATAGAATAGAATAGAATAGAATAGAATAGAATAGAATTAGGAAAGAATGAATGGAATGGAATAGAATAGAATAGAATAGAATTAGGAAAGAATAGAATAGAACAGAACAGAACAGAACAGAACAGAACAGAATAGAATAGAATAGAATTCTTTATTGGCCAAGTGTGATTCGACACACAAGGGATTTGTCTTAGGTGTATATGCTCTCAGTGTACATAAGGAGAATAAAATATATTCATCAAGAATAAAAAGATAGAACACTTAATGATAGTCAAGGTTACTAATGAGCTATCAAATCGTACTAGGAAAGAAGGAAAAACAATATAAATTGAAAGATACAAGCAACATGGTTATAGTCATATGCGGGAAGAGATAGATACTAGTAAGGAAGAGAATAATAATAATAATATAGTCTTAGTAAATTATTTGACAGTGTTGTGGGAATTAGTTGTTAAGCAGTGATGGCATTTGGGAAAAAACTGTCCTTGTGTCTAGTTGTTCTAGTGTGCAGTGCCCTTTAGTGTGGTTTTGAGGGACAAAGTTAAAACAGTTTATGTCCAGGATGTGAGGGGTCTGTGGATATTTTCACAGCCCTCTTTTTGACTCTTGCAGTATACAGGTCCTCAATGGATTTTACAATCTAGGTTGTAAATTCCCTATTTTGGTTCTGTCATAACTTTGAATGATCACTAAGCGACCAGTCGTAAGTAAGGACTACCTATAGCATTCATCAACCAACCAGGAATAGGTGAGACCATTATTAACAGGCTGTTACAAAGGTAGCCTGTTCTTCTCTACGATATACCTCTAGTAAGGCTTGGGGACCTCTGTAAACTCGAGCCAAATTCCTCAATGCTCCGTTTATGTTTCAAGTATTATATACACGACACATAAAATCTAGTTTTTACATGTTTAAAGATTGTGTGATTTGGTGCATTGGGTGGAGCGTGCTTTGGTAATTTAATGGGAGTGCCCATGTTTCTGTTTCTGCCCTCTAGGTGTGACGCCCATGCAGGTAGAAATTCAACAAGGGAACAGCCTTCCTTTGGGCAGCGTGGTGTACAGGAAGCAGCAATTGGACAGTCCTTCCTCAGCGTCGACTTCATTGCTCGCATCGTCAGATAATAGCTTTCAGTTTAACTTTGTCCTGCCTGAAGGAACCACAGAAGAAACGGATAGAAGCGCAGCAGAAGAACATGGGTTGGGTGACTCCAGAGAACAGTCTATTGGTAACGGTCCCTCTAGGATGCTGGACGTCTCCACTGGAACACAGCAGCCTGGCTTTGCTTTCAATTTCACCATCCCAGATGCTTCAGGTGATGCCTTTGATCCTGGCTCTGGAGCTTTAGCAGAAGCAGCTCCAGAGAGAGACCTCTCCTCCAAAAAAACGACGGTGACAACAGAGAGATCAGCCTCTTCACAACCTGATAGAACCGACGGGAAGGATTGTGTAAGCAGACACACTGAAGGGCATCCTGTAAAAGAGGTGCCAAGATTGGAAGCCACCGAAGTAGGTACGGGGACCACTAAGTTTAAATTAAGCCTTGGAAAGCGATGTGTACTTACTGATCTTATACAAGTTGACGACTGATTATAGTACTAACTCGTATGTTAGTAGAGCTGGCTTCTTTCTCTGTACTGTAGAGTTTACTATAGATCTGTGATGTCGAACCTGTGGCATGCATGCCAGAGGTGGCATGCAGAGCCCTCTCTGTGGGCACGCGCACTGTCGCCAGCAAAACCGCCCAAAAACTGCCCCCAAAAAACACCCGAAAAACAGCCTGTAAATGGCCTGAAAACGGCTCAAATAACAGCCTGAAAACGGTCAAAAACAGCCAAAAAACAGGCATGCCTGCATTGGCCAGCTGGTCTTCGTTTTTCTGGTGCTTCACCGTGCACTCATGCACACACATGCACACACTTTCCAATTTGGGCACTCGGTGCCGAAAAGGTTCGCCATCGCTGCTATAGATAGGCTTTCATTTAACTATGGTAATTTGAAGCCAGAACTCCACTGCTAAGCAATACAGTGCAACATCACATGACCACACTGGCTTACGACAGCAGTTGTGGCAGTCCCCATCACTGTTGTTAGATGAATCCTGCGTACTTGCAGCATGTTGCGGCTGCATAATCCACATTTGGCTTCCCTGGCGACTTGGCTTGTTGGAAGCCAGCAGCAAAGATCGTGAAGGGTGAGCACATTACCGCAGAATGTGATGACCCCGTAATTGTGAGCCGGTTGCCGTGCCCAAATCGTGATCACATGATAATGGAGGCGCTGTGTGGGCTGCAACCTATGAGGACTCATCCTAAGAGCCTCGGTGGCGCAGTGGTTAGAATGCAGTACTGCAGCTAATCCTGCTGACTGCTGTCTGCCAGCAGTTTGGCAGTTCGATCCTGTCCGGTTCAATGTAGACCAGGGGTCTCCAACCTTGATCCCTTTAAGACTTGTGGACTTCAACTCCCAGAGTCCCTCAGGCAGCAAAGCTGGCTGAGGAACTCTGGGAGTTGAAGTCCAGAAGTCTTAAAGGGACCAAGGTTGGAGACCCCTGATGTAGACTCAGCCTGCCGTCCTTGCGAGGTGGAAAAAATGGGGACCCAGATGGTTGGGGGAAATAGGCTGACTCTGTAAACCGCCTAGAGCGGGCTGTAAAGCACTGTGAAGTGGTGTATAAAGGCTCTTCATTTTCTCTTTCCTTCCATCCGTCCATCCATCCATCGTGCACAGTGGTTAGAATGCAGCATTGCAAACCTAAGTCTGCCCACTGCCAGCAGTTCGATCCTGACCGGCTCAAGGTTGTCTCAGCCTTCCATCCTTCCGAGATCTGTGAAATGAGGACCCAGATTGCTGGGGGCAATAGGCTGACTCTATAAACCCCTTAGAGAGGGCTGCAAAGCACTGTGAAGCGGTGTATAAGTCTAAGCGCTATTGCTATTGCTAAGTCCTCTTAGTTCCATACCATCGTAAGTTGTTGAGCGAGCGGGCACTTGAACGAGGACTACCTGTAATGCATTAAATATACAACAGTGATTTTACAGAATCAAAAATATTTCTCTCCCTTGGTAAACCATTTTCAGGTAGGTGAAAGAGATGCAAAGTAGCATAAATCTAATGTCATTGATTAAAAATAGCAAAGGATTAAAGTTTGTTTTTTTAAAAAAAAATATTCGTTGGCACACAGCTTCGCCAGAGGTTGCAGAAGAGAAATTGGTTGTGGCAGCTGGCGGACCACCTAAGAGAAGAAAGAAAAAGAAACCCCCACTGTCAAAAGTCTCCCACGTTGACAAAGGACGCGGAGACAGCAAGCTTGGTGGTGAAGGAACATCTGAACAAGCCGAGATGTTACAGGCATGTAAAGACCAAGTTGAAGGGTGGGATAAGACAAGGAGTGAATTAAGGACTGATAGTGTAGTAATCAATGATGTAGAAGTAGTAAGTCTCTAGAGCAGGGGTCTCCAACCTTGGCCCCTTTAAGACTTGTGGACTTCAACTCCCAGAGTCCCTGTCAGGCTGCCTCTGATTATAACTAGGAAAGAATACACCTTGACTTCATTTGCAAATAAAGAAAAGTACTTTTACTAATTACAATCTTGATAGCAGCAGTGCAAAGTTGGATCTGAGACAAAATATGGCTAACATCTCATATCCCCCCATTTGTCCCTCCTCCCTCAGGAGGTCAGACTGGTCTGGTCCAATACCAGCTCCTTCTCGGCCCCCCGTGGTAATCTTCCTCCGCCGGTCTCTAGCTGTCAATCATCTCAGGAATGCAGTATCTGTTGGAAAAGCCCGCGCTCTTAACATTCAGCCGTTAATCACCCCTCCCCCACTATTATGTCAGCCGACACTCTTAAAGGCCCCTTTCCCTTACCCTGTATGGGCAATGATACATTTTATATCCTTAACTATTTTACATTACAGAAAGAAGCATTTTACATTCTAACTACTGAATATAAATTGTACAAAAATTATGCGAAGATTGGAGTGGAGGCTGACAGTCCCTCAGCCAGCTTTGCAATCTGGGAGTTGAAGTCCACAAGTCTTAAAGGGACCAAGGTTGGAGACCCCTGCTCTACAGTAATTTATCATTACAGATAGTCCTCAACTTAACGACCACAAAGGAGTCCAGAATTTCTGTTAAGTGTAACATGTCTTTAAGTGAGTTTTGCCCCATTTTACGACCTTCCTTGCCACCGTTGTTAAGCGAATCGCTGCGGTTGGTAAGTTAGCAACCCGGTTGTTAAGTGACTCTGGCTTTCCCATTGCTTTATCAGAAGGTTTCAGAAGACGATCACATGACCCCAGGAGACTGCAACCGTCATAAATACGAGGCAGTTGCCAAAAGTGTGGATTTTGTTTCGTTTTTATTGTTTACATATGAATATATTGAATATTTTTATTGTTTACATTTTTATTGTTTTCATATGAATATATTGAATACAGTGTAATTGTCCTGGCATTCCACTTAAACAAAAGTAAAAAAAAAACAAAAAACCAGAATAACATATATACTACTCTGTTTCCCCGGAAATATGACCTCAAAAGATTGGGCTTTTGAGCGCATGCGCTAAAGTAACCACACACCCCTCAAAATAAGCCCTCCCCAAAAATACACACACACACTCCCCAAAAAAAATATTAAAACACACGCACAGCTGGTCCCCGCCATTTCCCTTGGTTAGGGTTAGGGAGACAGAGCTGGAAATCAGATAAGACAGCAAGAGGAGCCCCGTCTTGCTCCACGCGCCCCAAAATAATAAAACCTCCCCGAAAATAAGACCAAGCGCTTCTTTCGGGGTTCAAAAAATATAAGACAGGCTCTTATTTTCGGGAAAACACGGTATTTTAAACAGTGCTAGTGCTGTACAGTAGTTTCTGACCATCATATTCTAGTATGTCAACTTTATCATTCTAAATACTTACATTCCTATATCGATATTAAAAATAATATCTCTTTCCATGTCCACCTGACCTGATTCTTTCTTTCGCATTCCAACTTCTGCCTCGTGTTTCTCTACCCATCGATAGAATCTACTCCATGTTGAATAATAACTCTGGATCTCCTTTATCTTTTATTTATTACGCGTGAATTTTGATCAGGTGACCATGGGGATGCTGCAAAGGTTGTAAGTGTGAAAATAACGTGTCATGTCACTTTTTCCCCCAGCGCCCCTGTAACTTTGAACAGTCGCTAAACAAACTGTTGTAAGTTGAGGATTACCTGTAGACCAGTCAAGATGGAAAGTCAGGGTGCCACTATGGTTGCATTTCAAAGCAGGTTGCTTGAAGGTCTTCAAATCTTCCAGTGTGGGTGCTGTCTCTTTTCCCCGTTTGAATTCAGTGCTTGGCATTGGCCACGAACATACATACTACGTAGTAGCACACTTCCACTATGTTTTATCAATAGGGGCAGTGTTCGCTATTATGGGTGGACTAACCCACTGATTCCCACTATTCACAGGATACACCCTAAATCAAACCCTCATGTGCTTTCTTTGGTTTTAGAGGAATGGGTTGTGTGAACTCAGCCCATGGTGCGTTACAAACCAAGGTTTAAGTTTTGTTGTGACCCAGGCCCAAGTAGGTAGTAATAAACTCAGTCCATGGAACAAACATTCCCATACTACGCTTCATGCTTCATTCCCAGCGTCGTTCAACTCAAAGTAAAACAAATGCCTCCCAACACAAATTCCTCAGTTATCTCCCAAACCTTGGTCCAATTAGGCAAACTGCCCAAAGGCTCTTCCTGGCAAACGTCCAGAAGCCACAAAAACAAAGGCGTACACGAAGCAGAGGACAAAGCAGAAGACGCAGCTACAACGTTGTTTTCTGGCAAAGCTGAAACGCCTTTGCTGGTCTGTTTTAATCCTTATGGGAGGGGCCAATCATCTCTTGGCCCTACTCCTGAGTCGTCCTCTCTGCTTGAGCTGCTCTTGCCTTCTGGCAACTCTTCTCATGCGTGCATTAGGAACAGGCTCCGCCTGTTCCTCTGCCTCACTACTGTCAGCCTCTGGAGGCTCTGGAGTCCACACCTCACTTCCCAATGGCCCTGGCCTCACCTCAGCCTCATCGCTGTCCGACTCCATTGCCAGCTCCGTAGGCTGCTGACGGACCACAACAAGTTTAGATCTCTGCGTGCAGTTTGAACCCAGAGGTACGTTGACACAATATAATGAAGTTTTTAAAAAATGATGGTTTTAGCATGGTGACTGAACCAGGTCAGTACCTCTTGCCGCTTAAACTGAAATGTAGCTACCAAGGAAAGAGACTGGCTGGGGGAATTCTGGGAGTTGAAGTCAAAACATCTTAAATTGGCTAAGGTTGAGAACTACTATTAGAGAGCTCTTGTGAGATAACTTAGGGAAACAAGGTGCTAGAAGTAGTTAGCTTGCAGTGTCATGCTCAGCTAATTCTCGTTTTCCCTCCCCCTGAATGTAACAGCCAGATGATCAATTGAAGAGGGAGGTAGACTGGTGTGTGGAACAGCTGGAACTCGGCCTGAAGACTCAAAAATCCTCCCCAAAACAGAGTGAGTGAGCTTGCTTGAAATCAAATCGTTTGCTTATATATTTAATTCAACTTAGGCGCCCTTCTCCAACTCCAAACTAACTTTGGACAGGTCACAATAGAATAGATTTTTTTTTTTATTGGCCAAATTTGACTGGACACACAAGGAATTTGTCTTGGTGCATATGCTCTCAGTGTACATAAAAGAAAAGATACTTTCATCAAGGTACAACATTTACAACACAATTGATGGTCAATATATCAATATAAATCATGAGGATTGCCAGCAACAAAGTTACAGTCATGCAATCATAAGTGGGAGGAGATGGGTGATGGGAACGATGAGAAAATTAATAGTAACAGTAATGCAGCCTTAGTGAATAGTTTGACACTGTTGGGGGAATTATTTGTCTAGCAGAGTGATGGCCTTCGGGAAAACACTGTCCTTGTGTCTAGTTGTTCTGGTGTGCAGTGCTCTATAGTGTCGTTTTGAGGGTAGGAATTGAAACAATTTATGTCCAGGATGTGAGGGGTCTGCAAATATTTTCACGGCCCTCTTTGAGCAGGGGATTAGACTAGAAGACCTCCAAGGTACCTTCCAACTCCATTATTCTGTTATCTAGGCACCTCTTGTTCCTGCAGTCTTTCCTGTTTTTGGATTGTGGTTTTTCCCAAATGCTTACACTCATCCTTTCCTTGACCTTGATTGTACAATGGAAGAGTCCTGGTTCATTTATTACTTTGAGGATGTTCCACCCAGGATTGTCAACATCCTGTCAAGAAGATTTAAAAATGCAGGGTATATTCCAATAATACCATGACATTGAGATACCAAAGCAGGCAGTGACCAACAACAACTTAACCAAACTTATTCCCTTCTGAATGTTATCTTGGGGAGAAAATAGATCTCCTGCATTTATTTATCCATTTAGCAGGTTTTAAAAGCGTGTGTCGTATTTAATTTTCCATCACCCTAAATGGATTGATGAATACCCTGTATTCAGGCAGTCCTCAACTTACGACCGCAATTGCGACCAGAATTTCCATGGCTAAGAAAGGCAGTGGTTAAGTTGAGTCCCACCTGATTTTACCACCTTTTTTGCCATGGTTGTGAAGCAAGTCACCGCAGCTCTTACGTGAATCGCATGTTCGTTCAGTGAATTGACAGTCACTACATGACATCTGAAAATGTATTTTTGCTGCAAGTCCTACTGAGATCATCCATGTCTTTGACCCTTGAGTGCCCTTTGAGGAATGACAAATGATCACGCCTTTGGGGTGAAGGGTAAAGTAATTTGAGCTGGGTGGGCATGATAGCAGTCTTCCAATATTTGAAGGGCTGCTACAGAGAGGAGGGGAACAACCCATTTTCCAAAGCACCCGAAGGCCAGACAAGGAATAATAATGGATGGAAACTGATCGAGGAGAGATTCAACCTGGAAATAAGGAGAAATTTCCTGACAGTGAAAATAATCAACCCGTGGAACAGAAGTTGCCTTCAGAAGTTGTGGGAGCTTCATCACTGGAAGCTTTCAAGAAGAGAATGGACTGCCATCTGTCAGAAATGGTGTGTAGGTCACTACATTATAAAAAAGATGTTGAGATGTTAGAAAAAGGGCAGAGAAGAGCAACCAGGATGATTTGGGGACTGGAGGCTAAAACATATGAAGAACAGTTGCAGGAACTGGGCCTGGCTAGTCTAGTGAAGAGAAGGACCAGGGGAGACGTGATAGCAGTCTTCCAATATTTGAGGGGCTGCTACAGAGAGGAAGGGGGTCCAGCTATTTTCCAAAGCACCCAAAGGCCAGACAAGGAATAATGGATGGCAACTGAACAAGGAGAGATTCCACCTGGAAATAAGAAGAAATTTTCTGACAGTGAGAGCAATCAACCCATGGAACAGAAGTTGCCTTTGGAAGTTGTGGGAACTTCAAATTTCTAGGTTCTATCATATCGCAAGATCTAAAATGGACAGCTAACATCAAAAACATCATTAAAAAAGGACAACAAAGAATGTTCTTTCTGTGCCAACTCAGTAAGCTCAAACTGCCCAAGGAGCTGCTGATTCAGTTCTACAGAGGAATTATTGAGTCTGTCATTTGCACCTCTATAACTGTCTGGTTCGGTTCTGCAACCCAACAAGAAAAACACAAACTTCAGAGGATAATTAGAACTGCAGAAAAAATAATTGCTACCAACCTGCCTTCCATTGAGGACCTGTATACTGCACGAATCAAGAAGAGGGCCGTGAAAATATTTACAGACCCCTCGCATCCTGGACATAAACTGTTTCGACTACTACCCTCAAAACGACGCTATAGAGCACTGCACAACAGAACAACTAGACACAAGAACAGTTTTTTCCCGAAGGCCATCACTCTGCTAAACAAATAATTCCATCAACACTGTCAAACTATTTACTGAATCTGCACTACTATTAATCTTCTCATAGTTCCCATCACCAATCTCTTTCCATTTATGACTGTATGACTATAACTTGTTGCTGGCAATCCTTATGATTTATATTGATATATTGACCATCAATTGTGTTGTAAATGTTGTACCTTGATGAACGTATCTTTTCTTTTATATACACTGAGAGCATATGCACCAAGACAAATTCCTTGTGTGTCCAATCACACTTGGCCAATAAAAAAAAAAAAAAATTCTATTCTAAATTCTATTCATCACTGGAAGCTTTCAAGAAGAGCCTGGTCTGCCATCTGTCAGAAATGATGTAGGGTCTCCTGCTTGGACGGGTGGGTGGGTGGGGGAGAGGGTTGGACTAGATGACCTCCAAGGCCCCTTCCAACTCTGTTATTCTGTTAAGATTTTTTTTCTCTCTTCCTACTAAAGGGGTGTGGGGGAGGGGAGATTTGGCACTGTTAGGACTGTTCCAATAGAACAATTAATCAGTGGAACGACTTGCCTCCAGAAGTTGTGGGTTCTCCATCACGGGAGGCTTTTAAGAAGAGGCTGGACAGCCACTTGTCAGAAATGGTATAGGCTGTCCTGCTTGAGCAGGGGGTTGGACTAGAAGATCTCCAAGGTTCCTTCCATCTCTGTTATTCTGTATTCTGTTCTATTCTTTCCAGCGGAGGAAGCTCTCCGCGCCATCAAAACTTTGCGCAGCAAAAAAGCAGTGCTGGCGAAGAAACGCCAAGTGATGCGTCTGATGTTCGGCGACTACCGAGCAAAAATGGAGGAGGAAAGGCAGAAGCAGCTGAAGCTCTTGCAAGCAGGTAAAGAGAAGGGGGACTTTTTATTTATTTTTTAGGGTTTTTTTTAATCCGCATTTTATTATTTTGTAGGTTGCAAGTTGGAAACGGCATTGGAATATAAGTTGTTTGTTTATTTGTATCCCACTTTATTATTATTTTTAAATAACTCAAGGCGGTGAACATATCCAACACACGTTCCTCCTCCTATTTGCCTCACAACAACAACCCTGTCAGGTGGGTTGGGATGAGAGAGAGAGGGACTGGCCCAAGGTCATCCAGCTGGCTTTGATGCCTAAAGTGGGACTAGAATTCACTATCTCCTGGTGATTGGTTCAAAGTCACCCAGCAGGCTTTCATGGCTAAGGCAGGACTAGAATTCACAGTGTCCTGGTGATTGGCTTAGAGTCACCCAGCTGGCTTTCATGGCTAAGGCAGGACTAGAACTCACAGTGTCCTGGTGATTGGCTTAGAGTCACCCAGCTGGCTTTCATGGCTAAGGCAGGACTAGAACTCACAGTCTCCTGGTGATTGGCTCAAAGTCACCTAGCCGGCTTTCATGGCTAAGGCAGGACTAGAATTCACAGTGTCCTGGTGATTGGCTAGCCGGCTTTCATGGCTAAGGCAGGACTAGAACTCACAGTCTCCTGGTGATTGGCTCAAAGTCACCCAGCAGGCTTTCATGGCTAAGGCGGGACTAGAACTCACAGTTTCCTGGTGATTGTCTCAAAGTCACCCAGCTGGCTTTTCATGGCTAAGGTAGGACTAGAACTCAGCATCACTCACTTTCTAGCCTACTATCTTAACCACTAGTCGAAACTGGCTGGAGAAGGAATGTAACCAGATCTTGATCAATCTTATCTATGTAATTGACTCTCTTCATAAAGGTTAGGATGTGGGAGACGATATCTATCAAATTATAGAGCACTCTGGTGTGGTGAACTAGGTGTTCATTACAGTGGTGGAATTCAAAAAAATTTACTACCGGTTCTGTAGGTGTGGCCTGGCTTGGTGGGCGTGGCAGGGGAAGGATACTGCAAAATCTCCATTCCCTCCCCACTCCAGGGGAAGGTTCTTGCAAAATCCCCATTTCCTCCCTATCAGCTTGGACTCGGGAGGCAGAGAATAGATGGGGGCCGGGCCAGTCAGAATTTTTACTACTGGTTCTTTGAACTACTCAAATTTTCTGCTACTGGTTCTCCAGAACCGGTCAGAACCTGCTGAAACCCACCTCTGGTTCATTAGGTCAACTTTTTAATCTTACGATATTCCCAGATACAAAGAAAACGTAGAGGCTGTTTCGTAGCTTAATATCAATGGAGATTCTCCGTCATCCAGGTCTATGGTTGTCCCAAAGGTACTTTTTCTTTTTTTCAAGAATGCAACTGGACTTTCTGGTTTTTCTTTGAAGATGTTTTGCTTCTCATCCAAGAAGCTTCTTCAGCCGCTTGGCGAAGCTGAAGAAGCTTCTTGGATGAGAAGCAAAACATCTTCAGAGAAAAAACAGAAAGTCCAGTTGGAAAAAAAAAATGTTTTCCAGCTTTTTCTCAGTTTACAGATTCCAACTAGTTGAGCTAACAAGACAATTCAGGGAAAATAAAAGGTAGGCAGAGCCTAGCAAATATCAGCCTTTCGAAGGGTTTGCATTGATCTTTCATCTCTATCCTTCCACTCCCCCCTTCTAAGCTTCAAAAGCTGCTCACATCACAGAAGTGAACGAAGAGACTCGGAAGAAGAGAAGCCAGGTGTTCAGAAAGTCTGCAGAAGGAGCCAGAGCCTTCCAGAACCTTCCAGAACCTTCTTGCTGTCAACCACCAGCTTGTCTCAGATCAACAGACCCTTCCTCTTTTAAATTCAGACCATCGCAAGGAGAATTCTGCTTCAACTTTTTCTAAGCAAACTTTTTTTGGGTGAAGGCAGGATACTAATTTTGAAAAGGCTCCTTTTTTGGGGGGGGGGAGAAGCAGTAAGGAGGGTGGGACTCGAATGGCAAGCATGGCCTGTGAAAAGGGCAAAAATGCACAATTGGAAAATTCTGAGTTGACGAAGAAAGACTAATAAAATACAGGTTTACAAGCCTGGGTTTATGAACTCAGCGCTAAAATTTAAGCCGCAGGGGGGAATACCTGATTTGATGCATTTTTTCGTATGCAAATGCTTTCTTAAATGGGACAAGTGATTGAGAGCTAAGGAAAGTCACCTCCTAAGTGCTAAGAGGGTCACTAGGTGAGATGGGCAGCATATAAATTTAATAAATAAGTAAATAAGTGAACAAGATAGTAGCAAATCTGCTTTCTCTTCACACACACCTGGCAAAGAGATGGAAAATCCGATGAGAGGCACGCATGTGTGAAAATTATCATGGTTTATTGCAGTGATGGAGAACCTTTTTGCCGTCGCATGCCAAAAGCGGGGGAAACACGCATGTGTGCCCACACCCATAATTCAATGCCCCCCGCGTCCCGCCCCTCACGCATGTGTGCATGACCCCCCCTCCCTGCGCTACCCCCGCTTTTGGCAAAACGTTTACTAGTGGGCCCATTTTTCACCCTCCTCAGGCTCCAGAGGCTTTCTTGGAGCCTGGGGAGGGCGAAAACAGCCTTCCCCTCACCACCCCCGGAGGCCGGAAGCAGCTCGTTTTCCGACTTCCGGTGGTCCCGGAAGGCCCGAAAGTCAGCTGGCCGGTACGTGCAGGCGTGCTGGAGCTGAGCTAAGGCAACGATCACATGCCCACAAATACGGCGCTATATGCCACCTGTGGCACACATGCCATAGGTTCATCGTCACAGGCCATTCTTTAAATTCTTCAAATTCTTTAGAGAAAAGCCCAAATGTATGCCCGAAGGTGATTGTCAGCTGACCATAAGCCATAACCAAGTTTGGTCTCTCTGCCTTTAGGCAAATACCTTGATCTGCCAACTTCCTATGCCAGGGGTCGGCAACCTTAAATACGCAAAGAGCCATTGGGACCCGTCTTCCCACAGAAAAGAAAACACCGGGAGCCACAAAACCCTTTTGACATCTGAAATGAAGATAGGACTGCATATATTATTTTTTTTTACCTTTATGCTATGTATAAAAAAACAAAAACTATAGTGTGTTGCATTTATGAAATCAGTGAACTGCTACAGAGCAAACAGATTTATATTTCTGCATGCGACAAAAACATTTTGAACTCCGGAAAAAAAAAAAGATGGGTCGAAAACCTCAATAAATTGCCTGCCAGCAATTTTGGCGGTTGTGACACATATTTTGAGCGACAGAACCGCAGGAGAGGGATGAAAGAGCCACATGTGGCTCCAGAGCCGGGGTGAAATGCTACAGGGTCAGACTGGTTCACCCGAACTGGTAGTAATACAAGCTACCGGTTCAGACAAACCAGTATTTCTGATATTCGCTAGAAAGCAGAAAATCCTGCTTTCTAGCAAATCTAAATCTCGTGGCATAGCTATTCCTCCCCACCTTGCTGTTCTACTTACCAGAAAAGGTTTCTTAATCCTTCTTTTCAATGCTGCACGGTAGTGCCTGTGGTGCACAAGTGTGCATTTAAAGCGCACTGCACATGTGCGCATGAAGCAAACCAGTAGCAGACTTCAGGCCATTTCACCTGTTGTGACCTAGGCCCAAGTAGTTATTACCAGACACAATCAGTCCTAAACAAACATTTTATTAGAACAGTCCAAATTAATTCCAAAACAAATCCTTCAGAAAAAAGTCCTTCGGCCTTATCACAAAGCTTTGTCTTCTTTGGCACCCTGCCAAAGACTTTTCTTGGCAAAGCCCCATGAAATTCTGAAACAAGACGCGGACTAGAAACAAGTGTAGCAACTTTGCTGCCTGCTGCTCTTTTAAGCCTTATGGGAGGGGCCAATCCTCTCCTGGCCTTACTCCCGAGTCGTCCTTTTTGCTTTAGCTGCTCTTGCCTTCTGGCAGCTCTTCGGATGCATGCACTAGGAATAGGCTCCTCCTGGTCCTCTGCCTCTCTGCTGCCTGCCTCTGGAGGCTCCGGAGTCCATGCATCGCTCCCAGATGGCCCCGGCCCCATCTCTGCCTCCAACGCAGAGCCCTCATCCGGGCCTTCCCCTGACTCCAGGATGTTCCTCCCCAGCTTCCTCACTGTCGGACTCCGCCACCAGCTCTGCAGCCTGCTGGTGGACCACAACATCACCGCTATCCAGAGCCATGGGTTGCAGACCCTTGTTCTACGCAGAAACAGATTTTCCTGGCATGGAGACAATTGGCGCTTCTCCACTCATTCCTGTACACTGACGCTCAAAAGCGCAGCTGATCTAACGTGTATACAATTTAGCCACTCTCATAAAATCTGGATATCAAGAAGGATCGTCCATTGTGATTTAGCATGCTTCGTGGGAGCATTTGGATCCTGGCCACTGCATTTATCATTTTGAAACAATGGGGTGATTTTTCAGGATGCAGAAGATCACCAGAGGTTCCCACAACCAACGCTAAGATCAAGGAGGACAACTGTCTGTGCAAACCGCCTCTGTGCATGACTCAAACTTTTGGAGTTTTTGTTTGATTTTCTCTCAGCAAGGGAGCGTAGAAGGCTGCTGAGCAGATCAAGGTATTGTTCCCATTGGGTCAGAGTTCAAATAAACAGATCCAGGCTGTGCCTTTTGCTTTTTTTTTTTTTAACTCACTTCTAGAGCAAAGATTGTCTTCAATTTGCAAAGTTCGTTTAGCAGCTGTTCCATGTTACAATGGCATTGAAAACAGTGACTTAGCGTTCCAGAAAACCCCAACTCCAATTAAAAACTCCGAAGCAAGTTCCATTTATTAGAGTAGGTATAATGGCACATCTGGGAAAACCCGAATCTGAGCGTTCCGGGTTTTCCCTCAGTAAATCAAAAACCCCAAAATCATCCCCTAACTCCTCGGTCCATCACATGCTCCAATCACCATCCGTCCCATCTCGAGACATCACTCCGACCTCTCCTCCAGATGCAGGATTTTCCTGACCTTGACCAAAAGGAAGAATGCTATTTTGTCTAAATACATTCCCTCTACTAAATCCCCCTTCCTACTTTCTCACACACAAGAAGGTTGAAATGTGGAAGCTTCCGAGGCTAATATGGCTTCTAAAGGTGACCCAGTCCTTACACTTTTTTAATTTATTTATTTACATTTATATCCCGCCTTTTTCCGAAGACTCAGGGTGGCTTACAGTGTATAAGGCAATAGTCTCATTCTATTTGTATATTTACAAAGTCAACTTATTGCCCTCCCAACAATCTGGGTCCTCATTTTACCTACCTTATAAAGGATGGAAGGCTGAGTCAACCTCGGGCCGGGCTTGAACCTGCAGTAATTGCAGGCTGCTGTGTTCTAATAACAGGCTTCTTACAGCCTGAGCTATCACGGCCCACTTATGACTGCTGTAGCATTTCCCGTGCTCACGTGATCAGAATTCGGGTGTCTGGTATCAAGGTGACTTGGAGCAAAGCTATTCTCAAATCAAGTGGTACATTGCATGAATCTAGCCATTATCATTCATATTCCGTAGTTAGCAACTTAGTCTGATGAATGAACCCAGCCGCAGCAGGGGTGAAATGCTCCCGGTCGTAAGCCGAGGACTACCTATACCTTGAACTGCTTCCAAGCAGTTTGGTGGTTTTTCTGCATCTCTTCAATGTTTAGGTCAGTAATGGCTAACCTTTTCCAGACTGAGTGCCCAAAGCACGCACACGCATGCTTGAACCCCCAAGATGCAATGTGTGCGTGGTCCCCATGCATGCCCCCCCGCCCCATGTGCATGCACAAATGGCCCCAATGCATGCGCCCCATCCCCATGCGAGCTGTCGCCCCAGTTCAGCTCCCCTGCGCATGCGCACATACCTCCCGCCGGCCAGCTGGTCTTTGAATCTCTGCTGTGCATGCGCAGGGGAGCTAAACTGGGGCGACGGCTCGCATATCATCAGAGAGGGCTCTGCGTGCCACTTCTGGTACGTGTGCCATAGGTTCGCCATCATGGTTTAGGTGATAAGAAAAAAAAACTGGGTTGTAAGAACAGACTAATTTAAAAGCTGTGGCTGAGCAGTCAGCAAATCAAGGGTAAAATAGAAGAGATAGGTCCATGATGGCGAACCTATAGCACCCTATGCCCTCTGCGGGCACGCAAGCTGTTGCCCCAATTCAGCTCCGCCGCGCATATGCAAGTACCTTCTGCAGGCCAGCTGGTCATCGGGTCCCTGCTGTGCATGCGCAGGGGCGGGGCGTGTGGGGGGGGCTCCACATGCATGCGCGGGGGTGGAGCGCTTGTAGGGGTGTGGCACATGCACGGGGGCAGAGCGCATGCACAGGGGACCAAATGTGCATTGCATTTTGGGGGTTCAGTCATGCACACTTTGGGTCAGAGATGGGTTTCAGCAGGTTCTGACCAGTTCTGGAGAACCAGGAGTGGAAATTTTGAGTAGTTCGGAGAACCGGTAGTAAAAATGCTGATCGGCCCCGCCCCCCATCTATTCTCTGCCTCCAAATTCCCAGCTAATTGGGAGGAAATGGGGATTTTCCAGTAACCTTCCCCTGGAGTAGAGTGGGAATGGAGATTTTACAGTATCCTTTCCCTGCCTGTCCAACCAAGCCATGCCACGCCCACCAAGCCACACCCATAGAACCGGTAGTAAAAAAATTTTGAAACCCACCACTGCTTTGGGCACTCGGTCCGGAACAGGTTAGTCATCACTGATATAGGTGATATCTTGATACCGCTTTTCCTTCTAATAGCTCTGGCATTTTCTCAGCAGTAACAAAAACCGTTTGGCAGGAACTCAGCTATGCCCTTGTAACCGCTTTCAAGTTTGGCTTGCGAGGTTCGGCTCCACCAGCCAGCCCTTCTCTCATTCATTTTTTGGCTCTTCAGACCGACTTTGCAATGCAGGATGATATATGGTGACGACCCTCTTCCAGGATTGGCTAAAGGTGGGGGTGGGTGCCATATTTTAATTGGCCCATTGAGTAGATCCCTATGGAATAGCTAAGTGGAAGGATCTGAAAAAGAAGGGTCATAGGAGAAAGAGCTTGACTTCAATCGCCATATAAAGCAACTAACCTCTTACTTCCTGACGAGCAAATACCCTCGGAGACAAATTCAAGACATTTCAAGATCTGCACTTTCTAATTACTGGTGGTGCTTACAATTCTTCTTTTCCGGCAAATCTTTTTAAAAAGTAGCTTTAACTTATATCTTATTTAGCAAGTCTGCAGATTTTTTTTTTTAAAGAATATTTTTTTTGGGGGGATAAGCATCCTTGGTTAATTGATTTACAAGTCTTATGAACTAAATTAAGAATATTCTGGATCTGATCACAATTATCGGAACTTATGATCGTGGATTTTCAAAACAAAAGAAGATGATTTAAACTTGCCTATTTGACGTAGCAAAGGAGCCTTGGACAATTGCGAGAACCATCCCTGAACTTGATCGATATTTTTGGCCGGGAAACTGATCTCCGCTGATCTGAAGAATCGCCTAGCACTCACCGGCAACGAGGGAAGCAGCAACAGCAAATGGTCGTTTATGAGAATATGGAAATAATCCTTTTTTAAATTCATTGACGAAACATCTCAGAATCTAAGAAACAAGGAGCCTTTCTGCAACTTGCTTACGATTAAAATTCAGTTGGGTTTGCCGGTGGAGAGCATCTAAGGCGGATGAAAGTTCTTTTAAGCAAGGAAGTTCCAATTCCAATTTCCCAAAATATCAGGCAGGACAGATTGTGCTCTTCATTGGAGTAGTGAAGAACTGTGAAAACTTGCTTGAACCCGGCACCAATTCTGCTATTTATTGCGGAGCGATATTGAAAGTTCCGGCTGAAGTTGAGTTCCTGAATCTACTAGAATGGAAGAGTTCTGGGTGGTTTGCCTGTGCATGATTTTGCTTGTCTTGGTCCTTATTTTGATGAAGCAGAAGCCAGATGACGGGATCAAGAAAAACAGAGATGACGAGAAGCCCTCAACCTCCTACAGTCAGTTTGTCAGCAGTGCCGGAAAAGCCCTAGAATACACAGAAGAAGAATTGGAAGCCTCCATGCAGAAGCTAACAGGCCTTTTATTCAGCCCAGATACCCACAAGAAGCATCCTCATTCTGATCACACTGTTCACCCGAGAGAATCTTCAGGAAAAGTGCATCAGGTGAGCCACAATAAAATCCAGGTAAAATGAGATAAAACGTAACCGGGGGGGGGGGCGGAGTTCAGTTTTGTGGGATCTCTTGAGGTCCTCAGCCTTCAAGGTGTATAACCACCATGGTCATTCAGACTGATGATATCTTCTCCAATCTAACATGCTACACATCAGTGGTGGGTTTCACATTTTTTTGCTACGGGTTCTGTGGGTGTGGCTTGGTGGGCGTGGCATGGATTGGTGGGCGTGGCAGGGGAAGGATACTGCAAAATCTGCCTCTGGTGGCTCAGCAGACTAAGTCTGTCTGTTATTAACACAGCTGCTTGCAATTACTGCAAGTTCAAGCCCCACCAAGCCCAAGGTTGACTCAGCCTTCCATCCTTTATAAGGTAGGTAAAATGAGGAGCCAGATTGTTGGGGGCAATAAAAGTTGACTTTGTATATAATATACAAATGGATGAAGACTATTGCTTAACACAATGTAAGCCGCCCTGAGTCTTCGGAGAAGGGCGGGATATAAATTCAAACTAAAAAAAAAAATTCCACCCCACTCCAGGGAAGGATACTGCAAAATCCCCATTTCCTCCCAATCAGCTGGGACTCCGGGGGCAGAGAATAGATGGGGGCGGGGCCAGTCAGAGGTGGTATTTACCGGTTCTCTGAACGACTCAGAATTTCCACTACCGGGTTCTTCAGGTTCTTCAGAAGCTGCTGAAACTCACCTCTGCTACACATGGATTGTTGGGTCACAGCTTGCATTTTTGTTGTTCCATTATTCAACCGCTTTTTTGAATGTTCATGAGTTGAAGAAGGACATCGTTTCCCAAGATCTGGTAAAGTCAGGATGGTGGCATTAGTGTCTTCTGCTGACCGCTTTTCCAAGTGCTTGAAATTTTTTTTGCAAGAACCAACGTCTTCTCTAGGGACTCTTAATTTCCCAATCGTCCAAAATAGTTAAGCTTTAGCTTCAATACTAGGGCTTGTTTAGGGTTTTTTTTGCAAGTAATTTGGTTTTTATTATTTGTTCTTTTGGCAGTGAACTATTTTCCCCCCCAAAATCACAATTCCAAAGCACTCAGGTGGTTTCATTCATGTTTTCTGATTGCTTATGTTACCATGGGGAAAAAAATATGGTCTTGACTACAAGTAGGCAAATTTTGGGTTGAGTTTATTTGTGGTTCAGCACATGGTGAAAAACCTAGATACTCTCTTTGGTGCTTGTATTATGACTCCTCATCCTTAAGCCATTGTATAGGTTTTTTTTAGAAACAGAATAACAGAGTTGGAAGGGATCTTGGAGATCTTCTAGTCCAACCCCTAGTTCAGGCAGGAAACCGTATACCATTTCAGACAAACGGCTATCCAATCTCTTCTTAAAAACTTCCAGTGTTGGAGCATTCGCAATTTCTGGAGGCCAGTCGTTCCACTGATTAATTGTTCCCACTGTCAGGAAATTTCTCCTTAGTTCTAGATTGCTTCTCTCCTTGATTAATTTCCATCCATCGCTTCTTGTCCTGAAACCCTATAGAAGGGGTCACCAACCTTGGCAACTTTAAGCCTGGTGGACTTCAACTCCCAGAATGCTAGTCAGATGCTATGGAGATGCGCCAGTGGTGGGATTCAAATATTTTAACAACCGGTTCTCTGCCCTAATGATTTCTTCCAACAACCAGTTCAGCAAACTGCTCAGAAAGTTAACAACCGGTTCTCCCGAAGTGGTGCGAACTGGCTGAATCCCACCACTGAGATGCGCTCTTCTTTGTGGCAACCCCCTCTTCTTTGGGCATAGCATATTAAATGATTACAGAATGGGGTGTGGTTAACCTGGGTTGTGTCAGATTTAATGGCTTAGCAGGTTGTGTGAATATAACCAGCAAACCATGATTAGGTAAATTACCTCTTAGCACAACATATAAACCCTATAACTGCCCTGCATCTCTGCAAGAAGATTCATTAAGACAACTGCATCTCATAACTTATCCATATATATTTAACAAGACAGAAGGTTTTCCTGCTATTTAATTAACTAACCATTTAGTTATTTGCAAATCTGCTGGCTGATGTAGTACAAATCCTTGCCTGTCTTGGTGAGAAAAATCCCGAAGAGTCTATTTGAAGTTCAGCCCAACTTTAATGGTCCTAAAGCCATGTTCTCCTAAAATGGACATCCAGATTATAGAGTTGGCCGCCATGGAATATTTATCACACCCTTCATATCTGTTTCAGCATGACCCCTTAATACACCTTCTGGTCTTTCTTGGCACTAGAAGGAAGACCACTAAATCACTGAACAGACCCTGCTTAGGTCTGGTTAAAGGCCCTGTGGCCTGCAGAGAAGAAACCATACATTCTAGACTCAAATCTGGTTTGTAAATTGTGGGTTTATGACTTGGTGTGTTCCATGAATCCACCTTGATGTGGCTTATTCCACAAGCCATAGTTAAACATGCCAGATCTTAGCTTGAAGGTATCTAAACTCTTCCATAAATCATTGGAACAGGGTCCTTGGAGGTCTTCTAGTCCAACCCACTGCTCAACCAGGAAACCCTATAGCAGAGGTCACCGACCTTGGCAACTTTAAGCCTGGCGGACTTCAACTTCCAGAATTCCCCAGCCAGCTTTGCTGGCTGGGGAATTCTGGGAGTTGAAGTCCACCAGGCTTAAAGTTGCCAAGGTCGGAGACCCCTGCCCTATAGCATTTCAGGCAAATGGCCATCCATTCTCTTCTTTAAAAAACCTCCAGTGCATTTATATATTGAATCAAGGTCATGGATGCATTTTAGAGTTCAACCATAGGACAGGCAAAGGTTCTCTTAAGACGGATTATTTTTTTTTAATCAAAAAAATCATGTTTCTAGGGTTTAATAAAAATGAACATGAAGCACATATCCCGGGGATGTTATTAACTGAATGTTTGTACTACCAAATTGTTCCTGTTTTGGTCTCTTGCATTGTTTCATTACCGATAATCATTAGCCCATCGTCAGATGATATATTTCCAACCAGAGGAAAACAGAGGTGTATTTAGAGTTCTTTCTTTAACCCTCTGAAGATTTTCTCTCTCCTTTACCCTAACTAGAACCTCACTTGTCAGTTAGCAATAGCAATAGCAATAGCACTTATATACCACTTTACAGTGCTGTTCAGTGCTCTCTCAGTTTACAGAGTCAGCCACTTGCCCTCCCCCAACAATCGGGGGCCCCATTTTACCCACCCCGGAAAGATGGAAGGCTGAGTTAACCTTGAGCCGGTCAGGATCGAACTTCCTGGCTGTGGGCAGAGTTAGCCTGCAATACAGCACTTTAACCACTGCACCAACATAGCTTCCTTCCTTCCTTCCCTCCCTCCCTTCGCAGTAGCACTTAGACCAGTGGTTCCCAACCTTTTCTTGTTTGAGGCACAACCTTTTCTTGTTTGAGGCACCCTTGGAAAGCCTTTCAAAAGTTCCCGGCACCCTTATAAGGAAATAGATATTTAAAATCTCCGTAGCTCAAAAGTTCCCGGCACCCTCAAAAGATCTCACGGCACCCCTTAGTGCCGCGGCACACTGGTTGGGAACCACTGACTTAGACTTATATGTCACTTCACAGTGCTTTACTCTAAGCAGTTTACAGAGCAAGCATATTGTCCCCCAACAATCTGGGTCCCCATTGTACCGGTCTTGGAAGAATGGAAGGCTGAGCCTGGTGCGATTCAAACTCCCAAATTGCAGTCAGCCGGCAGTCAGCAGAAGTAGCCTGCAATATTGCATTCTGATCACTGCGCCACCATGGGGTAATAATAATGTTTGCAGAAATGGTCCACATCAAGTTAATAACTCCTTCTGCTTCCAGTATTCCGGCTCTGACTGCCTCTATTTGCTCATCCAAAAACTACCTGTGTCTATCCTATCCTGTATTTTATACCCACTTTTTCCATGGAGTAGTTACCATTCTGACTGTTTCGGTTTGCTCAATTTCTCAATTTCCCTGAAAACTTCATGATAGGTAGATGGGAGAGCATAAATGAAGAAGTTGGTCTAGCAGGGGGCGGCAGTTCCTTTGCTAGCATTAAATTTCAGTTAACCTTCTGCAGGAATCTTGGGCTGCCTTCCTGCAGACAGATCCGATATTCAACCAGCATACCAGCCATGCCTTTAAAAGGCCCAGCCTGAAGCGGGTCAAACTGGAGTCACTCTAATGTATTTAGCACCAAAGAAGCTTTAGGGAAACCAAAATGCTTACCACCTTTTTTTTTTTTTTTTGCATTTTCCTCTCCTTTTAACTTTAAAAACATATTTTTTAAGAAAAATATTTTTAAAAAATACTAGATTGTGCGGAGATGGACAGATTGACACTAAAAATAAAATGATAAGGAAGAAGCAGAATACTTTTCAACACGGGATCTTTTTATCAGTGGTTAGATAACCAGTGGTTTTATCTAAAACAGGGATCTCCAATTTTGGTCCCTTTAAGACTTGTGGACTTCAACTCCCAGAGTTCCTCAGCCAGCTTTGCTGGCTGAGGGACTCTGGGAGTTGAAGTCCACAAGTCTTAAAGGGATCAAGGTTGGAGACCCCTGATCTGAAAGAGGTAGAAAATAGAGGGGAAAAGATATATAAGTAATTGATGAAAGATTATTATTATAAACAAGTAAATGTTACTACTATTGTGATTAATACTATTATAATTATATTATGATACCATTTTACTATGTTGTATAAGCAGGAGTGGGATTCAGCCAGTTTAAGACCGGTTCGAGCGAACCGGATGTTAATTTTAATCTGGTTCGGCAAACCGGTTGTTCCAAAGACTAGCTGACCCACCCACCAAGTTGCGCCCCTCCCAGAATCTCCATGCAGCCCATTTTGGATGCCAGGTGTGCACAGAGGCTCTGGGAAGGCGAAAAACAGGCCTACCGGAAGTCCAAAAACGGGCCTGTTTCCAGCCTCCAGAGGGCCTCCAGTGCCCAGGGGAGGCCATTTTTGCCCTTCTGGAGGTTCCAGGAAAACCTCTGGAGCGTGGGGAGCAAGAAAAATGGGCCTACTACAAGTACCGGAAGTCCGAAAATGAGGCTGTTTCTGGCCTCTGGAGGGCCTCCAGTGCCCAGGGGAGGCCATTTTTCCCCTCCTGGAGGCACCGGGAAAGCCTACAGAGCCTGGAAAGGGTGAAAAATGGGCCTACCGGAAGTCCGGAAACAGGCCCATTTCCGGCCTCCAGAGGGCATACGAAATGAACCGGTTGTTACAACCAGTGAATCCCACTGCTGTGTATAAGCAAATAGACCCAGAAAATACCCTATACATTAAGCTCTTATGTATATTTAAGAAAAAATGTATAAATATATATTTTTTTAAAAAAACCTTCAACTGGGAAGGTGAAATCTGAAGAGGTTCCGTTCAGATTTCACCTAAAGCCATGATTGGAAGAAGAAGAAGAAAAAACACTAGCCATCTCAGAAGACATAAACCAGTTTTCCCCAAACTTGACGCCCTGCAGAAATATGGGACTCTGATGAACAATATTTCCGTTGCTAATTGTGCTGGTTGAAATTTTCACCCTGTTGGCAGCCTCGTTTAGAGATGGCAGGACAAAAAATATGGAGGGAAGCTTGTTGTGGAGAGATCCAACTTAAAAATAAGGAGAAATTTTCTGACAATAAGAACGATTAATCAATGGAATAGCTTGTCTCTTGGAGTTGTGGGTGCTGCTCCATCAATTGGAAGTTTTTCAAAAGAGACTGGACGGCCATTTGACTGGAATGGCGTAACTTGGTTCCTGCCTTCAGCAGGCAGTTGGACTAAAACAGGGATCTCCAACCTTGGCAACTTGAAGACAGCTTTGCTGGCTGAGGAACTCTGTGAGTTGAAGTCCACCAGTCTTAAAGTTGCCAAGGTTGGAGATTCCTGGACTAGAAGACCTCCAAGGTCCCTTCCAGATCTATGATTCTATGTTCTAAAGCTTCCAACTCATGTCTGTCTTTCTTCTCTCTTTCCCATCTTCTCTGTTTGTTAAACAGGAGAGAGCTCATCATACTGCTCAGCAGAATATCCAGGATGAGATTGGTGAGTCCTTGTTGGCATCCCAAATTTCATGGGTGGTCAAAGAATCATTGAGCGTGTTTGCATGTCTAGAGAATCTATCTTTTGCCTGGTTTGGCTCCCTCCTATTTTTGGACTATATAATACCATTCCCCTCAGCCACTTGTGGCTAGGAAGATGGGACTTAGAATCCAAGGCAAGGCGCAAGATCACTGGAATTGAGGAAAGAGATTCACATGTTGGTTGGTTATATTAATTACTTTCTCCTCAATTTTTGGGAACGGAATTCATCCAGCAGTTAATTTGTGTATAATATGGATAGCCAATATGTTTGTGGTCTGATCCCCATATTAAAAATGCAGAATTCAACCTGCAAGAGACAAAGGAACATGATAGTGTGGTATTCCTGTCACTGCAAGATTTAGCCATCATTTTCAGTCCTCTTGTCCAGTTTTTAAGTTTGGCAGATAGATTATTATATTTTCTTATTTTAAATCACTAGTAAATTGCATTGTTATTTTTTGACTTAAACACTGAAAAGATTTAGGAACAACTTGGGTCCATAAAATGCTTGCTGGTGGTCTAAAGCTCTGTTCTCATATTTTCATAGATATGGTGACTGTCCCAAACTTCCAGATCAATCCGCACAAGAAACTTTGTGCAATTTTTTCCCCCTAGTTTTCCAGTTGTGTGGGATTTCAACTGCATAGCCAATGGTGGATTATGTTATGGGGAAGCCATCACATCTGGAAACTCCTTCTGGTTGAGGAAAAAAAATGTATTTATGTATTAAACAGATCTCCCATCCTGGATTCAGGAGTGGGTTATTAAAACAAGGTGCGTTTTTCTAAACACCATGTCCCATATTTTTGGGACATGGTGTTTAGAGAAATTAGAGCGCTTTTGAATGTAAATTTAGATATGTCGCCGAGAATTGCATTACTGTTGCTGGTGGAAAAACGGGATATAAACAGTGATGGGATTCAAATAATTTAACAACCGGTTCTCTGCCCTAATGATTTCTTCCAATAACCAGTTCACCAAATTGCTCAGAAAGTTAACAATCGGTTCTCCCGAAGTGATGCGAACTGGCTGAATCCCACCACTGGATATAAATGAAACAAAAAAAGAATTGATTATAAATTTGATAATGGCAGCTAGAATAGTGATGGCTAAGTATTGGGGACGAAATTGGGATAGTCAAAGAAATGGGTGAAAGAAGAGTGAGTGATAGTCAAAGAAATGAAATTTGGAGCATGGCGACCATGAATTAACAACAGAAATTAAATTTTAAAAAACGATGATTAAAGCAAACTATTATAATGAAATGGGGGTGTGTGTGGATTTTATAAAATCAGTGTTGGTAGAAGGCAAAGGGAATAAACCTACTCAAGAATATATGTTGTTTTGGAGTGGATAATGGCACAATTGGAATATATTGTATATCTTTTATTTGTTATAGAAGAAGAAATATAAGAAAAAAAATGATCTCGGGGTATATGCACTGTAATATTTGTATTTTTTGCCTTTCTTTCTTTTTCTTTCTTTCTTTTTTTTGCATTTAGATGTATACGTACAGGTACTATGTTTGTATTATTTGTATTTAAAATTTAAAAAAATTAAAAAGAAAGAAACAAGGTGTGTTTGTGAGACTCTGCAAGTCCTTAAACACACAGCAAGCGTGCACAACTTGAGCTACCTTCTTATTATGATTTGCTGGATGCAACAATTCTCCCTTTAAATGATTTACAGGATTAACCAGAATTTAAATCTACCTATGCAGTACCATCTGATAATGCTGATCTGGTGTAAATAACCAGTGATATTTTGGCCCCTTCTTAATCTCAAGGCCATTCTCAACAATGCCCTCAGCTCATCCCCCTCCCCTCTAGATCCATCAATTTTGAGGAGGATGTAAACATTCCACAATCATTAATTTTTCGCTCTGGTTGAACTTTTGTCTGCCACTTCCTGAAAAAAAAAATGACCGTTTTGTTTTCTTAAAAAAATGTGTAAACTTTCCCATCATTGTTTTGGGACGGGAGTCTTGACTGTGCCTCATAATAGAAGGAATGCGGTATTTGTTGGAGTAACATAATGGAAAAGACCTGAGAAAGAGATTTCTAAAGTCTTTCTATGATGTTATTCTAATAAATAATGAACAACAGACTATAGATAGTGTTATTCCAATAAATGTGAACAGACTATAGCTAAAAAAAAAACATTGAACTGGAATAACATGGAGTAGTTTAGTAACTGGGGGAAATGGAAGGATACCAACCCTGGATCAGTTCATCCGTGTTCACTGAGCACTGATAGCACTTTATGGAAGCCCCCTCCAAAGCCCCTCCATCTTCTGCCCATCTGGGTTACCTTCATTTATCTTTTGATGATGGTGGAATTATAAAGGGGCTCATTGAGCCAGTGATCCAAAGATTAAAGCTATATTTATTGTATTTGTTGATTAGATGCTTATCCCTCTGTTATTACTTCATAAGTAACTCAAAGCATTGAACCTGCCTAATTCCTCCTCCTATTTTCTCCACACCCTGTGAGGTGGGTTGGGCTGAAAGAGAGAAAGGGATGGACCTGAAGTCATCCAGTAAGGCAGGACTAGAACTCACCATCTCCTGGTGATTGGTCCAAAGTCACCCAGCTAGCTTTCATGGCTAAATCAGAACTAGAACTCACCATTTCCTGGTGATTGTTCCAAAGTCACCCAGCTGGCTTTTATGCCTAAGGCAGGCCTAGAACTCACCATCTCCTGGTGATTGGCTCAAAGTCACCAAACAAGCCGGTTTTCATGCCTAAAACAGGACTAGAACTCACCGTCTCCTGGTGATTGGCTCAAAGTCACCCAGCTGGCTTTCATGCCTAAAACAGGACTGGAACTCACCATCTCCTGGTTGCTAGCTGGGTCCTTAACTGCAACACCAAACTGGTTCTCATGCAAAATATTTTTGGAATACATGCATGTGAAATGTTTTTTATGCCTTTATGTAAAATAAATAAATAAATCCCACGCTTTGCAAGCACTTTTCTTCTTTCTGAGCAGGTTAGCACTTAGGAATGTAGAATGTTAACCTGTAGATCTTGGGTTTCCTGAGATGGCCGAGTGTGAATTAACCTCTTTTATTTAGGATTTTTTTTTTCTCCATTGCCTTGCAGAGCAAGCAGTGCAGGAGACTGCTGACACCGAAGTGTATGTGAGGAGACGACCACAGCCGCCATTTCCCAAGCGGCATCTTGAGGAAAGTCATTGGTAAGGACAATAGGGAGCAGAAGAATCACAGGAAGGATCCTGGTTTATTAGAGCGACCAACCGTATGTCTATAACCGCAATCTGGCCAAATGGCTTGGAGGATTATTGCAGGATATTACTCCAGTGTTTCTCAATCTCTGTTGTGACCCAGGCCCCAGTAGGTAGTAGGAAACTCAGTCAGTGAAAAAGCAGACAAACTTTATTTGAACAGCTGAGAATTACTTCATTCCCAGCGTAGTTCAACTAAATTAAAGCAAATTCCTCCCAACACAAATTCCTCCGTCCTATTGCAAACCTTGATCCAATTAGGCAAACAGCCAAAGGCCTTTCTTGACAAACGTTCAGAAGTCACAGAAATAAATGCAAGACGTACATGAAGAAGAAGACGAAGCTACCAACGTTGTTTTCCGGCAAAGCCCAAACGCCATTGCTGGTCTTTTAAGCCTTATGGGAGGGGCCAATCATCTCTTGTCCCTACTCCCGAGTCGTCCTCTTTGCTTGAGTTTTTAAGACGAGATTGGACAGCCTAATTAATCCAGCATCCAGTAAGAATTTCTTGTTTCATTTTCTTTCCTATTTTTTTTTCCTTCTTTTTCCCTTGCAGATTTGGAACCACCGGCAAATTCTAGACTTAGAGTGACTGGTGAGTAGGTTTTTCTACCTTTTGTAAGATGCTCTCTGATATCTAATGCCTTATTAATTTTACAATATAGCATACAAAGAAAATACAAAAGTAAAAGTGAAGAGAAGAGCAGGGAAAAACAGGGAGAAAAAAGAAAAAAGAAAGGCATTGACTTCTGACTCCCTTTGGTGCAATGGAATAAGGCATTAACGTCAAACCTCAGCTTTATTCGTTACTCAATTTTTATGCGCAAAACCCCCAAAACAGCGATTTTCTCAAAGGTATTTTCCATTATACTTTTTCATGCTTCCCACCCTGCCCCCTCAGGTTTCCTTCCTACAGGTAGTCCTTGAGTTACAAAGTTTGCTTAGCAACCGTACTGTTGTGTCTCGTCCAATCTCACCTCAGCCAGGGCCTTCTTATCTGCTTCCGAACACGGAGGAATGTTCTAGTATGCCTCCCGGCCCCAGCCCTGGCTCCATGCCCAGACAGGCTGAAGAGGAGGAAGTATCTCCAGCCCCCAGCTCTGGCTCCATGCCCAGGCAAACGGAGCAACTAGACCCCTCCCCCTCCTCCACAGCATGTGAGCCTGAGGGAGGTCAATTGCCAACAGCTGCAGACTGGAGTGATCCTCGCGTCAGAAGACTTGATAGACGGAGGCAACAGAAGGAAGGGAGGGGCAGGCCTGGATAAGTGCTGAGTCATGGAGCCACACCCCCTGGCCTATATAAAGGACCTGCTTTCTGGCATTCTCTGAGTCAGGCAAAGTCTAAACATATCTTGCTGAAGTCACTTTCTGGTCTCCTGCCTGCCCTGAGGACTTTGCTAGGACTTTGGCAGAGCTGCAGAGGCACGCCTGATTCGGATTTCCCTGACCCGGCCGTCAGCGGAGGAGTGGGACACGACATGTACAAAGTTACAACTGCACAAGAAAAAGTGATTTACAACCGGTCCTGCGCTTATGACCACCCTAGCATCCCCATACTCGCATGATCAGAATTCAGATCTTTGACAAACACAATGCTTGACAACCAGCCCAGGTAGTCCTCGACTTACAACCATTCCTTTAGTGACTGTTCAGAGTTTAGAACAGCAGTGAAAAAAGTATGTTAAGTGCATTTGGCTTCCCCATGGTTGTCAGAAGGTCGCAGAAGGAGATCACACATGACCCCGGAACACTATGACCGTCATAAATATGAGTCAGTTGGCAAGCATCTAAATTCTGATCATGGCACCCTGGGTATGTTGCAATGGTCGTAAGGGTCGAAAACAGTCATAAGCAGTGGTGAAATCCAAATTTTATTACTACCAGTTTTGTGGGCATGACTTGGTGGGTTTGGCAAAGGAAGGATACTGCAAAATCTCCATTCCCACCCCCACTCCTGGGGGAAGGATATTGCAAAATCTCCATTCCCACCCCATTCTGGGGCCAGCCAGAGGTTGTATTTGCCAGTTCTCCAAACTACTCAAAATTTCTACTACCGGTTCTCCAGAATCTGTCAGAACCTGCTGGATTTCACCCCTGGTCATAAGTCACTTTTTCCTGCAATGTTATAACTTCGAACAGTCACTAAATGAACCGTTGTAAGTGGAGGACTACCTGTATGCCAAAAGGAAGATAAACGCAACAATAAAAAGGATAACATCTGGCCGAGATGGGACTGTTGTGTCTCGTCCGATCTCACCACAGCCGGGGCCTTCTTATCTGCTTCCGAACACGGAGGAATGTCCTAGTATGCCTCCCGGCCCCAGCCCTGGCTCCATTCCCAGACAGGCTGAGGAGGAAGAAGTACCTCCAGCCCCCAGCTCTGGCTCCATGCCCAGGCAAACGGAGCAACTAGACCCCTCCCCCTCCTCCACAGCATGTGAGCCTGAGGGAGGTCAATTGCCAACAGCTGCAGACTGGAGTGACCCTCGCGTCAGAAGACTTGATAGGTGGCGGCGACAGAAGGAAGGGAGAAGCAGGCCTGGATAAGTGCTGAGTCATGGAGCCACACCCCATGGCCTATATAAAGGACCTGCTTTCTGGCATTCTCTGAGTCAGGCAAAGTCTAAACATATCTTGCTGAAGTCACTTTCTGGTCTCCTGCCTGCCCTGAGGACTTTGCTAGGACTTTGGGCAGAGCTACAGAGGCATGCCTGATTCGGATTTCCCTGACCCGGCCGTCAGCGGAGGAGTGGGACACGACAGGGACTTGAACATAGAGGATCTTCTGTGTTAATATTCCTTCGGTTGTTTCTTCTTTTTAAGAAACATGAGGCATGTGATTTCACTTGGCAATGAATGTATGTAGAAATCTCTGAAGTTGTTAGCATTTCACAAGATCTGCAAATTTTGCAAGATTTCTACCGCTGTTGCCTCAGAAAAGAAACGGCACAATTTCATATGATTTGGTTTAAATTGCAAGAGCATGGTGGTTTGACACACCCAGGACATCTGATGATCTCTTTGCTCATCACCAGAAATGGTTAGAAACCATACTTTTCTAATCTGGAGACACTGGTTTTTATCCAAGGCAGAGGTCTTTCTATCTCTTTATCTACGGAGGTTCTCAGTCATCCGGGTCATGGTTGTCCTAAAAGTGCTTTTTCCAAAAGGCAATTGGACTTTCCTTTGTGTTTTTTTTTTCATTGAAGAGGTTTTGCTTCTCATCTGAGAAGCTTCTTCGATTCAGTTCAGAACTGAAGAAGCTTCTTGGATGAGAAACGAAACCCCTTCAAGCCTTCGGCATGACCTGAATATAACTCATAAAATCATCCGCTACAATGTCCTTCCTGCCGAAGACTACTTCAGCTTCAATCGCAACATTACACAAGCACACAATAGATTTAAGCTTAATGTGAACCGCTCCAATCTTGATTGCAGAAAATATGACTTCAGTAACAGAGTTGTTAATGCCTGGAATGCACTACCTGACTCTGTGGTCTCTTCCCAAAATCCCCAAAGCTTTAACCAAAGACTGTCTACTGTTGACCTCACCCCATTCCTAAGAGGTCTGTAAGGGGCGTGCATAAGAGCACCAGCGTGCCTACCGTTCCTGTCCTATTGTTTCCTTTGATTGTATCCAATTCGTATGGTTATTTCATGCTTATACTTATATATACTGTTGTGTTTACAAATAAGTAAACACAATGCCGGGTTTCCGTGCATTCCATCAGCCGAGGGCCCAGGGTAGGGGTGGGGGGGTGGCGGTTGTGATTAGAGAGAGTCTAGAGCCGAGGGAGACCACTGTACCTCAGATTGCCGGGTGTGAATCCCTCTTTGTGAGATGGGGTCGTAGGTGTCAGATGGGCTTGCTGATCACGTACCTGGCTCCTTGCTGCGTGACAGCTGCCCTACCCGAGCTGCTGGAGATGCTGGCTGGGGTGGCAGTTGAGACCCCCAGACTCTTAGTCATGGGGGACTTTAACTTGCCATCTTCTGGCTCATCATCGACGGCAGCTCGGGAGTTCATGGCTTCCATGACGGCCTTGGATCTGACCCAAGTAGTTGATGGTCCTACTCACATTGGGGGTGGCACTCTGGACCTGATTTTTCTCTCTGGTCAGTGGTTGAGAGATCTGGACTTAAAGGAAATAGTCATCGAACCTTTGTCATGGTCAGATCACTCTCTTCTTCGCCTGGACTTTCTGACCGCCATTCACCACCGCAGGGAGGCGGAGCCGACACGCTGGTTCCGCCCCAGGCGCCTGATGGACCCTGATGGGTTCCGGACGGAGCTTGGGCCGCTTCCTGAGGGTCTGGCTCACGGCTCGGCTGAGGAACTTGTGCGGCCTGGGAACGGGCCGCGCGGGGCCTTAGACCGTGTCGTGCCTTTGCGGCCTCTGACCCGGCGCAGGTCCCAACCGCCCTTGGTTCTCCGAGGAGCTGAGAGGATGAAGCGCCGGAGAAGACGCCTAGAGAGTTCCTGGAGGTCTAGCCGCTCGAAGCTGATCGACACTAGTGAAGTCCTATACTAGGACTTACCTAGTGGCATTGAGGGAAGCGAGGCGTAGCTACGCCTCCTCATTGCATCGGCAGATAACCGCCCAGCCGCCCTGTTTGGGTGACTCGCCTCCCACACCAGGGGAGCGGGATGACCCGCTGCAGGGACGTGCTGAGGAGTTTAACGGTTATCTATACGATAAAATCGCTCAGCTCGGGATGGGTTGGACCAAGATTGCGTGATGCGGGTGAGATGCTCGAGGGTGGTCTTGGCGATATTGTTTGGGATGAGTTTGACCCTGTGGCTCCTGAGGACATGGACAGGTTGCTGGGTAGGTTGAATGCCACCACATGTTTACTGGACCCGTGCACCTCCTGGCTGGTGCTGGCCACCGGGAGGTCACACGAGGCTGGCTCCAGGCGATTACGATCGCTTCTTTGGTGGAGGGTGTCTTTCTGGCCGCCTTGAAAGAGGCGGTGGTGAGGCCCTCCTCAAGAAGCCTTCCTGACCCGCTGTTTTAGGTAATTATCGTCTGTTCCAACCTTCGCCCGCGAAGGTTGTAGAGAGTATGGTGGCATATCAGTTTCCTTGCATCTGGATGAAGCTGTCTATCTAGACCTGCTCCAGTCCGGTTTCCGGCCCGGTTACAGCACGGAGACGGCTTTGGTCGCGTTGGTGGATGATCTCTGGAGGGCCAGGGATAGGGGTTGCCCTCTGCCCTGGTCCTATTAGACCTCTCAGCGGCTTTCGATACCATCGACCATGGTATCCTGCTGCGCGGTTGGAGGATTGGGAGTGGAGGCACCGCTTATCGGTGGTTCTCTCCCATCTCTCCGACCGGTCGCAGTCTGTGCTGACAGGGGGCAGAGGTCGGCCCGAGGCGCCTCACTTGTGGGTGCCGCAGGGGTCGATCCTCTCGCCTTCTGTTTAACATCTACATGAAGCCGCTGGGTGAGATCATCAGTGGTTTCGTGTGAAGTACCAGCTGTATGCGGATGACACCCAGCTGTACTTTTACACCGGACCACCCCAACGGTTATCAAGTGCTGTCCCGTGTCTGGAGGCCGACGGGTCTGGATGGGGAGAAACAGGCTCAAGCTCAATCCCGCCAAGACAGAGTGGCTGTGGATGCCGCATCCCGGTACAGTCAGCTTAATCCGGCTGACCATCGGTGGCGAGTCATTGGCCCCGATGGAGAGGGTCCGCAACTTAGGCGCCTCCTGGACAAACGGCTGTCTCTAGAAGACCATTTGACGGCCGCCTCCAGGAGAGCGTTCTACCAGGTTCGCCTTGGTACGCCAGTTGCGCCTTTCTGGACCGGGATGCCCTATGCACGGTCACCACGCACTCGTGACGCCTCGCCTGGATTACTGCAATGCTCTCACATGGGGCTCCTTGAAGGGCATCCGGAGGCTGCAGTTAGTCCAGAATGCGGCTGCGCTGGTGATAGATGGAGCCCTCGTGGCTCCCGTGATAACACCCATCCTGCGCAGACTGCACTGGCTACCTGTGGCCTTCCGGTGCGCTTCAAGGTTTTGGTGACCACCTTTAAAGCGCCCATGGCATTGGGCCGGGTTATTTACGGGACCGCCTTCTGCTACCGAATACCTCTCACCGACCTGCGCCTCACAGAGAGGGTCTCCTCAGGGTGCCGTCAGCGAGGCAATGTTGCCTGGCGACGCCCAGGAAGGGCCTTCTGTGGGGCTCCCACCCTTTGAACGAACTACCCCGGACTCCGTCAGCTTCCGGACCTTCGGACCTTCCGCCGCGGGCTTAAAACATATTTATTTAATTGTGCAGGACTGAGCTAGATTTTAAATTTATGGGTTTTAATTAGGTTTTATTTGTACATTTTAATTAACGGGCTTTATAATAAGTTTTTTAAACTGTTTTTATTCTGTATTTATGTGTTTTTTAAGTGCCTGTGAACCGCCCTGAGTCCTTCGGGAGATAGGGCGGTATATAAATATGATTAATAAATAAATAAATAAATAAATAAATAAATAAAATAAATAAAAAATAAACAAATGAAGTCCAGTTGCCTTTTGAAAAAAACACTTTCGGGTCCTCTCTTTGGTTCCCAAGGAGAAGATGGCCCAAAGACCTACGAGCATAAATACAGGGCTCACCAAGTCAAATTCTATGGACAAACATAACCCATGAGTTGTTCTGATCCCAGGTTCTTCTGAACTTTTCCCAAACTATGGGTAGTCCTTGACCATATTTGGGTTTTTATTAACAGATTAACAGAGTTGGAAGGGACCTTGTAGGCAGTGGTAGGATTCAAATTTTTTTACTACTGGTTGTGTGGGCATGGCTTCGTGAGTAGTTCGAAGAACCGGTAGCAGAAATTTTGAATTGTTTGGAGAACTGCCAAATACCACCTCTGGCTGGCCTCAGAGTAGGGAGGGAATGGGGATTTTGCAATATCCTTCCCCCAGGAGTGAGGTGGAATGGGGATTTTGCAGTATCCTTCCCCCGCCATGCCCACCAAGTCACGCCCAGAGAACAGTAGTAAAAAAAATTGGATTTCATCGCTGGTGGAAACTAATCAAGGAGAGAAGCAACCTAGAACTATGGAGAAACTTCCCTCACAGTTAGAACGAGTGGAATGACTTGCCTCCAGAAGTCGTGAGCTCTCAAACTCTGTAGGTTTTTAAGAAGAAATTGGACAATCATTTTGTCTGCAATGGTCTAGGGTTTCCTGCCTCAGCAGGGGGTTGGACTAGAAGACCTCCAAGGTCCCTTCCAACTCTGTTATTCTGTTAAAACCCCCAGTGGCCATTCTCACAAGCCTGACGTGTTATCACTTCCCATTCATTCAATCTCCAAAGATTATTCTGCTTTTTCCTCTCTCAGCTGGAACAGTAGACTTTCACGCCTACTTCCTTAACAGACAAAAAGACTTCCTGTTTTTTTTTCCCTAAAGGGGAATTTTTTTTCTGTCTTGCCCTTCTAAGTTTTTCTAAGTTGATGAGAGCTCTCCTTCAACGCCTCCTTCGATTCCCTCTTTATTTTTATTTTATTGATTTTTTTTATTTTGTTCATTTATTTTATTTGTCAAGCATGTATTAGATAACAGATATGTATAAACATGATTATTTATTTTTATTTATTTATTTTGTCACAACAGTATATATAAGCATAAGCAGGAAAGTAACTATATAATATATAAACTATAAGTTATACTATAAATTTATAATATATATTTATTATACTATAAATTTATAATATATAAACTATATAATATATAAGCAACTAGACACAAGAACAGTTTTTTCCCAAAGGCCATCACTCTGCTAAACAATTAATTCCCTCAACACTGTCAAACTATTTACTAAATCTGCACTACTATTAATCTTCTCATCGTTCCCATCACCAATCTCTTTCCACTTATTACTGTATGACTGAAACTTTGTTGCTGGCAGTCCTTATGATTTATATTGATATATTGACCATCATTTGTGTTGTAAATGTTGTACCTTGATGAACGTATCTTTTCTTTTATGTACACTGAGAGCATATTCACCAAGACAAATTCCTTGTGTGTTCAATCACACTTGGTCAATAAAAATTCTATTCTATTCTATATATATATAAGCATAAGCATGCAATAACTATATTAATTGGATATAATGAAAGAAAACAATAGGACAGGAACAATAGGCACGTTTGTGCTCTTATGCACGCCCCTTACGGACCTCTTAGGAATGGGGTGAGGTCAATAGTAGATAGTTTCTGGGGATTTTGGGAAGAGACCACAGAGTCAGGTAGTCCATTCCGGGCATTAACAACTCTATTACAGAAGTCATATTTTCTGCAATCAAGATTGAAGTGGTTAACATTAAGTTTAAATCTACTGTTTGCTCTTGTATTATGAATTCAGGATAAGGATCAGTGATGGGTTTCAAATTGTTTTACTACCAGTTCTGTGGGTGTGGCTTGGTGGGCATGGCTTGGTGGGCAAGGCAGGGGAAGGATACTGCAAAATTCCCATTTCCTCCCAATCAGCGGGGACTTGGGAGGCAGGGAATAGATTGGGGTGGAGCCAGTCAGAATTTTTACTACTGGTTCTCTGAACTACTCAAAATTTCTGCTACCGGTTCTCCAGAACTGGTCAGAACCTGCTGAAACCCACCTCAGATAAGGATACGAATAAATGGGGACAGTAGGACAGGGACAGTAGGCACGCTGATGCGCTTATGCACGCCCCCTTACAGACCTCTTAGGAATGGGGTGAGGTCCACAGTAGACAGTCTAAGCTTAAAATTTTGAGGTTTGGGGAAGAAACCACCGAGTCAGGTAGTGCATTCCAGGCATTGACCACTCTGTTGCTGAAGTCGTATTTTCTTCAATCAAGTTTGGAGCGGTTTACCTTGAGTTTGTATCAATTATTTGCTCGTGTATTGTTGTGGTTGAAGCTGAAGTAGCCATTGACAGGTAGGACATTGTAGCAGATAGTTTTATGAGCTATCCTTAGGTCATACAAGTTGTCTAAGTTGTCAAAATTTCAAGACTGATGGCATAAGGAATTCTATTGTGAGTAGAGGAGTGGAGGACTCTTCTCGTGAAATACCTCTGGACTCTCTCGATTGTATTAATGTCCGATGTGCAGTTTCACTCTTCTGTTTCCACAGCTGCAGACTGAACTCCTGGGTCCCCCCCCAACAGTGTCTCCTGCATGGTGGGGTGCTTCCCTCACCCCCAAGAGAAATCCTTCCCTCTGCCTCTCACAAGGGTTTTGGAAAAAGATCGGAATGGGGAGAATGCGATGGTGGTGGTGGCAGCAACGGTTGGAAGATTTACACTCGATTGCAACCCAGTGAGGGCTTTGAGATGTCACTTTTCCCATTCATCCTCCCCACCCCACCCCCCACTTCTTTGAAGCTTCTGTGCTGGGTTTCTGCAGGAGCTCAGCTGGTCTTTCTGCTCCCTCCCTCTTTCCCTCCCTCCCCAGCAGCTCCTTGAAAATCTGTTTAGTAGCATTTCCTTGCTGCCCTGATTAAAAGTGTTATGCCAAGCAAAGTGCCTGACTCAGCCTTCTTTGCTCCAGCTTCTTGAAGCCTTCCGCTCTGTGTGTGTGTGTGTGTGTGTGTGTGTGGGAGAGAGAGAGAGAGAGAAAGAGAAAGGGGCAAGGCAGGGAAGGGAAAGAAGATGAAGGAAGAAGAGAGAAGAGAGGAAAGAAGAAAGGAAAGGAAAGAGAGAGAAAGAAAGAAAGAAAGTGAGTAACAAAGAGAGAAAGGAAGGAAGGAAGGAAGGAAGGAAGGAAGGAAGGAAGGAAGGAAGGAAGGAAGGAAGGAAGGAAGGAAGGAAGGAAGAGGGATTTGGGGGTTCTCCAAACTGCACAGAATCTTAGCTAGAGGTTCTCCTGAACCCCTGCGAACCCCCAGCAGCCCCACCCCTCAGTAACCCTGATATCTTTTTGAAGAAGCCGACATTGGGGCGGAGGTTGAAAAAAATAAGCCCAGATGGTTTTTGTAAAACAACAAAATTGTTGCAAACAGTGGTGGGTTGCCCCCGGTTCGGACCGGTTCTATAGAACCGGTAGTAAAAACCGGCGGGAGGCTCCGCCCACCGACCTGGATGTTGTCATAGGCGATCTGTGCATGCGTGCGCGATCCCATTGTGAACCAGTAGTAAAGGTAAGTAGAACCCACTCCTGGTTGTAAACCTATGTTGGCAAGGTTCACCCCAACGTAGGCAATAACTTCTGCGCCGAGAGGGTTGTGTGAACCCAGCCACTAAAATGCTGAGCTCCACCAATTCAGGAAAAATTTCCCTGAGTTGAGCTCAGCTCTTTGGGACTTTAGGGAATTCTTTGTGCTCTTTTATTGCCCATGAAACAAATGCAAAATCATGACTTGGAATGGACAGGTGGTGATTTATGAATAGGAAGTAGAATTTGCAGTCATTAAATCGAGATTCCTTTATTGAGAACCCTTCCACCTAAAAATTATTTTTGGATTAATTTTTTTTTGCGCCGCAACATTCTTTTTCATCAATTTCGAACCCACAAATATTTCTCAAATATTGTGGATTCCTTGGGTGTCAAGCGTGGCAAATCAGGAGTCCAGGCACTTCAAATGCACATGAAGGTTTATTGCATGCTTACACTCTCTACAAGAATCTGAACTGTTAATGGTCAAAGCAAATAGAAGATAGATAAGAGTCAATGGAATTCAAGGTGGGAGGCAGTGGAGGTATTCAGCCGGTTCTGTCCGGATCGCGCAAACCAGTAGCGGCGACTGCGGGAAGCTCCTCCCACCCGCCCGGACGTAATGCATGACTACTGCACATGTGCAGAAGGCTGTGTGCATGTGCAGAGGCGTGTGCTCTCACATTTGTGAATCGGTAAGGAAGGTAAGTGAATCCCACCTCTGGTGGGATGGATTTAGATCTCTTGTGGTTACAAAGGGACTCAAGACTAATGACACGTTTGACCCCTCCCTCAGATTTAGCCTGGTCATTTCCTACTCTTGCCGCTCTCAGATTTTGGTGACTTTCTTGTAGATGTTTCATTATCAAACTAGGTAACCTCATCAGTGCTATAAAGGTGGGAGGGTTGCTTTCTGTTATTATCCCCTGCAGCACTGATGAGATTCCCTAGTTTGATAATGAAACATCTGCAAAAAAACCATCAAGTTCTGAGAGCACCAAGGATGCCACAGTTCAACCCTGAGCTACGCATACTCCCTCCTATGAATTTCTAAAATATTTAGGGGAGGATACTTTATAAGTGCTGTAAAAGAAAATTTCTTCTGCACTTCTAGCTTTGTTTTATTCTTGTTTCCTTCTTTTTCTCCTCCTCTTCTCTTTATTCTACATATCAGCTCCTATTGGTTTTCAATCCCTTCTTCAAATTTTAACAAACAGTAGTGATTAAAATTGTGGAAACCTTTTGGAAAAAGTGTATTCCCTAAAACTAGCTAATAACACAACTTTTTTTTTTTTTGGAGTAATACCATAAAATTATATATCAATAGAAATATTATTTAATCAAGAATGTAATGCAATAACTTTGATGAAGGATTTGCTATTAGAATAGCAGTTACAGTATATATATAAAAAAATGAAACACGTAGAAAAAACGAGACATACAAAAATTATCCCGTGTCAGTTAATACTTAGTTGGGTAACCTTTCACATGCATTATGGCCTCACAGCATCTTTTCAGGGAGTGAACCAAGTGTTTTAGTTCTGCAGCTGTTATAACGTGAAATCAAGATTGAATGATGGCTTCTATGAACTGGGTTTTATTGCTGGGTCACTTCTGACTAGCAAATTTCTTTAGTCGGCTCCATAGATTTTCAATTGGGTGAAGGTCTGGGCTATTCCCAGGCCATTCGAGCAGTGGAATAGGATGATCTTGAAACTCCAAGGGAAAAAAAGTGGTGTTATTAGCCATCAAACCTCAAAAAGACACTTTTCCCAAAAGGTTTCCCCAATTTTGGCCACTGCTCCCAATCACCTCTAGGGGGCTGCCTGCTCTTTGCTGCCCCCTAATGGGCACCTATTGCTATTTCCAGCCCCGATCTACGGGTGATAAAGTACATTCAATAGGAATCCGCGTGTTTGCAGGGGGAACCAGGCATTTCCCACTGACTTCCTCCACAGGCAGAATGAAACATGCAGAAAATGGATTTTCATTACCAAGCCCAAGCTAGGAAAGAAAGAATTAAAAAAAAAAACACCTGTGATTTTTAACCCTTAAGGGGAAATCTCGACTAAGCCCTCCCATCCAGCCCCGGATTTTGAAAAAGAGGGGATCAAGGCGCCTCCTTTCTCCCCCCACCAAAGCGCCCGGCTCTTGGCGTTTGCAGCTGGAGACCCTCAAGAGCCCCGAGGGCGGGCTGCGAGGTAGGTAGATAGGCAGGCAGGCAACTCTGGAGCTTTTCTCGGACCCTGCTTGGCGTGGAAGCTCCGCGGCGTGGAACTGCCAGCCCGCGAGTGGGATGAGCTGGCCGGAGGCGGATCGGAGGCGGGCAGGACGCGCATTGGAAACCTGAGCGAGATGCGCCTTGCGACGCCTGGGCACCCTTCCTTGCCCCGGATAAAGGGTGGCAGCCGGTTCTTCTTTCGTTGGTTGCGCGCTTTTCTCCTTTTTGTGTGTGTCTTTCGAACAAGAAAGGTAAGAAGGGAAGGGGAAAGGGATGGATGGATGGATGGATGTGTTGTAAATGTTGTACCTTGATGAACGTATCTTTTCTTTTTATGTACACTGAGAGCATATGTACCAAGACAAATTCCTTGTGTGTCCAATCACACTTGGCCAATAAAATTCTATTCTACTATTCTACTATTCTACTATTATAGATAGATAGATAGATAGATAGATAGATAGATAGATAGATAGATAGATAGATAGATAGATAGATAGATAGATGGACGGACGGACAGGCAGACAAATAATAGATGGGCAGATAAGTAGATAGGAAGGAAGGAAGGAAGGAAGGAAGGAAGGAAGGAAGGAAGGAAGGAAGGAAGGAAGGAAGGAAGGAGAAGTAAAGGAAGAAGGGATGAAGGGAAGGGAAAAGAGAAAAATAAAGGAAGAGAAGGGGGAAGGGAAGGGAAGGGAAGGAAGATAGAAGGAGGAAAGGAAAGGAAAGGAAAAGAAAGGAAAGGAAAGGAAGATAGAAGGAGGAAAGGAAAGGAAAGGACAGGACAGGAAAGGAAAGGTCTTTCTCTCTTCCTTCCTTTTTTTTTCCTTGCACGTTTCCTCTTTCCAAAGAGCTTCCTCCGACCAGCCTTTGCACTCGCGGTCTTGCGCGCGGCGCGGCGGGGCGATCTCCTCTTTGAACCCCCAAGTAAGCTCTCGCTCTCTCGCTCTCTCCTGGACTGGCTTCGGCTTGACTGAGCTCCACTTCTGGAGAAGGGAAGGGAAGCCGAGCGGCGGGGCTGGGCTGGGCTGCGGGAACCGGGGGTGGTGGGGGAACGGGAGGGATGGACAGACGGAAGATGTTGACATTTCTTTTTTTCACCCGCCGGGCGGCTGATGATGCCGTTGAGTTAACCAGCTCGGCTGGGGCTTTCACTTCTGAAATGCCAGCTCTGGTTGTGGGCCGGAGTGCTGGGCGAACCCAGGCCACTGGGGACTGATTTAAGCAAACCATAGTTAAGCTTGGGGATGCTGCAGAAAAAAAACCTCCTGTTTCATAGCTGGCCAACTTGGATGGGAGGTAATGGCCCAGTTGTTTTTCTCTTGATGTAAGAACTAAAGAAAATGTGAACTTTAGATTTTCACTTTTTTAAATTTTTTGGTTCAGGTAGATCAGTGGTTCTCAACCTTTATAGTGCTGCAACCCCTTTAATACAATTCCCTACGATGTGGCGACCCCCAACCGTAAAATTATTTTCGTTTTGAATTTATCGCGCCTGAAGCCGTATTGGCTAGCGATCTGAACTGCTTGCGATTGCCTTGAGGATGGAGGCATTAAAGCGGAGACTCCTCCCCTATTAAGTTTATGGCGCCTGAAGCCAGATTAGGCTAGCGATTGGGAGTGATTGCAGCTGGCTTGAGAGGGAGACATCAGAGCAAAGATTTCTCTCTTTTTTAATTCATGGCGCCTGAAGCCGAATTTGGCTAGCGATTTGAAGAGCCTGCAGCTGGCTTGTGAAGTCAACCATTGGAGCGCGATTCTTCAACTCGAAAGTATACTTCCCATATTTCCGATGGTCTTAGGCGACCCCTGGCAAATCGTCATTCGACCCCCAACGGGGTCCCGACCCACAGGTTGAAAACCGCTGAGGTAGATTGATAACCTTGTTCTGTGCTCTGTGCTGTGCTGTGCCGTGCCATTTATTTATTTTTTTATTTAGATTGCCATGCAGTCCCATCCCATCCCATCCCATCCCATCCCATCCCATCCCATCCTATCCTATCCTATCCTATCCTATCCTATCCTACAGGATTACTTAAGATCAGCAGTGCAGACTGTAGTGGTGGTAAGTTGGTAACCAAGTACAGGTTAGAAGCAGATATATTCCCCTGAACACCTAATTCCTACAGCACTGTTTTAGGCCTAAATATATTTACCCATGTAGTAGGATACCTTGCTGTTATTCTTCTCATCTTCTCATCTTTCTCGTCTTCTGATCTTTCCTACTACCTTCTCCTACTGCTATCTAGGATTCATCACTTGTTTTTGTATTTTAGGATTAATGATTGTAACTATGATCTCTGGCTATATGACCTATCACTTTGTTGCTTGTATGTACACTGAGAGTTGATGCATACTAGAGATAAATTTCTTGTGTGTGAATCACACTTGGCCAATAAATAGAATAGAATAGAATAGAATTTTTTATTGGCCAAGTGTGATTGGACACACAAGGAATTTGTCTTGGTGCATATGCTCTCAGTGTACATAAAAGAAAAGATACCTTCATCAAGGTACAACATTTACAACACAATTGATGGTCAATATATCAATATAAATCATAAGGATTGCCAGCAACAAGTTATAGTCATACAGTCATAAATGGAAAGAGATTGGTGATGGGAACGATGAGAAGATTAATAGTAGTGCAGATTTAGTAAATAGTTTGACAGTGTTGAGGGAATTATTTGTTTAGCAGAGTGATGCTAAATTCTTTTAGCAAAGAATTCTGTTCTGTTCTATTATATGTTGTTACTCTACTGTTCTCAACTATACTCTATTGTACTGTACTGTACTGTGCTGTACTCTACTCTACTTGATTGTAGTGGTGGTAGGTTGGTAACTAAATGCAGATGTGAACTATACCTTCTAGGCCTAGGATGGCGAACCTGTGGCCATGTGCCAGAGGTGGCACGCAGCACCCTCTCTGATGGCATGCAAGCCATCGCCCCAGTTCAGCTCCATTGCGCATGCGTGTGTGACTCCCGCCAGCCAGCTGCTCTTTGGGTCTCTGCCTCACATGCGCGGGGGTGGAAGGCATTCATGGGGGCGCAGGGATGGGGTGGGGCACAGGGGGTGCACTTGCATTGCATTTTGGGGGTTCAGGCATGCTTTGTGCACTTGGTCCGGAAAAGGTTAGCCATCACCGTTCTAGGCTGACCCTTTTCCGCAATATGATAATCACTCTTCTGTGTTAGCGCGAAGTAATCTCTGTGTCAGTTTTGGAAGGCAATTTTCTTTTTGCTTCTTAACTGCCACATATTTTAGCTGGGGAAGTTGGGAGGGGGTTGTTGTTGGAGCGGTAGAAAGTTAGTCATAACAACATTCCGTATTCAAGGACTTTTGCCTGTGTCTGATGTAGACTGCCTGAAGACTGTATCCAATTGAGTGTGAAGAGTTGATTGGACAATGTGATGAACTTGCGGTTGTGGGGCAGGGCTGTGAACTGTCAACTGGGTGTGGAAAACCTGGAAGCTTTCAGTTTCGGGTTTTCCCAGCTGTGCCAACATGACATCTCTAATAAATTGGAACTTTGAGGAACCTCAAGCCTCAGAGCTTTATTTCATTGGGGGTGTTCCTTGGAACCCTGACACTCTGCCCAGCCTAGCAGTGCTTCTTTAGGTTCTGTTCTTTGCTGTTTCAGGAGATGAAGACCTACAGCATATTTCTGGTATTATGGAAGATCTGCTTTTGTTATTAATATTGTGGTTTTTCCCATCTTCCAATTAACTTGACAGGTAGGTAAATACCGTACTGTTCCCGTGGTTTCGACAGGGCAAAGTGTGGCGAAAACAAAGGTTATCCAAGACAGAATAAAACTCAAAACGCAAACTTCCTCCTCAATAACTCAGATGCTTTTCTCATTTTGAAAACACCCAAAGGAAACAGAAACCGAAGCTCTTAAGAAAATCACACCCAGGGATACACTTCAGGAAGCTGAAGTGTGTACTTTGTGGAGAAAAAGAAGGCTTCATAGCAGTTAAGATTTCTGAAAACTTTGGTGGAAAGTTTTAGCAGCGACGAGTTTTAATGCGACAAGCTGCCAGAATTGCGTTTTGTAAAGTGTTCTTCCTCTGTGACCCATTTGTACATAAACAACATTCTTAATTTAAAAGCTATTCACACCAATAACAGGATATGAGTTTATCCAAGCTGTGGTCAAACTGGAAGATGCTTCTACAAGATACAATCTTTTGGGTGTAAACCACAGTTTCTATAGTAATTTAAAAAAAAAAAAAACAAGCAGTAGGAAACTCACCTACGTTTTTCTGGTGTGCAACTCATTCATTTTCTAATAGTAAAACTGTTTAAACGTCAGCAACCACAAAATCAAGTTATTTTATCCCATTCCTCACTGTAAAAGTCTTTGTGGAATTAGAGTAGAATAGAATAACAGAGTTGGAAGGGACCTTGGAGGTCTTCTAGTCCAGTCCAGAGGTGGGTTTCAGCAGGTTCTGACCAGTTCTGGAGAACCGGTAGCAGAAATTTTGAGTAGTTCGGAGAACCGGTAATAAAAATTCTGACTGGCCCGCCCCCATCTATTCTCTGCCTCCCAAAACATATGAAGAATGGTTGCAGGAACTCGGTGTGTCTAGTTTAATGAAAAGAAGGACTAGGGGAGACATGATAGCAGTGTTCCAATATCTCAGGGGTTGCCACAAAGAAGAGGGAGTCAAGCTATTCTCCAAAGCACCTGAAGGCAGGACAAGAAGCAATGGGTGGAAACTAATCAAGGAGAGAAGCAACTTAGAAGTAAGGAGAAATTTCCTGACAGTTAGAACAATTAATCAGTGAAATAACTTGCCTGCAGAAGTTGTAAATGCTCCAACACTGGAAATTTTTAAGAAGAGATTGGATAACTATTTGTTTGAAATGGTGTAGGGTTTCCTACATGGCCAGGGGGTTGGACTAGAAGACCTCCAGGGTCCCTTCCAACTCTGTTATTATTATAAGTCCCAGCTGATTGGGAGGAAATGGGGATTTTGCAGTATCCTTCCCCTGCCACGCCCACCAAGCCATGCCACCCCCACCAAGCCACCCCCACAGAACCGGTAGTAAAAAGTTTTGAAACCCACCACTGGTCCAGTCCCCTGTTCAAGCAGGAGATCCTTTACTATTTCAGACAAGTGACTGTCCAGTCTCCTCTGAGATACTTCCAGTGATGAAGCAACCACAACTTCCGAAGGCAACTTCTGTTCCACTGGTTAATTGTTCTCACTGTTAGGAAGTTTCTCCTTTATTTCAGATTGCTTCTCTCCTTGATCAGTTTCCATCCATTCTTTCTTGTCCTGCCCTCTGGTGCTTTGGGAAATAAGTTTACCCTTCCTCTTTATGGCAACCTGTAACGGAGTTGGAAGGGACCTTGGAGGTCTTCTAGTCCAACCCCCTGCTCAGGCAGGAAACCCAATACCATTTCAAGACCAATGGTTGTCCAATCCCTTCTTAAAAACTTCCAGTGTTGGAGCATTTACAGCATTCTGGAGGCAAGTTGTTAATTGTTCTAACTGTCAGTAAATTTCTCCTTGGGTCTAGGTTGCTCCTCTCCTTGAATTAGGTTTGGGAATGACGGTGTATGGCTTCGCGGGTGTGGTCTCGCCAATTATGGCTTTTTACCAACCATGGTTATTATTATTATTATTATTATTATTTATTAGATTTCTAGACCACCCTTCTCCCGAAGGACTCAGGGCGGTGTACAGCCAAGATAAAACATAAACCATGTACAATTAAAAATGAATTAAGTAACTTATTATACAGTTGGCCGAAAAATTAAAATATTTAAAACCTAAAAACCCCCATTTAAAACATAAATAGAATTTAAAATTTAAAAATCTAGACAATTTAAAAGAAAAGCCTTAAGCCAGCCCCGCGCGAATGAACAGATGTGTTTTCAATTTGCGGCGAAAGGTCCGAAGCTCAGGTATTTGGTGTAAACCAGGGGGAAGCTCGTTCCAGAGAGTAGGAGCCCCCACAGAGAAAGATCTTCCCCTGGGGGCTGCCAGCCGACATTGCTTGGCGGACGGCACCCTGAGAAGTCCCTCTCTGTGTGAGCGTATGGGTCGGTGGGAGGCATGGGGTAACAGCAGGCGGTCCCGTAAGTACCCAGGCCCCAAGCCATGGAGCGCTTTGAAGGTGGTAACCAAAACCTTGAAATGCACCCGAAAGGCAACAGGTAGCCAGTGCAGTCTGCGCAGGAGAGGTGTTACATGGGAGCTACATGGAACTCCCTCTATCACCCGCGCAGCTGCGTTCTGGACCAACTGAAGCCTCCGAATGCATCTCAAGGGGAGCCCCATGTAGAGAGCATTGCAATAATCCAGGCGAGAGGTTAAGTAAATATTTTGACATCATGTGGAAGAGAAGTCTGTATGGCCAGCTAAACTGACTGAGTTTATTGTGCTTTGTTAAATGAATGGAAATGTAACAGATAACCTGAGGCAATAAAAAATCATGGATTAATTTTTCAGCATTATACCGATATTGACTCATAATAGTCTAAGATAACCTTATAAATAGTCCCCATAAAGTATAAGATTAATGATACGATACCAATCAGCTGTAAGGACAGGACTTGGTTAAATTTAGTACAGGGGTAGTCAACCTTTTTATATCTATTGCCTACTTTTGTACCATCCAGCCACCTCGTTCTCTGACGTCCCCTTCTTCTTTTGCCCTCCATCGTTCCCACCATTATTAGGCTCTTCTCCAGGGAGTCCTTCCTTCTCGTTAGGTGGCCAAAGTATTTGACTTTCCTCTTCAGGATCTGGCCTTCTAAAGAGCAGTCAGGGTTGATCTCCTCTAGGACCGACCGGTTGGATCGCCTTGCAGTCCAAGGGACTCACAGGAGTCTTCTCCAGCAACAGAGCTCAAAGGCTCAATTCTTTGGCGCTCAGCCTTCCTTATGGTCCAACTTTCATAGCCATACATTGCAACTGGGAAAACCATAGCCTTGATTATATGTATTATACTTTATTGGTATGCAATATTTGTTACCGTTTCCAAGGTACGTTTCTTTCCTAAGATAAGGGTATATTTGCTATTGCCTTGAATCATCCTGGTTATGGCCAGGTTGGCAGTAATTTACAAGGAAAGTAAAGCTTTTTAATTTCTTTTGTTTTTTCCGGCTAACAGAAAATATAAGATTATAAAAGGGAAAATATAACTGCAGAAAAGCACTGCGCTTCCTTGTCATTCTTGCTTGGATCTGAGGTGTCTGGATCTTTGCGCGTTCATCGTCTTTCGTTGTGATGGTGGAATAATTTTATCGCTTTGAATCCTGCTTGCTTTTTTACCCAGCTATTTTTCCTCTTCTGTTTTATCCAGACCTCTTGGAAAGTGGATCAGATTATTAGGCTCCTGGAGAACTGCCGTCATGGAATCTGGTTGGATCTGTGCATCTGTGCTTCTTCTTTGCTTCTGGTTACGTGAAGGGAATTCACAGAGCATCATTGAGGACCAGAAGAAAAAGCTGAGCCTCCTGATTAATGAGGTCAATGCAGATAATCCAGGAGACGACACCATGGAGTATTTGGAACTCTATCATGTCAGCGGACAAAGAGTTGCTTTGAACGGATATCATGTAGTCCTCTACAACGGGAAGGGAAACATAGCCTACAAAGTCTTGGATCTTGGTGGTTTTTCCACAGATGACCAGGGTTTTCTCCTGGTTGGATCTGGCAACCTTGTCCCAAGGCCAGCTATAATCCTCTCGAAGGGCACAATCCAGAATGGACCGGATGCAATTGCTCTTTATTTTGGGAGATCGGATTTGTACGTAGGCATGCCGGTAGACAACGAAGGCCTGGTGGATGCTTTGGTTCATAAATCTAACAAAAGGGACAAAGCAGATGAGTTGGTTCGTGTTCTGACCCCTGGCACGGAACCTTTCTTGGAGGACCCTTCATTCCGGACCACGGATGATGAGTCTCTGGAGAGGTGCCAAGGGATGGATTCTCAGAGGTTCTTCCAACTGGGGGCACCAACCCCAGGCGCAGATAACCACTGCATCCCTTTCTCACAGTTGAATGCCTCTGTTGTGCTGATCAATGAGGTCAAGTTGGCATCCTCTCCTGGAGACGCTGAGTTTGTGGAGCTCCAAGGTCCCCCTTCTGTAGAGGTGAAGGACCTGGTGATGGTCCTGGTAAAAGGAAGCACCCAAAAGATCTACTCGATCATGGAGGTCAAGGGTGAAACATCTCCTGATGGGTTACTTCTGTTGGGTTCGGGACTGTCCAAAATTCCAGGTAGGGCTAGAGACTTCTATATATATGTTTGTCCAGTTTCTGACATAGCCACCATGATCAGTTGCCACTGGCTATCTCATATATCACATTAGGATATTCTGCCCCCCTCTCCCAAAGTGGTTGTAAGTTGAGGACTATCTCAGGGTGAAATTCAGCAGGTTCTGAAAAGTCCTGGAGAACTGGTAGCGGAAATTTTGAGCAGTTCAGAGAACCAGCAAATGCCACTTCTGGCTGGTCCCAGAGTGGGGTGGGAATGGAGATTTTGCAATATCCTTCCCCCAGGAGTGGGGTGGGAATGGAGATTTTGCAATATCCTTCCCCCAGGAGTCGGGAGGGAATGGAGATTTTACAATCTCCTTCCTCCAGGAGTGGGGAGGGAATGGGGATTTTACAATATCCTTCCCCCAAGAGTGGGGAGGGAATGGGGATTTTGCCTGCCACATTTACTACTGTGGGAAACTGGGAGGGGGGATTGTGCGGAGCAAGGATGATATGTAGTCACAATAACATCCCTTTCTCAGAAAGTCAAGGCCATCTCGCCCTGCACCTGGGAGGCTAGAACTGGGAGCCCTGTTCAGTTGGGATGGTGCTTGGATTGGACCATGTGATGGACATGTGGATGCTGGGCAGGGACTTGGACTTTCTTTTGGGTGGGGAAAACCTTGACACTTTCAGATTCGGGTTTTTCTGGATGTGCCAATATGACATCTCTAATAAAATGGAACTTTGAGGAAACTCAAGCCTCGGAGTTTTCTTTCGTTTGCAGGTGTTACTTGGAACCCTGACATTAACCCGAATCTGCTTTAAAACAACATACCAGGTCCCTGGATACCGGCATGCTATCGGGGGTCCTGAGCCCCAAACGCTGACCCGAACCCAGGCGGCGTGAAGACTCTGGGGAGATGGAGTGACACCGTGTGTCTAACAACTGCTGTGATTCCCTTAACAACCGTGGGAAGAAAAAGTTGTAAAAGATGGGGCAAAATTCACTTAACGAATGTCTCGCTTAACAACAGAAATGCCATCGTGGTCGTAAGTCGAGGACTGCCCGTACCTATACAGGCTTCCTTTAAAAAGGCTACATTAAGGTTTTCTCTTTCTTTTAGGGGGCGCAGCTCACTTTCAGAACTTCACTTTCCTCCAGAATTCCAGCACTCCCCTTCTCAAAGCAGGCACCAATGCTGTTGCCCTGTACGGCGGGACCATCAGAAACTTTGTGGTGGGCTCCAGCGCCCCGTCGACACCACCCCTTCTGGATGCCTTGGTGTACACAACAGCGGAACCGTCGGATTCGGCGCTGCCGGACACCTTGACCCCTGGGAAGCCTCCCTTCTACGTGAGCGAACAGTAAGGAAGCGGGATGCGAGCCAGAACGTTCTGTGAACCCTTGCAGAAGAAAAACCTGGGTCATGCCGGAACAGATGCCCAAATTTTAGGTCTTTTAGAAAACGAGGGGCACAAAGAAAGGTGGAAACTAATCTTTGGTGGAGCTAAAATATGCATGTACGGCAAAGCAGCAACAATCAGGAAAATCTGTAGGGCAGTGATGGTGAACCTTTTCAGCACCAAGGGCCCAAACCGGAATGCATGTGCATGTGCCGGAGTGCCGGAAACCTGAAGACCAGCTAGCCGGCGCACACATGTCTGTTTTTTGGCTGTTTTCCTGGCTGTTTTTTGGCCCTGAAAACGGCCCAAAAAACAGGGCATTTTTCAGGTTGTTTTCTGGACCAAAAACGCCTGGAAAATGGCCCTGAAAACGGCCCAAAAATGGAAACCAGAAGAGCAACTGGCGATGGCATGAGTGCCCCCAGGGGGGGCTCTGTGTGCCACCTCGGGCACACGTGCCATAGGTTTGCCATCATGACTCTAGGGCATGCAGAGCCCCCTCTGGGCGCACACCAGCCCAGCTACATTGTGCATGTGTGCACATCTTCTGCCGGCCAGCTGGTTTTCGGGTCTCTGCTGCATATGCGCAGGGGGCGGGGTGCATGTGGGAGATGGCCGCGCGCATGTGCGGAGAGGCAGGGCACATGTGCAAGGGGCGCTAGCATTGCATTTTGGGGGTTTGTGTGGTTGCATGCGTGCCCCACCCGCACCCCATTTTGGCCTGGAAGGCCTCCTGCACCAACCTGGAAGCCAAAATGGGGTGAATGCATGGGAGGGGGGGACCTACGCGGGGGGCGTTTGCATTGCATTTTGGGGTTACAGTCAATTAAAAGTAAAAGTAAAAGGGACGCGGTGGTTCAGTGGCTAAGGCGCTGAGCTTGTCGATCGAAAGGTCGGCAGTTCAGCGGTTCAAATCCCTAGTGCCGCGTAACAGAGTGAGCTCCCGTTACTTGTCCCGGCTTATGCCAACCTAGTAGTTCGGAAGCATGTAAAAAATGCAAGTAGAAAAATAGGGACCACCTTTGGTGGGAAGGTAACAGCGTTCTGTGCGCCTTTGGCATTGAGTCATGCCGGCCACATGACCACAGAGACATCTTGGGACAGCGCTGGTTCTTCGGCTTTGAAATGGAGATGAGCACCGTCCCCTAGAGTCGGGAACGTCTAGCACATATGTGCGAGGGGAACCTTTATCTTAAAAGTAAAAGTATGCAACTTCTCCCCAGAGACACATGATCCAAAAAGCATACAATCTAATCATTGGTCGTCTTCAGTCTCCACCTTCCAAACACCTGTGGCAATGTCCTTTGGTTCCCAGGGGAAAGAATTTTATTTTGGCTACAACATCCCAGTTATCTGTGCAGCCCACCCACCCCCGCCCCACCCCTAAACTCCAGGCTTACAAGCCTGAAGCCATGTAAAGAGAAATCCCTATAGAAAAAGCTACAGCAAAGAAAATGGCCACAACCAGGCTAGCTTCTCTTCCGGCTTTTCCCTTTGGATTAATTATGGACCTTTCTCTTCCCCTCTGATCATTTTCATCAGATCCCGGGCCGATGGTGCATCTGTCAGCCGATGCCTCTGTTGCTTTGTCTCCCGCGATTCTTCCTCCTACGCCCTCGCCAATCCCACACCTTTGCAGTTCAACGACTGCCCGAAGATACGTTTTAGCCAAAAAGTTTCTCTTTGTTTTCAAGTAGCAGGTAAGCGCTACCTGGGGGACAGTGGGGGAAACTGGTGAATTGAAGCATGGGATTGCACCAAACGTACTGTAATAAGTTTGTGGGAAAGACCTCGGGGCTGGGGGCTGGGGTGGGTGGGAAGAAGCCAAGAGATGCTGCCAAGGGAAAAATCAGATAAGAGACAGCATAGTCCTCAGCTGGATAAGGGATGGGGCGAGGGGTTCAGAAAGGACCCTCCCTAGTTTCTCAGGCTGTAAAAGAGACCGTGGAAGATTTAGAAGAGAAATTAAAGTGACATTCAAAGTGACATTCAAAGTGACCATAAAGTTATTCTATTCTTTTCTATTCCATTCCATTCCATTCCATTCCATTCATTCTTATTCTATTCTATTCTATTCTATTCTATTCTATTCTATTCTATTCTATTCTATTCTATTCTATTCCATTCCATTCCATTCCATTCCATTCCACTTCACTCCACTCCACTCCACTCCACTCCACTCCACTCCACTTTATTAATTCTATTCTATTCTATTCTATTCTATTCTATTCTATTCTATTCTATTCTATTCTATTCTATTCCATTCCATTCCATTCCTTTTACTTCTATTCCATTCCATTCCATTCCATTCCATTCCATTCCATTCCATTCCATTCCATTCCATTCCATTCCATTCCACTCCACTCCACTCCACTCCACTCCACTAATTCAATTCAATTCAATTCAATTCAATTCTATTCTATTCTATTCTATTCTATTCTATTCTATTCTATTCTATTCTATTCTATTCTATTCTATTCTATTCTATTCTATTCTATTCCATTCCATTCCACTCCACTCCACTAATTCTATTCTATTCTATTCTATTCTATTCTATTCTATTCTATTCTATTCTATTCTATTCTATTCTATTCTATTCTATTCTATTCTATTCTATTCCATTCCATTCCATTCCTTTTAATTCTATTATTCTATTCTATTCTATTCTATTCTATTCTATTCTATTCTATTCTATTCTATTCTATTCTATTCTATTCTATTCCATTCCACTCCACTCCACTCCACTCCACTCCACTCCACTCCACTAATTCTATTCTATTCTATTCTATTCTATTCTATTCTATTCTATTCTATTCTATTCTATTCTATTCTATTCCATTCCATTCCATTCCATTCCATTCCATTCCTTTTAATTCTATTATTCTATTCTATTCTATTCTATTCTATTCTATTCTATTCTATTCTATTCTATTCTATTCCATTCCATTCCATTCCATTCCACTCCACTCCACTCCACTCCACTAATTCTATTCTATTCTATTCTATTCTATTCTATTCTATTCTATTCTATTCTAATTTTCAGACTTGCAAGATTCTGTTAATGCAGATTCTGTTCACTGCAATTTAATAATAATAATAATAATAATAATAATATTTTAATTTGTATACCGCCCTTCTCCCGAAGGACTCAGGGCGGTGAACAGGCAGATAAAATATAAATACACACAATAATTTAAAAACAACCCTTAAAAAACTAATTTAAATGCCCAAAACGTTAAAAAACATACTCCCCTGTAAAATAACACAATTTTAAAAACCCATCCAATAAAAATAAAAATCAGGCTAGTCCAGCCATATGAAATAAATAAGTTTTAAGTTCGTGAAAGGTCCTAAGGTCAGGTAATTGTCGAAGTCCGAGGGAAGTTCGTTCCACAGGGTCGGAGCTCCCACAGAGAAGGCCCTCCCCTGGGGCCGCCAGTCGACACTGTTTGGCTGACGGCACCCTGAGGAGTCCCTCTCTGTGGGAGCGTGCGGACGATGGGAGATAGAAGCCGGCAGTAGGCGGTCCCGTAGATAGCCGGTCCTAAGCCATGGGCGCTTTAAAGGTGGTAACCAATACCTTGAAGCGCACCCGAAAACAACAGGTAGCCAGTGCAGTCTGCGCAGGATAGGTGTTATGTGGGAGCTCCGAACCGCTCCTCAATAACCCGCAGCCGCATTCTGAACTAGCTGAAGTCTCCGGGTGCTCTTCAAGGGAGCCCCATGTGAGAGCATTGCAGTAGTCCAGGCGAGAGGTAACAAGGGCATGAGTGACTGTGCATAAGGCATCCCGGTCCAGGAAGGGCGCAACTGGCGGATCAGGCGAACCTGATAAAATGCTCTCCTGGAGACGGTCGCCAAATGGTCTTCAAAGGACAACCGCCATCCAGGAGCACGCCCAAGTTGCGCACCTTCTCCATCGGGCCAATGATTCACCCCGACAGACAGCCGCATCTGCAGCTGACTGTACCGAGTGCCGGCATCCACAGCCACTCCGTCTTGGAGGGATTAAGTTTGAGCCTGTTCCTCCCCATCCAGACCCGTCGGCTTCCAGACACCGGGACAACACTTGACAGCTTCACTGGGGTGGCCGGGGTGGAAAAGTACAGCTGGGTGTCATCAGCGTACAGTTGGTATCTCACCCCAAAGCCACTGATGATCTCACCCAGCGGCTTCATATAGATGTTGAACAGGAGGGTGAGAGAATCGACCCCTGCGGCACCCACATGAGGCACCTTGAGTCGATCTCTGCCCCCTGTCAACACCGTCTGCGTCCGATCAGAGAGGTAGGAGGAGAACCACCGATAAACGGTGCCTCCACTCCCAACCCTCCAACCGGCGCAGCAGGATACCATGGTCGATGGTATCAAAAGCCGCTGAGAGGTCTAATAGGACCAGGGCAGAGGAATAACCCCTATCCCTGGCCCTCCAGAGATCATCCACCAGCGACCAAAGCTGTCTCCGTACTGTATCCGGGCGGAAGCCGGACTGGAGCAGGTCTAGATAGACAGCTTCATCCAGGTACTGGGGTAGCTGACATGCCACCACACTCTCTACAACCTTCGCCGTGGCGAAGATTGGAGACTGGCCGGTAGTTCGCTAAAACAGCTGGGTCCAGGGAAGGCTTCTTGAGGAGGGGTCTCACCACAGCCTCTTTCAAGGCCGCGGGAAAGACCCCCTCCCGCAGAGAAGCATTTGTAATCCCCTGGAGCCAGCCTCGTGTCACCTCCTGAGTAGCCAGTACTAACCAGGAGGGGCACGGATCCAGTAAACATGTGGTGGCGTTCAGCCTGCCCAGCAACCTGTCCATGTCCTCGGGAGTCACAGGATCAAAGTCATCCCAAACCACCTCAACAAGACGGGCCTCGGAACCCTCGCCTGGATCTACCCAATTTTGATCCAATCCGTCCCGAAGCTGAACGATTTTGTCGTATAGATAACCGTTAAACTCCTCGGCACGCCCTTGTAGGGGGTCCTCCCGCCCCTCCTGTTGGAGGAGCGAGCGGTCACCCAAACAGGGCGGCCGGGCGGTTATCTGCCGGCGCAATGAGGAGGAAGCGTGGGGACGCGCAGCCCTCATTGCCACTAGGTAGGTCCTACTATAGGACCTAACTAGTGTCCGTCAGCCTCAGAGCGGCTGGATCTCCAGGCACTCTCTAGGCGTCTTCTCCGGCGCTTCATCTCCCTCAGCTCCTCGGAGAACCAAGGAGCTGGTTGAGACCGACGCCGGGTCAGAGGCCGCAAAGGCACGACACGGTCCAAAGCTCCAGCCGCGGCCCGTTCCCAGGCCGCAACTAGCTCTTCAGTCGAGTCGTGGGACAGGTGTTCGGGGAACGGCCCAAGCTCCGTCAGGAACCTCTCCGGGTCCATCAGGCGCCTGGGACGGAACCAACGCATTGGTTCCGTCTCCCTGCGATGGTGGGTAGCGGTCAGAAAGTCTAGGCGAAGGAGAAAATGATCTGACCATGACAAAGGTTCCACAACTAAATCATTTAAAACCAGATCATTAAACCACTGGCCAGAGATAAAAATCAGGTCTAGGGTACCTCCCCCGACGTGGGTAGGGCCGTCAATTAACTGAATCAGGTCCATGGCCGTCATGGAAGCCATGAACTCCTGAGCTGTCGAGGATGCTACGCCGGCTGATGGCAAATTGAAATCCCCCATGACCAGCAGTCTGGGGGTCTCAACTGCCAACCCGGCCAGCAACTCCAACAGCTCAGGCAGGGCTGTAGTCACGCAGCAAGGAGCCAGGTACGTGATCAACAAGCCCACCTGAGTTCTACGACCCCACTTCACGAAGAGGGATTCACACCCAGCTATCTGAGGCACAGTGGTCTCCCTCGGCTCCAGACTCTCCTTGATGATAACCGCCACCCCTCCACCCCTACCCTGGGCCCTCGGCTGATGGAATGCTCGGAAGCCTGGTGGGCACATCTCCACTAGGGGAACCCCCCCTTCGGTGCCCAACCAGGTCTCCGTAACGCCCATAACGTCCGACCTGCCTTGCTGAATAAGATCTCAAATCAGGCGTGCTTTATTAACCGGACCTGGCATTACATAACATCAGCCGGAGGCCCAGGTCCCGATTATCCTGGCCACTCGGGTCACGGGAAATTTCTGGGGGGCCGGAGCACGCAATCGCTCGTAAACAGCGAGGGCGAGCCCCCGAAACCTGATGTGGCCCCCCCCTTCCGTCATATCTGCCTCTCCCACTTACCGTAGTAATAGCTCGACCCTGACAAACTGGAACGACACCCCTCGCCATAACCCCAGGACCTATTAAGTTACCGCCGCGAACACATGGTGGACCTAGCCCCTTCCTGATGGGCCCATCCACCCCAGAACCAAACCCGTCAGTTTCCCTCCCCCCCTTAAAATTCCCCTTAAAACTCCCTGGTAAAAAACGATTAAAACAGTTCATTAAAAATCCCCTAAGCCTCCTAGATTTCGCATGCCAACTCTCAGGGTTCCAAAACCCGTCCTCGAGATGTGCCCTCGATAGTGTGGAGGGCCAGACCTGCGAGAGAGGGGAATCTCGCAGGGCAAGAAGGTCCGCAGTTGAAAATCTTCACATCAATATGTAATGTATGGTACTGATCCTTTGCCCCTGAGACGGAGGGTGTAAATGCATTAAGCAAACCCAATGGGAGATACAAACCTTATATCTTCTCTGTCTCTCTTCCATTTATCTTTCTTTGGTGCCTTTTGTACGTTAAGGCTGCCAACAAAAACCACAGGACGAAAGGACGATACAGAGAGTTTTGGCCCAGTCCCTGGAGAAACGATGCAACTGCAGTTTTTCCCCAGCATATTTCAAAGGTAAGCTGCGTGGTACATTTCTCTCGGAGTGTTTCAGCCCCTGTGGTTTAAAAAAAGAAACTAACAAAGACAATGGTTCCATGTTTTTACAAAAACCCTCCTGTAAGATCCTTACCAAGCTCACAAAGGAGACTAAGACATCACTGGATAATGTAACAAATGAGTGGGAAATGTCCTAACACCACGACTGAAAACAAAGGAAGAAAATTTCGATGGAGAAAACCTTTCATTTTCTTAATCTGTGGCAGAAAAAGAAGATCAGTTGGCTGGTTCATTAAATTGTGTAAAGGAATAGTCTGAATATAATAGTTCCGTTGATGAAACAGCCTTTTGTGTTTATTAGTTGTATTATGGTTTGATTTACTCCCTGATCTTCTAGCGTGTGTTGAAGATAGGTAACAAACTGTAAAAAAAGACATGAAATTTAAAAAGAGATTCAGATCGATGCTAATATTAAAATAGTTCAGTGGTTGCAAATCTTTTCGGCACCGAAAGCCGAAAAGGGAGTGTGTGCGCACACTTTTTTTTTTTTTTTTTTAACATTTATACCCCGCCCTTCTCCGAAGACTCAGGGCGGCTTACAATGTATAAGGCAATAGTCTCACTCACAGAACCAAGTGCAGAAAAGGTAGCATTTCACTTGCGCATGTGTGCGCCAGAGAATGTACCTGTGGTTTCTTCGGGTTTCTTCTCCTTTAGTGTAGGCAAGTCTTCAGATTACTGCCGCGCATGCGCCGATCAGCTGGCAAGCGCGCGCTGCAAAATGCACTCCCGGTTTCGGGCGCGCACATGTGCACTGGCCAGCGAGTCTTGAGGTTACTGCCACCCATGCACACGCGCCAATCAGCTGGCCAGCACACATGCTCATGCTGGAAAATGGAAGACCAGCTCTTTTTTTTTTTTTTATTTGCATTTATATCCCGCCCTTCTCCGAAGACTCAGGGCGGCTTACACTATGCTAGCAATAGTCTTCATTCTATTTGTATATTTATATACAAAGTCAACTTATTGCCCCCAACAATCTGGGTCCTCATTTTACCTACCTTATAAAGGATGGAAGGCTGAGTCAACCTTGGGCCTGGTGGGACTTGAACCTGCAGTAATTGCAAGCAGCTGTGTTAATAACAGACTGTCTTACCAGCCTGAGCCACCAAAGGCCCTCTGACGCAAGCCCAAAGGCCAGATGATTGTCGCATGCACATGTGCGCTGGAAACCCGGAAAAGGAACGGATGACGCCACATGTGCCAGGCGACATGGCTCCGTGTGCCGCTTTGGCCATGCGTGGCATAGGTTCGCCATCACGGAAGTAGGTAATGAAAGTATTTGGGAAAGAAATTTGTACAGCTTGAGGCCAACCATGGTATTTTCCTTCCACTTCTCTCCGCACAGATCCCGTTTTAACCTGTGAAGGCAGAGAATTGATTTTCACTGCCTTCTTGAGTGCCCGGTCAACACAGCAGCTGGACCTTGAGTTGCAGGCCCTCTCAAACTTGGAGAAGAGTGAAGAACTGTTTGGTTTTGGAAAGCCGAACCACAGCATAGCGATTAAGGCTTGTTCGAGCAATGCAGATGGGACAGAGACACCTCCAGGTACAGTAGTGCAATGGAGGGGAGAACACGACGGAGTGCAACTTCCGGGATTTTTAGCTCCCCCTCCCTGGCCCCAGAGCACAAGCATTCACCATTCACCATTTTGTAGGACGCAAGAGTTGCTTGGCCTTAAGATAAATTAGGGTTTCTCAATCTTTGGCAGCTTGAAGGTGGGTGGACTTCAACTCCCAGAATTCCCCTGCAAGCATCAGGGGTGAAATTCAGACAGTTCTATCCAGCTTGGGCGAACCAGTAACAGCAGCTGCGGGAGGCTCTGCCCACCTGCGTGGAGCAGGGGTGGGTTCTACTCACCTTTACTACCGGTTTGCAATGGGAGCATGTGGGTGGGTGGGCAGAGCCTTCCGCTGCTTTTACTACCGGTTCGCAAGAACCGGACAGAACCGGGAGCAACCCACCACTGGCGCAGATGTCATGACCTTGCTTTTTTGCGATGATTTTAAGCCTCTGTGCATGTGCAGAAGGCTTTGTGCATGCGTGGACGACGGCGTGTGCCAGCGAAGAGAGCAACTGTCGTAAATATGTACTGGATTGCCAAGTATGTACTGGATTGAGCTAAAAACACACTTATTTATTCAAGCGGGACTAGCTTAATAGTTTTAAATTTTAATTGGGGTTTTAATTGGGGTTTTATTATTATTTTAGGGTTTTTTAAATTTTAAATTTTTATATGTCGGCCATTTTGTAATATGCTCTGTTTTAAAAAATTTTGTTTTAATTGTATATACATTGGGTTTTTATCTTTTGGCTGTACACCGCCCTGAGTCCTTCGGGAGAAGGGCGGTATAAAAATCTAAGCAAATAAATAAATAAAATAAATAAATAAATAAGTGCCCCAGTTTTGATCACGTGACTGCAAGACTGCTGCAACGGTCATAATTGTGAGGATTGGTTGTAATTTATTTTTTTGCAGGGCCGTCATAATTTTGGATTCTTGCTCAATGAATGGTCATATGTTGACTGCTTGTAACCCCCTTTTTCTCTTCAGTGATCAGGAAAGAAACATCAGCTGCTCACCCTAGAATAAAATGTTTGTACCTTCAGTCTAAAGTGACAAGCTTTGGTTCATTGTAGATGTAACTTCAGAAGAACCACGGACAACCGGAGAACCTCCAACTCCAGCCCTGGAGTTGCTTATCAACGAAGTGAACGCGGACAATCCTGGCTCTCGAGAAGACACGGAATTCATTGAGCTGTTCTACCCAGGACAAGCACCGTTTGCACTCGAGAATTACTGGCTCGTTCTGTACAACGGCAAGAATAACTTAGCTTACCAAGTCTTGAACCTGACAGGCTACTCAACCGACGAGTGGGGCTACTTCCTTGTAGGGAGTGGTGGAGTCACCCCCGTGCCCTCGCTTCTTTTGCCAAATAACACCATCCAAAATGGCGTAGACGCCGTGGGGCTCTACCGCAACGCCAACCCTGTCTATAAAAACAACATGCAGGTGACCGTCGATGGGCTGGTTGATGCTGTGGTGTACAGAGCCCGGGGTGCGGAAAAAGCTGACAAGCTCGTGGCTCTTCTCACTCCTGGGCAGCATGTTATCCATGAAAATGATTCTCATAGCACCGAAGACGAGTCCATCAGCCGATGTCTCAGCCTGAAGCCCAGAGATCCTAAGAGTTTCCAGGTAAAATGGCTGAAGTGCTGAGTAAGAGCTGCCACAGAGATCAGCCAAGAGTCCGTTTCTGTTTGTTTGTTTTTTTAACTCCATCTTGGTTATGTTGATCTAACGCACCGAGCCCTAATTTGCTTTAGTGAGTCAACCATAATTGACTGGGGTAATGATATAGGTTATGATGTATGTTATGAGGAGCAGTGGTTAGAGTGCAGCACTGCTGCAGGCTACTTCTGCTGACTGCCGGCTGCCTGCAATTTGGCAGATCGAATCTCACCGGGTCTCAAGGTTGACTCAGCCTTCTATCCGTCCGAAGTGGGTAAAATGAGGACCCAGATTGTTGGGGGCAAGAGGCTGACTCTGTAAACCGGTTAGAGAGGGCTGTAAAGCACTGTGAAGCAGTAAGTCTAAGTGCTATTGCTATTAGGAGCCCTGGTGGTGCAGTAGTTAGAATGCAGTATTGCAGGCTAACTCTACCCACTGTCAGCAGTTTGATCCTGATCGGCTCAAGATTGACTCAGCCTTCCATCCTTTCGAGGTCGATAAAATGAGGACCCAGATTGTTGGGGGCAAGAGGCTCCGTAAACCCTTTAGAGAGGGCTGTAAAGCTCTGTGAAGCGGTATATAAGTCTTAAGGGCTATTGCTATGATGTAAATTGGGGATGGGGTGAAATCCAACAGGTTCTGACAGGTTCTGGAGAACCGGTAGCAGAAATTTTGAGCAGTTCAGAGAACTGATAGCGGACATTTTTAGTAGTTCAGAGAACTGGCAAATACTTCCTCAGGCTGGCCCCAGAGTGGGGTGGGAATGGAGATTTTGCAATATCCTCCCTCTGGAGTGGGGTGGGAATGGAGATTTTGCAGTATCCTTCCCATGCCACGCTCACCAAGCCACACCACACCCACCAAGCCACGCCCACAGAACCGGTAGTAAATAAAAATTGGATTTCACCACTGACTGGGGATCTCCAAACCTGGCAACTTTAAGATTTGTGGACTTTAACTTCATGCCTGGCTGGGGAATTCTGGGAGTTGGTCCACAAGTCTTAAAGTGGGCAAGGTTGGAGACCCCTGACTGCAAACCACATTGAGCAGTCCATGGAGGGGTTAGCTGCAGCCACATGATATCTGACAACCCTTCCCAACTCCAGCTCTTCTGCATCACCGTTCTAGCAGAATCATCAACTTGAACCACAGCTGAGGGAGGATAGGACGAGCTTAGAGGTTATTGAGGGTAGATCCTCCTAATGGGGTTTTCCGGAAGCAAACAGGATGTGGGCTGAATTAGACTTTGAGTTTATTCCAGTAGGGTTTTGATTGTGTTGGCATTCGGAAATAATGTGCCACTGAACCTGAGAATTAGATTAAAAGGGACGCATGAGTGAATTTCTCAGAAACATCTGGCTGACCACCGATTAAAGGAAGATCTTGGAGCAGGTGGACATGTTGGTCTCATCTAGTCATGTTTATTTATTTATATCTTGCTTTTATTATTTTTTACAAACAACCCAAGGCAGTGAAGATATCCAAACACATCTTCCTCTTTCCTATTTTCCCCCGCAACAACTCTGAGGAGGGCTGGGCTAAGAGAGAGGGACTGGACCAAAGTCACCCAGCTGGTTTTCAAGGCTAAAGTAGAACTAGAACTCATAATCTCCTGGTGATTGGTCCAAAGTCACCCACTTGGCTTTCCTGCCTAAGGCAAGACTAGAACTCACTGTATCCTGGTGATTAGCCCAAAACTGGTCAGCTGGCTTTCATGACTAAGGTGGGATTTGAACTCACAGTCTCCTGCTTTCTAGCCTGGTGCTTTAACCAGTAGGAAAAACCCTCCCCAATGTTATTCATGCATCTCCCGCTTGTACGATGTTCAGGAAGCTATAAAAACCTGTTGGTTCTCCTAGGCTTGGAACGGCATGGTTTCCAGGCCCGTTTTAGTTACGCTTGGTTTACAATCAGGTGTTTTGTTCTTCTGCCCAGTCACAATTTCTTTTTCTATATTATTGTTTCTCTTTTTATCTCTAAACTCTCAGGAGTTTCCAAAGAGTTGGCTGACCTTGAAACGGGTGGATAATTAAATAAAAATAAATCCCTGCCCTTGGATATTTTTCTGCAGGACTACGTTCCGAAAATAACTCTACAGAGTGGCTAGTTGGGGGAGGGAAGCTGTTAGAAATGTAAAAATGAACTTTAGAAGAAACAAACATTCATCTACTTTCTGGGTACCTTTCTTCTGCCCACCTCCCAGGTGACCGAAATAACGCCTCTTCGGGAAAACTCTTGCGTGTCCTTCAACTTGAATGTCACCAGAGAGGTGATCCACAAATCTTCGGCCATCATCAACGAAGTGGGCCTGGCCAACGACTCACTTCTATACAAGTTCATTGAGCTGAAAGGGAAGCCCGGGGACAGCTTGACCAAATACACCTTGCATTTCTTCGGAAACCGTAACCGGCCTTACAACAGCATCCACCTGCAAGGCAGATTTGGAAGCGAGGGTCTTTTTGTCGTCATGCCAGGACAAGCGTCGCAAAGGGATCAGACTCAGGGTAGGTTGCTGGACATAATAATAAGCTCTTCCCAGAAGACCCAAAAGGTGCTTATTTTTTTCCAAAAGGCAACTGGACTTTCTGGTTTTGCTTTTGAAGACGTTTCAGCTTCTCATCCAAGAAGCTTCTTCAGCTCTGAGAGGATGGTGGGGGACTGGAAGGATTTATATTCCTTGCGAACAACAAGTTCATTTGCATCCTTTTAGAGGGTCGTTGAGGCCACTTGGAGGTTTATCTGTGTTCTCAGAGTCATCTGAGTTGGTGCTCCTGGTTCCTGTAGTCTGCATTTATTTTCCCCCTCTGGAAATCCATTCCTACTCCCACACCATTCAAAGGGTGTTCATCCCAAATTGTATAGTTAAAAGTCTGTAGAGATTCTCAGTCCTCCAGGTCATGATTATCCCAAAGGTGCTTTTTCAGGAGGCAACTGCTTTCTTCTTCTTGTTGTTTTTTGAAGACATTTCGCTTCTCATCCAAGAAGCTTCCTCAGCTCTGACAGGATGGTGGGGAATGGAAGGATTTATATTCCTTGCAGACAGCAAAGATCATTTGCGTCCTTTTAGAGGGTCATTGAGGCCACTTGGAGGTTTATCACTGTCTTCAATTGGCGTTGAGTCATGCTGGCCACATGACCAGTGCCTTCAGACAGCACTGGCTCTTCGGCTTTGAAACGGAGATGAGCACCGCCCCCTAGAGTCGGGAATGACTAGCACATATGTGCAAGGGGAACCTTTAACTTTATGAGATTGATATATGTATTTATATATGAGTTTTTAATCTTTGTAAGCTGCCTGGAGTCACTTAAGAGTGAATTGGGCGGTTATGTACATTTTTTTAAATAAATACTTTACTGCTTTTTTTTTTTTTTAAATGCGGGTCCTTCATTAAACTTTATCCCATTTCTTTCCAGAGCAGTTGGTGATGCCCACTCTCTGGAATCACCCATTCCCGAAGCAGGAGACCTTAACTGTAGCCCTATTCAGCCGTAAAGCACAACTTCCATATGGCACTCTAAATATTGCCGAGAAACTAGAAGACAGTTTGACGTGGAACCCTGGGGCGGTCTTTCAAATACCCTCTATGCCTGGGAAAAGAGAAAGGTGAGCATCTTGTATACCTACAGAGCAGGGGTGAAATCTAAAAATTTTCCCTACCGGTTCTGTGGGCGTGGCTTAATTGGCGGGTGTGGCTTGGTGGTCAGGTGACTGAATGGGTATGGTCAATAATAATAAATAATAAAAATAATAAAGTATACAAAACTTGGGAGGCACTGGTCTACCTTATTTAAAAATAGAGGGCCCCGTCTACCAATTGCCTTTTACTGAGAGGCACTGGTCTACCAAGTGTCTTTTTTTGGCAGGCACCGGTCTACCTTCTTTAAAAATAGAGGCCCCGGTCTACTAGCTGCCTACAGCGCTGAAGTGCCAGGCTGTTTCAGCTATATCACCACTGAGAGCTTCAGGGACAGAGAAGAGGAACAGTGAGGCTGGGCAGGGATTTTTGCTACCGGTTCTCCGAACTACCTGCCCCCATCGCTACCGGACTACACGATCCAGTCCGAAGTGGGAGCATTTCACCCCTGCTACAGAGCCTTGTTACTTCTACTCCTATTCTGTATTTCTTTCTGTAAAAACTAGGGACGGTCCCTTCTGAGATTTTGCCACGCCCACATTTCTTTTGTGGGCTGGTTGCCTCTTATGCAACTATTGTCTGCGGCTCTTCCTCCTCCTCCCAAGATCATTCTCACATGCCGTTAAAGGTAAAGTTAAGATAAACATTATCCCCAATCCAGTTGTGTCCAATTGTACAGGTGGTACTCATCTCTGTTTCCTAGCCAAGGGAATCAGCATTGTCTGAAGAAATTTCCGGGGTCATGTGGCCAGCACAACAACCATACTTTTCAGAGTATAAGAAGCTCTGGAATATAAGGTTTTGTACTCCAGAGCTTCTAATACTCTGAAAAGTTTTTGGGAAGGAAAATATATTAAAAAATTCTGCCTCTGCCTACTAGCATCTATGGATATTCATCTGGCTAGTGTCCTGTCAGTGTGTGAGAGAGTTGAGGGTTGTTTGGAAACTGAAACAGTATTTGCTGTGTGAGCAACAAGGATACAGAAAGAAGCCTGGGTGTGGCTTAGCTCAACTGTTCTGTGCTAAAGCCAGAGGTGGGTTTCAGCAGGTTCTGATCAGTTCTGGAGGACTGATAGTGGAAATTTTGAGTAGTTTGGAGAATCGGTAGTAAAAACTCTGACTGGCCCCGCCCCCATCTATTCTCTGCCTCCGAAGTCCCAGCTGATCGGGAGGAAATGGGGATTTTGCAGTATCCTTCCCCTGGAGTGGGGAGGGAATGGAGATTTTGCAGTATCCTTCCCCTGGAGTGGGGAGGGAATGGAAATTTTACAGCATCCTTCCCCTGACCATGCCCACCAAACCACACCCACCAACCCATGCCACGCCCACAAACCCACACCCACAGAACCGGTAGAAAAAAAAATTGAAACCCACCACTGATTAAAGCTGCATGCTGTGCTGATCTCTGAAATGAAAACTGAAACTGAAACTCCTCTCCTCGGCTTGTGTTTAGCTTGTATTTACTACCATGTTGGAAAGCCTGCATTTGGTATTGTATATTTACTTCATGTGTGTATATAAAGAGAAGTTATTGAATCCTGCTGAATCAGTTACTTGTGGGTGCTTTCTGGATGTGATTGCTGCTGCAAACTCTGACACGTCCTTGCAGCAAATAGCAAACAGCCAAGTCAGCTTCAGCAATTATTGCAGCCTTATTCAGCAAGAGCAGCTGATTGGCGGGTGGATCGGCCTCCCGGAATATCCACAATCAGCTGTTCCAGGCTGCAGGGATTGCCACAGACCATCGACTCCTCCGTGCCTCGCGTTTTTGGCTACATTCGGTGTCTAAGACACACCCAAATTTTCACCCTCTTTTAGGGGGGAAAAAGTGCGTCTTATACTTTGAAAAATACGGTATATATTCTGAGGTGCACGGAATACTGTTATTGTCCCACTGAAATGGTACCTGTTTATCTACTCGCATTTGCTTGCTTTCGAACTGCTAGGTGGGCAGGAGCTGGGCCAGAATAGGGGGTCACTCGATCACACGGTGCTTGGGTCTCGAACTGCCAACCTTCCGGTCTATAAGCCTAGTGTCTTAACTGCAACTATTGAAATTGTTTCCTAGAACCATCCTTGTGATATCTGCCTGTAAATGTTTGGTCTACATGTAATGTTTTCCTTGCTACAAATGTTTTGTGTTTGCGTTTTTGCAGAATCTGGTCATTGAGTTACTGCCCTTTTTGCAAAGAAACCTTTCTCTTCTCCAACCCCACCCCAGGCTTGGAGAACAGCTGTCCTCAAGAGTCTCTGTCCTTGGATCTTGGGATGTGCCTATGGACACTCAGTAAGTACCGTATTTGTCAGATTATAAGACATACCTAAATTTAGAAGAGGAAAACAACAAAAAATGTTTTTGGCCTCTGCACGCCCCATTGTCAGCTTGTTTTTGAGGCTTTTTTCAGCCCATTTTTAAGGCTTTTTTTCAGCCCATTTTCGGGGCTTTTATTGCCCCATTTTCGAGGCTTTACTTGGTCAATTTTTGAGGCTTTTTTCAGCCTGTTTTCAAGGCTTTTGAAAAAATGGGCCAAAAAAGGCCTCGAAATCAGAACGCATTGTCCCTTGCTGCCTTCTCAGTGATGAAATCCAAAATTTTTTTACTACCGGTTCTGTGGGCATGGCTTAGTGGGCGTGGTGTGGCTTGGTGGGCGTGGCAAGGGAAGGATCCTTCAAAATTCCCATTCCCTCCCCACTCCTGGGAGAAGGATACTGGAAAATCCCCATTCCCTCTCCACTCCTGGGAGAAGGATACTTCAAAATTCCTATTTCCTCCCCACTGCTGGGAGAAGGATACTGGAAAATCCCCATTCCCTCTCCACTCCTGGGCGAAGGATACTGGAAAATTCCCATTCCCTCTCCACTCCTAGGAGAAGGATACTGAAAAATCCCCATTCCCTCTCCACTCCTGGGAGAAGGATACTGGAAAATCCCCATTCCCTCTCCACTCCTGGGAGAAGGATACTTCAAAATTCCTATTCCCTCCCCACTGCTGGGAGAAGGATACTGGAAAATCCCATTCCTCTCCACTCCTGGGAGAAGGATACTGGAAAATCCCCATTCCCTCTCCACTCCTGGGAGAAGGATACTTCAAAATTCCTATTCCCTCCCCACTGCTGGGAGAAGGATACTGGAAAATCCCCATTCCCTCTCCACTCCTGGGAGAAGGATACTGCAAAATCCCCATTCCCACCTCACTCTGGGGCCAGCCAGAGGTGGCATTTGCTGGTTCTCCAAACTACTCAAAATTTCCGCTACCGGTTCTCCAGAACCTGTCAGAACCTGCTGGATTTCACCCCCTGCCTGCTTCTTGGAGTTGAGGAACACTGACTGGCTCAGAGTTGCCCAATTTCATGACCAAAGTGGGATTAGGACTCATGATCTCCCATTCTCTAGCTTGGTGCTCTCACCGCTACACCAAGATTGTTTTTTAAATACGTGTTTAATGTATGGTTTTTACATTGTTCTTTATTTTTATGTATAAATGTTGTATGTTGCACCAGAATCAGGTGCTTAAGATGGCTGCTCTTCTCTTGGTAGACTGTTCCTTCTGGCTTCAAAATCCACAGCTGCAAGCTCACTTCCAGCAGATGCTAGTGAGATCCATGGAAGACAGCTGTTTGTGTGCTCTCTCTCTGTGCGCTCTGCAAGGTTTGTGTCCGACACAACTGTTTTAAAAATAGTGGAATATTGATTGATATTGCTTCTTGATCCTCCAGGGATAATACATTCATGCCGGAAAAGTCACAGCTAGTGTAAATAACCTTATTGCTTTCAATCTGCACCTCTGTTTGTGAATTTTTCGAGCTAAGATTTTATTTATTTATTTACTTATTTATTATTCACAACAGTATATATAAGCATAAGCATGAAATAACTATACGAATTGGATACAATCAAAGGCAACATTAGGACAGGAACGGTAGGCACGCTGGTGCTCTTATGCACGCCCCTTACAGACCTCTTAGGAATGGGGTGAGGTCAATAGTAGATAGTCTTTGGTTAAAGCTTTGGGGATTTTGGGAAGAGACCACAGAGTCAGGTAGTGCATTCCAGGCATTAACAACTCTGTTACTGAAGTCATATTTTCTGCAATCAAGATTGGAGCGGTTCACATTAAGCTTAAATCTATTGTGTGCTCGTGTATTGTTGCGATTGAAGCTGAAATAGTCTTCAACAGGAAGGACATTGTAACAGATGATTCTATGAGTTAAACTCAGGTCATGTCGAAGATGGGGACTCTGTGGTGGCCCAGATTTTAATATATATTTGTGTCCATCGTTCCCTGCCAGAAAAGCCAAATGATCAGCTACTATCTAACAGTTTTTGGTTTTAAGCAGGGATGCAGAAACTGGTCTCCCTAAACAGACTAAATTGCGGTGTGCCCAGAGCTCCTATAAAAATTGCCCATTATCACATTGTGTAATTTTTAATGAGAAAGGAGAAATTATTCTCTGTATGGGGAATGACTATATTGCCAGTGTTTTTCATTCACTTTTAAATTGTGTAGCAATTTGGCAATCAAGATAAAGGTTTCCCCTTTCCAGACGTGTCTAATTCTAGGGCACAGTGGTCATCTCTGTTTCCTAGCCAAGGCGGCCAGCGTTGTCTGAAGATGTTTTGGTGGTCATGTGGCCAACATGACTACACACCAAAGGTACATGGAAAGCTGTTACGCTGTTTCCCCTGAAAATAAGACCTAACCGGAAAATAAGTCCTAGCTAATTTTTCAAGATGCTCATAATATAAGCCCTACCCCCAAAATAAGCCCCAGTTAAGATTGTCAGCCAGATGGGTGCATTTAGTACCATATTTTCCCCAAAATAAGACCTAACCAGAAAATAAGCCCTTATGGGTCTTTTGGAGCAAAAATTAATATAAAATCAGATCTTATTTTTGGGGAAACGCGCTACTTTCCCATGAAGTGGTACCTATTTATTTACTCGCTTTTGCATGCTTTAGAACTGCTAGGTGGGCAGGAACTGGGACAAGTAATTGTAACTCATCCCATTGTGCGGTGCTTGGGTGTTGAACCCAGTCTATCAGCCTTCCAGCTGACAAGCTCAGCATCTTTAACCACTGAGCCATCACACACTACATCAGTTTAATTGGGCCATCACGTGTGAGTCTGATCTTTCAAACCTGACTAGCTATCCATCTTTCTTGCCTTTTCTGCAGAACTGAATTTCACCTGCTCTGATACCACATTGAAACTGTCCGGTCGGATGCTGGCCACATCACTGGAAGAGCGGGAGCTCCTTATCCAATGGCAACAGAAATTCTCCTTAAATTCCCATCCATTTTCTGTGGATGGGATATTCCTCAGAACTAATGCACCCTGCGCATCTTCTAGTGAAGTGGTACCAATATCTAAAGGTGAGCTAGCCAGGTAGTGACTAGAGGTGGGTTTCGCATAATTTTACCACCGGTTCGCCCAGCACCTGAAATGTTCGCGCATCACAAAACACAGCAATTTGCTTGCACGTGCTGTCCACACATGTGTGCGACGTCAAACAACACAGCAATTTGCTTGTGCGTGCCATCCACACATGCATGCAGCATCAAAAACACAATGGTATAGGACAGGATTGCATCTGGGTAGGTGGGGACAGGGGACCCGAACTGTTCTGAACCACCACCTCTAGTAGGGACCAAAAATTTGGTGGCTACAATCCTAATTAATCATTTATTTTTATGGATTTTTTTCGGTGTAAATTTTATAGAGAAAAATCCCGAGGATCAAATTATGAATGGTCTTTTTTTTTTTTTTGCAATGCTCTGAATTGAAAATAAACTGTCATGCAATTTAGATAAGCTAGATTTAGAAACCTCGTGACTGTTAAAATACATGGCATTTTATTCTGTACCAAAATTATTCCTTCAGAAATGAGTTAGTCACACCAAGCAATATTCTGAAGAGCTCAGTATGTATACCAAAAAACGTTCCAATTTATTGGAACTTCGGTGTTATGACTGATTATCAGTTTTACTTTGGGGGATTCAAAGCTCCCAAGAGTATTTTCTTGTTTTGGGCACACTAGTCGGACAGTTGACATTGATTCCATAAACCATTAAAAGGAAGTCTGGATGAGTTAGCCCTTATATTAATAATACCTTTTCCCTCTTTTTGTTTATTGCATATAAAAAGTCCATTTCTAAATAAACCGTGTGTTGTTTGCGTACAAATAATTTTAGGAACTAATAATAATATATTTTCCTCTTTTTTTCCACAGCTTCATTTCAAGGCTGGGAAATTGCTTTTTTGGTCTTGGGTTCCATTTTGCTCATAGCGCTGTTGATTGGTGGAATTGTCTATTGTATAAAAAGGTAAAAAAAGAAAAGAAAAGAAAGCTGCTTTTGGGATTTGTGCTAAAGCCAAATCTAGGAACCAAAAGATGGTTTGGTTCCTAGAACCTAACAACATTGATCCAGTAGGAACCTGACTCCATCATCCTGTAGGGGTATCTTTGCCCAATCCGGTACCCATTTAATGGACTGGGTAATACAGGTATTCCTTGACATACAACCATTCCTTTAATAACTGTTGGGACTCGGTATAATAGCATTGAAAAAGTGATTTATGACCGTTTTTCACACTTACAACCATTGCATCCCCATGATCACATGATCAAAATTCAGATGCTTCACAAGAGGCATGTACCGTATTTTTCCAACTATAAGATGCACCTGACTATAAAGATGGACCTAAATTTAGAAGAGGAAAACAATAACAAAAAAAGTTTTTGGCCTCCCTTTTTTGGTTCCAGCTTCCTTGATGCTTTTGCTAACTTTTCTTGTGTGTGTTTTTGCCTATTGTGGCCCCAATATCTAAAAATTTACAAACATTAAAATATGCATTAGCAGTTCTTTCTCTTTCCAAAAGTATAACCTCTATCAGGTTTGATGGGGAAATGCTTGCATATTTCTAAGAAGAAATATATGCAAATATAATTATCACCTATACAACATGCTATTGTATAGAGAGCATATCTTTCTAGCATGCTGCTATGTACTTTATGCTGAAGATTAAAAGCTATAGAAAAGTAAGGGCATCTATAGCGGCTGGAACATAGAATTGTTTATTTTACTATGATTTGTTGAGTAACCAGGCCAAATATAAGCTAAGCCATTGATTAACCACATATTTTTTTTGTGTGTTTTTGCATTCTTAAAAGGCAGATTTCAGATTTCAACATGTCCCTGCTTGCTTTGAACTAAAATGTGCTCAGCTTCCTTAACTCTGTTACTGAGGACTGAGGACAGCTGGTGACTTCATGCATTAAAAAACAGAACGCAGAGATCAGTTCCAATTATGCCCCTGGCATCTATACAGGCAGTTCTTGACTTACAACCACAACATTTCCATTGCTAAGCAAGGCGGTTGTTAAGCGAGTTTGGCCATTTTGCCATCTTTTTTGACACAGCTGTTCAGCAAATCACTGCAGTCGTTAAGTGAACCGTGCGGTCGTTAAACAGATCCGGCTTCCCCCATTGACTTTTCTTGTCGGAAGCTGGCTGGGAAGGTTACCAATAGTGATCGCTTGAACCCGGGACAGTGCAGACGTCATAAATATATGCCAGTTGCCAAGTGCCCAAATTTTGATCATATGACCATAGGGAGGCTACAATGGTCATCAGTCATTTTTTTTCCAATCCCATTGTAACTTTGGATAGTCACTAAACGAATGGTTATAAGTTGAGGACTACCAATATGAATGTTTTGTTCTAAGAGAGTGTATTTTTTCAACCTTGGCAACTTGAAGGTATTGTATGTGCTCATCAATTCCCTGGGGGATTCTGGGAATTGAAGTCCAGACAATCTTAAACTTAAAAGACTGTTCTAGGATGATGGTTAGACTTCTTAACCATCTCTGGTTAGGACCCCTGCTGGCACAGTGATTAGAAGGCAGTATTGCAGGCAAACTCTGCCCATTGCCAGCAGTTCGATCTTGACCAGCTCAAAGTTGACTCAGGCTTCCATCCTTCTGAGGTTGGTAAAATGAAGACCCAGATTGTTGGTGGGAAAATGATGACTTTGTAAACCGCTGAATGAGTTCTGTAACCTGCTTTTGGGTGGTATATAAGTCTAAGTGCTATTGCAATTGCCATGAAAAGAAGGACTAAGGGTTACATGATAGCAGTGTTCCAATATCTTAGGGGCTGCCACAAAGAAGACAGGGTCAAGCTATTCTCCAAAGCACCTGAAGGCAGGACAAGAAACAATGGGTGGAAACTAATTAAGGAGAGAAGCAACTTAGAACTAAGGAGAAATTTCCTGACAGTTAGAACAATTAATCAGTGGAACAACTTGCCTCCAGAAGTGTGAATGCTACAACACTGGAAGTTTTTAAGAAGATGTTGGACAACCATTTGTCTGAAATGGAATAGGGTTTGCTGCCTGAGCAGGGGGTGGACTAGAAGACCTCCAAGGTCCCTTATGTTATTCTGTGATTCTATCTCTGTGCTTTCTGTTATGATAAGCAGAGCAGAAGCAGCCTGCTTCAATCCTCTCCCCGTCTCATTAAGCAAATAAAAGTCGGGCTACTCTCCTAACCTATTTCCTTCTGGGTTTTTCAGACCGCAAAATTACAACAACATTGAACTGAACGATCGCTGCGAGATTATTTCAGACATCTGATTCTACCAGGAAGTGCCTCCATAAAAAAAAAAGGCTATTTATGGATCTACTGTAATGAAGAGGTAAATCTCAGAACGTTCCAGCCAGCTGACCGCAGTGTAAACAGATCAAATTCCTGGAGTATTTATTTTGAGAATGATGTTTTTCTGTGCGTGAGAAAACCTACCCCTTTGTTTCTACAAGCATCTCTCACTGCCAGGCTGGGTGAAAAATTGGTGGGGTGGAACAAGATATTTTCCCCACCCACCATAAAAAATATAATAATAAATGTGTAGCCAAAGCGATTACTTCCTCCCCCTAATTTGTCAGTGGGGGCAAAGTGCTTTGCTCATCACAATCAGAGAAAGAGAAAGGGGAAGAGAGAGAGAAAGAGAGAGAGAAAGAAAAAAAGAAAAGAGAGAAAGAGAGAGAGGGAAAAAAGAAGAGAGAGAGAGAAAAACAACAACAGAGAAGCAAGAAAGCCTTGGATTCCGTTCTAATAAATACAGAATTTTTTTCTCAGAGTGGAAAGGAGTAGACGGAGAATTGCTCAAGTTACCTCACCTACATGGATTGTCAATTAGATCTAAAGTGACTTCGCTGCTCCTAAGGAATGGACTGTCTTAGTTGTAATCAGGTGGGTTTCAGCAGGTTCTGACCAGTTCTGGAGAACTGGTAGCGGAAATTTTGAGTAGTTCGGAGAACCGGTAAATACTACCTCTTACTGGCCCCATCCACATCTATTCTCTGCCTCCCAAGTCCCAGCTGATCGGGAGGAAATGGGGATTTTGCAGTAAACTTCCCCTGGATTAGGGAGGGAATGGAGATTTTATAGTATCTTTTTCCTGGAGTGGGATGGGAATGGTATCCTTCCCCTGCCACGCCCACCAAGCCATGCCCACCAAGCCATGCCACAGCCACCAAGCAACACCCACAGAACTGGTAGTAAAAAAATTTGAAACCCACCACTGGTTGTGATGTGTGGTGCCACTGACAATGAACGCCTCAAGTGTGTTTGTGAAAGGGGACCTTTTTCAGGGGAAGGTGCCTGCTTTCCAGGCAGAGAAAGTCTCAGGTTCATTTCCTAGTTCAGGAAACAGGAAAGATCAGTTGAAAACAAACATTTTCGCAAAGCCGTCGGTTCAGTTGACATTTTAAAGCTGCGGGCAAGAAGGTAACTGGACCCCTATGCTCACCTCCCTATGCTCACCTCCCATTTTCTAAGCCAGAGAAGTCAGTACCTAAGCCAAAGGAAAAGAAATTAAAAAAAAAGAGGTCACCCTTGTCTAAACACTCCACTTTCCCCAGAAGGAAACTCAGGAATTTGTATATAAACCGTCGTTTGTAGTTTCACCTTGCTTGTGTAGCTGTACCAACTCTGTAGCCTTGAATTTCTTGCTCGCCGCCAGAAGGCCACAGCAAAAATTAAAACCCAAAGCAATGACACAAACAGAAGGTGGTATAAATCGTGAAGGTCCCTGGGGGAAAGCCCAAATTCAGTATCCTCTGAAATGTGCTGTCTCAGAGCCAGCTTCTCACACCTCTGCAGATGTGAATAGGGGGTCCTTAGTGCTCCCTGAACTTGACTGTATTCTTGCAGCTGTTTCATTACCCAGCTAGATAACAGCATCAATGCTAGAAGGGTTTGCCCTTGTAGCATTGATGATGTTACTTAGTTCGGTAATGAGACTTAGTCTAACGGGTAGGTGTGACATTTGCTTTCAGGCACACTTGATTTAACAGGCTTTGTAAAAGCTGCAAATTTTTTTTGGATCGACTTTTAATCAGCTACTGCCCTCTGCTGATCCTCTAACATTGCAGCAATTGCTAATTAAATTAACCAACCATGTACAATATTTTTTGCTCATCCCATCCGTATACAATATTATTGTAGAACAGGGGTCTCCAAACTCGGCAACTTGAAGACTTGTGGACTTCAACCCCCAGAGTTCCTCAGGCAGGATGGGGAGAGAGGGGCGGGTTGTTGCCAGGTTTGCCAAGTTGTAAGGTTTGGAGACCCCTGCTGCAGAAATAAGAAAGAAGACCTTGACAGCAGCATTGGCTCAGTGACTTAATGATGCTAGAGATGGTCTCAGCTCGGGCGATTGGAGCCCTAGTTCTGCCTACCACCATCCTACATTTTTTCCATTTTTTAAAAATCACACTGTCTTCTTGGTTTTTCCAGTTCTGGCATTCAGGAAGTTATGAAATAAATGTTTAATTGCTTATTTGCTCTTCTTTGTCCTCTGATCACCGAGATCTTATGATGTTTGTTTTTGCTGTCCTTAGGCTGGAAATTTACCAGTATTTATCTTGTTTATGGTTGATTGTATTTTATTCTGTTGTGAGCCACAGGGAGTCAGAATGACCGGGTGGCATTATGAATGGACAGAAAAATAAATAAAATAAAAAGTTGGGAGTCCAAATGCAGCTGATTTTTTCATTGCTGAGACCTATCAAGAGATCTAAAGTTTCTTTTTCTGACAATAAGTTTAGAGGAGTTCCCCCTCTCACTTTTTCAACTTTTGTTGGAGATAGATGGCTTGGCCTTCAGCTGTCCCTGTCACAATTAAAGCAGGGCTCCTATACAAATGGGGGAATACCTTAGCTTTGCCACCCTAGTTATGCTAAACAAGTGAGACCTTCAGCACTAGGCAGCTGTCAACTAGATGCACATATGTGTGGCTGACTCTTTTAAGGAAGAGATAATATTCATCCTTGCACTACAGCTACTTCTCGACTTACAACATTTGTTTAGCCACCATTCAAGGTTACTATGGCACTGAAAAAAAGTGACTTATGACCAGTAAATAAAGGAGTGTGGGGTTCACACAACATGCTTCATCACAAAGTAGTATACTTATTCACATATAACAATCGTATGTGAATAAGCCATTTTGGGTAGTGGTTAAAGCACCAGGCTAAAAACCAGGTGATAGTGAGTTCTAGTCCTGCTTTAGGCATGAAGCCAGCTGGGTTCATCTGGAAAATGCTGTGGTGCCAGTACCATATGATCTGCCACATCTGGAATCTGCTGTGATGCTGGCATGGTCTTCTGCTACATCTGGAACTTTCCTGGATGCTAGCAGTCTTCTGCAACACCTGGAACCTGCAGTCTTAGCAGTCTCCCAAAACATCTGGAACCTACTGTAAGCTAGCATGGTTTTCTGCAAAATCTAGAACTGCTGCGGTGCTAAACCCTTTCATTTCCCAATTTGATCCACCCTCTCCCCGAAAAGATGGCACGTGCTATGTATTACAACTCCCATGACTCCAAACCATGGGAGTTGATCACAGTTGTGGTTCAACCCCCATTGGGCGACGTTCGGTTGTTTGCAAAAAGAAAAAAAAGTGGAGGGTATTGGGTGGCTGTTGTTGTTTTTTTGCAACTTAGAATAACTTTATTGTCAATTTGAATGTACACTAGTTGGCATACATTAAAATGAAATTTCGTTGCATACAGCTCTCAAAGCGTCTCCATCTCTAATAACACACTGATTGATCTCGTGGTTTTGCATCCACTCGTGCCTGCAAATCTAGCTTTCTTGGCGTTCCCGCCAACAGCAAAATTCGCGGGTCTGGCCCTTTAAAAAAAAAAACCAAATGGGAGGAGCCGTAACCTTGGAGACAGAGGCGTCTAAGGATTCCAGCTCCCTCTCCCTTGTCGCCGTCTTGACGCCATCCGCCTGCGCCCAGCTCTAGCGGAAGGCGGCAAACGACGTCACCGCGAGCGCGACGGAGGAGCAACTGGCGATCTCTGAGGATGTAAGTAGCGGAGAGGCGCTAATCCGTCGCCATCTGGCTCGGGGACGGCCGTGAGGGCGCCGGGAAGCGGTTCGCCGAGCCGCCGAGGGGCTTCTCAGCAGGGTCGGCCTGGTGGAGGAGAGTCAGCCCGCTTCGGGAGCGCGGGAGGCCCGGGACGGAAAGTGGGGAGGGGAGGCTCCTCTGAATCCGGAGGACGGGGCGGCGTGCGGGTGGGTGACGTAGAAACGAGCTGGCCCCGCCCCCTTTTGGCCTCTTGCTCAAAGCAAGTTCCTGGGGGGGGCCCTGAAAGAGCTGCTCCCCTCTTTTTTCGGGGGTGGGGGAGAGGGAAAGGGGCTGGATTCCCCAATGATCCATTGTAGATCTCCAAAGTAATTTCTTGCACCACTTGCAAGGCAAACGGTGCCCTGTAAGGTTTTGCATGGTTTCCTGTTCCTATTGCAAGAAAGAAAGAAAGAAATCTGATTTATTCCACTTTTTTTTTGAAGCAGGGAGACGCTGTTCTATGCCCCCGCTTCGATTTATTTTTTTAAAGTTGCATTATGCGCCCCTTCAATCCAGTTGGATTCTGCGTGGTTTTCCGGGTTGCCTGCAATAATAAGGCGGCGTGAATGATACGGAGATATAAAATGATACGCCGGGGTAATCAAACTCAGGTCTTGCATTGGGTGCAAGATCCAACTGGTCCGCCAACTTTCCTAAAAGGCCAGATGGGTATGGGATAGATAATCTGGGATTCAGAATAAAATCTTACGGAAGTGCTTCGTTTTGGGACTTGTATTCCTTCCACAGTTAAGGGAAATAGAGATAGTGGCGGAGCGTTTGATACACGGGTTGAAAAATAAAGCTAGGATAGAGAGAGTAGCAGTGAGATAAAGCAAATGTGATCTGGGTGGTTTTTTAATCCTGCAATAAGAAAATACCTTGTTCCATCTCTTAAAAAATAATTAAATTGCAGGTTTGTTTATACGCCAATAGGGTATCATAACAGACTCTTAATGTATGCCTTCCAGATGAAATGAGTGCTTATAGCATTCCAAACAAACATATTTCAGTATCTAAATAGTCAAAATAATCTCATAATGCTTGTTGTGGCCCCGATACTAGTAGTACAAATTTAGCAGTTCTTTCTCTTTGCAAAAGCCTGACCCCAGTCAGGTTTGCTGGAGAAATGCTTGCATATATTTAAGTAGAAATATATGCAAATACAATTATCACCTATACAATATACGAGTATATCTTTTAGCATGCTGCTATCTACTTTATACTGAAGATTAAAAGCTATTGAAAAGCAATGGCATCTATAACAGCTAGAACACAGTGCAGAATTGTTTTACCGATGATTTGTTGAACAACCTGGCCTGGCTCACATGTAAAATGAAGCCATTAACCACAAATCATTCTTGGTTGGATCACATTTATCCCAAGTAGGGGCTGTAAGTCTGGAAGCTTTGCCCCCCCACAATTTTATTCATGCTTAATTTTATTTATATTTCTATTTAATTTTTAATTTAATTTCATATTTAAAGATCCCATCTGTATTTGTATCAGAAGCTCCTACAAAGCTAACCAAAGAATGCTTCTGGGTTGAAATCCCATAGGTGCTTTTTCAGGAGGCAACTGGACTTTTCTTGGTTTTCTTTTTCTTTTGAAGACATTTCACTTCGAAACCAAGAAGCTTCTTCAGCTCTGACTGGATGGTGGGGAAGGGAAGGATTTATATTCCTCATTGATGTTCCATTCCCTGCTATCCTGTCAGAGCTGAAGAAGCTTCTTGGATGAGAAGCGAAATGACTTCAAAGGAAAAAAAAAACCAAGAAAGTCCAGTTGCCTCCTGAAAAAGCACCTTTGGGGCAACCATGACCTGGATGATGGAGAACCTTTACAGACTTCTGGGTTGAAAGGATTGGCAGGTGACAACACTGTTGCCCAGGAGATGCCAGAATGCCAAAAATTACGTAGTCTTCGAGGAACCTTTCATGTGCCCCCCCTCCCCCAATTTAAAGATACAGTTCTGTGAAATCTCTAGACAGGAAAACCTGTTTACGATGGTGGCGAAAAACCTGCGTTCTTTCTTTGTTTAGTATTAGAGGGCCTTCTAAGATATTCAAATACAGTTATCTTGTAAAATGCAATGTAGATCAGTGTTTCTCATCTGAGCAAGTTTAATTTGTGTGGACTTCAGCTCCCAGAATTCTCCAGCCAACCAGCTCCCAGAATTCTCCAGTCCACACAGATTAAAACTACTCAGATTGGAGACACTGGTTTAGATGTTCAGCAGGTGCCATTTTCAGCCAGGTGTAATTTGCTGTTACGTCCACCTAGTGCTTTGGGGACTACAGGGCTTTGCATAAAATATTTGCTTCGTATTACCTGCCGTTCTTATCAAGTAGGATTTTTTCCTCCTCCACTTCTGCCTATATGTTAATTGTCTCTCAATGCTTTTATCTTGTCACTAGGCTGCTCTCTGGAGCTTCTTGCACTCGCTTAGGGATCCGTTAGAAGTAAGCTTTCAGATAAGTGAGGCCCCCCGCAGAGCTGCTTTGGGACTCGGAAGGGGAAAATGGAACTGTCAGGAATGAAAAAGAAGAGTTTGCTAGCCATCAAAGAAAATAATAAAAAGTCCAGCACTAGGTAACCACTGTCTGAATTTTCAAGAGCCTAAATTCTCCCAGGAGCTGGAGGGGAGGGGGATGGGAGGGAGGGGGAGAGAGCTTCGCAGCCTACTAGGACTTTCCTAGTAGGAGAGCATGCGTACAGACAGTACTCGACTTAACGACCACAGCTGAGCCCAACACTTCTGTTGCTTAAGCGAGGCAGTTAAGTGAGTTTTGCCCCATTTTACGGCCTTTCTTGCCACGGTGGTTAAGCGAATCACTGCAATTGTTAAGTTAGTAACACCGTTGTCGAGTGGCTTCCTCGCTGACTTTTGCTTGTGAGAAGGGTCACAAGAGATATGTTCACCTTATCCTGAGACGTTGCAACTGTCATAAATAGGAGTCAGTTGCTAAGCTGTCCAAATTTTGACCGTGTGACCCTGAGGATGCCACAATGGACCTAAGTGTGAAAAAGGGTCATAAGTCCCTCCCCTTTCCCGCCCCCAAATTTTTCACTGTAACTTTGAACGGTCACTAAAAGAACGGTCGAGGACTATCTGTAATTATAGAAATGCTTCTTTGCGCTCTGCCTTTCTTTAAACCTGCTCTATAGAGGCTGGGAAATTTTGTCATGCTTTCGTTGTGGTGCGGTGGCCTAGAGGTGGAGCGCTCGCCTCACAATCAGGAGGCTGTGAGTTCGATCCTAGATGGAGGCAGCTATTTCTCTCTCTGGGCGTGATGAGAATATATGTGCTAAACAAAACTCCGCATTGGTGATAGGAAGGGCATCCGGCTAGTAAACACTCAGCTCCATTCAGTTCACCAGACTCCATCCCGCAAGGGACTATGGCGGCCTTAAAAGGAGATGATCATGCTTTTGTTTGGCCACTGAGGTTGGAAGATAACTCTGGCCTTTCTGTCAAAGGGCACCCTCTCCGTCCAAGCGCAAAGACCGGACCGAAGAAAAATCCAAGGACCGGTCCAAGGACAAACCAGCCACAAAGGAGTCCGGCGACAAGGACCGCGGGCGTGACAAAACCCGCAAAAGGCACAGCGCCTCCAGCGGCAGCAGCAGCACCAGGTAAGTGGAATCCGAGCATCCTTGAAAAAGTGTGAATGGAGGGTCACGTCATCATTGGTTCCCGGGAGCTAGAAACTCACTTCCTGAGGAGTTCTGGTGGGGCAGGCAGAGTTTCAGAGTTTCAAGCTGATCCCCTAACTGGATATGGGATCCCAAGGATGTGAGGGGGCCCATTTCCTGTCTGTATTAACATGGAAAGTAACAGTTTTACTTAGTGCCGTACGTATTTACTTGGTACTATTCGAATATGTTTTATGGTGTAAACTGCACAGAGTCACTTGTTGAGATGGATAGCTGCAGAAATCAACCAACTACTGTATTTTTCAGAGTATAGGACGCACTTCCCCCCTCCCCCCCAAAAGTGGGTGGAAATGTCTGTGCATCTTATACAGCGAATATTGCGGCGGGCGGAGGGGGGTTGGTGCGGCGTGGATCGGCTGTTCTGGAATGGGCTGTGGTGGTGGCGGCAAATGGGTCGCGACTGTGGCAAACGGGCTGCGGCGAACGAGCCAGTTGAATACCGAATGGATGCTGGGAGGCAGATTTTTTTTTTCTTGTTTTCCTCCCCAGAAGCTAGGTGCGTCTTATAGTCTGGAGTGTCTTATAGTCCGAAAAATACGGTAAATTGTCATGTTATGTATTTCCATTCACGGTGGGATGAGGGATTTTGGAGATAGTGAACCAGGGTGGGTCTTCTACTCATCTGGTCTTAGCCTCCCATTCTTTTTATTTTTTTTTATTTTGAATTTATATCCCGCCCTTCTCCGAAGACTCAGGGCGGCTTACACTGTGTTAAGCAATAGTCTTCATCCATTTGTATATTATATACAAAGTCAACTTTTATTGCCCCCACAACAATCTGGGTCCTCATTTTACCTACCTTATAAAGGATGGAAGGCTGAGACAACCTTGGGCCTGGTGGGACTTGAACTTGCAGTAATTGCAAGCAGCTGTGTTAATAACAGACAGACTTAGTCTGTTGAGTCACCAGAGGCCCTTGCTGTAAGGTTTTGATAGAAATGATCCTTTAAAAAAAAAAATTCAATTCCTCTTTCTTTGATATGTGTGCGTGTGGGGTTTATGAGGGCTCCTTTCAAGCATTCTAGATCCCGGGAGTTGATTCTGCTCAGTTCTGGTGATACGTTTTGCTGCTTGTCTTCTGTCAGGTCTCGGTCCAGTTCCACCTCCAGTTCAGGGTCAAGTTCCAGCACTGGATCCAGCAGTGGCTCCAGTTCCTCTTCTGCGTCAAGCCGTTCGGGGAGCTCTAGCACTTCCCGTAGCTCCAGCTCTAGCAGTTCTTCAGGCTCTCCGAGCCCTTCCCGGCGTAGACATGACAATCGGAGACGGTCCCGTTCCAAGTGAGTGGGGATTCCCTGCGGAGGGTGAGGGATGTGATCAATCTGGACTTGGACAAAGAGGCTTAAAGTCGTGGGAGTTGGGGACTAATTTTCACCCATGGCTTTAAATCAGAGGTTCCCAGACTCTTTGGTTCATTGATCCTTTTATGAAGAGTGTCAGATTATTCATAGACACCCCCCCCCATTATTTTAATAGTGATACGAATATTAGCAATAATAATAATGACAACATTGATCTTGGATAGTCTATTAATTCTTGGAGGTGATGTTTAAATCTTTGTATGTGTAATTGTTGAAAATAATAATTGATTACGTTCACCTGAAGTGTCAAGTCACCAACAAAGCGGTATAATGCGGAACATTGTAGACAAAACTCTCATTGTGGCTCAGTTTTGTGTTTGAACACCCCGAATTCCTTACATGATCTAGTAGAATGTAAATGCCATGTTAGAAACATGTTAGGGATGCGGTGGTTCAGTGGCTAAAATGCTGAGCTTGTTGATTGAAAGGTTGGCAGTTCAGCGGTTCGAATCCCTAGTGCTGCATAACGGGTTGAGCTCCCGTTACTTGTCCCAGCTTCTGCCAACCTAGCAGTTCGAAAGCAAGTGAAAAATGCAAGTAGAAAAATAGGGACCACCTTTGGTGGGAAGGGAACAGCATTCCCTGTGCCTTTGGCATTGAGTCATGCCGGCCACATGACCACGGAGACGTCTTTGGACAGCGCTGGCTCTACGGCTTTGAAACTGAGATGAGCACCGCCCCCTAGAGTCGGGAACGACTAGCACATATGTACGAGGGGAACCTTTCCCTTTAAATGCCATGTATTTTTTTTTAATTAACTTTTTCAAAGACCTAAAAATCAGGAATTTGTTAGCACCTTTTATGATTTAACATATTTGATTAAAAGGCAAAGGCTTTCAAAAGATGTAACTTCTTTTATCAGATGCAGTGTGGCCAGACTGATGTAGGGTTTAAACTGGGGTGAGGTAGGCAGGGAGGGGATGATAGTTTGATTTATGCAGATGTAAACACAATGGTTTTTTTAATCACATTGCAATTGTTAATTGATAAGGTACTGGTAATCACATGAATTTGCATAATCAACTGATCTGCTCTCTTTCCCACTTCTTTCCCCATTTTAAATCCTACACCTAATTGCATCTGATGATAAGAGCTGCAGCTCATGAAAACTGGTGCCGTTTAATAAGATTTATTATTATTATTATTTTATTATTTATTAAATTTTTATACCGCCCTTCTCCCAAAGGACTCAGGGCGGTGTACAGCCAAAAGATAAAAAACACAAAAATGTACAATTAAAACGACAATTTAAAATCGAGCATATTAGAAAAAATGGCCAACATTTAAAAGTTTAAAATTATAAACCATATAATAATAAAACCCCAGTTAAAATTTAAAATATTAAAAAATATTTAAAAATATTATGCCAGTCCCGCTTGAATAAATAAGTGCGTTTTCAGCTCACGGCGAAAAGTCCGAAGATCAGGCACTTGACGTAGTCCAGGAGTGATTTATTAATCAGAAGAGATGCTACCAAACTGCTGATGTTTTTTTGCTACCATAGATTTAACACAGCTGTCTTCCTATCATGTCTGAAGATCCAACATTGAAACGTACATCATTCAGACACGCTGTTGTTTAACTTAAACTTAAAACCTACTTATTTCGTCTTGCTGGACTCGCTTAAATTTTAAATTATCAAATTGATTTTATGGGTTTTAAATTTTTTGTAAATTTTAGAGGGTAATATTTTATCTATAAGTAGCCATATCAAATAGATTTTTTAAGGGTTGTTTTTAGTTTTGTATTGTTGTTTTCTTTCTGTATTTTATTCTTGGCTGTACACCGCCCTGAGTCCTTTGGGAGAAGGGCAGTCTATAAATAAAAATATTCTATTCTATTCTATATTCTAAATAGCATGCCTGTCAGTTTCCTCATGCTAGTAAAAAAACTCAGAAGCCATTGTCTTTCAGAGTTCTTTACTAGCATGAGGAAACTGGCACACGATGAGTGCAATTCCAAAACTGAACTTCCGGATTCTTTTCCCAGTTATACAAACCCCAAGAGTCCCACCCCCCTGACCCCTTTGCTGGTCACATGGTCCCACGTTCTCCCAGTTCATTCGAATATCTTCTCGCCACTCTTCCTGCAGATGTGAACACCATCCGACCTTGACCGCTTGAAGAATGTTACCATACCCCTCAACCCCCCTTCTTCCCCTCAGGGGAAAAATGTGGCAGCGTCTGGAACCCTAAAGTCTAGTATGGTTTCCAGGCCTGACAATGCCATTTAAATGGTAACCAGCCATTGGCTTTTACTACAAGGTTGCTCATTGGATAATGATCTCTGTTTTCTCAAAGGTCTAAACCACCCAAGAGAGATGAAAAAGAACGGAAGAGGAGGAGCCCCTCCCCTAAGCCCACCAAAGTTCACGTCGGGAGGCTTACCAGAAATGTCACAAAGGTAATTGCAATCCAGCACTTAACTGGATTCAAAAAGAAGGAAAATAAGACCCTGAAGGAGCAGAATCAAAAGTCGTCATTAATTTGGGAATTTGGAGTCAAATTGTAAAAAAACTCATGAAAACACGAGTATCGTTTCAAGAGGAATAACTCCGGCCTACTCCACTGTTACCTATTCCGTTGGTTCTCCATAGTTTTAAGAGAGGCTTTCTCCCACTTCACATACCCAATGCTGTCCGATGCTTTTCTAATAGTGAACCTAATTGCGCCTGTCAATGGAGCTCTCTGTATTAAACCCTTGCTTCTATTTCCGGTAGTATTTCTGTATTATTTTACCTCTAAATGTATACAGGAATATATTTTAGGTAAAGATAAGAAAGCAAACCTCAAACAGAAATCCCTCTGCATGGATTTGGCTGATATGTATACATCTCAGTTAAAGGCGTAGCTGTTTCTTTTTCAATATTCTTTTAGAAAGCTAAAGATAATGGGAAATATATAGTGATGCCAGGAATTCTTTTCCCTTTAAGGATCACATCATGGAAATATTTTCTACTTACGGAAAGATCAAGATGATTGATATGCCAGCTGATAGGCTCAACCCTCACCTTTCCAGAGGCTATGCCTATGTAGAGTTTGAGAATCCAGATGATGCTGAAAAAGCATTGAAACACATGGATGGAGGTAGGTGTAGGGGTGGGCTGCTGGGGGTTTGCAGGGGTTCAGGAGAACCTTGAGCTAAGATTCTGTGTAGTTCGGAGAACCCCCAAATCCCACTTTTGGCTGGTCTTGCCCACCCAACTCCTCCCCTCTCAGGAGTCCTCACGCAGTCCATTTTGGATGCAGGTAAGTACAGGGTGTGCGTGAAGGCTCAGGAAAAGTGAAAAACGGGCGTACTGGAAATTCGAGAAGGCCAGAAATGGGCCAGTTTCTGGCCTCCGGAGCCTGGGGAGGCTGTTTTCGTCCTCCCAGAGGCTCGAGAAAACCCTCTGGAGCCCAGGGAGGGCAAAAATGCACAAACGCACTGCCGTGGTGCAGGAGTCCGACCAGCCCACACCCACCATGGTCACACCCACCCAGCAACCGGGCAGAGAACGCCTTGCTATTTTTTTTTTTTATTGAAAAAGTTTTAACAAACAAAAACATTTTCCCCCCTTTTTTCCCTCCCTCCCTCCCTCAAGACCCCTTCCCTCCCTTCCCCCGGCTTCCCGGTCAATCAGAAGGTATTGTTATACATAAACCAAACATAGAATAAAATTTTCTCTTCTAATCCAATTAACCTCATCCAAGTCTTTTCATTTCCTAACCCCCCCCATTACATAAAATAATACATCCTAATTATTCAAAGGCAATCTGATATCTCTTAATCTGATATCTGTTTTGTAAATAAACAATCCATTTTTTCCATTCAATTAAATATCTTTCCTGCGTATTGTCTTTCAAAAAGGCTGAGATTTTAGCCATCTCAGCCAAGTTAGTAACTTTCAATATCCATTCTTCTATTGTAGGTAACTCTTTTTTCTTCCAATATTGTCCAATCAACAACCTTGCTGCTGTTATTATGTTCAAAATCAATTTAATCTCAGTCACTGTACAATCCGTTATAATTCCCAAAAGGAAAAATTGCGGCAGGAACTTTATCTTCTTCAGGACATTTAGAATAATCCACCAAATTCTTATCCAAAAGGCCTTAATTTTCTTGACCTTGCTAAAATTTTTGAAGCCCACCCCTGGGTAGGTGTCTGGAATTAAGAGGGTTCCAGATCGAGCATCAAGGAAAATCTGGGGTGGGTGGGTGGAAAGGGGACTCCTGTGGACTTCAGATGGCTGGCTGGGGAATTCTGGGTAGTTGAAATGCACACCTCTTCAAGTTGCCAAGGCTGAGAAACACTCTTAACAAAGGTAACATTGCTAACGGTTGGGCAACTTTCATCTCATTGACATGTTCTTCCTATTGACTTCCTTTTAAGTGAGTGTCCATCCGCCGGCGCCCAACTCCCTGCATTTGTCTCCCTCTCCGTGTGTGCTACAAGAACAATTGTCAGCTGGCATTTTAAGCAGGCGGAATTAGAAAAGTTAGAAAATAGAGAGGTTTGGTGGCTACCAGCACTCAGTATTCTTTCTTCTGTGATACAAACAGGTCAAATCGATGGGCAGGAGATTACCGCCACAGCTGTTTTAGCTCCTCGTCCAAGACCTATTCCGAGGCGTTTTACCCCTCCCAGAAGGATGTTGCTACCGCCCCCTATGTGGCGCCGCTCGCCACCGCGCATGAGGAGAAGGTAGGTTGCCTTAATCAGTGATATGGATGCCAGGCCTTTCATGCTTATGGATCAAGACATAGACACTCCAGAAATGCCACTCTATGGTTACAGGGTGCAATGATATCTTTAAAAAGTTGTCACAATTTCTTCCTTTCTCATCTTGCACTAAACGGAATCCATACAGGGTTATTTGAATTTTTTTTCTTCTCGCACTGCCGTCAACTTCTGGATGTGTAATCTCTTCTCACGGTCTCCCCTTAATGGCTCTTGGCATTCCTTCTGAATCCCTTCACAGTAAGGTCAGGGCTATTGTGGTTAATCGGATAGGTGTCTTTCTTTTCTGCTCACGCACCTTCGCCGAAGCAGTTATTTTTGTAGTGGAAGTGTATGTAACTTGTCGCAACTGGTTTGCTAAAATTTTCAATTGTCAGAAGGCTTCTTGAAATCTTTCTTTGAGAGCCGTTATTGTGGTCACCAAATAAAACTTCAGTTTTATTATAGGGGGCGACCTGTCCTAGATCCTTCCAAATGCACCCAAGAAACTTGAGTTTCCCATTCAGAAAAAGGCAGATAATAAATAAAATAGACTACGAAAACATCTTTGAATTGAATACACTTACGTAAGGAAAACCAAAAGTACACATATAAACTAGGTGAAACCAGGCTTAATAGCAGTAAAGTGAGAGGGATTTTGGAGTCTTAGTGGACAACCAGCTAAATATGAGCTAACTGTGTGGTGGCAGCCAAAAGAGCCAATGCAATCCTATGTTGCATTAACAGGATACAATCAAGATCAAGTGAGGTACTAATACCACTCTATAAAGCCTTAGTAAGACCACACCTAGAATACCGCATCCAGTTTTGGTCACACTATAAAAAAGATGTTGAGACTCTAGAAAAAGTGCAGAGAAGAGTAACCAGGATGATTAGGGGGACTGGAGACAAACACAATGAATGATTACAGGAACTGGGCCTGGCTAGTCTAGTGAAGAGAAGGACCAGGGGAGACATGATAGCAGTCTTCCAGTATTTGAGGGGCTGCCACAGAGAGGAAGGGATCAAGCTATTTTCCAAAGCACCTGAAGGCCAGACAAGGAATAATGGATGGAAACTGAGCAAGGAGAAATTCAACCTGTAAATAAGGAGAAATTTTCTGAATCTGAGAACCAACCAACCCATGGAAAAGAAGTTGCCTTCAGAAGTTGTGGGAGCTTCATCCCTGGAAGCTTTCAAGAAGAGATTGGACTGCCATCTGTCAGAGATGGTGTAGGGTCTCCTGCTTGGGCGGGGGGTTGGACTAGATGTCCTACAAGGTCCCTTCCAACTCTGTGAATCTGTAATCTGTGCTGATTATACTGTACTAAGTAGATGCGGCTCTTCTTCATCTGAAGCCTTTCCATCAATCTGTTTCCTTTCAGATCCAGGTCTCCCAGGCGCAGATCCCCAGTTCGCAGGCGGTCCAGATCCAGGTCTCCAGGTCGGAGGCGTCACCGCAGTCGATCCAGTTCCAACTCTTCTCGATAAAATGCAGGACTAGGCAGCTCTGTTGTCTTTTTTTTAAGTTAAAAGTGCACCCATTTAAAATGGTCTCTCTTTTGTAAGAAAAAAAAATGGAATCTGAATAAAGAAAAGGGACGGTTGAGAAATGATAAAAACCAGCTAAGAATCTTGAATTGGATAGGGTGGAGATGTTCTTTTGCTTTTGACATTTTCAAAGATAATTTGTTATTTTAGATATAAATCTGTATAATTCCAAGAAAATTGGCTGCTTCTCAGACATGCCAAAATGGCTTGGACATATATCTCAATGTCAAAATGTCTTTGTTCCCTTTTACTAAATCAGTAAATTTTTATACCCCCTCTAATCCTCTCGCCAGCCCAAAATTACATCTTGGCCGTATTGATTATTGTATCTGTGACAAACTGAAAATACCCCTTAAATTAAACTCTTTATTAGTGACACAGAAAAAAAAAATCCCAGTTCCTGCCAAGAACGCTGTAAATCTTTTGCTTTTTAGAAGATGTGCAAAACACACGAGCTGAAAAATTGTATTTTCCTGATCTCTTGTTTGGAAGGTGGGTGGGAGCAACGATTTTGTGATTGGAATAACCGAGGTTCAGTTTCTGAAAAGGCCGGAGAGCCTGTTGTACAGTCATTACTATAAAGTTTGATTTTTGTATAACTTGGTGGCATCTTGTTGTCATGTTGTGTTTGTACTTGTGTAGAATGACAAATAAACCAGTAAGGTTTAGGGTGTGAATGAATTATTGCTCATTGAAAATTACTGTAGTCATCTTGGTTTAATATTTTAGCAAATAAGTTTACAATAAATGCTGGGTACTGCTAACAAGAATCAAAAAATGCTATCCAGACTCCAGAGTGTCTAGGTTAGGTTTCCATAACCTGGTGTCTTCTCGGTCAGTTGGGACTACAACTCGCAGCTAAAATGAATAGAGTAGAGTAGAATAGGAATAGGAATAGGAATAGGAATAGGAATAGGAATAGAATAGAATAGAATAGAATAGAATAGAATAGAATAGAATAGAATAGAATAGAATAGAATAGAATTCTTCATTGGCCAAGTGTGATTGGACACACAAGGAATTTGTTTTTGGTGCATATGCTCTCAGTGTACATACAACAAAAGATACGTTAGTCAAGAATCATAAGGTACAACACTTAATGATAGTCATAGGGTACAAATAAGGAATCAAATCATATTAGGAAACAATATAAATCGTAAGGATACCAGCAGCAAGGTTACAGTCATACAGTCAGTCATAAGTGGGAGGAGATGGATGATAGGAACGATGAGAAGATTAATAGTAATGCGGATTTAGTAAATAGTTTGACAGTGTTGTGGGAATTATTTGTTTAGCAGAGTGATGGCCTTCAGGAAAAAACTATCCTTGTGTCTATTTGTTCTGGTGTGCAGTGCTCTAACGTTATTCCAGCGTGCATGGATGGACTATATTGGGGCGAAGATATTTAATATTTTTACTCCATAAAAGCAGCATTTCTCAACCTGGGCAGCTTTAAGATGTCTGGACTTCCAACTCCCAGAATTAAGAAACACTGCCATGGATAGTTTTTACATACCGTAGTTGGATCTTGCAATCTCTGTTAATAATTAACTGTACATAAAGGGCAGTTAATATCAAATCAGAGACTTGGATAGTAACTGGAAATGCAGTGTTGAGTAAATCTGTGTATTGAGCAGAATTACCATTGCAGTAATTTTGAAGGGGATGTTATCTTCAAGATGTTCAGAGAGAGTCACACTAGAGTGGTTATCAACCCATTGGTGTGTTTTTTTTTAATGGGACCTCAAATCCACTCTTCTAAGGATGTGCTGGAAATCAATGCATACTATACATTCTGCTATATGGTTAACAGATACACCCACATACACTTTTACTTCATTCTCCGTCATGATTAGACCAGATCCAGACTAATGAAACTTGTGTTACTCTTAGTTGCGAAGTCCTGTCCGACCCATCGCGATCCCATGGACAATGTTCCTCCAGGCCTTCCTGTCGTCTACCATCCCCTGGAGTCCACTTAAGCTCACCCCGACTGCTTCAGTGACTCCATCCAGCCATCTCGTTCTCTGCTTTTTTTTTTCTCCTTCTTTTGCCCTCAATCGTTCCCAGCATTAGGCTCTTATCCAGTGTGTCCTTCCTTCTCATTAGGTGGCCAAAGTATTTGAGTTTCTTCTTCAGGATCTGGCCTTCTAAAGAGCAGTCAGGGTTGATCTCTAGGACTGACCAGTTGGATCGCCTTGCAGTCCAAGGGACTCGCAGGAGTCTTCTCCAGCACCAGAGTTCAAAGGCCTCAATTCTTTAGCACTCAGCCTTTCTTATGGTCCAAAATGAAAGTAATAAATACCATTAAGAGTTAACAGGAGTAATTCAGATGCCCAGATCTTTTAAGTGTCAACTGTTTCATGTAGAGCAGTGGCCCGCAATCTTTTGAGCACCAGTGACTGGTTCCATGGATAAAGGTTTTTCCATGGACTGGGTGGGGGGGCATAGTTTTGCTGTGCTGGTCCATGGGGTGGGGAGTGGGGGTTTGGGGACCCCTGATGTAGAGACCGAGAACTATGGCTGATATAGGTTGCAAACTGCATTTCAAACCGTTCACTATTTTAAAGTTTACAAATGCAGGCAATCGTGTGAATGCAGGAACTCATAAAATCAAGGACAAATACCGATTGCTACCATGCTTCAGTTCATTGCAAAATAAACAGCAGACAAGGAACATGTTGGTGCTCCAAAAGAATTGGAATCAGAAGAGATTGGCCAAAAATAAATGGTAAATTTGACAGGCTACATTTTTCTTCCCCGAAGGATTGGAACCTTTAAATGCATTTCTTACTTATTGCAAACGTTCTGAATGCAAACTCATTGGAGAATACTATGGTATTGAGGAGCTGTCCTTTTGTTACTGTCTCTTTAAGACGGGCGGTGGGCGGGGTGAAGGGCGGCCTCGCGCGCCAGTTTGAACCAGTCGTGGAGCGAACTAATTCGTCAGGCACGCGAGGGCGGTGAGAGAGTTTTAGAAAGCCGGGAGCTAGAGTGGCGCTCGATTCTTAACTTCCTGTCACGAGGGAACCTATGCTGATGCCAACCGCCTCATGGCCCTACGAAGTTGGCACCGAGAGGAGAAATCCTAGAGCGCCCTCTGTTTTCTTCCGGAGCCGCGTTCGCAGAACTCGGGTCGGCGTCGTTTAAGGGGGCTCAAAAGTGAGTGATAAACCAAATATAATAAACCCCTTTGAATATAAATGAATATATATTATGTTATATATATATATATTGTATGGAATATTATATCCTACACTGGCAGGGCTAGCTTGTGTCTGTGTTCAGACGTTCTGGAGTTAGTAAAACACCCCTGGTGGGGTTTGTTTGTTTGTTTATTTATTTATTTTGTCACAACAATATATGTAGGTATCATACAAAAAGATTATATTGTATATAAACACATATATGAGTAAATGTAAGGAGGTATAAGGATATATATATATATATATATATATATATATATATATATATATATATATATATATATATATATATATATATATATATATATATATATATATATATATATATAGGAAGAAGAAAAGAAAAACAATAGGACAGGTTTTTTAGTTTGTTTGTTTGTTTATTTATTTTTGTCACAATATACACAAGCATCACACAAAATGATTATATAGTATATAAACATATATATGAGGAAATATAAGGAAGTATAAGCATATATATGTAAGAAAAAACAATAGGACAGGAACCGTGGGCACATTTGTGCGCTTATGCACGCCCCTTATGGTCCTCTTAGGAATGGGGTGAGGTCAATAGTAGAGAGTTTTTGGTTGAAGCTTTTGGGATTATGAGAAGAGACCACAGAGTCAGGTAATGTGTTCCGAGCACTGGTGATTATGTTACAGAAGTCATATTTTTTGCAATCTAGATTAAAGCGGTTGACATTAAGTTTAAATCTATTGGTTGCTCTTGTATTATTGCAATTAAAGCTGAAGTAGTCTTTGACAGGAAGGACATTACAATAGATGATTCTGTGAGTTAAACTTAGGTCTTGTCGAAGGCGAAGGGTTCACACGTGTACACATGTATTACTTGAAGTGGTACGTTTTGCATTGCTCCTTAAATGCATTGCTTACAGTTCTAAATTTTGCATTGCTTAGAATAGAATAGAATAGAATAGAATAGAATAGAATAGAATAGAATAGAATAGAATAGAATAGAATAGAATAGAAATAATTGAATTGAATTGAATTTTTATTGGCCAAGTGTGATTGGACACACAAGGAATTTGTCTTTGGTGCATATGCTTTCAGTGTACATAAAAGAAAAGATACCTTCATCAAGAATCATAAGGTACAACACTTAATGATAGTCATAGGGTACAAATAAGCAATCAGGAAACAATATCAATATAAATTGTAAGGATACAAGCAACAAAGTTACAGTCATACAGTCATAAATGGAAAGAGATTGGTGATGGGAACCATGAGAAGATTAATACTACTGCAGACTTAGTGAATAGTTTGACAGTGTTGAGGGAATTATTTGTTTAGCAGAGTGATGGCCTTCGGGAAAAAACTGTTCTTGTGTCTAGTGGTTCTGGTGTGCAGTGCTCTATAGCGTCATTTTGGGGGTAGGAGTTGAAACAGTTTATGTCCAGGATTCACAGCCCTTTTTTTGACTCATGCAGTATACAGGTTCTCAATGGAAGGCAGGTTGGTAGCCATTGTTTTTTCTGCAGTTCTAATTATCCTCTGAAGTCTGTGTCTGTCTTGTTGGGTTGCAGAACCAAACCAGACAGTTATGGAGGTGCAAATGACAGACTGAATAATTCCTCTGTAGAACTGGATCAGCAGCTCCTTGGGCAGTTTGAGCTTGCTGAGTTGGCGCAAAAAGAACATTCATTGTTGGGCTTTTTTGATGACGTTTTTGATGTTAGGTGTCCATTTTAAGTCTTGAGATATGATAGAACCTAGAAATTTGAAGGTCTCTACTGTTGGTACTGTGTTGTCTAGTATTGTAAGACGAGATAGCATAGGATGGTTTAGCCTAAAATCTACTGTCATTTCTACAGTTTTGAGTGTGTTCAATTCAAGATTGTTCTAGCCGCACATGTGCTCCTATTATCTTCTAAATGGTTTATCAAATTGCTCTTTTTTTCCCCCCTAGAAGCAGCCAAGAGAAATGGATCCTGATTTGCACGACGTTCGTCTTACAGTTAAAGAAGCAATTAGCACCCTATATTCTTCCAGAGATAGTGCCCAGATCCAGAAGACTTTGTGGACAATCAGGAGGTATCTTGATCAATCTGAAAATCCACCCTCCATAAAAGAGAAGGAAGAATTTACCCGCAGTCATTTTACTGCCTTTGTTCAGTGTCTGCTCAGCAACCTGAGTCCTGATTGGCCAGAGCAATTTCCGTCAGAGGAAGCCAAAGAATTGTGGGCTAGCTTCTTCATTGATGGACCAGCAGATCAATCTTTTATGGTTCTACTAGATGCTATAATTTCTGCAGAGTAAGTACAATCTCTTCGTCTATAATTATATCATTGTTTCAAAAGCTGCTTTCTTTCCCTAGAGCAGGGATCTGCAAACTTGGCTCTTTTAAGACTTGTGGACTTCAACTCCCAGAGTTCCTCAGCCAGCTTTGTTGGCTGAGGGACTCTGGGAGTTGAAGTCCACAAGTCTTAAAAGAGCCAAGTTTGCATGCCCTAGAGCCATGATGGTGAACCTATGGCACGCGCGCCAGAGGTGGCATGCAGTGCCCTCTCTGAGCACATGAGCCGTCGCCCCAGCTCAGCTCTGCCACGCATGCACACGTGTCTCCCGCTGGCCAGCTGGTCTTCGGATCTCTGCCGCGCATGTGCAGGGGGCAGGTTGCATGTGGGGGACCACTTGCACATACAGTGGAGGTGGGGTGCATACATGGGGGCAGGATGCATGTACATGTGCATGGGCAGGGTCCATTGGGGGCCACGCACGCCTGAGCGGGAGCAGGACGCATGTACGGGCCATGCACGCATTGCATTTTTGTTTCAGATGCGTGCGCATTTGCGTGCATTTTCGCTTTGGGCACTCAGTTTGGAAAAGGTTAGCCATCACTGCGCTAGAGGGCTAACCAAATAAAAGTTGCCAGTAAGTTATTATGGCCAGTACTTCTCCCTGCAGGTCAAGTTTTCGTCTAAATAAAGCAGTTGATACCCTAGAGCAGTTCTTGCAGCAGTCCAGACTCTCTGCTTTAATATGGGAAATCTGCAAGCAACACACGGAAACTGGTTCCCCTGTTCTGCGCGAAATGATTCTCAGCAAAGTTGTATGTTTACCTGATCACTTAGGGAACAAACTCCAGGGAGGCAACCGACCCGTTTTCTACCCTCAAAATTATTTTCCATTGCTTGGCATGGAAATTGTCCAGGTGATGGAAAGAATTTCTGGCTCGCTACGAGGTAAGCATAGACAGACCAATTAAAATATCTAGGGGGTGAATAGGCAGAAAACTGTGCTGCTGCGAACTAGTGAACGGGAGAGAAGGATGCATGAGCAAAAATGAGGATGCATGAATGTTTGAGCAAAAATAAATACAATTATAGGAGAAAATGGTTTTTTAAATGATAAGGTGTTTTCTTCTAAAAGAATTCATATAAACTATATGCTGTGATTGAAAATAGAACTTATTGTATTTTCCCCCCAAAAAGAGGGTGAAAATCTGGGTGCGTCTTATACTCTGAATGTAGCCCTGCCCAGCTTCTCAAACGGAGGTTTCAGAGGCCGAAAAAAGCATCAGAAAAGAAGCTTCAGAAAAGAAGCCCCAAAACAGAGCTTGAGAGGCTTTTTTTCTGAAGCTGTTTTGGAGGCTTTCAGAGGTAGAAAAAAAAAGCAAGACATAGAGCTCACAACCAATGAACCTGTTTTGTTAGTTCACCTCTGGGAACAGCTGATTGGGGGTATTCCGGGAGGCCCATTCACCTGCCAATCAGCTTTTTTCTTGTTTTCCTCCCCAAAAACTAAGGTGCGTCTTATACTCGGAAAAATATGGTATTCCAAAGTCTATAAGCGGGCAAACTGATCTCCCAGACATAAAGAAATAACAGCACTTCAGCCTGTCATTACTTAGACCAGTGTCTTTCAACCTTGGCAACTTTAAGATACGTGGATTTCAACTCCCAGAATTCCTCAGACACCATGCTCACCGGAATTCTGAGAGTTGACGTCCACACATCTTAAAGTTGCTCAGCTTGAGAATCATCGGCCTTGATAATGTTTTGTCATCAAGTGTGTTTTGGCTGGCTTGGAGAAATATAAAGCAAGACTGAGCACCGATTAAGAAAAGGATTTTCGGGACAGAAATGGATCTTCACTGTTGTGCTTTTTATGTATTTCCAGATGGCTTGGATTGTTCGATCTCCTTTGTATCCCAGGTGTTAGGAAAAGTCTGTGTGCATGGAAGACAGAGTGAGTACTGTATATAGTTATCCATGTGATATTGCTGTTTTTCTGCTGCTCAGGTTGAGTGAAATCTTTCCCCAGGAGTGGGGTGGGAATGGAGATTTTCCAGTATCCTTCCCCCAGGAGTGGGGAGGGAATAGGGATTTTGCAGTATCCTTCTCCTGGAGTGGGGTGGGAATGGAGATTTTGCAATAACCTTCCCGTGCCACGCCCACAGAACCGGTAGTATAAAAATCTGAATTTCACCACTGCTATCTCAAAACAGCGGGCATCCCCGGGTGACAGTGATGTCACCAGCTAATCCTTTTCAACCCAAAACCGCTTTAAACGGTGCCTCCCTAACACGAATGGGATGTGAACAAAAATATCAAAGCACACTGGGGTTGCTTTTTGACTTGACGGCGTTTTTAAAACCTTCCTACTGAAAAAGAGCGAGGACAACTTGTTTCACTAGCACCGTCTCGCTTTTTCCAATCTCAAAAGTACATGGTTTTGCTGTTTCTTAACGCAGGAGAAATCTTGGACGTCTTGGTGCCTCACCTAACCAGTCGCACTCAGTCCGATTGTATCTGGCAGAGAATCTGCTGGCGACTGTTTGAGAGCGTGCCCGATCGCTGGATGGAAGCAGTGGTCTGTGGCTTGGTCCAGGCAGTCCCAGGGTAAGAGTTACTGGGAGAAGGTTGCTGCTATGACACATGAACCATTAGTCTTTTTCTTGTTGTGGCAACACCTGGATCTAGTACAGGGGTGAAATCCAGCAAGTTCTGACAGGTTCTGGAGAACCGGTAGCGGAAATTTTGAGTAGTTCGGAGAACCAGTAAATGCCGGCTCTGGCTGGCCCCAGAGTGGGGTGGGAATGAAGATTTTGCAATATTCTTCCCCTGCCACGCCCACCAAACCACACCCACAGAACCGGTAGTAAAAAAATTTGGATTTCACCACTGCATATTAGGCTGGAAGCTTCTGTTCTGTCCCCCTCGCCTCAGTCTGAGCGATGACTTAATTAGCCGGCACTATCAGCTCTGGCAGCAAACTTGCGAGCGTCTGCCATGTGTCTCTGTTATCTCTCTTGATGCCGATGAGTCAACCAGGAACAAACAGTACTTCAGCTCTAGTTAAGCATTGATTTGCTTGCTACGAAGAGGTATAGCAGCCCTTGCTGCTTTTATATCCTGTGGGGCACAGCACTTCCTAGGCCTGCCCCACCCCTGCTTCTGTTGTTCCCGCCTCTCCTGCCTACGAAACCTAGGGTCCAGCCAGGCCTGATTGCCATCAGCCGGGTCTGGAGGCGTGGCCTGGGGAGGGAAGAGTCAGGGGACGGAGGCCTCGTTATCTCTTCCACCTGGCCTGCCTCTGGCTCCTGGAGCTGAGCCAGGGAAGCCGGTGCTCCCGAGGTAAGTCCTGATGGCCCGTCCCCCTCACTTTCCAAGTCACTTTCTGGCAGGGGGCCCGGCTCGGGGGGCGCAGACACAACAGCTTGCAAGCTGCCACCTTCTCATGTGTGGGAAAGTAGGAGGGGGATTTAATTGAGGGTTTGCATTTAGACATAATAGCATTCTTCAGTATTAACAGCCCAGTATTATCGTAACTGAATTTTACTCACTGTCATTGTGTTTGTCTGCCTTGCTAGGCCCGTCATGTTGTCACGATTGCTGGGGAATTTGGTGGTTAAAAACAAGAAGGCCCAGTTTGTGATCACGCAAAAATTGTTGCTGCTTCAGTACAGCTTTCCGGTGAGTTTCTCAGTGGGGGAATTAAGTGAGATGAGATGAAGTTATCCGCCTTTGAAAAGATTGAGGTCTTATTCCTTTCCAAGCAAAAATTAAAACACGACAGTCAAGTTCACAGTCCTATTATAAAGAGAGTGCACGGATACCAGATTTAGTTCTTTTATCAGAAGTCTCTGTGATACTGGTAGTCCTCGACTTATGACCACATCTTAGACCAATTCAGTGAATTCTGCCTGATTTTACAACCTGGTGTTTTTTTTGGGGGGGGGGGCATTGTTGTTAAATGAATCGTTGCGTTAAGTGAATGACATGGTCGTTAAGCGAACCCAGATTTCCCCATTGGCTTTGCTTCTCAGAAGCCAGCCTGGGAAGATCACAAATAACACTTAATAGCACTTAAGTTGAGGAACGGCCTGAGCATTGGGAAAAAGCAGGGAATCATAATTTCGGATGGATCAGAGCTTCGTTTGCAACTTGATCATCTGTCCAGAAAGTTTCAGGGCTTGAGTGGGTTATAAATCACCAAACCGTTAATAGCAAAAGCACTTAGACTTATATACCGCTCCACAGTGCTTTCCAGCCCCCCCCCAGCGGTTTACAGAGTTGGCCTATTGTCTCCAACAATCTGGGTCCTCATTTTACCCACCTCCGAAGGATGGAAGGCTGAGTCAACCTTGAGCCTGGTGTCATTCGAACTGCCAAACTGCTGGCAGCCGGCAGAAGTAGCCTGCAGTACTGCATTCTAACCATTGCATCACCATGGCTCTTTTTGTTAGAAATACACACTTCACGATTCTCCCTTTAAATAGGAAATATTTGCTATTGATTTCCTTTTGAATTTGTTCCTGTTAGGAGATACGGGGGTTATGTTCTTCCATGAAATCTGCCTCTAAAGCAAACCTCAATGCATTTTGGGATTGTGGATTTATTTTCAGTGTGCCGTGCTAGTGAAATCTTTAAGGCAGAAATCGGGGAAGGATCTAACTGCTGGCAGTCGGCAGAATTAGCCTGCAATACTGCATTCTGACCACTGCGCCACCACGGGAAGGAGGGGCAGGGAGAGAGATAATAGACAGACAGACATAGAAATGGATACCAATAGCACTTAGACTTATATACCGCTTCCCAGTGCTTTTACAGCCGTCTTTAAGCAGTTTAGAGAGTCAGCCTATTGCCCCCAACAATTTGAGTCTTCATTTTACCCACCTCGGAAAAACGGAAGGATGAGTCAACCTTGAGCCAGTCAGGATCGAACTGCTGGAAGTCGGCAGAGTTAGCCTGCAATACTGCTTTCTAACCACTGTACACCATGGAACGGAGAGAGGGAGAGAGGGAGGAAGGAAGGAAGGAAAGGAAGGAAGGAAGGAAGGAAGGAAGGAAGGAAGGAAGGAAGGAAGGAAGGACAGACAGACAATAGGACTCAACCTTGAGCCTGGTGAGATTCAAACTGCAGTCAAAGTCAACAGAAGTAGCCTGCAGTACTGCACTCTAACCACTGCACCACCAGGGCTCATATGGCGATCACGTGACCCTAGGATGGTGCAGTCACGGCGGTAAATACATGCCCGTTGCCAAGCAGCCAAATTTTGACCACGTGACCATGGGGATGTTGTGACTGTTATAAGTGTGCAAGGTCATAAATCACTTTTTCAGTGCCACTGCGACTTCCACAGTCACTAAATGTGTGGCAAGTCGAGGACTACCTATAACGGTTACTTCCGTGCGCCTTCAACCCTGCTAGCGAGGGGAATGGTTTCTGGGGTTTGTCAGTGCGTAAACTCTCTGATTTGATTCCAGACCAAGGTGCTGCAGACTCTCCTTGGCTACCTTGCCCTGGACCCCACACGCCGTTCCTTACTGACCAAAGTAAGCAGTGCATTGAATGGAAGGGATAATTGGTGGGCCCTCAATATGGCGGAGGGTTGGATGGAGCAGTCCTTGTGCTCGCTTCAAGGTCTACAGCAGGGATGGCTAACCTTTTTCTCTTCGTGTGACAACAGCATGTGTGTGTTCCGTCACCTATAATGTGTGCCGTCACCTATAATGCGATGTGCGTTCCCCTGCATACCCCAGGCGTGGGCACGCGCCCCCTCCCCCGCACATGCGCATAAAGTGTGAGATTCTGATGCTGAGCTTCTGATGCAGGTTCTGAGAGAGCTGCTGGAGACGTGGAGTAGCAGCAGTGCCATGAAACACTCCCCAACTGAGCAGCAACTGTACATCAGCAAGGCCATCCTCCTTTGTCTGTCTCACCTGAAAGAAGACGACCTCTCGACCAGCCGACAAGGTAAAAGAGGCAGAAGAGGACTTTGGAGAAAGGAAGGTGGGCAGAATTGGCTCCTTTCTCTGGTCTCGGGGTCTTCAAGAGCTGCTTCCTTATTAGAGCCATCGGCAGCCCCTCCTTCTCAATCCCTCCGTTCTTCTTTATCCCTCTTCCCCAAACTTCTTTAGCCAAAATGTGAGTAGGAGGCTTCAGAGAATGGACAGGGAAAAGGTCCATAAAGCAAGGACTTGGTAGGTGCTCTGACCTAGGCTTCCCCAAGAGCGTGAAGCAGACTCCTTGTCCCGACAAAAACCCCATTTTATTAGGTTACTGTAAATTCCTCTCATTCACATCCAGCAAAGCCTTTCAAGGGAGAATTTACAGTCACGAACCTTATCTGGCTTGGGGAGCTGCCAGGCCGATACCGTCAAAACTTGGCAAGGAGTCTCAGAGAGTCACGAACCAATTAAGTGAACCAAATGTCTCCTGCAAACTCCACTCCCCTTTCACTTCTCTTTTATTCCCTATGGGAGGGGCCATTCACCATCCACCTTCCACCTGTGGCCTTACTCCCAAGGCGACCCTTGCTCTTTAGCTGTTCCCTTCGTCTGGCAACTCTGCACATGCGCACGCTGGGAACAGGCTCCAGTTGTTTGTCTGCCTCACTGATGTCTGACTCCGAAGGCAGCTGGTAACTAGCATCTGGCCCTGGCCCCCTCTCTGCCTCTGACGCAGAGCCTTTGTCAGAACCTTCCCCAGACTCCAGGACTGGCCCATGTTCCTCCCCAGTCTCCTCACTCTCCGAATCCGCTGCCAGCTCTACTGGCGGGCCACAACAGTAGGAGGTGCTGAAATTCGTACTCAGACCTTTTATGAATATGTTGATCTTTTCTGAACTTGTTCCATTTGTTCTGGCTTTGCCTTTCCAGAGCTCCTTAACATCCTGATGGAGGGAATGAAATGCCACCTGGACAGTAATTTGCCCCGGATCCGGCGGATGGGTATGGTCGTAGCAGAAGGTGTCAGCTCTAAGATAACACCAGAAGGGCCCGCTTTGGTGTTTCAGGCAAGCAGCTAGAGTGATTTTGCTGTAATGATTTTGTTGCCAAAAAAACAGGACACTAGACGAAACCCCAATCTTAAATGTGTGGAAGGAAGGTTTTCTCCCCCCTCTGCTTCTTGATCTTTCCCACGGGCGTTGTTGAGAGATTTCTGGCTGGGATGGAGGCCTTGTGAAGCCATGAGTCAGCTGTGAACCTAGAGCTGGGCGGGGTCTCCTGAGCAAAATCAGAAAACTTGGCTTCCACTTTTAAGCAAGTGGCAGTTCCCTATTGTATCAGAACTTGGGAATCCAATTTATTAGGTTAAGCCAGGATCAGACTGTGGCAGAGGAGATACCTTGATCGTAACTACGGCTTCTTTCAAAACTGTACTTTAGGGATGGTCAGTTTGTTTGTTTGTTTACTTGTTTATTTGTCTATTTATTTATTAATTAACTTAAGCATTCCATCTTCCATTAAACAGCGTGTCATCTGGGTACAAATATATCTGCAATCAAAATCAAAATTTACCACAGCATTCATTACATTGATATTGATTCTCTAATCTTACAATAATAATAATGAGCATAATACATCTATTCATTTCTCCCTCGTAACATATCTTCTAATATGAATATTATAATAATAATATTAAATATAATAACCTTAACAGTCATATTAGTAAGAATTATATTGTTTGCTTCTCCATTTTAACGTGTTTTCTATATTTCACTGATCTCCATTTATTTCTAACTTCTATTTTTATTTTCCAACCGTTCATAAAATAACTCCCATGTCATATAATATTGTTTCTTTTTTATAGCAAGCATTAATCTATTCATTTCTGCCCATTCTAATGTTTTCCTAATCACATTCTCATCAGTAGGGATCTCTCCGCTTTTCCAGTTTTGTGCAAATACAATTCTAGCTGCGGTTAATATGCATTAAAATCCCCAACAGAAATATTTCTGGTTTTAAGTCAATGTGCCGCTTTATCATCTTTTCCAACCACATTGGATATTTTTAGCCAATATTCTTTTGCTTCTACGCATGTCCACCACATATGATAGATAATGTGTCGGATGGTTAATTTATTGATGGCTGAAGACCCCTCTTGCCATTTTGATGACTATGGTCTGTCGTGGCAGAATGACAACGGGCTGCAAAATGGGGCCGAGTTCTCTGTCCACGGGGAGCTTTCTTACCAGAGGGGAGTGGTTCCCTGTTTCTATTAACTACAGGTAGTCCTCGACTTACAACGGTCCATTTAGTGACCATTCAAAGTTACAACGGCGCTGAAAAAAAGCGGCTTACGAGCATTTCTCACACTTGCGACTTTTACAGCCTCACCCATGATCGTGCAATCAAAATTCAGTTGCTTGGCAACTGACTCATATTCATGACCGTTGCTGTGCACCACCCCCTGGTCATGTGACCCCCCCTTTTGCAACTCTCTGATGAGCAAAGTCAATGGGGAAGACAGGTTCACGTAACAACTGGGTTACTAATTTATCAACTGCAAGGATTCACTTAACTGAGACAAGAAAAGTGGTAAAACGGGGCAAAACTCACTGAACAAATGTCTCACTTAAAGCAGAAGTGTTGGGCTCAATTACGTGGTCGTAAATCGAGGATTACCTGTATAATCTTTCAGCTGTATGCTCAACGGCCATCTTCTGCAACAAAGCATCAAATCCAGGATTCTGAATCAGGACTTGTGCTGGTCCTTTCCCCAGAAAATAATCTGGGTTCTAGACGACCATATTTTTCGGAGTATAAGACACTCTGGACTATAAGTCGCACCTATGTTTTTTGGGGAGGAAAACAAGAAAAAAAAAAATCAGGCTCTGCTTCCCAGCAATTTGCCTCATTGTAGCAAACAGCCTGCTTTAGTTTCATTTTCGTTTTCAACACAGCCTGATTAGCACAAGAAAAAAAAAAATCTGCCTCCCAGCAATTTACCTCCTTGCAGCAAACACGGTGCGTCAATAGGCAATGGCAGCCCCTGCAGCCTGAAACAGCTGAGGGTCGGGAAGCCAATCCAACCGACAATCAACTTGTGCTAATTAGGTTGTGCTAAAGCTGAAACGGGCTGTTGCTGCTTGTTGCAAGGAGGTAAATTGCTGGGAGACAGAGGCCAAAGGGTGGGGGACCGGCTGGTGAGCATGGCTACGTTTGGTGTATAAGACGCACCCAAATGTTCACCTTCTCTTGGGGGGGGGGGAGGGGAAGTGTGTGGTATACTCTGAAAAATACGGTAATTTCTTTAACAAATTTGAATGGTTAACATGTCGAATGTTTCAGTATGAAGAAGACGATGAGATTAAGGAACTGAAATCCTTGCTAACCCAAAGACTGGAAGAGACGTCAGACTCCGAGCCCCCAGACCCTGGGTAAGGTTTAGCTTCATTCCTTGGAGATTCACATATTTTATTTCATTTTATTTTTTTGTCCTGGTGACTTTGGCGGAGCAGAAGTCAAGGTTCCATATTGTCAGCTTGAGTCCTGATGACTTCATAAAAGGCTGGAGAATTCTGGGAGTTGAAATCCGCAAGTCTTAAAGCTGCCAAGTTTGAAGACCTCTGCTTTAGATATTGAGATGGGCGGTGTCTGCATTTGGTAAACCAAAAGAATAACATTTAAAAACACTTTTCCCCCCATTACAGGGAGAGCACACCCAACGTGACCTCCAGCGTGGTTCTACATTCCAGTGTGAGACCACCAGACCTGGATGCCTCTGAAGACCCCGAAAAGGGAGTCGATTCAGAGCTTGATAGGTAGGCTAAAGAATGACACTGGCGGTCCTCAACGTATGGCCACAATGGGACCCGAAATTCCATTGCTAAGCAAGGCCAGCTGTTAAGTGAGTTATGCCCAGAGGTGGGATTCTCTTGCCTTCTTTTGGCCGAAGAAAAAATGCTTTTAAAAGTAAAAAAAAAAAACCTCTAATGATGGCACGGCTCAGCTGGGCATGGGGAGGGCAGGGATTTTTGCTACCGGTTCTCCGAACCACCCCCCGCCGAATCGGGAGCATTTCACCCCTGGTTAGAGTGCCCTACTGAAGGCTACTTCTGCTGATTGCCGGCTGCCTGCAATTTGGCAGTTCGAATCTCATTTAGCAAATGTTCTCGCTTAGAGAACAGAAACTTGGGGCTCAGCTGCCGTCGTAAGTCAAGGGCAAAATGGTTGCTGGCCGTGTGTATGACTTGAGAGACGGTGACGAATCTTCTGGATTCCTTTTGCAGCGATGACGACCTCGTCCCTTATGACATGTCGCAGGATAAAGAGCTGAAGACAACCAGAGCCCCCACCTACATCAGGGACTGTTTTGAAAGTAAGAGAAGAAGAAAGGAACGGAGGGAGGTGCCGGGATTCTTTTCACCTGGCTGATGAGAACTGCTTTATCTCTGTCCATCACAGGGCTCAGATTTGGGGGAACGGACCGATTTACAGCTTGCTGGGTTTGTCATCCCCTGAATAAAGTAGTTGTACAGTCAGATCTTGCACCTTAAACGTAAAGAATAGAATAGAATAGAATAGAATTTTTTATTGGCCAAGTGTGATTGGACACACAAGGAATTTGTCTTGCTGCATATGCTCTCAGTGTACATAAAAGAAAAGATACGTTCATCAAGGTACAACATTTACAACACAAATTATGGTCAATATATCAATATAAATCGTAAGGATACAAGCAACAAAGTTACAGTCATACAGTCATAAATGGAAAGAGATTGGTGATGGGAATGATGAGAAGATTAATACTAGTGCAGACAGTGAATAGTTTGACAGTGTTGAGGGAATTATTTGTTTAGCAGAGTGATGGCCTTCGGGAAAAACTGTTCTTGTGTCTTGTTGTTCTGGTGTGCAGTGCTCTATAGCGTCGTTTTGAGGGTAGGAGTTGAAACAGTTTATGTCCAGGATGCGAGGGGTCTGTAAATATTTTCACGGCCCTCTTCTTGATTCGTGCAGTATACAAGTTCTCAGTGGAAGGCAGGTTGGTAGCAATTATTTTTTCTGCAGTTCTAATGATCCTCTGAAGTCTGTGTCTTTCTTGTTGGGTTGCAGAACCGAACCAGACAGTTATAGAGGTGCAAATGACAGACTCAATAATTCCTCTGTAGAACTGCATCAGCAGCTCCTTGGGCAGTTTGAGCTTACTGAGTTGGCGCAGAAAGAACATTTTTCGTTGTCCTTTTTTGATGATGTTTTTGATGTTAGCTGTTCATTTTAGATCTTGCGATATGGTAGAACCTAGAAATTTAAAGGTTTCTACTGTGTGTCTATGGAAATTCTCTGTCATCCAAGGTCTTGGTTGTCCCAAAGGTGCTTTTTTTTTTTCAAGAGGCAACTGGACTTCCTGGTTTTTCTTTGGAAGACATTTCACTTCTCATCCAAGGAGCTTCTTCAGCTCTGACTGGATGATGGTGGGGAATGGAAGGGTTTATACTGCTTGCAGGCAGCTAGTCATTTGCATCCTTTTAGAGGGTCATTGAAGCACTTGGCGGTTTATCTGTGTCCTCAGGGTCACCTGAATTAGAGCTCCTGGTTCCTGTAGTCTGCCATTTTTTCCTCTGGAAATCCATTCCTACTCCCACACTATTCCAAGAGTGTTCATCCCAAATTGTATAGCTAAAAGTCTGTAGAGATTCTCAGCCATCCAGGTCATGGTTGTCCCAAAGGTGCTTTTTCAGGAGGCAACTAGACTTTCTGGTTTTTCTTTGAAGATGTTTTGCTTCTCATCCAAGAAGCTTCTTCAGCTCTGACTGGATGGTGGGGTACGGAAGGATTTATATTCCTTGCAGACAGCCGGTCATTTGCATTCTCTACAAGGAATATCAGTCCTTCCATTCTCCACCATCCAGTCAGAGCTGAAGAAGCTCCTTGGATGAGAAGCGAAACGTCTTCAGAGAAAAACCAGAAAGTCCAGTTGCCTCTTGAAAAAAAAAAAAAAGCACCGTTGAGATAAAGAATGGGTGGACACAATGCCTTCCAGATGATGGACTTCAGTTCCCAGAATTCCCCATCCAGAGTTGGTCAGAATTGTGGGAATTAGAAAGCATTCAAATTGAGGAAGCTGGACCAGGGAATGGCAGCTCCTTTCCTTGAATTGTTTGGATTCATTCCTTCCTTCCTTCCTTCCTTCCTTCCTTCCTTCCTTCCTTCCTTCCTTCCTTCCTTCCTTCCTTCCTTCCTCTCTCTCTCTCTCTCTTTCTTTATTTTTTTTCTTTCTTTCTCCAGTGTTTCTCAACTGTAGCAATTCTAAAATGCTGGATGGGGAATTCTGGGAATTGAAGGCCATGTATTTTAAAGTTGCCAAGGTTGAGGAACACTGATGTATCTGATCAATAAACTCCCTCGTTGCACAGGCTCTTTGGCAGGGTAGTTGGTCATCATAAGCGTTTTGCAATGACAAACAAAACGCCCTTTCTTCCTTCTCTTTGCTAAATCCTTTTTCGGTGCGGCTTAAATTGCAAGCCAGAGGGCGAACTCTTGTGTTACAACCACCCTATAAGGACAGTAGGAAGTTTCTTCTGATAAATAAGCCATTTCCCCCCCCTTTAATCTGGAATTCGACAGAGCCAGTTGTCCTTGTAGCCTCCTTGATGTTTTAAGACGGTCCTCTTGTGTTTCTTCAGTTTTGACGGGATCGGAAAATGCCGAAAAATACGAAGCCGCTTTGGGCGTCCTGGAAACGCTAATCCGGAGGGACACAGCCACCGCTCAAGAGGTAAATGCTTGAATGAAAAAAAAAAAAAAAAGAGGTAAATGCTATGTGTGCCTCTTTGCAGTTTGGATTTGGAAGAAGCCAGCTGGGGTTCTTGGGAATTTTTGCCATAATGATTTTATAGCAATAGTTAAATCACATGAAGAGAAGCAGTTTGGTGTTGTAATTAAGACATCAGGCTAGAAACTGGGAAGCTGTGAGTTCTAGTCCCGCTTTAGGCACAAAGCCAGCTGGGTGGCCTTAGGTGTTGTGTCTTGCCCGCTCTCACCTCAACTGGGGTCTGCTTATCTGCTTCCGAACGCTGAAGAATGTCCTAGTATGCCTCCCGGCCCCAGCCCTGGCTCCATGCCCAGACAGGCTGAAGAAGAAGAAATACCCCCAGCCCCCAGCCCTGGCTCCATGCCCAGGCAAACGGAGCAACTAGACCCCTCCCCCTCCTCCACAGCATGTGAGCCTGAGGAAGGTCAATTGCCAACAGCTGCAGACTGGAGTGACCCTCGTGTCAGAAGACTTGATAGGCGGAGGCAACAGAAGGAAGGGAGGGGCAGGCCTTAATGAGTGCTGAGTCATGGAGCCACACCCCATGGCCTATATAAAGGATCTGCTTTCTGGCATTCTCTGAGTCAGGCAAAGTCTAAACATATCTTGCTGAAGTCACTTTCTGGTCTCCCGCCTGCCCTGAGGACTTTGCTAGGACTTTGGCAGAGCTGCACCATATGCCTCCCACCGACCCGTACGCTCTCACAGAGAGGGACTTCTCAGGGTGCCGTCCGCCAAGCAATGTCGGCTGGCAGCCCCCAGGGGAAGGTCCTTCTCTGTGGGGGCTCCCACACTCTGGAACGAACTTCCCCCGGGTTTACGCCAAATACCCGACCTTCGGACCTTTCGCCGCGAACTGAAGACGCATCTTTTTATTCGCGCGGGGCTGGCTTAAATTTTATGGATTGTATAGTTTTATTATTAATTTTAAACGGGGTTTTAATTTCTATATATTTTAAAATTTTTAGGCAAATTATAATAAGTTTTTTAATTTTGCATTTTATAGATTATTGTCTTGTCTGTTTTTATTTGCCTGTACACCGCCCTGAGTCCTTCGGGAGAAGGGCGGTATAAAAATCAAATAAATGAAATGAAATGAATGAATGAAATGCAGAGGCATGCCTGATTCGGATTTCCCTGACCCGGCCGTCAGCGGAGGAGTGGGACACGACATTAGGCCAGTCCCTCTCTCCCAGCCCTAGGATGGAAGCAGTGGCAAGCCGCTTCTGATATCTTGCCAAGAATAGTTCAAGAACATATCCTGGCTGCCTATGAGACACGATTGAAGAGAAGGGGAAGGAAAAATGACACGAAATGATATCTATATGCAAGTTAAGGCTTAACGTCACTCAGTCTTTTCATGAAAGCCTTTTCAAGACTTTTGACTCGCTTCAGGCTTCCTAATAAACCGTGGCTTATGGAGGCGGAGAAGCAATGTGGGAAGTGAATCTCAAGGTGCCAAAAAGAAAATTGGAATTTTTTTCCCTCCTACATTTTCATCAATCATAACTTATTGGTTTGTTCAACCCAGTGGTAGTCAACCTGGTCCCTACCGCCCACTAGTGGGCATTCCAGCTTTCATGGTGGGCAGTAGGGGTTTTGTCCGATACTGAAGCACTTTCCTTTTTTTTAAATTTAATTGACTTTTAAAAAAAATTTCATAGCATTATTTAAAAACATTTTCATTAGGTTTTCATAAAATTCCCCATGACAATTTAAATTTTTGAAAATATACTATTTGTATCGCCCGCGCATAAGTTTAGTTCACATTACGTAAATGAAAATAAATGGCGCTCTAGTGCGACCGCAAACAAAAGAGCCTCGTCCCAGAATAGTTCGCGCATCTCCCCCCACACCACCCAGCTGTAACAGACAAGCAGAGCTGGTAGCTGGCGCCCTCCCCCCAAACCCAATCCACAATGCGCAAGAGGCATGCGCAGACGACGATACACAGCGCATTACTGTGGAACCGGTGGGCGGTTAGAAAATGTTACTACTAACAGAGATACAAAAGTGGGCGGTAGGTATAAAAAGGTTGACTACCCCTGGTTCAATCCCAAAAAATTAGTCTTACTTACAGGTCACTTGAAACCACCTCGATTAAAATCAGTGGTGGGATTCGACCAGTGTAACAACCGGTTCGCTGAGCGCGCGCACGCACCAAACACATGCTCCGCACGCACGCAGTGCCTTTGAAAACAGCGCTAAAACTTACTTTCTTCTGCAGCCCCAGTGAGTAAAACAGCTGAGGCAATCAGCTCTGCCCTACCTATCAGCTGGGCTTCAAACCAAGGAAACCTAGGTCGGTCTAGCGCAGGGGCGGGTGGGCCCAGCTGACCAACGGAGTGAACCAGTTTGTTCTCAGCTGATTGTCAGAGCTACCGGTTCGCCCGAACCAGTCCGAACCGCCTGAATCCCACCCCTGGTTAAAATGTAGGTTTGAAGATTGAGCCAAAGGATGGTTAAAGAGAAAAAAAGAGAGAAGTCCTTCCTTTCTTTGAAGTGTGGGAAGGAATCTCTCTATACCTGTCTGGAGGATAAATCATGGTTTATTCAACATGTCTGTGGTTTCTTTGGTTTAACCCGGAAGAGACAGGCCTAGGGTGCTGTTTTGGGATTTGCACGTGCCTCTTGATGACCAAAATAATTACTTTAGAGCAGGCTTCTGAGTTTGCCTTGTAGAACGTAAGCCAGGTATTCACATGGAAAGGGGAAATTGCTGTTTCTTCAGATTGCAGCGCCCGCCAGACTCAGCAGAGCTGCATAAAGTTGTCTTCTGGCCCCCAGCATTCTGTAGCTCCATGTTGGCAAACCTAGGGGACGCATGTCGGAAGCGGCATGCAGAACCATCCCGCGAGGGATGTGTAGCTTTGCTGGCTCATCTTCCGTGTTCCTGTGCACACACACGCATGCCGGTCAGCCGGGCTTCGCATGCGCAGGAGTGCCGAAACCCAGAAGAGCAGTTTTCCATCGCGCATGCGCGTGCCGGCATCCAAACTTCCAGGTTTACGTTGCACTCATGCGCGATGGATAGCTGTTCATCAGGCGTGCGTCGGTGCCGTAAACCGGAAGTGTGGGTGCTGGCTCGCGCATGCGCGATGGAATGCTGCTCTTCTGGGTTTTCACACTCCCACGCGCGCGCGAAGACCAGCAAGGCTGCGCGGTCCAGGCACGATGGTTTTGCACGCAGGTCAGCATGCGGTGATGTAAAAGTTTAGCCATCACTGCTATAGCCAGTTCAGGATTATGAATTTACCCTGAATTAAATTGAACGCATAGGGTAAATTCCATAGTAAATTCGGGATTGTGTTCCTTTTGCACAGATGAGCGTGGAACTGGCCAAAGTCTTGCTCCACTTGGAAGAGAAGAGCTACATTGAAGGGTTTGCGGGGCTTCGGCAAGGTGCCTTGGTGGCTCTTACTATCGCAGACCCCATCCGGGTAAGTCCTTGTGTTGACAGTTTGTTGAAAGGATTCGCCACCTTGTAGTGAGCTGTTGTGACCCAGGCCCAAGTAGGTAGTAATAAACTTAGTCCATGGAAAAACAAACTTTATTCGAACAGCTGGGAAGTACTTCATTCCCAGCGTCATTCAACTCAAAGTAAAACAGATGCCTCCCAACACAAATTCCTCAGTTATCTAACAAACCTTAGTCCAATTAGGCAAACTGCCAAAGGCCCTTCCTGGCAAACGTCCAGAAGCCACAAAAACAAAGATGTAGACGAAGCAGAAGATGAGCAGAAGACGCAGCTAAAACGTTGTTTTCCGGCAAAGCTGAAACGCCGTTGCTGGTCTGTTTTAAGCCTTATGGGAGGGGCCAATCATCTCTTGGCCCTACTCCCGAGTTGTCCTCTTTGCTTGAGCTGCTCTTGCCTTCTGGCAGCTCTTCTCATGCGTGCATTAGGAACAGGCTCTTTCTGTTCCTCTGCCTCACTACTATCAGGCTCTGGAGGCTCTGGAGTCCACACCTTACTTCCTGATGGCCCTGGCCTCACCTCAGCCTCATCGCTGTCCGACTCGGTTGCCAGCTCTGTAGGCTGCTGAAGGACCACAACATGAGCTTAGCTAAGAAGCTGGGGAAAAGGGTGCAGAATTTTTGGCTCTCCATGGGGGTTGTGGAGAACTAGCTTACTTCACACAAGGAAGTTCAGTTCAACATCTGGAAGGGTACAGGGTTCCTCTTCCTATACTCCAGAGCAGGAGAAAGTCAGTGCTAGAAGGGCAGAGCTCATGAGTCTTTCTAGGAAGATGTGAGACATAAAGCATCTTTATGGTTGCTACTGGAATTCTTTGCCCTGTCTTTTGTACCTACCTTGTCACTCATGAAAATAAATAAAGGGAGAATTGAAAAACGCAGAAGTCATGAAAAACATCTGAAGAAATGGTTTTGTCTCCTTGTTTCCCAGGTGGCCAAATATCTAACTTCAGAATTCTACTCCCTGAATTACAGTCTGCGTCAACGGATGGACATCCTGGATGTAGGTGACTCCTGCTTTCAGAAACTCTTTTAAGTTGGAGTTACTTTAAATTTCGTGTAAATATAAGGGGGGGTAAAGTTCTACTTCTACTACTTTACTTTATTGATTAGTCCTTGGGCCGTATCAAAGTACAGCGTTCCAGACACAAATTGTTACTAAAAAACAATTTCAAATGGAATTGGAAGAGTAAAATTTCTAATGGGAAGATCTGTACAACAAGGAAATGGTCCACCTGTGGAGGTGGTGAATTCTCAATTTTTGGAGAGGCTGATAGTTACCTGCCAGGGATGGTTTAATTCAGTTTTTCTCAACCTGGACAGCTTTAAGATGCTTGTTGTAGCCATCTTTCCACCTCATGGCCTCTGGTTTCTCCATCCAGGTGTTGGCCGTGTCTGCCCAGGAACTGTCTCGGCCAGCTTCATCTCCCTCGAAACCAAATACCAGTCACCCCAGTATCCAAATCATCTCTCAGAACTCTTCTTCTCCAGACTGGAAGAAAGTGGTGGATGAGAGGATCAGAAGCAAGACCCGAAGGTTTGCAAAGGTGAGCCAGGAAAATCCACTTGAGTTGAACTATTAACCACAGCAATCTCTTAAGCATCCCACAACCGCCCAGAGCGAACCGCTTGGCCTCTGTTCAGCAGGACCGAAGGCCGTAAAAAATGGCACTGGAGTCAAACACCGCTTATGGGTGGTACTTATTTCTGATTTATTTTTTATTTTTATTTGAATTTATATCCCGCCCTTCTCTGAAGACTCAGGGCGGCTTACATTGTGTTAAGTAATAGTCTTCATCCATTTGTATATTATATACAAAGTCAACTTTTTATTGCCCCCAACAATCTGGGTCCTCATTTTACCTACCTTATAAAGGATGGAAGGCTGAGTCAACCTTGGGCCTGGTGGGACTTGAACTTGCAGTAATTGCAAGCAGCTGTGTTAATAATAGACAGACTTAGTCTGCTGAGCCACCAGAGGCCCTGATTGAGGAGCATCTCTCTTTATTCTGAAATCCTACCGTGTAGAACTTCTCTCTACTTCCAACCAGGGGTGAAATGCTCCCGGCTCGGACCGGATCGCCAGATCTGGTAGCGATGGCGGCAGATGGTTTGGAGAACTGGTAGCAAAAATCCCTGCCCCCCCACCATGCCCAGCTGAGCCACACAATTATTAGAGAGGTGTTTTTTTTTTACTTTTAAAAGCATTTTTTCTTCGGCCGAAAAAATGCTTTTAAAAGTAAAAAAAACCCTCTGATGATCACGCAGCTCAGCTGGGATTGTCAGGAGCCTTTTAAAAGCATTTTTTCTACAATCTTTTCAGCGGAAGAGGTTGTAGAAAAAATGCTTTTAAAAGTAAAAAAAAAAGTTGGCCACGCCCACCCAGTCACATTATTCCCACCACCAAGCCACGCCCACAGAACCAGTAGTAACCGGTAGTAATTTTACATTTCACCACTGTTTCCAAACCATTCCCCATGTGATGAAATGTAAACCTGCAGAAGGAGGTGGAGAATCTCAGCAGCTCCACAGTTTCCCAAGGAGGTGGCAGCACATTCCACAGAAAGGCCCAAAAGAGTAGAATAGAATAGAATATAGAATAGAATAGAATAGAATAGAATAGAATAGAATAGAATAGAATAGAATAGAATTATTTATTGGCCGGGTGTGATTGGACACACAAGGAATTTGTCTTGGTGCATATGCTCTCAGTGTACACAAAAAAAAAGATACCTTCATCAAGGTACACACTTACAACACTTAATAATAGTCATAGGGTACAAATAAGCGATTGGATAGTCCTGAGCTGAATGGGGGAAGGAGGTAGAGGTTTAGAGTAGCCACACCCTAGAATTTTTTTTAGGATATATCCATTACAGGGTGTAATGGATGTATTCGCAGGGGTTCGGGAGAACCTCTAGCAAAGATTCTGTGCAGTTCGGAGAACCCCCAAATCCCACTCCTGAGTGGCCCCACCCAACCCAGCCCGCCTCTCCCAGGAGTCCCCACGTGGCCCTTTTTGGATGCAGGTAAGTGCAGGGCACGCGCGGAGGCTTGTGGAGAGTGAAAAATGGGCCTGCTGGAAGTTTGGGCCCATTTCAGGCCTCCAGAGGGCCTCCGGAGTCTGGGGAGGCCCTTTTTGCCCTCCCGGAGGCTCGAGGAAAACCTCTGGACCCCCCCCCCTGTGGTTTTAGGAGGCCGACTAGGCCACCCTCACCATGGCCACGCCCACCCAGCAACCAGGCGGAGAACCCCTGGCTAAAATTTTTGAAGCCCACCCCTGATCCGTTAGGTTAGAAAGTCATCGCTTTACTCTGGCAAGAGTCTGTCTATTAGGTGGAAGCAAATAAAAGATTGAACTTGATTGGATTTTATTGTGCCGTCTGTGGGCTTGGGCCTGATACTGTCTCAGTCGCAGTTCCTTTTATTCAGCAAATGGCTAGTCGGATGTCCTCGGCCTTCGTTCTTCCAAACTAGTGGAATGATGGGAGCTTATTCAGCACTTCCTGGATGCCAAGTTAGTTATTCTACATATTGGAGTCCAAGTGACTTAAGAATCGGGACCCAAAGGGTGACTTGATGAGCAGTGGGAATGTTTGATCGTAGTAGGTAAGGGTTAGTCCCTGACCTTTCCTAGGGCCCCGAAGACCTCGTTCGGGGCCTGGTCTAGGGCCACCAAGAAAGGACCTTTCTCCTAGTGCTGTTTACTGTGTTGTTTTTCTTGGCTGCTACATATTTTTTGTCCTCAGGATATTTTTGTTTTTATTCCGTTTTCTACTGTTCACCACCCAGAGTAAATTGTTAAGATGGGCAGCTTTACAAATGGATTTTTAAAAAAAAAAAAAAATACGGGTTTTTCAACCTCTTTTCCTGTTTCCCATGCTTATAGGGCATTGACTGAATGCCAAACAATCTCTTGCAAAGCAAAGAAACTCTTCTATGGGTCTATTTTGGGAGGGAAAACTCCACATGTCCTATTGTCATAGCGTCTCTTGTTGTCTCGTATCCAACCCTTATTCTTTGTCCGATAACAGGGCCGGTCCCAAGCAGAACATTTGGGCACGCCTAACCAGTTTGCTCCAATCGCTGGTCATTTCTTCTTCCCGCTTCTTCGGAACTTTGACAGGTGAGACTATCTCAATCTCCAGGTCCTCTTGGAATAGATTTCCTCTTAGGGATGCAGCTGCTTTAATGAGTGGCAGATCATATACAATCCAGGGAAGTTCTGCAGCTGTTTTAAGGGGCCACAAGCCAGAACTGTTGTGTGTGCGCGTGCTTCTGTAATTCTGACGCATTGCACAACCTCTACAACAAATTGTGTGATTCCCATAGCTCCATGATGGCGAACTTATGGCATGCGTGCTGGAAGTGGCACACAGAGCCATCTCTCCAGGCATGTCAGTCATCACCTGTGCTCTTTCGGGTTCTGGTGCACACATGTGCGCCGGCCAGCTGGTGTTAGGGCTCATGGGAGCGCCAGAAATCGGAACAACAGCTCCCTGGAGCACATGTGCACACTGGGAAGCTGAGCTTCCGGTTTCCGGTGTGCTCATGCGCACTGGCCAGCTGGTCTTTGTATGCCAGAAGTAAGAAGACTGTGTGACCGGCGTGCATGCGCACACCTGAAACCGGAAGCTCAGATGCTCTTCCGGTTTTCGGTGCTCCGCCATGCTGGCTCGCTCAGAAATTCTGGGAATTGAAGTCCAAGAGTCATAAAGGGGCTATAGTTATAACAATAATAATAATAATAACAATAACAGAGTTGGAAGGGACCTTGGAGGTCTTCTAGTCCAACCCCCTGCTTAGGCAGGAAACCCTAAACCACTACAGACAAATGGTCATCCAACATCTTCTTTAAAACTTCCAGTGTTGGAGCATTTACAACTTCTCCAGGCAAGTTGTTCCACTGATTAATTGTTCTGACTGTCAGGAAATTTCTCCTTAGTTCTAGGTTGCTTCTTTCCTTGATTAGTTTCCACCCATTGCTTCTTGTCCTGCCCTCAGGTGCTTTGGAGAATAGCTTGACTCCCTCTTCTTTGGGGCAGCCCCTGAGATATTGGAAGCCTGCGCTCCTGTCTCCCCTGGTTCTTCTTTTCATTAAACTAGACATACCCAGTTCCTGCAACCGTTCTTCGTATGTTTTAGCCTCCAGTCCCCTAATCATCTTTGTTCCCCACCTTTATATTACCTTCAGTTTCGAAACAATTCGAGGTGGAACAGTTGCCCAACCCATGGCTTGCTAAGCCAATCAAAACATTTGCTTTCTCTCTGCTCTCCAGGCCTCTGACCACCTTTGACCTTTTGGGGGATGATCACCTGGTCCTTGGACGACTAGTGCACACATTGGCGATTCTCATGTACTTCGCTGTCCATGCCGCGGTGAGAAGAACGGAGAGCGTTCACATGGGGTCTGAAAGCCCTTAGTGGCCTCTACTTCCTCTGCCATTGGAGGCATGGGAAACTTAAGAGCGTGGGCACATCTTTGGGGCACACCTATTGCCTGAAACCAAGTCCTTAGGTAGAGCAGAAATGGCCCATCTCAACTGCTGTATGATTAAATAGCAGCTGAAGCCTTTCCTTCGTCTTAACTTTTATCATTCTTTGGTTTTCCTATCTCAGAAGGCCTGATGACTCAAGCTCATCTCCGTTTCCATTATTTATTTTATTTTATTTTATTTATTTATTTTGTTGAGTACATATTAGATAATATATATAAGCATAAGCATGACTTGAATACATAAAGTGAATACAATTAAAGGGAATATCAGGACAGGGACGGTAGACCTGCTGGTACTCTTATGCACGCCCTTTCCAGACTTCTTAGGAATGGGGTGAGGTCAACAGTGGCCAGTCTAAGGTTAAAGTTTTGGGGGTTTGGGGAAGAAGCCACAGAGTCAGGTAGTGCATTCCAGGCATTGACCATTCTGTTGCTGAAGTCATATTTTCTGCAATCGAGTTTGAAGCGGTTCACTTTAAGTTTGTATCTGTTGTGTGCTCGTGTATTGTTGTGGTTGAAGCTGAAGTAGTCATTGACAGGTAGGACATTGTAGCAGATGATTTTACGAGCTTTGCTCAGGTCATAAAATTTGCATCAATTTGAGATTCTCCTTCTCTTTCTTGCTCACCTGGATTGTCTTCTGTGTTTCTCTCTCTCTCTCTCTCTCTCTCTCTCTCTCTCTCTCTTTCTCTCTCTCTCTCTCTTTGGCAGGTAACGCCTGCAATGGGAAAGGCATTGCTGGAGTTTGTTTGGGCTCTGCGTTTCCACACTGACACGTAAGTTTTTGTGAACACCTAAATCTGTGTTTCTCAACTTCGGGGGAACTTCTTAAAGATGGGTGGATGTCAACTCCCAGAATTCCCCAGCTAGCAGAAACACTGGGGCCTAGATGAACAGCCAGCTAAAATACAGTACCATACAATACAATAAAATCACTATTAAAAAACTTACCGTATATACTCGAATATAAGCCGATCCGAGTATAAGCCGAGGTCCCCAATTTTACCCCAAAAACTGGGGTAAACTGGGGACTCGAGTATAAGCCGAGGGTGGGAAATGAGGCACCTACCGGTTGGGGAAACCTCCTCCTCAGCTGAGAGGGCTGGCGGCCCCCCCGCCCCGCCCCCCCCTTCCCCCGGCAGGCCTCCAGTCCGGTAAAATGTGAAAAAAAGAAAAAAAAACAACTCGAGTATAAGCCGTATATACTCGAGTATAAGCCGAGGGGCTTAAAAAAAAAAAAACTTGAGTATAAGCCGTATAGACCCGAGTATAAGCCGAGGGGACGTTTTTCAGCACAAAAAATGTGCTGAAAAACTCGGCTTATACTCGAGTATATACGGTATTCGATATGGCCAATAAATTTATAAAATACATAATATAATATAAAACCCCATTTAAAATCCAATTTAAAAACCCATTTTATGCCAGTCCTGCTCGGAAGAATAAATACGCCTTCAGCTCGCAGCGAAAGGTCCGGAGGTCAGGAAGTTGTCGAAGTCCTGGGGGAAGCTCATTCCAGAGGGTAGGTGCCCCCACAGAGAAGGCTCTCACCCTGGGGGCCGCCAGCCGACATTGTTTGGCTGACGGCACCCTGAGGAGGCCCTCCCTATGGGAGCGCACCGGTCGGTGGGAGGCATGTGGTAGCAGAAGATGGTCCCGTAAGTATCCCGGTCCTAAGCCATGGAGCGCTTTAAAGGTGGTAACCAGCTTTATGGAAGGGACCTTGGAGGTTTTCTAGTCTAACTTCAAGCAGGAAACCCCATACCAGGGGTCTGCAAACTTGGCTCTTTTAAGACTTGCCCTATACCATTTCAAGATGAATGGCTGTCCAGTCTCTTCTTAAAAGCCTCCAGTAATGGAGCACCCATAACTTCTGGTGGCAGCTCATTATACTGATTAATTGTCCTCACTCTCAGTAAATTTCTCCTTCGTTCTAGGTTGGTTCTCTCCTTGATTAGTTTCCATCCATAAAAGTCAAAAGAACGTAGACTAATTTCTTTGGAACCCCTGTTCCTTTTTTTGTTCAGGATTTTTGATAATGGGTGTATCACTTGGGAAAGCTGCTTTATTGTAACTTCTGGGCGTTGTAATATTTCCTTCTCTGTAAGACAGTTAAAAATGGGGATTTCGACACAGAGGTCGAAAGCTGGGTTCTCCAGAATGCAAGATAGACATCAAGGCACTGGGCTGGCGTTCTCAACAGCAATATAAAATGAGCAGAGCTGCAAAACAGATTCCTGTCCATTGCATAGGAAAATGAGCCACAGTGGCCCAGTACTGCAGGCTCCTTCTGCTGACGGCTGGCTGCCTGCAATTTGGCAGTACGAATCTCACCAGGCTCAGGGGTGACTCATCCTTCCGAGATGGGTAAAATGAGGAGCCAGATGGTTGGGGGCAAGAGGCTGATTCTGAAAACCGCTTAGTGAGGGTTGTAAAAGGACTATAAAGTGGTATATAAGTCTAAGTGCTATTGCTATTTCTATTCCTGCATGTATTCACCAGGGCATTTCTTCCTTCTGCAGATATGTACGGCATGGCCTTCTGTCTTCGGTCTCCTCCATACTCCTCAGTGTACCTGCTGAGTACCTTCTGGATGACATGACAGAGGAAGTTCTAGAGACTCAAGCGTGGCTGGCAGGTGAGAAGAAGCTGGGAAAACGGGCCATTGGAAAGGAGAGTGTTACAGAGTTTTTGGTGTGTTCGTTGAAGCTTTAGGTAGGCGAGCCTCATTTTTAGTGTCAACCTGACACAACTGCTAGAGAAAAATCATTGTGATCAATGGCATTGCTAAGATAGATGGATGGATGGATAGATGATAGATGGATGGATGAAAGGATGGATGGATGGATGGATGGATAGACAGATGGACAGATAAACAGATAGAGATGGATAGACAGACAGACAGAATTCTTTATTGGCCAAGTGTGATTAGAGACACAAGGAATTTGTCTTTGGTACATATGCTCTCAGTGTACATAAAAGAAAAGATACGCTCATCAAGAATCATAAGGTACATCACTTGATGATAGTCATAGGGTACAAATAAGCAATCGAATCAATATCAATTGTAAGGATACAGCAACAAGTTACAGTCGTACAGTCATAAGTGGGAGGAGATGGATGATGGGAACGATGGGAAGATTAATAGTAGTGCAGCCTTAGTGAATAGTTTGACAGTGTTGAGGGAATTAGTTGTTTAGCAGAGTGATGGCGTTCGGGGAAAAAACTGTCCTTGTGCCTAGTTGTTCTGGTGTGCAGTGCTCTATAGCGTTGTTTTGAGGGTAGGAGTTGAACCAATTTATGTCCAGGATGCGAGGGGTCTGTAGATATTTTCACAGCCCTCTTTTTGACTCGTGCAGTATGCAGGTCCTCAGCCTGACCAAAGCAGTTGGGGTGTGCAAATGCAGTCGCAACCAAGGATGAAAAACTGGAGTTTGAATGCACTTGTTGTGACTCGTCCTCCCTCGTCGGAGTGGGGGGGTGGGACACGACACCACTTCTTAAAAGTATCTCAGCTAATCTTTTTCTTAAACAATGCTGTTGAAAAGGGAGCCGGAGACGGCAGTAGAGTTAGCCATTAAACTGCAAGGCAGGAAGGAGATCCGTCTGGGAGAACTTTTTTGACAGAATTAGAAACTCCGCCATCTGCCAGAAGATCGGTAGAGAGGAGATTCAACCAGCTTGGCTGGTCCAGGTAGTCCTTGACTTACGACTGCAATTGAGCCCAACGTTTCTGGGGCTAAGTTGAGACATTCGTTCAGTGAGTTTTGCCCCGTTTTACTTTTCTCGCCACTGTTGTTAGGTGAATTGCTGTGGTTGTTAAATTAGTAACACCGTTGTTAAGTGAATCTGGATTTCGCTTGTCAGAAAAGTCACAAAAGGGGACCACATGACACACACACACACCCGGGGACACGGCAACCGTCGTAAATGTGTGAGTCAGCTGTCAAGCACCCGAATGTAAAACACGTGGCCGTGGAGATGCTGCATCGGTCGTTAAGTGTGAAAAAATGGTTGAAAGTTCCTGTTTCCAGTTCCGTTGTAACTTGGAAGGGGCACCAAATGGCCGAGGACTATCTGTATGTAGTGGAGAAGATCTTCCTGCAATGGCTGTGGTCTCATGGAGAGGCAAAGTATCTTGAGCTTCTCTTACAGAGCACAGCCGTCGGTCTTTGCAAAAGGAGCCATTTTGCCCCCAAATAGCAAGGCTACCTTCGCCATAAACATAAGTTTGATCTTGTGGTAATTTGTTGAACCCACAGTTGGGAGGGCCAGTTTGGTGCTGTGTAGAAGCCTCTTTTCTTGGAATGGATAGCAAGTTTAGCACATCCAGCTAGTGTTGTGGTCCGCCAGCAGCCTGCGGAGCTGGCAACCGAGTCAGACAGCGATGAGGCTGAGGAAGAAAATGGGCCAGTCCTGGAGGCTGGGGAAGGCCCAGATGAGGGCTCTGCGTCGGAGGCAGAGGTGGGGCCAGGACCATCGGGGAGTGAGGTGCGGACTCCGGAGCCTCCAGAGGCTGACAGTAGTGAGGCAGAGGAACAGGAGGAGCCTGTTCCTAATGCACGCATGCGAAGAACTGCCAGAAGGCAAGAGCAGCTCAAGCAAAGAGGACGACTCGGGAGTAAGGCCAAGAGATGATTGGCCCCTCCCATAAGGCTTAAGGCGTTTGGACTCTTTGCCGAAAACAACGTTGGTAAACTGGCTCTTTGTCTTGCTGCATTTCTTTCTGCTTTTGAACTTTTGCCAAGAAAAGCCTTTGGCAGTTTGCCTAATTAGACCAGGGTTGGTGATAAGACTGAAGAGTTGTGTTATGAAAAATTTGCTTTGATTTAGTTTGGACGCCGCTGAGAATGAGTTTAATACTCAGCTGTTCTAATAAAGTCTGTTTGTTTTTGAACTGTTTACATTTACTACTACCTACTTGGGCCTGGGTCACAACAGTTGGGCTGGTTTCTCCTGGCGCTCCAGAGCAGGGAAGGAATGGACGATGGGATCTTCCGTGTGCCCAGGAGGTCACCAAGCACGGGGCCTCAACCACCTCTCACTCATGAAGGGTGAGATGCCAGGAATCAGCAGGAAGCAAGACGGCTTCCCACGGGGTGGGGGTGGGGGGATGGACGGAGAGGAAGTAACGTTTGACAAAGCCGGTCCTTTGATCCCTGCCTCGGGAGCCCATGTCCTGTGCCCTTAAAAGGGAAGAGGCCACCGAGAGTCCTCCTTTCCCATGACACGACAAGGGGCTTTCCTCCTCCTCTGGGCCGACCACGCCGAGTCAGCAATATCTTAACTGTGTCTGAGCTGAAAAGGAGCAAGAGTTGCATTTGGGCCAGTCAGAACTCGGGGCAAAAACGGGGCATTTAGATGATCTGGTTGGAAGGAGTTTTGTCTTGCGGGGAGTGTTAAGATTCATAAGTAGGGCCTCTTGCCTTCAACCCTGAAGCCATTTTGGAGCATGTTAGTTGGAGCTGTGGGAATGCAAAGGAGGGGGGAATAGAGATAGCTGGGCTACACGTGGCCCTCCCAAGCTCTGTTTTTGCTGACAGAGGGCTGCAGGAGGCTGTCGCAGCCAAAAACGGAGCTCAAGAGGGCTGCAGGTAGCCCTCACAAGCTCCATTTTCACTGGCAGAGTGCTGCAGGAGGCCGTCGCAGCCTAAAACGGAGCTCGGGAGCCCATTTTTTTTGGCAGATCTTTCAGGCCACCACAGGCACCTCCCAAAATGAGTGACGTTGAACTGGCCATGCCCATCCTGGCTACACCACCCTGCCCCCCCCAGGGCAAACACAACCCTGATGCAGCCCTCGGTGAAATCGAATTTGACACCCCTGCTTGCCCTAAGAAAAGTTACAAAAAGAAAATGGCCACAGTAGGGCCAACTTCAGGGTTGACTGCAAACACAGGAGGCAGAAAATAGAGCAGAGCTAATGTGCCCTTCAGTTGAGGCCCAAGCTGGTCCCTAGCATTGAAAAAAAAACATTTATTTAGCACTTTGGTTTAATTTGGGGGGGGGCGCTTGTAGATGGTGGCCTTTAATGTGCCCTTAGCCCCGGTTCTCAAAAGTCTCCTGCCCACTTTAGCAACAGAGCAGAGCTGCGGGAGTGAGTCATGTACCCAGCCTGACCTGGTAGCGGGAGTCGAGCGCTCAACTTATGCGCACAGGATATCCTCACACTTTTTGGGACTTTGCTGGTCTCATATCCTGATTTCCATTTTGCAAGCGGATCAGGAACAAAGATGCCAGGCTGCACGCATATACACAAACGCATACACACACACACGCACACACAGAGCTGCTCCTCCCCCTCCTACCAACAGCTGTCTAGGGGAGAACTCAAGCAGATTAAGATGTGTTTCATGGTGGCTTCTACATCCATGCATCACTTGCAAGTGAAGAGTAGAGAGACCTCAATCATCTTGTCCCAAAGGTGCCTTTTTTTCAAGAGGCAACTGGACTTTCTGGTTTTTCTTGGAAGACGTTTCGCTTCTCGTCCAAGAAGCTTCTTCAGCTCTGATTGGATGATGGTGGGGAATGGAAGGATTTATATTCCTTACAGAGAATGCAGATGACCAGCTGCCTGCAAGGAATATAAATCCTTCCATTCCTCACCATCCAGTCAGAGCTGAAGAAGCTTCTTGGACGAGAAGCGAAACGCCTTCAAAGAAAAACCAGAAAGTCCAGTTGCCTCCTGGAAAAAAAAACACCTTTGGGACAATCATGACCTGGAGGACTGAGAATCTCCATAGACCTCCATCCTCTTGATTTCTCTTAGGTTTTCTGCATAGCATTCAAAGCACCAAGCTTCAGCTGTCTTAGATATGGCCTATAAACTCAAGATTGAGAGAGGTGCCAACCGTCTCTTGTAGCAATGAAATAAAATAAGTGAGGCCATCTCATGAACATGGGCTGAACTGGAGTTTAACCTGAAAAGAAGTGGGGTATTTTCCCCCCCTGTATTTTGTTTAAAGTTTCATGGATTACACTCTAAAATTTTCCACGTGCTTCCTCTTTCAAAATTGGAGGAATCTCTCCTAGTTTTTAATCATTACAATTGTGGGGAAAGGCAGTGGGAACTCCGTTCCCCATATTTTGATCTCGGGGGAGGGGGGGGCGGGGGAGAGAAAAGGACTGGATTAAGTGCTGTATAATATATGGGGTTTTGTGGGGCTTTTGTGTTTTTTTGGTATTTTGGTTTGTATATCCAAAGACTACTGTTTCCCCGAAAATAAGACACCCCCTGATAATAAACCCAATCGCCCCTGATAATAAACCCCAATTATTTTGAGCGCATGCGCTAAAATAAGTCCCCCCCCCCAAAAAATATTTAAATGCAGAGCTGGAAATCAGGTAAGACGGCAACAGGAGCCCCATCTTGCTCCATGCGCCCCAAAATAATAAGACCTCCCCGAAAATAAGGCCAAGCACTTATTTCGGGGTTCAAAAAAATATAAGACAGGGTCTTATTTTTGGAGAAACACGGTATTTATGCCCCCATCATACAAAGGAGTCCATCTCTTTAGAATAGAATAGAATAGAATAGAATAGAATAGAATAGAATAGAATAGAATAGAATAGAATAGAATAGAATTTTTTATTGGCCAAGTGTGATTGGACACACAAGGAATTTGTCTTGGTGCATATGCTCTCAGTGTACATAAAATTTTCATAGCTGAAGAAGCTCTGCTGAGGTTGTGGAAAGCTGTTTTGAGGTTCTTGATGTATATTTAAAAAAAGGCACCTCTGGGTGATCAAAACCACCGTTCACCTCTTGAATGTCTTCCAAGAGAATCTTGGAGGGAGATGGCGATTAAGAAATATGAACTATAAAGGATGGAAGGATGCCCCAATCAATATACTAACTAATATTTTGCAAAAAAACCCAAATATTTATGGGAGAACCAACGATAAGTATTTATATTTCTGATTAAAATCATGTTTCTGAAAAACAGGACATCCTCAATATTTACTTAGCCACATGGCTAGGGAGAATACAGCTAGTCCTCGACTTACAACAGTTCGTTTAGTGACCGTTTCAGAGTTTACAACGGCACTGAAAAATGTGACCTGTGACCGTTTTTCACGCTTATGGCCTTTCCAGCATTCCCCATGATCATGTGATCAAAATTCAGAGGCTTGGCAACTGACTCACATTTATGACCGTTGCTGTGTCCCGGGGTCAAGTGATCCCCGTTTGCGACCTTCTGACAAGCAAAGTCAGTGGGGAAACCAGATCCAAACTGGGTTATTAAGTAATCAGCTGCAGTGATTCACAAGAAAGGTCATAAAACGGGGCGAAACTCACTTAGCAAATGTCTGACTCAACAACAGAAATGTTTGGCTCAATTGTGGTCGTAAGTCGAGGACTATCTGTTGTGTGTAAAAAAAAAAAAAGAAATTTTTTGATCTTCGTGCCAAGAAAGCACGGTTGTGAAGTGGAAGAACACAATGTAATAAAAGTTGCTAAATAAAATGCGGTCTCAAGCACATTTAAAACCCTTTTTCATATCCAGCTTAACTTCCGTTTATTGTTCTTCCGCTTGACGGTTCAACTAATGCTGTACAGGAATTTCCTCAAGTCGGTTTTTCTCTCTTCTCTGTCTCTTCCTATTTTTTTTTTTTTTTATATATATATATAGATGTCGCGGAGAAGGACCCAGATGGCGACTGCAGACATTTAGCGCTGCAGAATCTGCTGCTGATGGAAAACTTGAAAAAAAAGCTTGAAGGTGCTCTCTAAAAAGCTGGCGGCTGCAAATGTCCCCTGGCTTTTAAGGAGAAAGGGACAAAGGGCACCGAGCTGGAAAGGCAGAGACATCTTGGCTTAGTGTGGCACTTATAGCTGACGGATGCTGTTGCTAACCGACATGTAAATTTAGTCCTAGTCTTGGCTAAATTTACTGAAAGTCCAAAGCAAAGTTTTAGAACTGCGGGACATTTTCACAGAGGAAAACAAAAAGCACATTTGCTTCCGAGTAGGAATTGATGGTGCCTGCCTTGGGTGTTGATGTAGGGGGAGCTGGACAGTGTATTTCCCAAGCCAAATGAAGGGGGAAAGTTTATTAAAAACCATTCTGAGCTGGGACAGGCTCTGTTTTTTTTCTAAAGGGTCCATTCTGCGGCCAAAGAAAGTGGGACCCTCTTGACAAATTCAGCCATCTTAACAGGAAAGCCTTTTAGGACATGCGTTCAATTTCGCAGCTACTCAGATTGTTGGCTGAGCAGGTACAAAAATAGCCAGGGAAATGATTTAAGCCTGCGAAACGGTCCCCTTGTCAATCAACAGGAGTGCTGATTTACCACCAGCTTATGTAGGAGCCACTAGGGACGCGGTAGCTAAGACGCTGAGCTTGTGGATCAAAACGTTGGCAGTTCAGCAGTTTGAATCCCTAGTGCCGCATAACGGGGTGAGCTCCCGTGACTTGTCCCAGCTTCTGACAAACCTAGCAGTTCGAAAACACGTAAAAAATGCAGGTAGAAAAATAGGGGCCACCTTTGGTGGGAAGATAACAGCGTTCTGGGCGCCTTTGGCATTTAGTCATGCCGGCCACATGAACACGGAGATGTCTTTGGACAGCGCTGGCCTCTTCAGCTTTGAAACAGAGATGAGAACCGCCCTTTGGAGTCAGGAACGACTAGCACATATGTGTGAGGGGAACATTTACCTTTACCTATGTAGGAGCCAAGGAATCGGCAGCACAAAGAAACAAGAGCCAATAGCCAGTCATCGACACCCCAATCAACCAATAAGAAGCCACACCTAACCAGGTACCCCATAAATACTACACATGGAATAGCCCAAAGCACACGTTCCGTTAGAGAGACGTTCCCCAAGGATGGGCTCCAAACACGAGTCCGAAAGCTCGGAAGACTAAATCTCTGGTCCCGGTGGACCGACCCAGACTGGAGCCTTTTAAGATTGCTTGGACTTAAGTTGACGCTTGCCATTTTGTATTACTCTTCTGGCCATTCCCAACCTCTTGTTCTTCAGATTTAAGGCCACACAAAAAGACACAAGTGAGTCGTGTATCTAAAATATTTAATACGAATATGAAGAAGATACCTTCGAAACCATCTCGGAATATTTTAAAAGGGATGTAAAGACCTTTGTGGCTTTGGGAGTGCCGAACACCTCCCAGATTCCAAGGATCGATTGGATCACTAGGATTACAGAGCGAGGCTGATGAGTCCATTTGTCTTTCTCCTTACCATACCCGAAAAGGCGGGCGCTGTGCCCCCAAAGTCCCCGTGGAGCCCTTCAGGAGGGCTCTGCCTCGTCGGCCACTTCTTCAATCTCTTTGTCCTCCACGCTGTTGTGGCGAACTCTCTCCGGAGCGGCATTTCGGCTGAGGGGGATGCCCAGCCCTCGGTGCACTGCCTCGACCGTCTGCTGGTTCACGTAGTAGTTGAGATTCACGCAGGGGATTTTCTTACGCATTTCCTCCAGGTACCGATAGGCCTGATGGGAAAAAAGAAGCGATGGCATTCACAAGTTGTTCTATGATCTGAGCCCAACCCAGAAAACTTAAGTGGCTGGAGTTGCCTTGGCCAACTTACTTATTATTATTATCTCTTTTATTCATAAAACATGAAACTCAGTCAACTGGACATTTAAAAATACGTCACAAATACGAGTGATTGGTTCTAATGGTTGATACGGGTTGCTGCCAGTGTCCTAGGTATCAGCTAAGTATCTTCTTCTTCTTATTATTGTTGTTGTTGTTATCTCTTTTATTCATTAAACATGAAACTCAGTCAACTGGACATTCAAAAATGCATGACAAATACCACTGACTGCTGCTAATTGTTGATACGGGTTGCTTCCAGCATCCTAGGTATCAACTAAGTATTTTTTTTTATTATTGTTGTTGTTGTTGTTGTTATTATTATCTCTTTTATTCATTAAACATGAAACTCAGTCAACTGGACATTCAAAAATGCATGACAAATACCATTGACTGGTGCTGATGGTTGATATGGGTTACTGCCAGCGTCCTACGTATCAACCAAGTACCTTCTTAAAATATACAATGTTCCGAGTAGCGCAGTTTTTTGCAGTTCCGCTGGTGTTATTGCAGGAAGCTGCAATTTGTTGATGTATCTTATAAAATTCTTGGACATGGCACCAAGTGCCCCGATGACAATGGGTATCACTCTTGAAACACTCGCGATGGGTCGAACATGATTTCGCAACTAACGACAACAGTCCATAATCCAGGATAGCCATGGGAATGTGAAAGAGGTGCCATTTCATTGTAGCAGTTTTTCTACAAATTATTCCTACAGATAGCAAAAAAAAAAAAAAAAAAAAAAGCACATAGCTGTACACTGAATTTGCTGCATATTTTAACGCTGCCTCTTCTCCGCTCAAACGCTAGAGAGCACCTGGGGGTTTGAGAAGAGCAGTTCCTTTTGGCCTGTAATTCTGGCTTCCCTGCTTGAAAGTGGGCCAGGTGGGCGCTTCCTCCTGGAAGCGCGTGAATCATCTCTTCTCCAGATGGCCCTACATAATTGTTTCCTCTGACTTCCTCTCTCCCAATCCATCCAGGTGGGGAGAAGAGGTACCGGAATACTGTCGAATGGTAGCACAGCAAGGCCCGAGTGACTGTGTTTATACATCGTCCCCAGGTCCTGTCGCCAACGACGGACAGTTATCCAGGATGGATAAGAGACTCAACCTGGAGATTTAGAAATTAAAAAAAAAAAAAATCTGCAAAAGGCAAATAGGAGCTCTCTTGTATGCTATCTGAAATCTCTCTACCTTTACATAAGAGAAAATTAGAAGTACAGGTTGCTTAGCGACCGAAGTTACAATGGGCCTTGAAAAAGCGACTTACGATCCAGATTTAAACTTCTGGTGTCCGTCACATTACATCACATGACTGAATTTCTGAGTGTTCAGCAACTGGGCCACGTTAAAAGCCTTTTCCAGCACCCCGTAGTCACACAACTGACTTACAACGTGTGCTTTTTTTTTTTTTTTTACTTACGCTAAAAACGCCCCTTAGCGAATAAGGGGCTCACTTAACGACTGCCATAAGAATCGTAAAATTGGGTGTGATCAGATGATTCTCTTAACAGCATAACAAAACTATGGGCTCAATTACAGTCCCAATTCAAGGGCTACTATAGATCCGATCCAATTCGATTCAAAGGCTATTATAGAATAACAGTATATACTTTTCGACCACTCAAAATTTCAAGCAAATCATTAAAATGTACTGCCCAAACTGACGCCGGGCATAAACAGTAAAATGAATAATTTAGGAATATTTTAACAATTTATAACACAGAGAAGCATTTAATTACTAGGACGTTCTGCCAGTATCAGAAGCTGTACAGTTCCACAGCAATGGACACGGCTGTGGGTGCTGCTGAATAAGAATTGTTTAAGTGGCTTGTGGGCTCTGGAGACACTCACCATCTGGAATTCTTGCATCTGCAAATGATGCTCCACCAGGAATCCCAGAACGTCCCCCAGGCGGATGGTGGTGTCAAGATCAGGTTCTCCCAGGAGCAGTTCACACTGTCTGATGGCCTCTTTGGGGTCCTCGGAGTAAAGCCTTAGGAGGGGGGGGGGAAATACACCAGCAACAAAGACGATTAGGGGACTGGAGCAGGGGGTGAAATCCAGCAGGTTCTAACAGGATCTGGAGAACCGGTAGTGGAAATTTTGAGTAGTTCGGAAAAACTGCAAATACCACCTCTGGCTGGCCCCAGAATGGGGTGGGAATGGAGGTTTTCCAATATCCTTCCCCTGCCATACCCACAGAACCGGTAGGGAAAAATTTTGGAATTCATCCCTGGATTGGAAGTTAAAACATATAAAGAATGTTTGCTGGAATTGGGTATGTCTAGTTCAATGAAAAGAAGAACATGATAGCAGTGCTCCAATATCTCAGGGGCTGCCACAAAGAAGAAGGAGTCAAGCTATTCTCCAAAGCACCTGAAGGCAGGACAAGAAGTGATGGGTGGAAACTGATCAAGGAGAGAAGCAACTTAAAACTGAGGAGAAATTTCCTGACAGAACAATTAAATCAGCGGAACAGCTTCCTTCCAGAAGTTGCAGGTGCTCCATCATTGGAGATTTTTAAGATTGTGGCCTTCAGCTGAGGACTACCTGTACTATAAAACAGTGTTGCTGGCTGGGGAATTCTGGGAGTTGAAATCCACCCATCTTAAAGTTGCCAAGATTGAGAAACGCTGCTGAAAAAATCTCAGGGCTCCCTCTCACCTTCGGGCTTGAATAAATCTCTTCACCAGTGTCATCTTGCTCTGTAGGTGTGCCAGCTTGTTCTCTTGCTCAACTGGGCTCCGGGTCTTGGCCTTGGACATACACTTGTACGCCTCGGTCAGGGCTCCCAAGGCCTTCTCGTAATTCTGGAATTCATCCACTTCCACCTGCAAGGAAGGAAAGAGGAATGGGCTCTTTTGCTGTTAAAGGGTAAAGGTAAAGGTTCCCCTCGCACATACGTGCTAGTCGTTCCCGACTCTAGGGGGCGGTGCTCATCTCCGTTTCAAAGCCAAAGAGCCAGCGCTGTCCGAGGACTTCTCCATGGTCATGTGGCCGCCATGACTCAACGCCAAAGGCGCACGGAATGCTGTTCCTTTCCCACCAAAGGTGGTCCCTATTTTTCTGCTTGCATTTTTTACATGCTTTCGAACTACTAGGTTGGCAGAAGCTGGGACAAGTCACGGGAGTTCACCCCATTATGCGGCACTTGGGTTCATTACCGCTGAACTGCCGGCTTTCGATTGACAAGCTCAGTGTCTTAGCCACTGAGCTACTGCGTCCCCTCTTTCTTCTGCTGTTACTGCTGAGGAACTGAAATGGAGTGCCATGGTTGCTGTTCTGCTAAGCTAAGCCTCGCAAGCTGACAGCCTGACATCAGTAATGGGGGGCGGGGGGAGCAGTGTAGAGGGAGGAAACTCCGAAGAATCAAAACCAAGCAGCACATCCGGTGGGACGTACCAGCCGTCTCAAAGTCACACTAAAAGAATGTGGAGACAGCAAGACAGGGACTGTCCTAGGCAATTTATTAACACCCGATGGATTGATAACTAGGCATTTGGCCAGGAACAAGGGAAAGTTAATTGTATCTTTTGCACGTGAAAATCTCAGATCCAGCTTTGCCTCTTCGGTAACCACCTTGGCTTTAGTAAAGCATACTTTTGGCTAATCATGGGCCAGGAGTCTTTCTTTCCTAATGGACCAAGTTGGGAAGGTTTGGCATGGAGGATCTGAGGCAGGATTCCCCACCCACCTGAGCACAGGCGTCATAAAAGCCAGCCAAGAGATCCAGCGCTCTTCCTTTGGTGTAGAAGCTGATGATGTTCTTCATAATATCTGGATCTTTGCGGCAGTCCAGAGTCTGCAAGTAATTGGCGGCCATGATGTAAATCTCCCTTTGTCTCGAGACACCGGCAAAGAACACAATCTTTTCGGTATCGCCAGATTTCAGCAGAGCCCTCATGGCCTACACAACGAAAAGGGTAGAGTTGCATCAAATCCAATCTTCATTATGGTCGCAGACTAGCATAAGGGGGTAGAGTTGAGGCCACTTGTTCACCAGCGTATGCAAGCAAGAAGGTAGGATGCAAAGACCCCAAGAGATATGGAGTGTTTCAGTTAAGTTTATAAGGCGCTACATCTTTCAACCCCCAATAAAGCAGTTCGTTTAAAACAAGGTTTGTTAAAGAGCACGTATAAGCTATGGCTCTGATATCATTCAAAAAGTCAAAACACCATATATAAATGAGTATGAACAAGCAGTGAACGGAACGGCTTGTCTTCAGAAGTTGTGGATGCTCCATCACTGGAGGTTTTAAGAAGAGATTGGACAGCCATTTGTCAGAAATGGCATGGGGTCTCCTGCTTCAGCAAGGGGGTGGACTAGAAGACCTCCAAGGACCCTTCCTACTTTATTACTCTGATGATGACAACATCCATCCAATAAAGACCTCTAGCAGGGGCCTCTTTGAGACATGCTCTGAGATGACGGCTGAACTGGGTCTAATCATTGACTACCCCCTGTATCAATATCCTGCAGTGCGACAAGTTCCGCCTTCTAGAATGTTCTGAGCAATCTGCAGATGACTCTTGTAGACTGTAGAATTAAATCTGCGAAAACCTAGGACACCCAAGAACGGGTCATCCCAGCATGGATTGAAGTCACCGTTCTTAGGCTAGGAACAATGTTTTTCTCGGAGGAATCTGATTGTCCCTAGAAGCAGCTACTCAAGGCCAGCATTACAGATTGTTCTCGGCTTACAACCATTCGTTCAGTGACCATTCGAAGTTACGACACAAAGGCACTTAACGACTGCCTTTCACACTTGTTGCAGCGGCCCCCGTGAACAACCTTCAGGTGCTTGGCAACTGGCGTGTACTTATGACAGTTGCCCTGTTCCGGGGTCAAGGGATCACCGTTTGTAAACTTCCCAGTCAACGTCAGACAAAGAAAGTCAATTGGGGAAGAAGGATTCACTTAGCCACGTGAGTCACTTAACAATGGCAATGATTCAGCAACAACTGCAGCAAAGAACTGCAACAACTGCAGCCTGTTATTAGAACACAGAGCCTGCAATTACTGCAGGTTCGAGCCCGGCCCAAGGTTGACTCAGCCTTCCACCCTTTATAAGATAGGTAAAATGAGGACCCAGATTGTTGGGGGGGCAATAAGTTGACTTTGTAAAAAAATATACAAATAGAATGAGACTATTGCCTTATACATTGTAAGCTGCCCTGAGTCTTCGGAGAAGGGCGGGGTATAAATGTAAACAAAAAAAAAAAAAAAGGTCAATGACACATGACACAGGGCACAAGTCACTGACGCAGCCTCACTTTGCTTAACCATGGAAATTTTGGGCTCAATTGCAGTCGTAGGTCGAGGACCATTAAACGAGCTGAGGCCCCTCCTTCTCCCGCCTTCTTACCTTCAGCTTGTTTCCTGCTTGGGTATATTTCTTGGTGGCCATGTGGTAATTGCCCTGCCTCATGCAGCAGTCGGCGATCTGCTCCAGGAGTTCGCGCCGGGAATCTTCGGAAAGTTCCTTGGAATCCTTTGAAACGGTCATCATCTCCGCCATCTCTTCGGTGATGGTCAGGTTCTGCATCAGGCAAAGCTGCAAGGCATCCTGGTACTGGGACACAGATAGAAGGGAGGTGTTGTGGCTGGCAGCAGAGTCGGACAGTGAGGGGGTTGGGGAGGAACCTGCGCCAGTCCTGGAGTCTGGAGAAGGCTCTGATGAGGGCTCTGCATCGGAGGCAGAGAGAGGGCCAGGGCCGTATGCCAGTTATCAGCTGCCTTCGGAGTCTGACATCAGTGAGGCAGACAAACAGCTGGAGCCCGTTCCCAGTGTGCGCATGTGCAGAGTTGCCTGACGAAGGGAACAGCTAAAGAACAAGGGTCGACTCGGGAGTAAGGCCACTGGTGGACGATGAATGGCCCCTCCCAGAGGGAATAAAAGAGGAGCGAAAGGGGAGTGGAATTTGCAGCAGACAATTTGTTTGCTTAATTGGTTCGTGACTCCTTGCCAAGTTTTGAAGATATCGGCCTGGCAGCTCTCCAAGCCAGATAAGGTCTGTGACTGTAAATTCTCCCTTGAAAATCTTTGCTGGATGTGAATGAGAAGAATTCACAGTAACTTAATAAAAAGGGGTTTTTTGTCAGGACAAGGAGTCTGCTTCATGCTCTTGGGAAGCCTAGGACAGAACAGGGAGGCAAGAGCCAACTCAGCTAAACATCTGGTGGGAGGAGGGAATCAAGTTACCCCACATAGGAGATGACCAGGCTGAGCCTGAGGGAGGGGTCAAACACATCATCAGTCATGAGTCTCCGCGCGCCCACAAGAGTTCTGAGTCCAGCCCACCTTGAATGCCTTCCTTATCTCCCACTCATTTCCCTTGACCGCTAGTTGGTCAAGTTTCTTGTAGAGAACCTAAACTTGCAATAAACCTTTATATGCATTTGAACTGCCTGACTCCCTGATTCCCCGGACGCTTCACGCCCAGCCTTGGTAAGATCTCCAGTGGGAGAAGGACACCTTGAATATGCTCACCAACTTCCAAGGATGAGCTTATTTGGTGCAGGCCACCCTTGAAAAGTGGTGATTTCTACTGCCCCCTTGGAGGTTGAGACAGGACTGAAAGAAGAACCCAAATCTCTTAATTGGTGCAGGATTTGTGGCATTAAAAACTGGCATAAAACAACACACCCGAGGGATGACAGAAAGTGGAAGGTGGAAAAAAGAAAAGAAAAAAAAACGTTCTTGGTATACACACACACACACACATTGCTAGGAATTCTAGGAACATTGCTCCTAGAAGCACAAAGCAGTAAACACCAGCCTGAAGATGACGAATGAGACTTCGTCGAAACGTCGCCAAGACACTTCCAATTTTACATGGGAGAAAACCCGAACAATCAAAGACCTACATAAAAACACCCATGAAAACCTCAGAAAACATATATAGCTGTAGATGTAGATGTAGATGTGTGAGTGTGTGTGTGTGTGTGTGTGTGTGTGTATATATATATATATATATATATATATATATATATATATATATATATATATATATATATATATATATATATATTTATATATATATTTATTTATTTTCTCTCTACGGGTTTCTACATCTATTGATCCATCCATCCATCCATATCTCTCTCTCCCTCTCTCCAACTATCTACAGTATCTATGTCTCTTTCTATCCATCCATCTATTCATCCATCCATCTATCTACAGTATCTATCTACCCTCTCTCTCTCTCTCTCTCCATCCATCCATCCATCTACAGTATTTTCTACGGTCTCTCTCCCTCTCTCTATCTCTGTCTCTGTCTCTCTCTCCATCCATCCATCCATCCATCCATCTATCTACAGTATCTGTCTACGGTCTCTCCCTCTCTGTCTCCCTCTCTGTCTCTGTCTCTGTCTTTCTCTCTCTCTCTCTCTATCTCCATCCATCCATCCATATCTGGATGGAGTAAAACCATAGCACAAGTTTTTCAATTCGCAGGACAGACCCTCGTGCCTTATTTCGACATTACCTTTTTGGCAGCTAGCAACAGCTTAACGGCCTTCTCGTACTGAGAATGCTCAATGAAAAAATCGGAGCAGCGAGCCAGGAGGGTCGGGTCGGACTTCTCATCCAAATCTTCTGCAACCAGTTGCAAGGCTGCAAATTGCTCAGTGGCAAAGGCCAGCTCCAGAGCCTTGGACAAGTGTCCAGCCTGTCAAGGAGGGGGAAAAAAGGAGAGATTTTGAGTTTTTAGCAGCCTCTTATCTTCCTTCGAGAAGGTTCTTTCATGGTGATACAGGATTTGTTTTAGTTTCAATCACTGCCCTGTCCAGTTCTGGTCACCATGATACAAAACAAAACAAAACAAAAAAGATGTGGAGACTCTAGAAAGAGTGCAGAGAAGAGCAACAAAGACGATTAGGGGATTGAAGGCTCAATCCTATGATTAATGGTTGCTGGAATTGGGTACGCCTTGTCTAACTAAGAGAAGGATTTGCATTGACGTGGTAAGAGTCTTCCAATATCTCAGGGGATGCCCCAAAGAAGAGGGAGTCAAGCTATTCTCCAAAGCACCTGAGGGATAAGAAGCAATGGATGGAAACTAATTCTCTAGACTAGAAAGAGTGCAGAAAAGAGCAACAAAGAGATTAGGGGGCTGGAGACTAAAACATACAAAGAACGATTTCAGGAATTGGGTTTGTCTAGTTTAATGAAGAGAAGGACTAGGAGGGGACATGATAGCAGTCTTCCAATATCTCAGGGGCTGCCACAAAGAAGAGGGAGTCAATCTATTCCCCAAAGCACCTGAGGGCAGGACAAGCAGCAATGGGTGGAAACCAATCAAGGAGAGAAGCAACTTGAAACTAAGAAGAAATTTCCTGAGAGAACAATTAATCGGGGGAACAAGTTCCCTGCAGAAGTTGTAGGTGCTCCATCACAGGAGGTTTTGAAGAAGAGACTGGACAATTCTTTGTCTGAAAATGGAATAGGGTTTCCTGCTCGAGCAGGGGGTTGGACTAGAAGACCTCCAAAGTCCCTTTCCAACTCTGTTAGATTCTGTACTCTGTTACCCTCCCTGGGCTGAAGGGATACCTTGTGGTAGAGTGTCACAGCTTGGTCCATTTGATCTCTTCTTCCTTCATAGTAGCGGGCAGCTTCTATCATGTCTTCTGGGGAACTGAGAAGAGCCAGGTTCATTAACTGGTCATCCAGCTGGTTTTCCTGGTTTAAACAAACAAACAAACAAACAAACAAACAAATAAATCTCACTTTCAGGCCTTTTGTGGTTAAAGGCAGCAGAGATTTGCGCTTGCTCTTCCCAATGGTTTTCTTCTAAAACTGCGACCGGGATTACGGTCTTCCCTCGGCTTTCCTTCGCTTTACAAACCCGCAACGGTCATACGTGTGAGGAATGTCACCTTTTTAATCAGTGTCCTAGCAAACAGTTGCTTAAGAAGCCCGGCGCTGAATGAGGACTGCCTGTAATTGAGAGTCAGATGATAAAAAAAAGTCCCATCCCTTTTCTAGAGACGTCCCAACCCTGGCAGAACTTGGGGTGGGATTTGTCACTTCGACAAAAAAGAACAAAGCTGTGGCCATCCCAGCTATTGTGTTGGGTTCTGGTGGCATCTTCTGAGAAACGTCTGAAGCAGAGGTGGGCTTCAACAATTTTAGCAAGGGGTTCTCTGCCCGGTTGCTGGGTGGGCGTGGCCATGGTGGGCGTGGCCTAGTCCGCCTCCTGCACCACAGGTGGGGGCGTTTTTGCCTTCCCCGGGCTCCGGGGGCTTTCCTTGAGCCTCTGGGAGGGCAAAAACAGCCTCCCCAGGCTCCAGAGGCCCTACTTCCAGTAGGCCCATTTTTTGCCCTCCCCGAGCTTCCCCGCATGCCCTGCACACAAAACGGGCTGCGTGGGGACTCCTGGGAGGGGCAGGGGAGGGTGGGCGTGGCCAGCCAGGAATGGGATTTGGGGGTTCTCCGAACTGCACAGAATCTTAGCTCCCGAACCCCTGCGAACCCCCAGCAGCCCAGCCCTGGTCTGAAAGGTCTTTAGCCTCATCCAGGGGGTGGAAACCTCCCACCTTTTGATGGAGAATGCCAAGTCGGCACAACTCAGAAAGTCAACAATCGTAACCTCAGCAGCTGAGGGATCCTTTGAAAGCTGCCCGTACCTTACACAAGCGGATGGCGTTATTGAACGCTTGAGCACGGGTGTAGAAGTGCACCGCCTGCTTGATGTCCTCGTGGCTCTCGTACTGACGGGCAACGTGATAAGAAGCTGCCCAATTGCCAGTGGTGTTTGCTATTTCGGCAGCCTGAAGGGAAAAAAAGACATAAACCCCAATGCTTTCTCCGCTTTAAACCACGCACTGGTACCTTTGAAGGAACATCTACGGAGAGTCTCCATCATTCAGGTTGTTCCAGAAGTGCTTTTTTTTTTTCAAGAGGCAACTGGACTTTCTTGGTTTCCCCCCCCCCCTTTGAAGACATTTCGCCTCCCATCCAAGAAGCTTCTTCAGAACTGAAGGAAGTCCAGCTGCCTCTTGGAAAAAAGCACCTTTGGAACTCTGAGGGTGAAGGGGTCAAGCTGTTTTCCAAGGCACCCGAAGGCCAGACAAGGCATAATGGATGGAAACTGATCAAGGAGAGATTCAACCTGGAAATAAGGAGCAATTTCCTGACAGTGAGAACAATCAACCCATGGAACAGAAGTTGCCTTTGGAAGTTTGTGTGAGCTTCATCACTGGAAGCTTTAGAGACTGGACTGTCATCTGTCAGAAATGATATACTCCTGCTTGGGGGTGGGGGTTGGACTAGATCTGTGATGGCGAACCTATGGCATGTGGCCGGAGGTGACACACAGTGCCCTCTCTGTGGGCATGCGCTCCATCACCAGCTGCACTTCTGGTTTCCAGTACACATGTATGCCAGGTGCTAGAGTGCTAGAGTGCTGGAGTGCTGGAAAACAGCCTGCAGACGGCCCGAAAAACAGTCCTAAACAGCAAAACCAGGGCATTTTCTGGGCTGTTTTTTTTTTTGGATGTTTTCAAGCTGTTTTCAGCCCGAAAATCGGGCTGAAAAATTGCCTGGAAAACAACCTGAAAACGGCCTGAAAAACAGCCTAAAAACAGGCATGTGCGCACCGGCCAGCCCAGTCTTTGGGTTTCCAGCGCTTTGGCACATGTACATACATGATGCATGCATGTTCTGGTTTAGGCACTCAGTGCCAAAAAGGTTTGCCATCACTCAACTAGATGATCTACAAGATGACCTTCCAACTTTGTTAATCTGTTAAAAGAAAGCGAACTTACCTTCTGGATGTTCCCCAGGAAGCAATGGATTCGGACCATGGAAAAATAATCCTGCGCCAGCTCATAATATTTGAAAGCCGCTTCTAAGTCGGCCTGGCCTTCTAGATATTGAGCCCACCATTTCCACAAACCTCTGGCGGAGGAAAAACAAGGGGTAGGAGAGAGGGTGGATATCAACCCATCAACCAACCAACCAATCAATCAATCTGAATCCAGATGGATGACATTTTCGCAAAGGGTTGAGCTATTCAGAGGCAGCGGGAGCAAATCTTGCATGCGGGGAGGAAAGACAGGGAGTTAGCAGTTCTAGCTCAACCTCCTGGCAAACCCAGGTAGTCCTTGACTTACAGCTGTTCATTTAGTGACCGTTACAACAAAGTTTTTTGTTTTTTTTTTAGAATTTATATCCAGCCCTTCTCCGAAGACTCAGGGCGGCTTACACAATGTCAAGCAATAGTCTTCATCCATTTGTATATTTATATACAAAGTCAACTTTTATTGCCCCCAACAATCTGGGTCCTCATTTTACCTACCTTATAAAGGATGGAAGGCTGAGTCAACCTTGGGCCTGGTGGGACTTGAACTTGCAGTAATTGCAAGCAGCTGTGTTAATAACAGACTGCTTAGTCTGTTGAGCCACCAGAGGCCCTTGCAACAGCAAAAGTTACAACAGCACAGGGAAAAGTGACTTTTTCTTCCGTTTTTTTCACACTTCACAACCGCTGCAGCATCCCTACGCTCGCCAAAAATTTGGATGCTCGGCAACTGGGTGAGATTTATGGTTGCAGCAGCCCAGGGTCACGTGGTCCCCTTTGGCGAAAACCACCGGAGGGCCAAAGCCAGGTTCCCTTAACCGTGATGCTAATTTAACAGCCGCCGTGATCCGCTTAACGACGGTGGCAGGAAAGGGGGTAGAACGGGATAGAAGTCACTTAACAGCTGTCTCGTTTAGCCACAGAAATGTGGGGCCGAATAGTGGCCGTAAGTCAAGGATGATCTGTTAGGAGCAGAATCAGCTTCTCAAAGAGGATTGGCCAAGAGGCTGGGCCCTTGGAAGTGGGTAAGAGGGCACTCACTTATCTTTCATCCTGTTGACGTAAGACTCCAAGGCTTGCAAATCCTCTGAAAGCATACGAGGCACTTCAAACTTATGAGTGTCAGACTTCTCATAGCTGTGCGGGGGGGAAAAAACAGGCCAGAAAGCCATGATGACGGGTGGAGGGGGGGGGAACCCCAACTGTTTAGTTTAGTTTCAGGATGAGTATTTACGATGAATGAAGAATATTTACAATGAAGGGAGACTATTTACAATGAATGAAGAATATTTACAATGAAGGGAGACTATTTACAATTCGACCTCCTTGGATTTGTGAGATCTCATAAGAACAGAGCGTTCATCATACGTACAAGCGCTTCAGTGGTTAAATTGACAGCAAACAGCACTCCCTACTAGCACTGATGATGTTACCTAGTTGGGTAATGAAACATCTGCAAGGAAACAGCCAAGCTCAGAGAGCATCAAGGATTCTGTAGTCTTTTTCCTCCTCCTCCTCCTGCTCCTCCTCAACCCCACTCCCTCCTAACACTGATGATGTTACCTATTTAGGTAAAGAAAACAAGCAGGCTCAGAGAGCGCCAAGGGCCCCACAGTCCTCCTCCTCCTCTATTCCCAACTGGTTCCTGCTCACCCTCCATTCCCGAGAGAGCCACATATTTCTTGTGCTTCAACCCTCTCAGAGACCCCAGCCTTGAATCCCAAACCAAAGGGATTCATACCGTGTTTCCCCAAAAATAAGACCCTGTCTTATATTTTTTTGAACCCCGAAATAAGCGCTTGGCCTTATTTTCAAGAAGGTCGTCTTATTTTGGGGCACGTGGAGCAAGACGGGGCTCCTCTTATTTATTTATTTATTTATTTATTTATTTATTTATTATTTATTATTTAGATTTTTATACCGCCCTTCTCCCGAAGGACTCAGGGCGGTGTACAGCCAGATTAAAACAATACAATATACAATTTTAAAACTACAGATTAAAATAACATATTCTATAATGGCCGAAAAATTTAAAAACCATCAAATTTGACCCAATAAAACAGAATACCCAATTTAAAATTATTAAAATTCAAAACATTCAAAATTTAAAAATTAAGAATTAAGCCAGTCCCGCTTGGATGAACAAGTACGTTTTCAATTCACGGCAAAAGGTCCGAAGGTCAGGTAATTGACGCAAACCAGGGGGAAGTTCGTTCCAGAGGGTAGGTGCTCCTACAGAGAAGGCCCTTCCCCTGGGGGCCGCCAGCCGGCATTGCTTGGCGGACGGTACCCTGAGAAGACCCTCTCTGTGTGAGCATACGGGTGGGTGGGAGGCATAGGGTAACAGCAGGCGGTCCCGTAAGTACCCGGGCCCTAAGCCATGGAGCGCTTTAAAGGTGGTAACCAACACCTTGAAGCGCATCCGAAAGACCACAGGTAGCCAGTCTTCCTCTTGCCATCTTACCTGATTTCCAGCTCTGTCTCCCTAGCCCTAACCAGAGGAAATGGCAGGGACCGGCTACGCAAGTGTTTAAATATTTTCAGGGAGGGCTTATTTTTAGCGCATGTGCTCAAAAGCCCGACTGGGCTTATTATCCGGGGAGGTCTTATTTTCGGGGAAACGGTAACAGAATGGGATCTATTTTGGAGGATCTATCTATTTTTTCATGAGGTTACCTAGTTTGGGTAATGAAATGACTGCAAAAAAAACCCCACCAAGCTCAGAGAGCACTAAGGACTTTGCAGTTCTCCTCCACTTCCTTCTCCTTCCTCCTCTTTGCAAACCCCACTCCCTTGTAGCACTGATGATGTTACCTAGTTGGGTAATGAAACGTCTCCAAGAAAACAAGCAAGCTCAGAGGGCATCAAGGACCCCTCACTCATCACAGAATGGGTGTGATCGAGTCTTGAGTCAGATCTGGACAAGCTCTGGCATATGGCAGGCTACTAACACTTACTAGGTGATGGCAAAGTTGCGCTCCGCTATGGCTTCCAGGTGCTTGGCGTAATTGTAGTACGTCGTGCGCAGGTGCACTCGGTCCTGGGTCTCGGCTATCTCAATGGCTTTCTGCCACTGGTCCGAAGCTTGGTAGAATTTGTTCAGGAGGTCGTATCGTTGGCACTGCTTGTATAACTGCTCACCGTCTTCCTGGAACAGAGACCAGAAAGCTGGTAAGGGAGGGATGCTGCTTGTATTGTCATCATTATCAGTAGTGGGATTCAAATTTTTTTACTACTGGTTCTGTGGGCGTGGCTTGGTGGGTGTGGCAGGGGAAGGTTACTGCAAAATCCCCATTTCCTCCCGATCAGCTGGGACTTGGGAGGCAGAGAATAGATGGGGGCGGGGCCAGCCAGAGGTGGTATTTGCCGGTTCTCCGAACTACTCAAAATTTCCGCTACCGGTTCTCCAGAAATGGTCAGAACCTGCTGAAACCCACCTCTGATGATCATCATCATCATCATCGTCATCATCTTTATTATCATCATTATACGATTCTTCTTTCATATGTACAGGTAGTCCTTGACTTACAACAGTTCGTTTAATGACCGTTCAAAATTATAGTGCCACTGAAAAAAGTGACTTAGGGCCATTTTTCATAGCATCCCCATGATCACGTGATCAAAATCCAGACGCTTGGCAACTGCTTCATATTTATGACCGTTGCTGTGTCCCGGGGGGTCACGCGATCCCCTTTTGTGACCTTCTGACAAGCAGACGCAGTGGGGAAGCCATGTTCACTGAACAACCCGGTTACTTAATCTATGAACTGCAGTGGCTCACTTAACAACTGAGGCAAGAAAAGTCGTAAAATGGAGCAAAATTCCACTTAAACGTCCGACTTAACAGAAATGTTGGGTTCAGTTGTGGTTGTAAGTCGAGGACTGCCTGTGTTGAAAACATTCTCTGAGATCCTACTATAATGAAGAGGAATAAGGGGTCCTTGTTACTCTCTGAGCTTGGTTGTTTTCTTGCAGATGTTTCGTTACCAAACTAGCTAATACTATCAGTGTGAGACGGGAATGGGGTTTGAGAGCAAGCTCCACTCCCTTACTAGCATTGATGCCGTTACCTACTTTTTATTGGTAATATGGGTTTGAACCTTGTACTTTGATATGGCCTATAGGCTAATCAATAAAGCTCATCTAATCTATCCTAGCACTGATGCCGTTACCTACTTAGGGTCATGAGACATCTGCAAGGAAGCAACCGAGCTCAGAGAGCACCAAGGACCCCTCATTTCGATCCTGAGCCCCAAATACTCTCTTTGAAGGGAAGAGGAGTAAGGCCTTTTTTGCAAACTCTGCATTCTGACACTTTAAGGTAAAGGTTCCCCTCGCACATATGTGCTAGTCGTTCCCGACTCTAGGGGGCGGTGCTCATCTCCGTTTTTAAGCCAAAGAGCCAGCGCTGTCCGAAGACGTCTCTGTGGTCATGTGGCCGGCAGGACTCAACGCCAAAGGCGCACGGAACGCTGTTCCCTTCCCACCAAAGGTGCTGCTCCCTATTTTTTCTACTTGCATTTTTTACATGCTTTCGAACTGCTAGGTTGGCAGAAGCTGGGGCAAGTCACAAGAGCTCACCCCGTTACGTGGCACGAGGGATTCGAACCGCTGAACTGCCGACCTTTCGATCGACCAGCTCAGCATCTTAGCCACTGAGCTACCGTGTCTTTAGCACCACACTATAGCAGGGGGTTAATTACAAGAGGAATCCGAGGAGGAGCTGACCAGAGACCTACATGCTCAAAATAGAATCATTATGACTGTAACAGGATGTTTAAAGAAAAGCAAGGGAAAAAAACCACTAAGCCATCCGACCCGCAGGTCACTTCAAGAACAAGGGGCCCGTCCACACGGCCAGCTCCTGCTTTTCCTGATGCTCTAGGAAACGGCTCCACGCCGGCCAACTGAATTCAAGGCCCTGCTATCTCGGAAGCCATTTCCTAACAGGAAAAAAAAATTGGGGCTTGGAAATGCGGTCGCCTGTGAAGGAGATTTTGGATGTTTTGACGCTGAAGCAAAAGGCTTCGGATCTTGGCTCGTAAAAAGTGGACAGGGATAATAATCAGAGTGAGATAAAAGCCACTGAGTGCAGGGTGCATTTGACATGAGGGTCAGTCCAACTAACAGAAAATGAAATAAATTAGGATAGGATAGGATAAGATAGGGGAGGGGAGGGGAGAGGAGAGGAGAGTGAATGGAATGGAATGGAATGGAATAGAATAGAATAGGAGTGAAGGGAAAGGAAGGGAATGGAATGGAAGTGAAGGGAATAGAATAGAATAGAATAAAATAGAAGAGAAGAGAAGAGAATAAGAGTGAAAGGAATGGAATAGAATAGAATAGAATAGAATAGAATAGAATAGAATAGAATAGAATAGAATAGAATAGAATAGAATAAGAGTGAATGGAATGGAATGGAATGGAATGGAATGGAATAGAATAGAATAAGAGTGAAAGGAATGGAATAGAATAGAATGGAATAGAATAGAATAGAATAAGAGTGAAAGGAATGGAATGGAATGGAATAGAATAGAATAGAATAGAATAGAATAGAATAGAATAGAATAGAATAGAATAAGAGTGAAAGGAATGGAATGGAATAGAATAGAATAGAATAGAATAGAATAGAATAGAATAGAATAGAAAGAGTGAATGGAATGGAATGGAATGGAATAGAATAGAATAGAATAGAATAAGAGTGAAAGGAATGGAATAGAATAGAATAGAATAGAATAAGAGTAAAAGGAATGGAATGGAATGGAATAGAATAGAATAGAATAGAATAGAATAAGAGTGAAAGGAATAGAATAGAATAGAATAGAATAGAATAGAATAGAATAGAATAGAATAGAATAGAATAGAATAAGAGTGAAAGGAATGGAATGGAATGGAATGGAATGGAATAGAATAGAATAGAATAGAATAAGAGTGAAAGGAACGGAATGGAACAGAACAGAACAGAAAAGTTGGAAGGGACCTTGGAAGTCTTCCTGTCCAACTCCCTGCTTAAGCAGGATACCCTACACCAGCGGTCTCCAACCTTGGCAACTGTAAGCCTGGAGGACTTCAACTCCCAGAATTTCCCAGCCAGCTTTGCCGGGTGGGGAATCCTGGAAGTCAAAGTCCACCAGGCTTACAGTTGCCAAAGTTGGAGACCCCAGCTTTACAGCACTTCAGACAAATGGTTATCCAATCTCTTTAATAAGCCCAGGTTATACTGGCAAAAAATACAGGTGCTCCTTGATTAACAACCGCAATTGAGCCCCAACACTTCTGTGGCTAAGCGAGATCATTTTTAAAGTGCATTTGGTCCCATTTTACGACCTTTCTTGCCACAGTTGTTAAGTGGATCCCAGCAGTTGTTAAGTAAGTAACACGGCTGTTATGTGAATCTGGCTGCCCGGCAACCGTCATAACTCTGAGCCACTTGCCAAGCATCCCGTCTGAATTTCGATCCCAGGACCACAGAGAGGCTGCAACCGTTGTTAAGAGTGAAAAACCTCCGCGAGCCTCTTTTTTTTCGACGTGTCGTCGTCACTGTGAACGGTCATTTAAGCAAATGGACGCAAAAGCCAAACTTATTTCAGTTGTCAAGGGTCCAAATTTTGATTGAGGGGACCGTGCGGTTGCTGCAACGGTCATAAAATGTGATTTATTTATTTGTATTTATTTATTTTATTAGATTTTTATACCGCCCTTCTCTCGAAGGACTCAGGGCGGTGTACACCCAAAAGATAAAAACCCCACTATATATACAATTAAAACAGTAAATTTAAAATAGAGCAAATTACAAAGTGGCCGACATTTAAAATTAAAAAACTAAAAACCCTAAACTAATAAAACCCCGATTAAAATTTAATAAAACTTTTAGACCAGTCCCGCTTGAATGAATAAGTGTGTTTTCAGCTCACGGCGAAAGGTCCGAAGATCAGGCACTTGGCGTAAGCCAGGGGGAAGTTCGTTCCAGAGAGTGGGAGCCCCCACAGAGAAGGATCTTCCCCTGGGGGCCGCCAGCCGACATTGTTTGGCGGACGGCACCCTGAGAAGACCCTCTCTGTGTGAGCGTACGGGTCGGTGGGAGGCATAAGGTAACAGCAGGCGGTCCCGTAAGTACCCGGGCCCTAAGCCATGGAGCGCTTTAAAGGTGGTAACCAAAATCTTAAAGCGCACCCGAAAGACCACAGGAAGCCAGTGCAGACTGCGTAGTAGTGGTGTTACATGGGAGCAACGAGTGGCTCCCGTGATAACGGTCGTAAGTCTCTTCAGTGCCTTTGGAACGCCAGTCACTAAATGAAGTTGTAAGTTGAGGACTACCTGGTTCGTAAGCTGCCTGGAGACACCTTGGATAGTGAGATGGGCGGCAGATCAAGTTAATCAATCAATCAAGTAAAGAAATAATCCGAGCAAAAGCCTTTTCACTCACCAGCATGCCCAACTGGACGGCTAACATGGCCACCCTGGCTTCCTGCTCCGGTTCTCGTTCAGCCTCCCGCAATGCCTTGGCTCCCCGCGCATGGCCCATGTTCCCCAAGCAGACTTTGGCCACATCCAGCCTTTGGGTCTTCACGCACATGCGGGCCATGTTCTCCCAGACGGCTTCGCTGCAGAATACAAGAAGAAGGGACATGGTCCCAGTCAAGATTTTGAAGACCTTCATGGACACGGAAGTGTGAGCTGGCCCTTCTGCAGGAGACGAGAGACCTCTTTAGAAACCATGGCTTAAGACTGATGTGTACCTGGCCTTTGGAGCTTCAGGCAAAGGTGGGCCATGTTCTCCCAGACAGCTTTGCTACAGAAGGCAAGAAGACGGCACACAGTTCAAGTCAAGCTATGAAGACCTTCAAGAACATGGAGGTGTGAACTGGCCCTTCTAGAGGAGACCTCTTTAGAAACCTTCGCTCAGAGCAGCGGTCTTCAAACTTGGCAACTTTTAAGACTTGTGGACAGCGTGACTGGCTGAGGAATTGTGGGAGTTGTAGTCCACAAGCCTCGTAGTTGCCAAATTTGGAGACCCCTGGCTTAGAGGGATGTCCAAACCAAGGCATAGGGTCAGAGACGTAGTATTGACTCAACGGATCTAAGTTAGCCAGGCTAGCTTCAGTTGAGTCTGTTCTAAGTAGGACCAAGGCTGAATCCAACTTCTGAACTTTTTTTTGATCTTCAACAGGCATTCTTTTCATTACCCAGGCTCATCAAAGGATGATTGTGTTCACTCAGATATTACGTTTGGTGCTTTTGAGAGAGAGAGAGAGAGAGAGAGAGAGAGAGAGAGAGAGAGAGAGAGAGAGATGTAAAGGCATAAACTGTCCAACCCTTCCCCCTATATCAAACTGGGAGAATTTCCTGAGTTTATCTTTGGAACTCTACCTCACATCTGTCCTTCATCAACTCCAGCTTGCTGTCTAATGAATACCAGATGCAGTGGAGGAAGGGCGCACATGGCTGTCTTTTGTTCTGCATTTAAAGAAGAGTGCACTGACCCTCTTGCCGTATGAATTCTGCATCTTGAACCGCAAAATCGATCCGAAAAATGGCATATGTAAGCACCCGATGCATAAAGAGGACTTCCCCAGTTTGGAATCCACTAAAGCAGTGTGGGGACTACAGCCAAGAAATTAAAAGACGCTTGCTCCTGGGGAGGAAAACTATGGCAAATCTAGACAGCGTACTAAAAAGCAGAGCCATCACCCTGCCAACAAACGTGTGCATAGTCAAGGCTCTGGTTTTCCCAGTTGCAATGGATGGCTGTGAAAGCTGGACCATAAGGAAGGCTGAGCGCCAAAGAATGGAGGCCTTTGAATTATGGTGCTGGAGAGGACTCCTGCGAGTCCCTTGGACTGCAAGGCGATTCAACCGGTCAATCCTAGAGGAGATCAACCCTGACTGCTCTTTAGAAGGCCAGATCCTGAAGAGGAAACTGAAATACTTTGGCCACCTAATGAGAAGGAAGGACTCACTGGAGAAGAGCCTAATGCTGGGAAAGATTGAGGGCAAAAGAAGAAGGGGATGGCAGAGAACGAGGTGGGTGGAGTCACTGAAGCTGTCGTGTCCCACTCCTCCGTTGACGGCCGGGTCGGGGAAGTCCGTATCAGGCGTGCCTCTGCAGCTCTGCCAAAGTCCTAGCAAAGTTCTCAAGGCAGGCAGGAGACCAGGAAGTGACTTCAGCAATCCAAGCTAGACTTTGCCTGACTCAGAGAATGCCAGAAAGCAGATCCTTTATATAGGCCATGGGGTGTGGCTCCATGACTCAGCACTTATCCAGGCCTGCCCCTCCCTTCCTTTTGCTGACGCCGCCTATCAATTCTCCTGAAGCGAGGATCTCTCCAGGCTCCAGCTGTTGGCAATTCACATTCCTCAGGCTCACGTGCTGTGGGGGAGGGGGAGGGGTCTAGTTGCTCCGTTTGCCTGGGCATGGAGCCAGGGCTGGGGGCTGGAGGCACGTCAGGCCCTTCGTCTTGCTTGGCCTGTCTGGGCATGGTGCCAGGGCTGGGGCCTGGAGGCATGCCAGGACATTTCTCAGCGTTTGGCAGGAGATAAGAGGGACCCGGCTGCGGGGAAAGCGAGCGAGACACAACAGAAGCAGTCAGCGTGAGCTTAAATGGACTCCAGAGGATGGTAGAGGACAGGAAGGCCTGGAGGAACGTTGTCCATGGGGTCGCAATGGGTTGGACATGACTTTGCGACTAACAACAACAAAGCAGTGTTTCTCTCAAGTTTTGGCAGCTTGAAGATGGGTGGATGTTAACTCCCAGAATTGTCCTGGGTAGAATAGCTCAACCTATTCCGTGTCTTCTTGAGAGTCAGGATTGTCCGCGTTCACGTCACTGATAAGCAACTCCAGGGCTGGAGTTGGAGGTTCTCCGGTTTTCTGGGGTTCTTCTGAAGTTACATCTACAATGAACCAAAACTTGCCACTTTAGACTGAGCGTACAAACATTTTATTCTAGGGTGAGCAGCTGATGTTTCTTTCCTGATCACTGAAGAGAAAAAGAGGGGTCTTTTTCAGGTAGTCAACATATGACCATTCGTGGCTTCCGGTTTGGCTCCGCTGTGTTAATGGCGGCGATTTCAGTCCGCCCGTTCTTTGTGATTCTGTGAGAGCTGTTTAGACAGTGCTAATCTTCTGTCAACAGCTCGTAAATCTCTGCCCTCGGGCAAAGAGGGGGAGATGAGCATTTGAACTGAAGTTTGAGCCCCCAAGAAAAGCCCCAGAATGATTTCTGGTGGTTTGATGGGAAACGCTCCTTCGATAGTTCAAAAAAAGCTCCAGAGTCCAGAACGCCTCTGCAAAAGCAGAGCAAAACGCAGCGTCCATCTCCGTGACTGAAGAGGATTACTGATAAATTGTCAACACGGAAAGAATCGAAAGCAGGAGGGCTGGCATTTGTTTGTAAGATGATTTTAACTCCCTGACAGAGAAGTTATTTGAAGAGTGGAGATGAAGAAAGATGGCGTTTTGTTTTTTGAAAGTGAAAGCTAAGGAAATGCTGATTACAATTGCTGGTGTGGAACCTCTAAGAAGAAAATAACAAGATTTTTTTCTAAATGGAATTCTTTTTAAAAAAATCTATTTCTTTTATTATCTTTTTTACAGTGTTTAAGAAGAAAAATTTATTGGGTTTTTTTCTTTTATTCCTCCCCTTTTTTTCTTCTTCTTCTTCTTCTTGATATTACTTAGTTTAAAAATGGCTTTTAAGCAAAGAGATTTAACCACTTCTAAATTATTGGAAATATCTTCACTTCAGGTACGGAAATTGAAAGAAGATATTAAAGACAGTCTAAGGAAATTTTACAGGAGCTTATGGGCTCATCTTTCAGAAATAGATCAAAATTTAATGAAATGGAGAAAGAAATACTGGATTTTAAAGATTTGGTGGAAGAGCAGAGTAAGGAGATGAAAAAATTAAAGGAATCAATTACTCCATTATTGTTATCTAGTACACAGACAGAAGAAAGACTGAATGAATTTAACCAAATTAATTTAGATTTGCAAAGGAAAATAGATGAAGTTCAAATTAATTTGAATTTAGAAAATAAAATAGATGATATTCAGGTTAAGGCTGATAAGGCAGAGGAAGAAAGGGTTATATTACAATATAAATTAATGGAATATGCTATAAGGGTAAGGGTTTAAGAGAATTTAAAGAGGAAAATTTGAAGAAGATTTTATTCAGGCCTTTGCCCAGATAGAGGGAATGGAACCAGAAGATTTTGAAGTTAATATTGAAAAAATTTATCGTGTTAATTCCTGGTGGGCAAGGCAGAAGTGTTTACCGAGAGATGTGGTTATTTATTTTACAAATAAGAGGATTAGGTATGGAATTTTGCAAGCATTTTATAAAAATAAATTTCAAATATTAGGACAAGATATAATAATGATGAAGGAAATTCCTCCTAAAATGTTAAGAAAGAGAAAAGAATTTGCCTTTCTGGTGGATGAGCTTAAGAAACATCAGATATATTTTAGATGGGAGGTTCCAGCAGGTTTAACACTGAATTATAAAGGAAGAAAAGTATTTTCTCAATACAATTTGTAAAGCACGAGATTTTTATACTAATGTATTAAAGATTGGGAATTCTTTGTTAACAGATGTTAAGTTGAATGGTGAATAGATGGTTGAAAATGTGTAAGATAGAAGAAGGGGAGGGAGAATGTTTAACTTTATTAAATATGATTATGGTTAATTTTTGTAAATGACTTATTGTGGATATAAATGTGTAATTTTAGGGGTACTATATGATATATTAAAGGTATAAAGGAATAGGAAGATGGAATATTGTTTAATTTTGGAGGATAGATAGTAAAATTTAGGAACTTGGATTAAATATTATATTTAAGAGATGGATGTAATGTTAATTAGAATGTAATTGTTATAATAGATATATTGTGGATGATATAGGTGTAATTTTAACAATGTTATTTGACATAAGTAAGGTAAAGTGAAGATTTTAATTATTACAATTGACACTTTGGATATTTGTAATATTATTTGTTGTATATATAAATGTTAAAGATGTGAAAAGATGGACTATTGCTTACCCCTGAAGGTTGGACAGAAAAATTAAAGAAACTAAGTTGGAAATATGAACTATTTTTGAGAGATTGCTAAGGAAGAAAGACATTTTAGAAGAAACCTTGGTGAATATTGGAAGATGGAACGTTGTTTTGATATTGATTGATGAAGGTTGGATATTAAAACTACGTACTTTATTCAAGAATAAACACTAACTCAATTGGAAACTTTGAGAATTCTAGGAGTGGAATGGTCTGATATATAATGGAGTGGAAGAAAAGTATCTTCTTTGTCTTTGGAAGGGGAGTGGAGGTTTTAAGGAACGACTATGGATTATGATTTGTGCTAGATTTTAATTTTTGTTGTTAGTTTTATACCCTGTACTCGGTTCTCGGAAGTCCTGGGGGTGGGGGAGGAAGGAAGGGAGGGAGGGGTAGAAAATGGATTGATAGTTAATGTACAAAGATGATTGAAGATGTATAATTAATGTAAGATCGGACCTGCCTGGTTACTACTTTAGAATGAAGGGAAAGAAGGAGTAGAAGAGAAGGAGGAAAGAGAAGAGGAGGAGGAGGAGGAAAGGAAGGAAGGAAGAGGGGAAGAGGGAGAAGAAAGGAATAGGGAGGAAAGAGGAGAGGATGTAGATAAGAGAGGGGGAGGATGGTTATGGAAAGTAGAAGAAGGTAAAGAAGGAGAGTAAAAGGAAAAGGAAGGGGGTGGTGACCAGGCAGATCCGATTAATTGTATATGAGGGTACATTAAATATGTTATTGGATATGTTATTGGATAAGAATGTCAAAATAAAACTTTTTAAGACAAAACATATGACCATTCGTTTAGCAAACTTTTAAAGTTACGACGGCGCTGAAAAAAAATGACTTGCAACCAGTCCTCACAATTATGACCGTTGCAGCATCTCTGCGGTCACGTGACCAAAACTGGGGCACTTGGCAATCCAGTACATATTTACGACAGTTGCAGTATCCCATGGTCATGTGACCGCCATGCTGGCAAGGGAATTCTGGGAGTTGAAGTCCAGCCATCTTCAAGCTGCCAAAGCTTGAGAAAAACTCTGCCCTAACCTGTTCAGCTTCCACCTTCTGGAATTCCTGGCCAAAGGCACGATCTCATTATCTTCACTATGCTGGCCAGGAATTTTGAGAATGGAGTTTTAACACATCTGGAAAGAAGTGGAAGTGAAACTTTTGTGAAGTTTACTTCACAAAAAGTAGGGCAGTAAGGGGACACAGTGGCTCAGACACTGAGCTTGTCGATCAGAAAGGTCGGCAGTTCAGCGGTTCGAATCCCTAGTACCACGTAACAGGGTGAGCTCCCGTGATTTGTCCCAGCTTCTGCCAACCTAGCAGTTCGAAAGGATGTAAAAAATGCAAGGAGAAAAATAGGGACCACCTTGGTGGGAAGGGAACGGCATTCCGTGCACCTTTGGCATTAAGTCATGCCAGCCACATGACCACGGAGACGTCTTTGAACAGCGCTGGCTCTTCGGCTTTGAAATGGAGATGAGCACTGCCCCCTAGAGTCGGGAACGACTAGCACATACATGCGAGGGGAACCTTGACCTTGACCTAAGGCCACTTCTAGATTTCCCTAAGGATTGGTCCTTAGTCTTCTTGGTGTGGGACCTTGGGACACTTGCAACCATCATAAATATACGCTGGTTGCCAAGCACCTGAGCTTTGATCACGTATATTGTGGGGAAACGGCAACAGTTGTAAGTGTGTAAAAAGTCGCTTCCCCCGCCACAGTGCTGCTGTAACTCAGAACCTAAATGAATGGCTGTAAGTCAAGGACAGAGGACTCTTGTGACCTGAACGGGTAACTTAATTTTCAGGGCTCAGGTTTCAACTTAGAAAATCATCATTATCATCATCATCATCACCACATATTGAGCTGTTGTAAGACAATAGCTCAGACTGACTACAAACAACGTCACAACACAGTTACTCAGATGGTCCACTGGAACTTGTGTCACAACTACCATCTGCCTGTAGCAAAGAACTGGTGGGATCATAAGCCTGAAAAAGTGACTGAAAATGAGCATGCAAAACTACCGTGGGATTTCCGAATACAGACTGATAAAAAGTTTTGGAACACAATACCCCGGATATCACGATTGTGGAAAAGAAAAAAGGGTGGATCGTCGACATTGCCATACCTGGTGACAGCAGAATCGATGAGAAACAACTTGAAAAAGTCACCAGATATCAAGATTTGAGAATCGAATTGCAGAAACTCTGGCATAAACCAGTGCAGCTGGTTCCAGTGGTACTCGGCACACTGGGAGCTGTGCCTAAAGACCTAGGCGAGCACTTGAAAGCAATTGGCGCTGACAAGATCACCATTGGTCAGCTGCAGAAGGCCACCTTACTGGGAACTGCTCGCATAATTCGCCGATACATCACACAGTCCTAAACGCTTGGAAAGTGTTCGACTAGTGATCTGTGATACGAAATCCAGCATAATTATCTCGTTTGCTGTGTATACTGTCATTATTATTATTATTATTATTTATTTATTTTTATTCTCCAAATTTGTTATTATTTGGAGAATAATTATTGGAGAATAATTTGGAGAATAATGTACTCGGCACACTGGGAGCTGTGCCTAAAGACCTAGGCAAGCACTTAAAAGCAATTGGCATTGACAAGATCACCATTGGTCAGCTGCAGAAGGCCACCTTACTGGAATCTGCTCGCATAATTCGCCGATACATCACGCAGTCCAAAACGCTTGGGAAGTGTTCGACTAGTGATCTGTGATACGAAACCCAGCATAGTTATCTCATTTGCTGTGTATACTGTCATTTTGTGTAAATAAAATAATAATAATTGTCTCACGTGCAAAGAGAACTAAAAGTTTTCTATAAAGCGAAACAGAGCAAAACAACTTTGCCCCAAACCCACCTGTTTCCCTCAAGGGGAAGACAGGAACAAGAGAAGGAAAAGGCTCATCCTGTCAGAACACCAGCGGGGTGGAAGATATAGTGAAGAGCTCTTCGCTGGACTTCAAGGTTTTCTGAGCTCTTTAAAAAAAAAAAAATTCCCGGAGGCCTAAGCATTATTCCCAACCCCCCATCCCACCATTCCCAGAAATTGACAAATGAAGAAGAGTGTCAGAGACAAGACCTTAACTGTCAGGTCTTTGCCTAAATAAGAGCTAGAAATTATGCCCAGGGAGCCTTTGCAAGACTGCTGCTTCTCCAAATCGTCAACTTTTGTCTTTTGAAATGTATTCATTGATATCTCGTGGTTATACATATTACTGCACGGGTCAAAAAGAGGGCTGTGAAAATATCTACAGACCCCTCGCAGCCTGGATATAAATTGTTTCAACTCCTACCCTCAAAACGACGCTACAGAGCACTGCACACCAGAACAACTAGACACAAGGACAGTTTTTCCCCCAAACGCCATCACTCTGCTAAACAAATAATTCCCTCAACACTGTCAAACTATTCAATAAGTCTGCACTACTATTACTAGTCTCATCGTTCCTATCACCCATCTCCTCCCACTTGTGATTGCATGAGTGTAACTTTGTTGCTTCTATCATTACAATTTTTATCGATATTGTTTCCCGATTGCTTATTTGTAGCCTATGACTATCATTAAGTGTTGTACCTTATGATTCTTGATGAAGGTATCTTTTCTTTTATGTACACTGAGAGCATCTGCACCAAGACAAATTCCTTGTGTGTCCAATCACACTTGGCCAATAAATAATTCTTTTCTTTTCTTTTCTTTTCTTTTCTTTTCTTTTCTTTTCTTTTTTTCTTTTCTATTCTTTTCTATTCTTTTCTATTCTATTCTATTCTATTCTATTCTATTCTATTCTATTCTATTCTATTCTATTCTATTCCTTTCACTCTTATTCTATTCTATTCTATTCTATTCCATTCCATTCCATTCCATTCCTTTTATTCTTATTCTGTTCTATTCTATTCTATTCTATTCTATTCTATTCTATTCTATTCTATTCTATTCTATTCTATTCCTTTCACTCTTATTCTATTCTATTCTATTCCATTCCATTCCATTCCATTCCATTCCATTCCATTCCATTCCTTTTATTCTTATTCTGTTCTGTTCTGTTCTGTTCTGTTCTGTTCTGTTCTGTTCTATTCTATTCTATTCTATTCTATTCTATTCCTTCCTTATTCTCTATTCCATTCCATTCCAGTGATGGCTAACATTTTCCAGACCGACTGCCCAAAACACGCCCGGACCCGCCTGAATCCCCAAAATGCACTCACCCCCAGGCATGCATGTGCAACCCCCTGCATGCGCCCCCACCCCCGCACACATCCTACACATACGCGGCAGAGACCCAAAGATCAGTTGGCCGGCAGAAAGCATGCACACATGCACAACGGAGCTGAATTGGGGCAATGGCTCGCGTGCCAGCAGAGAGGGCGCTGCGTGTCACGGTTCTGTTCTATTCTATTCTATTCTATTCTATTCTATTCTATTCTATTCTATTCTATTCTATTCTATTCTAAATCACTCAAATGCTCCTAGAATCTGGGAGACAATGAATTCTAGTCCTCCCAATGGGAATGAAAGCCAATTGGGTGACTTTAAGAATAGAGTAGGATAGGATAGGATAGGATAGGATAGGATAGGATAGGATAGGATAGGATAGGATAGGATAGGATAGGATAGGATAGGATAGAAATAAGAATGGAATGGAACGGAATAGAATAGAACGGAACAGAATTCTTTATAGGCCAAGTGTGTGATTGGACACACAAGGAATTTGCCTTTGGTGCATATGCTCTCAGTGTACATAAAGAAAAATAAAATACATCAAGAATCATAAGATACAACACTTAGTGATAGCCATAGGTTACTAATAAGCATTCAAATAACATATATATATCCTTACGAAATGCTAATTTTTTTCCTGGAAATATAATCCTACAGGATCCTTCCATCTCATCCAACGAACCGTTGCATCATTGGGCAGAAAAATAAAAACATTTCTGATTATTTTTGTTGGGAGTAAGCAAAAGCAAAAATATTCTCTTACCCTGTTCTTAGCACTGAACTAAGAGCGCGCCTGGCAAGACGGCCACATTTATTTATTTATTTTATTAGATTTTTATACTCTCCCGAAGGACTCAGGGCGGTGTACAGCCAGATAATAAAAAACCCACAATATAAACATTAAAACAGAAACTTAAAACCAAGCATATTACATAAATGGCCGAAGCATATTTCTTGTGCTTCAATCTCCCAAATTAGATTTGATGGATTGAGACCGAACTGTTGAATCCCAAACCAAAGGGATTAATAACAGAGCGGGATCTATTTTGGAGGATCTATCTGTTTTTTGATGAGGTTACCTAGTCTGGATAATGAAACATCTGCAAGGAAGCAACCAAAGTCAGAGAGCACCAAGGACCCACAGTTCTCTTCCTCCACCTCCTCCTCCTTCTCTCCTTCCTCCTCTTTGCAAAACCTACCCTGTTGTAGCACTGATGATGTTACCTAGTTGGGTCAGGAAACATCTGCAAAAAAAACCCACCAAGCTCAGAGAGCACCAAGGACCCTACAGCCCTTTTCCTCTTCCTGTTCCTCCTCCTCCCCTCTGCAAACCCTACTCTCTTCTAATACTGATGATGTTACCTAGTTGCTAGAAAACAACTAAACTCAGAAGGCACCAAGGATCCCACAGTCCTCCTCCTCCTCCTCCTCCTCCTCTGCTGCACAAACCCCTCTCCCTTGTAACACTGATGATGTTACCTAGTTGGGTCATGAAACGTCTGCAAGAAAACAACCAAGTTCAGAGAGCACCAAGGACCCTACAGGTCTCTTCCACTTTCTTCTCTCCTTCCTCCTCTTTGCCTACCCTGTTGTAGCACTAGTTTGGGGTAATGAAATGCCTGCCTGCAAGAAAACCACCAAGCTTAGAGAGCACCAAGGAAACACACACACCCCAGGATCTATTTCCTTCCGCGATATCCTTGAGAGTCCCACTGTCATAATACCGATTCTTCCAAATAAGAATATTACCGAATGGTAATATCTTCTTTCTGGGAAGCAGGGGAGGGGAGAAAGAGGAGGACAGCCATGGAATGAGGTGGGAGGGATGGGAGTGGGGAGGGAGGGGAGGGGAGAGAGAAAGAAACGGGGACTTTAGAAGTCTGTCTTTGACTTTTCCTTTCAGGAAACACATCCTGTTCACATCGGACGGCCGCGGGCAGTGGCTCTTGTCGCTCTGCAGTCGGCTACGCCCTGAGGTTTTTCACCAAAAAACTGGCCGCACAAACAACCGTTTCCTTTTTCATGGAGAGATAGGAGAGGGGAGGGGGGGGGAAACCAAACTTCCTTGCAGCAAAGGATTCTGTTTTCCTGCTTCGGGGCAGTTTGCGGGGCTCCGTCATCAAGGGAAGAGCAGCCAGCGGTTGGAAGAGAGTCCCTGGGAATACAGACTCCCAGCCTTGCAGGAGCTCCTTGGGGATGCAATCGTGGTTTGGTGGTGGTTGTTTTTTTTTCTCTTTTCTTACTGGGATTTGCTTGGGAGCAAAGCGCTGAAGCCGAGGGCCCTCTTGGAGCCCTTCTGAAATTCAGGTGGCAGCAGAACTGAGGTCTCTGGACGCTTCTTATGCAGGTCCCGGCTTCTTCTCACGGACGTGCTCCAGAAGGCTGAAGGGACGGGACAGCCTTTAAGGGGCAATTTTTTTGTGGTGGTGGGGGGCTTTCCAACACGACTCAGTTGGCGTAGAAGACACTGCCTACGTCGACCCTTTGCCAGTTGGGAGTGTCGGAAAGAATGCGCCTCCTCGACGTTCGACTCTACACCAGCCTGGTCCTGCTCAAAGGGGAGGAAGGCGGATAAAGCGCTCCCTGAGGGAAGACCAGCAATCTGGACCCCTGGCTCTTGCCTTTGCTTCGGATGGAGTTGTCCTGTCTCCTTGGTGGCTCTTTGGGGAGCCAAGACCTTCCCAGCAGCTGACTTTTGAGAATGAATGGGGATGTACTCTAGTCATATCTAACGTCAACGCTCCTGCCTTCCACCCGACGGAGCGTATTCAATGTACTGCAGCTGATCAGGAGTAGGGTGGGGGGAGAGAGAGAGACGCTTGGATCTTCTACCGAGAGTGGCTGCCGGCTGCTGGGTTGACCCTCAGATATGACAGTCCAGAAACTGGTCGCCACAGCCGTGCTGGTCGCTCTGGTGTCCCTCATTCTCAACAACGCGGCTGCCTTTACTCCCAACTGGGTGTATCAGACCTTGGAGGATGGGCGTAAACGCAGCGTGGGGCTGTGGAAGATGTGCTGGCTGGCGGAGAAGGGGAAAGGAGGTGCGGGCGCAGGTGCCAAGCACGGGCAAGGGGTGGAGCAGCACGAATGCGAAGCCTTGGGCTGGGGTTCAGAGCCAGCTGGTTTCCAGGAGTCTCGAAACACTGTCAAACGTAAGTCTCGTTTCTCGTTGTCCCTCTTGGCTCGGTCTTAAAAAAGGATCTGCGATGCATGTCACGTAGGTCGCCTTTCCAAGAGACACCTGGACTTTCTTAAGGGGGTGTGTGTTTCCCCTTGAAAACATTTTCTTTCTGAAGAACTGAAGAAGCAGCTTTTTGAAAGGTTTTCAAGGGGGGGGAAAAAACCCACCAAGAAAGTCCAGTTGCCTTTTGGAAAAGCACCTTTTGAGACAATCGTGACCCGGATGATGAAGCATCTCCAAAGATGTCCGGTCTGTTACGCAGAAAACTTTGCTAAGGTAAGCGGCAGCTGAAAAAATTAAACGGCGGCCTGTGAAATATTGGCTCCATTGGGACTCAGTCTGGGAAAGGGCTGAGGACTAGAGGCTTTGCTCTCTCTTCATACAGAAAAATAACACATTTGGGCTATAAGAGATACAGAAAGGCGCAGAAAATACAAGCGGCAGAGTAAAAGCCGAATTCAAGGTTGTAGATTAAAAAAAAACTAGTTTACCAGCAAGGCCAGTATCTCTTTTGACTTGAAGCCACCCGTAACAGCTTTAACAGAGGATTTAATGTGGTAGCCGATTCCTGCACTGGTCCAAGGATTGGACTAGAGATTATTTCTCAGCCTCGTTAACTCTTAAGATATGTGAACCTCAGCTCCCAGAATTCCCCAAGCATGCTCTGCTTGGGAATTCTGGGAGCTGAAGTCCAGCGCAACTTAAAAGTGGACAAGGTTGAGAAACAGCAGGCAAGATGATTCCCTAATCCTTCATTTCTGTGAGGTTAAGCTGTTGTTTCCTTTTAGGCTTGCGATCCAAATCTGGCACTGTTAAGATGAGTACCACGGAGACAAGGTGAAAAGGTCTCTGTGTGATCTTTCCAGTTCATACCCCCAGTCCAAACAGATTCTTGGTTAAAAAGCAAACGTGATTAAAGACCTCTCCTTGCAAAATGGTGAGATGATAAAAGGGGTCATTTTTGCAGGGGGGGGGGGGAATGACAGAGAACAAATGACAGTTATGAAACTCTTCCTCCTCCCCCTTTTGTAAATCTGCTGCAGGCTACAGACTTCTCAACTGTACATTAATTCTTAAAAAAAAAAAAGGAAACTAGAGAACAACTATACTCAGTTTCATGACACGGGAAGTTTGACCTTCTGTTGTGCTATTTCCAGTTCACTAGGTGGCAATACTTGGCAAGGTGTGAGAAAATTTCTAGGGAAGTTAATTGAAAGAGGAATTATAGGAAGTTTAGTCCATTTCATCCTTTGTCGTCTGTTCCTTGTGAACTATGCTTCCCCAAAAATTTTAAGACATCCATGTTATCTGCTGCTTGGGAACTAGCTGGGAATTTCCCCACACCACTGGCATTCCAGCTGTTTCCGAAACAGACTTTTCCAAATCTAGGAAGTAGTAGATCCTTCCAGGATTTCTTCCTCCAGAATATCATGGCCAAATCTGTTTCAGAGATGGAATTCTCTGTTATGCGGTTTTTTTTGTTTTGCTTTGTTTTACATAGTTCCGATTCAGCTCTTGGCCATACAGCTCTCGAATCCGAAGACAATCCTCCTCCTGGTGCTCATCTGGGTCAGAATTCATTTCGGAATATAAAATAGTCGTGCAAAATGTGAAGAAAATGAGTTATGTGATAGTGTTTGATATTTGGGGTGCGCCTCTCCAAGTGGCAGGGAGAAAATGAGGCTGCCACTGTGCCTAGACATTTTGGCTAGTTATCCGGATAATGCAAATCCAGCAAACAGAAGAAAAGTAAGGTAGAATGTTTAGAATAACAGAGTTGGAAGGGACCTTGGAGGTCTTCTAGTCCAACCCCCTGCTTAGGCAGGAGACCCTACACCACTTCAGACAAATGGTTGTCCATCTTCTTAAAAATTTCCAGTGTTGGAACATTTGCAACCTCTGGAGGCAAGTTCTTCCACTGGTTAGTTGTTCTAACTGTCAGGAATTTTCTTCTTAGTTCTAAGTTACTTCTCTCCTTGATTAATTTCCATCCAATGTTCCTTGTTTGGCCTTCAGGTATTTTGGAGAATAGCTCGGCTCCCTCTTCTTTGTGGCAGCCCCTGAGATATTGGAAGACTGCTATCATGTCTCCCCTGGTCCTTTTTTTCATTAAACTAGACATACCCAGTTCCTGCAACCGTTCTTCATATGTTTTAGCCTCCAGTCCCCTAATCCACTTTGTTGTTCTTCTCTGCACTCTTTCTAGAGTCTCCACATCTTTATATTTACAAAAATTGTGTATGCATTTGCAACTGTATATTCAGAAAATTTGTCAATCAGTATAGTTCACATACTCTCTCAAGACAAGCAGGATGCAGTGATCAGAAGAAAAACCACAAATCTTCATGGATTCCCCCCTTTTTTTGGGTGGGATATCAACTCCTCACTCACTGGAAATCTTTTGCTTTTAATTAGGCATTTCTTAAATACTCAGGTCCACTTTTGCTTTTAATTAGGCATTTCATAAATACATTAAGCCACGAAACATTCAGCAAAGAACGAGGGCCTTATTAAAATGCAAAAGACCGTACCCAAAATTAACTGCAGGGACTCTTAAAAAAAATACAGCCTGGCAAGATCTCACTTACATTCCACTTACATTCCACTTTAATGCTGCTATTCTTGATCTTACAAAATAGTTTCAGAAGAACGAAGGCAAATATACGTGGCCCAGGATAAAGATGTGAGATTGAATTTGGGTTGGTCACTGGCACCAGAGATCTATTCTTTCAACAACAACAAAAAAGTTCCTTCATTGATCCACCTTGAAAGAATGAACTGGCTCAGAAGAAAAAAAATGTTATGGAAACCTGTTGGTTGCAAAACAACTTGTCCCAAAGGTGCTTTTTTTACCAAGAGGCAACTGGACTTTCTTGGTTTTTCTTTGAAGACGTTTCGCTTCTCATCCAAGAAGCTTCTTCAGCTCTGAGAAGCGAAACATCTTCAAAAATAAACCAAGAAAGTCCTGAAAAAAAGCACCTTTGGGACAACCATGGCCTGGATGACGGAAGAATCTCCATAAACATCAAGAGACTTGCTTTAAGAGTAGCCAGGATGAAGCTGTGGGAATCTAGATGTCTTGGCAACTGGCATGTACTTAGGACTGTTGCAGCGTCCCAAGATCATGTGATTCCCCTTTTGCGACCTTCTGACGAGCAAAGTTCATGGGGAAGCTAGATTCACTTAATAACCGTGTTACTAACTTAACAACTTTAGTGATTCACTTAACATCTATGGCAAGAAAGATCTTAAAATGGGGCAAAATTCACGTAAGAACTCAGAGAGACAGAGACACAGAGAGAGAGAGAGAGAGAGAGACACAGAGAGAGAGACAGAGAGAGAGACACACAGAGACAGAAAGAGACAGAGACACACAGAAAGGCAGAGAGAGACATAGAGAGAGACAGAAAGACACACAGAGAGACAGAGACACACAGAGAGAGAGACAGAGAGAGAGAGAGACAGAGAGAGAGACAGAGAAAGAGAGAGACACACAGAGACAGAAAGAGACAGAGACAGAAAGAGACAGAGACACACAGAAAGTCAGAGAGAGACAGAGACAGAAAGACACACAGAGAGACAGAGAGAGACACAGACAGAGAGAAAGAGGGGGTGGGAGAGAGAGAGAGAGAGAGAGAGAGAAAGTCATCAGTATTTTTGTAGTTTTTTGAGCAGTTCTCGTGGCTGGAAAAATTCCTTTAATCCTGATTTTTGGCCCCATTAGATTGGCACAGGGCCATCCTCTCAACTCAAGCATTCTACTCAAGAATTGCCACTATTGTTTGAGAAGCATCTGTGTGCCTTTAGTGAATGATTTTTTTTTATAAATAAAGGGATTAGCTACAACCAGAGAAAGCTGTTTCCTATCACAGCAAATTAAAGAGAATAGGAAGACACTTAGCTAGGGGGAAGAATAGTTTTGTTCAGCGTCTGCGGTTGATGGCGGGAAGGAAAAGGAAAATGGATCCTGTTAGAACTTTGTTAAAGAGTCAATTCCATCCCTTATTCTGCATCCCATCAGGCTTCACAGAAATTGGGAGGTGGGGGAGAAATGACACCCTTTTCTCCATTGCTGCTCTGCAAGAACCAGTATTTCGGTGGCTTATTGCCTCTAGACGGGACGGCTCTTATCTTCACAAAATCGACTGTTCTCCTTCTCAAGCTAGAGGACACGTCACATTTTGAGATAGTGAATTTCAAACGTGATGTGCATGGAGGCTTCCATTCACCCACCTATCTCGGATCTGCAGCCAAGGCGCTTGAATTGAAACTCTCCAGAACACTGAGTCTCCAGTATGTCACGGTGGAGGGAAATGCTTCTTTTTCTCCAATTTTGGCCAGTTATTTCGTAAATGGTTTATCCAATCTTGTGTTGTGGTCCGCCAGCAGCCTGCGGAGCTGGCAACCGAGTCGGAGAGGGATGAGGCTGAGGAAGAGCGTGGGCCACTCCTGGAGGCTGGGGAAGGCCCGGATGAGGGCTCTGCATCGGAGGCAGAGGTGGGGGCCAGAGCCATCGGGGAGTGAGGTGCGGACTCTGGAACCTCCAGAGGGTGACAGTAGTGAGGCGAGCCCCCCCCCCCGCCCCCTGTGCCCCGATTTGGACCTGGAAAGCCTCCTGCACCAACCAGCACTCCTGGCGGGAGGCATGTACACATATTTATTTATTTATTTTATTTATTTATTTTATTTATTATATTTGTATACCGCCCTTCTCCCAAAGGACTCAGGGCGGTTCACAGCCAATAAAAACCAAAATACATATAATACAAATTAAAAAACAGTATAAAAAACTAATTCGATGAATGGCCTAAATTTTTTTAAAATACAATTAAAACCCCATTTAAAACCCCGATTTAAAACTATGTTCAAGCTAGTCCTGCACGTCGAAACAGCAACGTCTTCAGCTCGCGGCGGAAGGTCCGGAGGTCGGGGAGTTGACGAAGCCCCGGAGGCAGCTCGTTCCAGAGGGCTGGAGCCCCCACAGAGAAGGCCCTCCCCCTGGAGGTCGCCAGCCGACATTGTTTGGCTGACGGTATCCGAAGGAGGCCCTCTCCTGTGAGAGCGCACTGGTCGGTGTGAGGCTACTGGTGGCGACATATGCCGTGGAGCTGGGCTGGGGCAACGGCTGGCATGCCCGCAGAGAGGGCTCCCCGTGCTACCTGTGGCACACGTGCCATAGGTTCACCATTAGGGACATAGGGCAAAACGCACTGAAGAAATGTTTCACTTAGCAAGCATAAACTCAATGGGTTCGCTTGTGGTCATAGTTCGAGGACTACTGGTACTGGGGATAATTTTGAAAGCAACCGCTGCACGATTTTTTTTTAAAAAGCGTCCAGGAGCCAAGGGCGTGAAAGTTTCTTTCAAAAGACACAGGAAAGAAGCAGGAGATGGAAAGCTGGTTTCCTACAGACTGGGCGAGGAGGAGGAGCAAGGCAAGGCTGGCCTTATTATAGCTCTTTGGGTCAAAAGCATTCAAGAAGAGGGGAGTGGTCCGGAGCAAAGAGGGGGCTACGTGATCTGCAGGGAGTGCTAAATATAAACACCTGTCCAGTTGAATTATATGATTTACAGAAGTACGTTTCCCAGATGAAGTGATGGATGGGGGGGGGAGGGGAGGGGAGAAGAGGGGGAGCCAGGCCAAAGGCACAGCCTGCTCTGTGTGGGAATGGGAAAGAAAGAAATGTTTACAGAGGCAGCAGACCAGATAAATGCTGGGATTTATTAATCGCGTCTCAGAGGCTTTGGAAAAAAGCCAGGCCAAAAATAAAAACACCCTCCAGAGGAATTCTCCAAAACTTTATAGAGTTCTTGGAGGTTCATGTCTTCTTAGACCAAAAAGGGAAAAAACAACAACTTTCTCCTCATCAAACTTTGGATGAGGCCAATTTTTTTTCCCCAGCAGCTCATCTTGGGCTCTTTTTCTTTTTTTTTTAATTTGCATTTATATCCCGCCCTTCTCCGAAGACTCAGGGCGGCTTACACTATGTCAAGCAATAGTCTTCATCCATTTGTATATTATATACAAAGTCAACTTATTGCCCCAACAATCTAGGTCCTCATTTTACCTACCTTATAAAGGATGGAAGGCTGAGTCAACCTTGGGCCTGGTGGGACTAGAACCTGCAGTAACTGCAAGCAGCTGTGTTAATAACAGACTGTCTTTAGCAGCCTGAGCCACCAGAGGGCTTTAACAGTAACAGAGTTGGAAGGGACCTTGGAGGTCATCTAGTCCTGCAGGAGACCTGTACTAGGGATTCAAACCGCTGAACTGCCGACCTTTGTGATTGACGAGCTCAGTGTCTTAGCCACTGAGCCACCTAGCCAGGCTCTTCTTAAAACCGGCTTCACCATGGCTGAATCCGAGGCCATGACGTGGCTTGTTTTATCTTAGAATAGAATAGAATAGAATAGAATAGAATAGAATAGAATAGAATAGAATAGAATAGAATAGAATAGAATAGAATAGAAAATTTTATTGGCCAAGTGTGATTGGACACACAAGGAATTTGTCTTGGTGCATATGCTCTCAGTGTACATAAAAGAAAAGATACCTTCATCAAGGTACAACATTTACAACACAAATGATGGTCAATATATCAATATAAATCATAAGGATTGCCAGCAACAAGTTATAGTCATACAGTCATAAATGGAAAGAGATGGGTGATGGGAACGATGAGAAGATTAATAGTAGTGCAGATTTAGTAAATAGTTTGACAGTGTTGAGGGAATTATTTCTTTAGCAGAGTGATGGCCTTTGGCTTAGAGTGTCGTGTGAAGTCACCCATTTTTGCTTTTTAAGCTTGGCTTCTGGTTTAACTATTGGGCGAAGCCAGTTCGGTTCCGTTTTATTCAATAAGCCACGGTTAAAAAAAAACCCCACGATTTTAGGATCACGTCTGACTCCTGCCGAAATCCCAACCTAATTTCAGATATTCCTTACGGGACCTATTTGAGACTTTAAAAATATAACTTCCGTGTGTCATTTCAATGAAAAAGATGTTGGGTCTGTTCAAAAGGAGAACGTAAAAGAAAGATGTCTAAGTTGTTGTTTCTTAAAGGTAGTCCTTAACTTACAACCATTTGTTTATTTGAAGTTAGGACGGCACTGAAAAAAAAGAGACTTACGACCGTTTTTCACACTTATGACCATTGCGGCATCCCCATGATCACATGATCAGAATTTGGATGCTTGGCAACTGGTTCATATTTATGACATTTGCGGTGTCCCAGGCTTGTGTGATCACCTTTTGCGACCTTCTGACAAGCAAAGTCATTGCCAGGCTCCCTTAACAACCGTGTTGCCATCTCAACAACTGCAATGATTCACTCAACAGCCGTGGCAAAGAAGGTTGTAACAATGGAGCAAAGATCGCTGAACGGCTGTCTCACTTAGCCACAGAACTTTTGGGCTCACTTGTGGTCGTAAGCCGAAGACTATGGCCAGTCTTTTATTCAGAAGTGCGAAGCAATGTACATGTCGCCCCTTCTTGTTTCTCCCCACAACAGCCACTCTGGAGGTAGGGTAGGCTGAAAAAGGGCCGTGATAGCTCAGGCTGTAAGAAGCCTGTTATTAGAACACAGCAGCCTGCAATTACTGCAGGTTCTAGTCCCACCAGGTCCAAGGTTGACTCAGCCTTCCATCCTTTATAAGGTAGGTAAAATGAGGACCCAGATTGTTGGGGGGGGGGCAATAAGTTGACTTCGTAAAAATATACAAATAGAATGAGACTATTGCCTTATACGCTGTAAGCCGCCCTGAGTCTTCGGAGACGGGCGGGATATAAATGTAAATAAATAAATAAATAAAAAACAGTGAGCTTCTATGACCGAGGGAGAATTAAAATTAGGTCCTGCCGCTCTTGGTCCAAAGCCTTAACCCAAAGGTGGGCTGCTGCCGGTTCGGACGAAATGGTAGTTCCGACCACCGACTGGGCCCACCCACTCGCCCAGTGGTGAAATGTAAAATTTGTTACTACCGATTCTGTGGGCGTGGCTTGGTGGTGGTAGGATAATTTGTTTGGGTGGGCGTGGTCAACTTTTTTATTTTTTATTTTACTTTTAAAAGCATTTTTTCTACAACTTCTTTGGCCGAAGAGGTTGTAAAAGAATGCTTTTAAAAGGTTCTGACGATCCCGGCTGAGTTGTTTGATCGTTAGAGGCTTTTGTTTTCTTTTAAAAACATTTTTTTTTGGCCTTTAAAAGAAAAATAAAGCCTCTGATGATCAGGCAACTCAGCTGGGAACGTCAGAGGAGCCTTTTCAAAGCATCTTTTTTAACAACCTCTTCAGCCGAAGAGGTTGTAGAAAAAATGCTTTGAAAAGGCTCTGATGATCCCGGCTGAGCTGCACAAGCATCAGAGACTTTTCAAAGCATTTTTTAGGCCGAAGAAAAAATAAATTTAAAAGTTTTAAAAAAAACCTCTGATGATCACGCGGCTCAGTTGGGGTGGCGGGGGGGTGGGGGGGCAGGGATTTTGCTACCGGTTCTCCGAACCACCTGCCGCCATCGCTACCGGATTGGGCGATCCAGTCTGAACCGGGAGCATTTCACCCCTGCACCCGCCCCAGCTCTATCCCGTCTTATATATCTCACTCTCTGGCTCGCTTGCCCTGCCCATTCAGCCAGCTGATTGCTGCACCTTGCCCACTCTATTCACTGCGGCTGCCCGAGAAGGTGTGTTGGAAGTCATGTGCATGAAACCGCTGTGTGTTTAAAGCCGCGCACAAGCGCGGAAGGCACACGTGTGAGCGAAATGAGTGTGCGAATGCACATTTTCAGTTCTGCACTAGGCAAACCGGCTGTTAAATGATGTGAAGTCCACCTCTGCCTTAGCCACTAAACTGCGCTGCCTCTCCAATATCTTTTTTAACAGCATAGCGATTGTCTTTCCCGATATTCAGATTTGAAAGCGAGAGGCATCTGCACAAGCCTCCGGAGACAAAGAATTTGATGCAGCAAATTAGGTTATTCATTCAATTGATGGGACACTGACATCTGATAACTCTTGTGTATCTCCACGTTTACACATTCCTGGCTCGTGCTCAAGCGTTGCACGCATATACTCTTTCCTCTTGTGGGGAAAAGTCAATTTAGGTCAGGAAAACAGGCTGACTGATTTAGGACCCCACAGCTATTTCGGCCTAGGAATCAGCTGCCACTGCTCTCATGTAAGAGCCTCGATATATCCATATAAGCGGCATTAAGTGCTTTTGAAGCAGAGAGATTAAGCCATCCAGTTGAGAATAAGAGTTGGAAGGGACCTCGGAGGTCTTCTAGTCCAACCCGCTGCTCAAGCAGGAGACCCTTCTACCATTCCAGACAAGGGGCTGTCCAGCCTCTTCTTAAAAGCCTCCAGTGATGGAGAACCCACAACTTCCGATTGATTGTTCTCACTGTCAGGAAATTTCTCCTCCTAGATTGGTTCTCTCTTTGGTTAGTTTCCATCGATTGTTTCTTGCCTCGCCTTCTGGTGCTTTGGAAAATAGGTGAACCCCCTCTTCTCTGTGGCAGCCCCTCAAATATTGGAACTTTGCTATCATGTCATCCTCTGGTCCTTTTTTTTCAATTCCTGCAACCACTCTTCATATGCTTTAGCCTCCAGCCCCCTAATTATCTTTGTTGCTCTTTTTTGCACTCTTTGCAGAGTCTCTACTTCTTTTCTATAATATGGTGACCAAAACTAGATGCCGTATCTAAGCGTGGTGTTACTAAGGCTTTATTAAGTGCCTTAATAAACTCATGCCCTTGTCACTTCCCGCCTGGACTACTGCAATGCTCTCTACATGGGGCTCCCCTTGAAGAGCACCCAGAGGCTCCAGCTGGTCCAGAATGCGGCCGCGCGGGTGATAAGAGGGGGCACCGCGTTGCTCCCATATAACACCTTTAAAGCGCTCCATGGCTTAGGACCGGGGTATTTGCAAGACCGCCTTCTGCCACCAATTCCCTCCCAACGACCTGTGCGCTCCCACAGAGCGGGCCTCCTCAGGGTGCCGTCGACCAAACAATGTAGGTTGGCGGCCCCCAGGGGGAGGGCCTTCTCTGTGGCGGCACCAGCCCTATGGAACGAGCTACCTCCGGGATTACACCAACTCCCCGACCTCCGGGCCTTCAAACGTGACCTGAAGACTTTACTATTTCACCGAGCGGGACTAGCCTAAGACATATTTTAGCGAAATTTTTAAGGGGTTTTAATCGGTCTTTTAGTGATTCGGCCGGTAAATATTTGTTCTTAATTGGTTTTTAAATATTGTTATTTATTATATTTATATTGTATTGGTGTGGGTATTTTAATAATTGGCTGTAAACCGCCCTGAGTCCTCTGGGAGATGGTGCGGTATAGAAATGTAATTATAAATAAATAAATAAAACCAGTCAGTCCTAGAGGAGATCAACCCTGACTGCTCTTTAGAAGGCCAGATTCTGAAGAGGAAACTCAAAGACTTTGGCCACCTAAGGAGAAGGAAGGACTCTCTGGGGAAGAGCCTAATGCTGGGAACGATGGAGGGCAAAAGAAGAAGGGGACGGCAGAGAACGAGGGGGCTGGATGGAGTCACTGAAGCAGTCGGCATGAGCTTAAATAGACTCCGGAGGATGATAGAGGACAGGAAGGCCTGGAGGAACATTGTCCATGGGGTCACGATGGGTCGGACACAACTTCGCAACTAACAACAACAACTAACACTTCATGTGATCTTGATTCCACTCCTCTGTTAAGGCAACCTAGGATTGGCTTTTTTGGCTGCTGCCGCCATTCCTGCTGTAACAGAAGTTGCCTTACTGAACTGACATGCCTCACACACATGGAGAGTTGCACGTGTCATTTGGCTCCTGTGGGTGGTGATGGTGGTAAAGGTTTCCAATCTTTTCCATGGAATTCCCCCTTCAGAACAACCTATTGATAATCAAGCTAGGCTTCCATTAAGAAATATCACTCCAATAATGCATAACGGATTGTGAAAACACTTAACCGTGTACCGATGATTTTGTTTCAAAACAAATGAAGGGTTACGTGAGACGATTCCCTTCCTTCGTTATGAGGGATTAGAGATGATTCATTATATAGACAGTGGTGGTATTCAGCCGGTTCCAGCCGGTTCGGGTGAACCGGTAGTGTCAACCTGTGGCTGGGCTTGCCCACCCGCCCCAGCGCTATGCCCTATTTAGCCACGTTTTCTAAGCCGCGTCCATGCGTGCAAGCCGCATGCAGGAGCAAAGCACATGCACGGAAGGCTGCGTGCATGCGCGAAAGGCACGCACACTCATATTTTCGGTGTGCGGCGAACCGGTGGCAAAACGATGTGAAACCCACCTCTGGTTATAGAAGATTCACTCGGTCCACTTCCAATTTCTTAATTTAGCCCCCTGAAGCCCCAACGGCGAGAAAACATGAGGGATAGAAATGATGATAACAGAAACGCACGTGTGAGATTTCAGACAGGAGTTTGTCCAGCCTCTGGAACAATGCCTGGAAGCTCGCCTTACAAATGCCTCCTTTTCAAAATAAACACGAGTATTATCCTTTCGGAGATTGCATGTTCATGCTTCTCAAGGCAGAGACATGATTCCCAAAAGTAAAAACTGGGGCTTTGAGGAAGTCCAAAAAATAAAACAAATGCCTGACTAGTCTGCCTAGGCGATCGGTTGTTGTTGTTGTTGTTGTTGTTGTTGTTGTTGTTCAGTTGCAAAAGTCGTCTCCACCCTGGTGGATGTCAGGGGAACTTGTCCCCACCCACCGATCCGTGCAATTTGTGCAAACTGATCTTCTCCCCACCTCCTGACATCGGTGGTGGGCTTCACATTTTTTTTTACTACCCGGTTCTGTGGGTGTGGCTTGGTGGGCGTGGCAGGGGAAGGATACTGTAAAATCTCCATTCCCTCCCCAATCCAAGAAAAGGTTACTGCAAAATCCCCATTTCCTCCCGATCAGCTGAGACTCAGGAGGCAGAGAATAGATGGGGGCAGGGGCCAGTCAGAATTTTTACTACCGGTTCTCCGAACTACTCAAAATTTCTGCTACCGGTTCTCCAGAACTGGTCAGAACCTGCTGAAACCCACTTCTGGCAGACAGCCCCAGAATCCCCCCCCCCCCCGGCACCAATGGCACCAGTGGGAACCCCGGTTTCAGCTGGCATCTATTTATGATGGTTGCAATATCTTGTGGGAAATGCTAAAACATATGAAGAACAGTTGCAGGAACTGGGCATGGCTAGTCTAGAGAAAAGAAGGATCAGGGGTGACATGATAGCAGTCTTCCAGTATTTGAGGGGCTGCCACAATGAGGAGGGGGGTCAAATTATTCTCCAAAAAACCAGAAGGCAGGACCAGAAAGCAATGGATGGAAACTAATCCAAGAGGGAAGCAATCTGGAATTAAGGAGAAACTTCCTAACAGTGAGGACAATTAATCAGTGGAACGACTTGCCACCAGAAGCCGTGGGTGCTCCATCACTGGAGGTTTTTAAGAAGAGGTTGGACAACCATTTGTCTGAAGTGATGTAGGGTTTCCTGCCTAAGCAGGGGGTTGGACTAGAAGACCTCCAAGGTCCCTTCTAACCTTTTATTCTGCTATTCTGTCGTGTTCGACTCTTCAGGATCCAACAGCTTCTGTTAAATATCCATCACAGACAGAGAGAGATTTTTTTATTTATATTTTGCAGTATAAATATTTATGAAATATTTCAGAATAGAAACACAGAACCGAATGTGGAAAGGGTGAGGTGGGGTGGAGTGTCAATTTATATCTCACCTCATTTAAATCCCAGCTTTCACATTTTATTCGTGATTATCCTAGAAAGGAGAGTGGGATAATATAGAGCTCTGGTCATTGCAGCCTTGTTTTTAAGCTTTATACTAATTTTTAAAAATGGAGGTCGACTAATAAGCGATCCTTGGGTTATCCTTAGTAATCCAGCACCTCAATTCCTACAACACTTCATGGGGAGAGAATAATTTATGGCACTCTTAGAATTCTTCAGTAGCCCACTGGCCAAGTTACCTGAGATTCTATTCATATCCTAAATAGAATAGAATAACAAGAGTTGGAAGAGACCTTGGAGGTCTTCTAGTCCAGCCCCCTGCTTAGGCAGGAAACCCTACATCACTTCAGACAAATGGTTGTCCAACCTCTTTTTAAAAACTTCCAGTGTTGGAGCATTGACAACTTCTGGAGGCAAGTTGTTCCACTGGTTAATTGTTCCCACTGTCAGGAAATTTCTCCTTAGTTCCAGGTTGCTTCTCTCCTTGATTAGTTTCCACCCATTGCTTCTTGCTCTGTCTTCAAGTGCTTTGGAGAATAGCTTGACTCCCTCTTCTTTGGGGCAGCCCCTGAGATATTGGAAGACTGCTATCATGTCTCCCCTAGTCCTTCTTTTCATTAAAGACACACCCAGTTCCTGCAACCGTTCTTTGTATGTTTTAGCCTCCAGTCCCCTAATCCACATTGTTGCTCTTCTCTGCACTCTTTCTAGAGTCTCCACATCTTTTCTTACATCATGGCGACCAAAACCGAATGCAGGATTCCAAGTGTGGCCTTACCAAGGCATTATAAATGTTTGTACTGCTGTTTGTACTGATTTACTTATAAATCCAATTATTTATCCCAGTTTCTTTGTGGTATTCTGGACGTTGATTACGTCCCCTCCGCTTTTCTTGCTGTCAATCATTCCATTTGTTGGAAGTCAGAGGATACCAATACAAACTGGTGTTGTTGGCACATTGTGAGCTGCCGATGGGCACATTTGAAAGACCTGTGGGTAGTGCATAGTCCTTCGAATTTGTCCCATCAATCATGTAGGCGCCGACTGGTTTTACCATTCAGGCGGTCCTCCACTTACGACGATCACATTCTAGCCCAGAATTTCCATCACTAAGCAAGACAGTTCTTAAATGAGTTCTGCCCACGTTTTACACACCTTTTGAGCCACCATCGTCAATTGAATCACTGCAGTCGTTAAGTTAGTCACACGGTTGCTAAGGGAACCTGGCCATCCTGTTGACTTTGTTCGTCGGAAGGTCGCCAAAGGGCATCACGTGACACACACACCCCGGACACTGCGACCGTCATAAATGTGAATCAGTTGCCAAGCATCCGAATGGAAATGAGAACGCCACAACGGTCCTCAGTGTGAAAAACGACTGTCAGTCACTTTTTTTTCGGTGTCGTCGTAACGTCGAGCGGTCGCTAAATGAACTGTTGTAAGTCGAGGACTACCTGTATCTAGATCTTGATTTTCAGAGCACCCTTTTGAGTTTTTTAAAAAAATGGGAAAGTCCCACTCCTGCTAACCAACGGGTTTCTCTCTCTCAATTGTTTCAGTGCAATTCGATATGATGCGTGCCTGCAATTTGATTGCCACCGTCGCCTTGACAGCCGGCCAGCTCCTCTTCGTGCTGGGATTGGTAGAACTGCCCATCATTTCCCAGGATACCCAATGGTGGGAAGAAGCCATCGCTGCCGTCTTCCAGCTTGCCAGTGAGTACCTCCGGTTGCAAAAGCTGAAAACAGCCCCGCCTGGGAGAAACCAAAGGGCTCCCTGCTCAAAACCTTTCCAATTAGGTGGAAGCTTGGCACACGTGGGCAGGAATCCCTTCCATAACTGCAGCCGCGGTGGATGTAGAAAGGATGGGGGCAGTGGTGGGATTCGAATAATTGAACAACCGGTTCTCTCCCCTAATGATTTCTTCCAACAACCGGTTCGCCAAACTGCTCAGAAAGTTAACAACCGGTTCTCCCGAGGTGGTGCGAACTGGCTGAATCCCACCACTGGATCCCCCCCCCCCGCCATTCGAAAATAAAAATAGAGGGTGGGGAGAACTTCAGTGGAATGATGGGAGTTCCTCTAAAGCAGAGGTCTTCAAACTTGGCAGCTTTAAGACTGGTGGACTTCAACGCCCAGAATTTTCAGAATTTCCCCTTTTTTTCAAGATGAATAAATGTTTCTAGGTTGCTGTGAGCACCGATCATGATATGATGCTACTCTCTCTCTCTGTCTCTCCTTCTCTCTCTCTCTTTGCTCTCTTTGCTCTATTCTCTCCTTCTCTCTCTCTCTTTCTCTTTGTTCTATTCTCTCCCTCTCTCTTACTCTTTCTCTTTCTGTCTCTTTCTCTCTCTCTTTTTGCTCTATTTTCTCCTTCTCTCTCTCTGCTCTATTCTCTCCTTCTCTCTTACTCTTTCTCTCTCTCTCTTTCTCTCTTTTTGCTCTATTTTCTCCTTCTCTCTCTCTCTCTCTTTGCTCTATTCTCTACTTCTCTTTCTCTCTTTCTCTTTCTCTCTTTCTCTCTCTGCTCTATTCTCTCCTTCTCTCTCTCTCTTTCTCTTTCTTTCTCTCTCTCTCTCTCTCTTTCTCTTTCTCTCTTTTTGCTCTATTCTCTCCTCTCTCTCTCTCTGTTCCTTTCTCTCTCTCCCTCTCTCTCTCTCTCCACCTCTCCCCCCCACTCTCTTTCCCTGTCCTATTTGCAACGGTTGCAGTGTCCCGACCGGGGTCGTGTGATCCCGTGTTGAGACCTTCTGACAAGCAAAGCCAACAGGGGAGCGAGGCTCACTTAAGAACCGTGTTTCTTAGTTAACAGTTGTAGTGATTCACTTAACAACAGCGGCAAGAAAGGTTGCCGAATGGGACCCAAACTCACTTAGCAGCTGTCTCGCTTAGCGAGGGAAATTTTGAGCTCGATTGTGGTCATACGCTGAGGATTACCTGTAAGGTAAAACCAGTTGACACTGACTTGAATACTGGGTCAAATTCACAGAGCCATGAGCTACTCACAGGTCTGCTTTTTCTTAAAAAAGAGATTGGACAACGGTTGGCCTGGAATGGTATAAGGCAGTGATGGCTAACCTTTTTGCCATCGTGTGCCAAAAGTGGGGGGACCATGGGGGGGTCACGTGCGCATGTGCCCACACCCATAATGCTATGCACCCTATCCCCAAACACATGCGCGCGCCACTCCCCTGCACTCCCCCCTGTTTTTGGCACGTGATGGCACAGTGGACCCGGTAGGCCCATTTTTCACTCTCCCAAGGCTCCAGAGCCTTTCTAGGAGCCTGGGGAGGGCGAAAACAGCCTTCCCCAGCCCTCCGGAGGCCACAAATGGCCCGTTTGCCAACTTCCGGTGGGCCCAGAAGGCCTGAAAATTAGCTGGCTGATGCGCGCTGGAGCTGAACTCACGTGCCTACCGATATGGCTCCCGGTGCCATCTGTGGCACGCGTGTCATAGGTTCGCCATCACGGTTATAAGGTCTCCTGCTTAAGCAGGAGGTTGGATTAGAAGAGGGGTCTTCCCTCCGGCCTTCCCAGAAGAGGATGGAGCAGAGGTGTCTTGGTAAACAACCTGGGGGCCCCCATATATTTCAGGTCAAAGAAAGAAGCCCTGGAGATGTTTGGGCCTGCCCCACCTCTGGTAGTCCTTGATTTACAACCGGTTGTTTTGAAAAAAAAAAATTTCTGAGACACCTACAATACTGCATCCAGTTTTGGTCCCCACAGTATAAAAAAGATGTTGAGACTCTAGAAAAAGTGCAGAGAAGAGCAACCGGGAGGATTAGGGGCTTGGAGGCTAAAATATTATGATAAACGGTTGCAGGAACTGGGCCTGGCTAGTGTAGTGAAGAAAAGGATCAGGGGAGACATGATAGCAATCTTCCAATATTTGAGGGGCTGCCACAGAGAGGAGGGGGTCAAGCTATTTTCAAAAGCACCTGAAGGCAGGACAAGGAATAATGGATGGAAACGGATCAAGGAGAGATTCAACCTGGAAATAAGGAGGAGTTTTCTGACAGTGAGAATTATCAACCAATGGAACCAAAGTTGCCTTTGGAAGTTGTGGAAGCTTCGTCCCTGGAGGCTTTCAAGAAGAGACTGGACTGCCATTTATCAGAAATGGTGTAGAGTCTCCTGCTTGGGCAGGGGGTTGGACTAGATGACCTACAAGGTCCTTTCCAACTCTGTTCTTCTATATTACTAGAAATCCTGCCTCCATTTCCCCACTCCTTCCCATCAAAAGCAGCCTGAGCTTCTCTCACCATTGCTCTGCCCACCCGCTGTCCGAGCTCTGCTCCCTCTGGATTTTTTTTTTTCGCCGAGAGGAAATGCATTTTGGCTGGGTTTAGATTTGTTGTTTCATTGACAAACAGTACAAGAGGGCGGCCGTGTGCTTTCTTCTATCAGGGTTGCTAATTTTAGACCAGGGATATATTTTTTTTCCTAGGCTACAGTCTGTTTTAAACACAGTCAGAGAGAGACAGAAGGGCGCCAGGATTTCCCGACACAGGAGAAGGAAATGCCTGCTGTTACCTGTTATGCAAGCTGAACCTTGAAATCCTCAGCACTGGAAAGTGGAAAGGGAAGAGGGAGAGAGAGAGAGAGACAGAGAAGGAGAACGAAAGAGAGAGAGAGACAGAGAGCGAAAGAGAGAGAGAGAGAGAGAGAGAAAGAGAGAGAGAGAGAAAGAGAGTGAGACAGAGACAGAGAGAGAGAGAGAGAGTGAAAGAGAGACAGAGAGGGAGACAGAGAAAGAGTGAAAGAGAGAGAAAGAGAAACACACACACAAAGAAAGAGACAGAGAAAGAGAGTGAAAGAGGGAGAGAGACAGAAAGCGAAAGAGAGACAGAGAGAGAGAGACAGAGAAAGAGAGTGAAAGAGAGAGAGAAGGAGAGAAAGAAAGAGACAAAGAGAAAGAAGAGAGAGAGAAAGAGAGAGACAGAGAGAGAGAGAGAAACTGAAGTTAGAATTGCAATGCTATGAAGAGCGACTATGGTGAGCCCTGGGATTGAGCTTGAGGTCTGAAAAGCAGAAGAACGAAGGGAAGGGAAGACAAATGTCCATGGAGACCCTCATTCATCCAAGTCATGACTGTCCCAAAGGTGCTTTTTTTTTCAAGAGGCAACTGGACTTTCTGGTTTTTCTTGGAAGACGTTTCGCTTCTCATCCAAGAAGCTTCTTCAGCTCTGACTGGATGATGGTGGGGAATGGAAGGATCCGGTCAGGATCCAGTCAGAGCTGAAGAAGCTACTTGGATGAGAAGCAAAACATTTTCAAAGGAGATGTTCTATGCAGATTCTCAGTCATCCAGGCTGTGCGTTTTTATTTCTCAAGAGGCAACTGGACTTTCTGGTTTTTCTTTGAAGACATTTCACTTCTCATCCAAGAAGCTTTTGCACCTCTGACTGGATGGTGGGGAATGGAAGGATTTATATTGCAAATGCAGATGACCGGCTGTCTGCAAGGAGTATAAATCCTTCCATTCCCCACCATCCAGTCAGAGCTGAAGCAGCTCCTTGGATGAGAAGCGAAACGTCTTCAAAGAAAAACCAGAAAGTCTAGTTGCCTCCTGAAAAAACACCTTTGGGACAACCGTGACCTGGATGGCTGAGAATCTCTACAGACTTTGAGCTATACAATTTGGGATGAACACTCCTGGAATAGTGTGGGAGTAGGAATGGATTTCCAGAGGGAAAAATGGCACACTACAGGAACCAGGAGCACTAACTCAGGTGACCCTGAGGACACAGATAAACCGCCAAGTGCTTCAATGACCCTCTAAAAGGATGCAAATGACTAGCTGCCTGCAAGCAGTATAAACCCTTCCATTCCCCACCATCCAGTCAGAGCTGAAGAAGCTCCTTGGATGAGAAGCGAAACGTCTTCCAAAGAAAAACCAGGAAGTTCAGTTGCCTCTTGAAGAAAAAAGCATCTTTGGGACTCGTCGGAAAAGATGGGAAAGTTGGAAAGCAAAAGGAGAAGAGGAAGGCAGAGGATGAGACCATTAGATAGTGTCATCAATGCAAAGATTATGATTTGGGGCAAATTTGGGGGGGGGGGAAATTTGGGGGGACAACAGGGGAAAAGAGGCGTTGGTGTGCCATGGTCCATGGGGTCACGAAGAGTCAGACATGAGTTAGCCACTGAACAACAACCTGGAGTAAAAAATACCAAACCCAAGCAAAGCAAGCACAGTCTCCAATATGTACAGCATGCTGACCTTCGAATTCAACTATTTTTGGCAACTTTTCTCTCCATTCTGACGGGGCCAGTCCTGGAATGCTGGTTCAAAAATCCACATCTAAGAAATGTTTCTTGGACCGAACAAAGAAGATAAACACCAGTAATATATTCCATATGTTACTTTGGGACTGTGGGGGTTTTTAAATCGGTCTTTTGTGTTGAGATACAGAATGAAAATATTCACGTGTTAACTAGCGCTTTATCTGAATGAAGGAACCAAAAAAACCCCACGATATTATCCGCATCTTACATGGATTAAAACGCAAAGGGTAGGTTTTCACTAAGTAGCCAGGCTTTGAGCTAAGGCTGCGAATACAGCCCGTGCCTACAACTTGGTAAAGCAGCTTTGTTTTCCAGAATCGCAGCTTTGTGAGTCCAGAAAACGATGGGATTGTCTTGCACAATAGGTGCTGCGTTTGTATCTTTGCACTCCCTGAAGCAGGCAGAGGGTGAAATCCAGCAGGTTCTGACAGGTTCTGGAGTACCGGTAGAGGAAATTTTGAATAGTTCGGAGAACCGGCAAATACCACCTCAAACAATTAATCCGTGGAACAGTTTGCCTTCTGAAATTGTGAATTTTCCAACACTGGCAGTTTTTAAGAAGAGGTTGGATAACCATTTGTCTGAAGTGGTGTAGGATTTCCCGCCTGGGCAGGGGGTTGGACTAGAAGACCTCCAAGGTCCCTTCCAACTCTGTTATTCTATTCTATTCTATTCTATTCTATTCTATTCTATTAATTATATTCTATTCTATTAATTCTATTCTATTCTATTCTATTCTATTCTATTCTATTCTATTCTATTCTATTCTATTCTATTCTATTCTATTTATTGTAACTATTCCAGTGGCTCTGAAAACTTGATATTTTTTTTAAAGAAATAATTCCAAAATTAACCGCAGCAACAACAAATAGAGTTGTTGTCATAACAGCAAGTCTCTCAGATGAGGGAACAGCCAACGACATGACGTACATATATTCATTTGGCCCAGAGCTTTATTTCCATTCTAGCTTCATCGTCCGCAGACCTTACACCTGGTCGCATCCCAAACGAGGAGAAACGTTACCAAGAAAGCAGAAGGTTTGAGCCAAACCTACCTCAAATACCCCAAACAAAACTCTGACCCTTGGCAAGCGAACCCTGACATGATGGCTCCCAGCCCTGCCTCAATTTGACTTCAGCCACCTGGGTCTGTCCTCGAAAGTAGTACATCGTTTTTTTGGGGGGGAAAAACAAAACAAAACAGAACCCTAACAAAATACAACTTTAGGAAGCGGAGAGGAAGGGAAGAGGGAAGGAAGTACTATTGCCCTGGTAGTTCCAGGACTGGACTGACAGCCCCGCACACCTTACAGGAAAAAGCTGTTTGCTTTGGAAAAGAAAGGTGGTGAAATTGAAAACGGTTTTGCGCTTTGAGAGAGTTTTAAGCTAACATCTAGGTTTGCTTCTGGAGGGTGTGTTTTCAGGAGATATCCAACCTAGAAGTAGGGAGAAATTTCCTAACTATCAGAACAGTTAATCAACGGAATAGCTTGCCTCCAAACTGTTTTTATTGTTTTTATTTATTTTGTCAATTGTATATAAGATAATAGGTAAAAAGTATAAACGTAATTTGGATACATGAAAAGAGTAAGTAAAAAGGAATATTAGGACAGGGACGGCACACAGGTACACTTATGCACGCCCCTTAAAGACTTCTTAGGAATGGGGTGAGGTCAACAGTAGACAGTTTAAGCTTAAAGTTTTGGGGGTTTGGGGAAGAAACTATAGAGTCAGGTAGTGCATTCCAGGCATTGACCACTCTGTTACTGAAGTCATATTTTCTGCAATCGAGTTTGGAGCGGTTCACTTTGAGTTTGTATCTATTATTTGCTTGTGTTTGCTTGTGGGGGTTTTCAAAAATAGACTGGACAACTACTTGAGCAGGATAGCATAAGATCTCCTGCTTTGAGCAGGGGTTAGACTAGAAGACCTCCGAGGTCCCTTCCAGCCCTATAATCCAAGGCACCTGAAAGCCAGACAAGGAATAACGGATGGAAACGGAAGAAGGAGAGCTTCAACCTGGAAATAAAGAGACATTTTCTGACATTGAGAGCAATCAACCCATGGAACAGAAGTTGCCTTCGGAAGTTGTGGGAGCTTCATCACTGGAAGCTTTCACGAGACTGGACTGCCATCTGTCCAAAATGGTGTAGGGTCTCCTGCTTGGGAGGGGGTGGGGGTTGGACTAGATGACCTACAAGGTCCTTTCCAACTCTGTTAATTGAGTTTCGGCAAAAAAAATTTCGAACACCATTTAAGAAACTTGTGCCGTTTGCTTGCATTAACAAGAATATCCCAAGAGATGGCTATGCAAGATTTTATTAACTTGAGCGGTACTGGAACATCGAGGTGAAATTTTCCACACCATAAAATCTCACACTTTTCTAGCCAATTCTACAGTACAAGATTCCGTCCAATTCTGTTAATCTGTGAAAAGAAAGTGAATTTACCCATTTTCTGGATGTTACCCAGGAAGCATAAATGGTGTAGGAGGGCCTCCTGCTTAGAGGCAGGGGGTTGGACTACATGACCTACAAGGTCCCTTCCGATTCTGTTAATCTAATTCTGTGCTCTTAAAGGATTCATGACGGACAGAAGCAACATCAAACAAGCTTTGATCCTGTTGGCAACCTAGAGTTGCTTATCTCCGGCCACTGTCTTGTTTTATTTTATTTGAAGAAAAAAAAAGTTTGATTCTGAGGAAACAGCATGCCAGAAACAAAGATTAGAATTTGCACTTTAGCACTAGATCTGGCTCTCTGCCAGGACCAGTCGAACAGGACAGATCTGAAGTACAAGCTCACAAAGTGAGGTCTCTCTACTTCGCCTGTCAGGACTGACACTGTCCTTTCCAAATTTCTTCCTCAACTCCGTTATCCGTTTCCTTCCTCAACGGAAAAGCAACCCACTCCCCAATCCTGGTTTGTTTGGTCAGGGATAAGAAAACAAGTCCGGATAAACAGTATATAGCAGACTAAAAAATAAACACCAACCCCATCATTTTTAACTGAAAAATCAACGCAGTTTTTTTTTAAAGAGCCCGTGAATATTTTGTGCAAAAATTTTTTTTGTTGTTCTAGCAGTTTTAGAAATTAGGATATTTAAAAGCAATTCTGTAACTTTTTTTCAAGCTTTGCACTAAAAAAAAAATCATGGATATTTTCATCATGCTTGTGTGTGGCTACTAAAAAAAAACCAGTTTGGTATTATTTATAAAAATATGCTTTTTAAAGTAAAAATGGTTATATATATAAAAGTAATAGATATAAGAAATTGCAGTATTTAATTGGCTTGATTAATTGACTTGCAACTAAATCTGGTTAATTAGACAGCAGATAGATCTGCTGCTGTCTAATTAACCAGATTTAGTTGCAAGTCAATTAATTAAGCCAATTAAATACTGCAGTTTCTTATATCTATTACTTTTAGAGTCACTGCCAGTTGGGCAATATGTAAATTTAAATAAGAACAAAAGGATCGAAGAGGGGGGAAAAAAACCTGGAGAAAATCCCAAAATATAAAGACCTGCAAATAGAAGTAGAAGGACTGTGGCAAAAATAAACAAAGATAGTAGCAATAGTAATTTGGGTGCAATCCCAAAACTTCTGGAGCATCCCTTGAACACTATTGGCATTGATAAACACACCATCAGTCAATTGCAAAAGGCAGCTTTAGTTGGAACAGCTTAAATCCAGAGGCAATACTTTTAACACCATCAAAGAACATCTGCCTAGTTGCAATCATTGCAAAGGACATGAATAGCTGGACAAAAATGCCAAATCCAATTTAAACATCTGGCTGACTGTGTGACGAACCGTAACAATAATAATTTGAGGGTGGGGGGGGAAGAAATAGAAAGAAAAAAGTTAAAATATAAACCTGCAGAACTACAGGAAATAAGGTTTAAAGGACGAGATCCAATGGTGGGATTCAGCAGGTTCTGTCCAATTCGGGCGAACCGGTAGTGGCAACCGCGGGAGGCTCTGCCCACCCACCCAGATGTAATGCGTGAGCAAAGCGCATGTGCGGAAGACCGTGAGCATGTCTCACATTCGCGAACCGGTAGGGAAGGTAAGCGAAGCCCACCTCTGGTGAGATCCAGTTACTTGTATTGCAATGGGTCATTAAATAGAGGATGAGAAAAAATATATATACAAAAAGACATACACAAAAATAACCAACGGAGCCTTCGTTAAGCAGGAATAACACTGACGGATAACTGGGCACATTCTGAAGAATTCCAAAGTTCAGAAATCAAAGTCATGTAAGTGAAAATGAAATGCATAGATGTGTCCGTGCATGTTTAAAGTTGTAGGTCAAGAGATGGAAGTTTGGTCTGCGTTAAAGTAGAGATGTGGCTCAGTTGGCTTAGTCTCTGAGCTTGTCGATCGAAAGGTCGGCAGTTCAGCGGTTCGAATCCCTAGTGCCGCGTCACAGGGTGAGCTCCCGTGACTTGTCCCAGCTTCTGCCAACCTAGCAGTTCGAAAGTACGTAAAAAATGCAAGTAGAAAAAATAGGGACCCCCTTTAGTGGGAAGGGAACAGCGTTCTGTGCGCCTTTGGCGTTGAGTCATGCCGGCCACATGACCATGGAGACGTCTTCGGACAGCGCTAGCTCTTCAGCTTTGAAAAGGAGAAGAGCACCGCCCCCTAGAGTCGGGAATGACTAGCACATATGTGCGAGGGGAACCTTGACCGTTTTAAAGTAGAGATAAGTGACATTTAAAGAAAAAGAAGGGCTCTGGTGTTCATTAGGCCCATGGTTTCCAGAGCTCCTTTCTCCCAGCCCCCTAAACATTCCTTATTTTGCTTTAACAAAAAACATTCTGGCAATGCAAGGCGCAGTGACAGAAGAGAACCTCCCACCCTGAAAATTCCCTTCCACATTATTCATTCACTAATTGTGCAGAGCTAAAGTTCAAGCCAAAGGTCCTGTGAAGGGAAACAGCCTTGCTAACATCAGTGGCTTTTATTTTATTTTATTTTTTATTTTGAGTGGCCCAAGGAAGTCTTGGGATGCGGTGGCTCGGTGGCTAAGACGTTGGCTGACCTTGTCGATTGAACCAAATCGGGTTCAGGTTCGCACCTGGAAAATAAGCGAGTTGGCATTACAGGGTGGCAGGTTACAGGCCTGCTTGAGGAAATAGTTTGGGATTTAGGGCCCTGTATTTGTGGTTCACGGTGTATTTGTGGGATGCTAGGTGGCTGTCAATCGAAAGGTCGGCAGTTCAGCGGTTTGAATCCCTAGTGCTGCCGTGTAACGGGGTGAGCTCCTGTTATTTGTCCCAGCTTCTGCAAACCTAGCAGTTCAAAAGCACTTAAAAAATGCAAGTAGAAAAATAGGGACCACCTTTGGTGGGAAGGTAACAGTATTTTGTGCGCCTTTGGCATTGAGCCACATGACCACTGAGACATCTTCGGACAGCGCTGGCTCTTCGGCTTTGAAACAGAGATGAGCACCGCCCCCTAGAGTCGGGAACGACTAGCACATAGTGTATGTGCAAGGGGAACCTTTACCTTTATCTTAGAAGGACTAGGGGTGATAAGTGAATAGAATAGAATAGAATAGAATAGAATAGAATAGAATAGAATAGAATAGAATAGAATAGAATTTTTATTGGCCAAGTGTGAATGGACACACAAGGAATTTGTCTTGGTGCATATGCTCTCAGTGTACATAAAAGAAAAGATACCTTCATCCAGGTACAATATTTACAACACAAATGATGGTCATAGGGTACAATTTAACACTTATTGATACAACACTTAATGATAATCATGGGGTAAAAATAAGCAATCAGGAACCAATCAATATCAATATAAATCATAAGGTTACAAGCAAAAAGTTACAGTTATACAGTCATAAGTGGAAAGAGATTGGTGATGGGAACGATGAGAAGATTAATAGTAGTGCAGATTTAGTAAATAGTTTGACAGTGTTGAGGGAATTATTTGTTTAGCTAAAAAACTGTTCTTATGTCTAGTTGTTCTGGTGTGCAGTGCTCTATAGCGTCGTTTTGAGGGTAGGAGTTGAAATAGTTTATGTCCAGGATGTGAGGGATCTGTAAATATTTTCACGGACAGGTCCTCAATGGAAGGCAGGTTGGTAGCAATTATTTTTTTCTGCAGTTCTACAGTTAGCACTGTTCCAATAATTGAGGGGCGTCAAACTATTTTCCAAAGCAGCAATAGGCAAGACAAGAAGCAGTGGAAGGAAACTAGTCAAGGAGAGAAGCAACCTAGAACTAAGGAGAAATTTCCTAATGCTTCCAGAAGCTGTGGGGCTCCAACACTGGAGGTCTATAGAGCAGGGGTCTCCAAATTTGGTCCCTTTAAGACTTATGGACTTCAACTCCCAGAGTTCCTCAGCCAGCTTTGTCCTGGATGACTGAGAGTCTCTATAGCAGTCTCTATAGTCTCTATAGCTTTGTTGGCTGAGGGACTCTGAAAGTTGAAGTCCACAAGTCTTAACGGGACCAAGGTTGGAGAACCCTGCTATAGAGACTCTCAGTCATCCAGGACATGGTTGTCCCAAAAGTGCTTTTCCCAAGAGGCAACTGGACTTTCTGGTTTTTCTTGGAAGACGTTTCAATTGTCACCCAAGAAGCTTCTTCCGCTCCGACTGGATGGTGGGGAATGGAAGGATATCAAAAAGAGACCGGACAGCCATTGGTCTGAAATGGTATAGGGTTTCCTGCTTGAGCGGGGGGTTAGACTAGAAGGCCTCAAAGCTCCCTTTCGGCTCTATTAACCTATCTTCTAGCCTAGTTTGTATATTTTGGCCGTACTAACATTCCCGACAAGCATTTTTATTTTGAGTGGCCCAAGGAAGTCTTGGGATGCGGTGGCTCGGTGGCTAAGACGTTGGCTGACTTTGTCGATCGAACCAAATCGGGTTCAGGTTCGCACCTGGAAAATAAGCGAGTTGGCATTACAGGGTGGCAGGTTACAGGCCCTCTGCTTGAGGAAATAGTTTGGGATTTAGGGCCCTGTATTTGTGGTTCGCGGTGTATTTGTGGGATGCTCGGTGGCTAAGACGCTGAGTTTGTTAATCGAAAGGTCGGCAGTTCAGCGGTTTGAATCCCTAGTGCTGCCGTGTAACGGGGTGAGCTCCTGTTACTTGTCCCAGCTTCTGCAAACCTAGCAGTTCAAAAGCACTTAAAAAATGCAAATAGAAAAATAGGGACCACCTTTGGTGGGAAGGTAACAGTATTTTGTGCGCCTTTGGCATTGAGTCCTGCCAGCCACATGACCACTGAGACATCTTCGGACAGCGCTGGCTCTTCGGCTTTGAAATGGAGATGAGCACCGCCCCCTAGAATCGGGAACGACTAGCACATACTGTATGTGCGAGGGGAACCTTTATCTTAGAAGGACTAGGGGTGATAAGTTAATAGAATAGAATAGAATAGAATAGAATAGAATAGAATAGAATAGAATAGAATAGAATAGAATTTTTATTGGCCAAGTGTGAATGGACACACAAGGAATTTGTCTTGGTGCATATGCTCTCAGTGTACATAAAAGAAAAGATATCTTCATCCAGGTACAACATTTACAACACAAATGATGGTCATAGGGTACAATTTAACACTTATTGATACAACACTTAATGATAATCATGGGGTAAAAATAAGCAATCAGGAACCAATCAATATCAATATAAATCATAAGGTTACAAGCAAAAAGTTACAGTTATACAGTCATAAGTGGAAAGAGATTGGTGATGGGAACGATGAGAAGATTAATAGTAGTGCAGATTTAGTAAATAGTTTGACAGTGTTGAGGGAATTATTTGTTTAGCTAAAAAACTGTTCTTATGTCTAGTTGTTCTGGTGTGCAGTGCTCTATAGCGTCGTTTTGAGGGTAGGAGTTGAAATAGTTTATGTCCAGGATGTGAGGGATCTGTAAATATTTTCACGGACAGGTCCTCAATGGAAGGCAGGTTGGTAGCAATTATTTTTTTCTGCAGTTCTACAGTTAGCACTGTTCCAATAATTGAGGGGCGTCAAACTATTTTCCAAAGCAGCAATAGGTAAGACAAGAAGCAGTGGAAGGAAACTAGTCAAGGAGAGAAGCAACCTAGAACTAAGGAGAAATTTCCTAATGCTTCCAGAAGCTGTGGGGCTCCAACACTGGAGGTCTATAGAGCAGGGGTCTCCAAATTTGGTCCCTTTAAGACTTATGGACTTCAACTCCCAGAGTTCCTCAGCCAGCTTTGTCCTGGATGACTGAGAGTCTCTATAGCAGTCTCTATAGTCTCTATAGCTTTGCTGGCTGAGGGACTCTGAAAGTTGAAGTCCACAAATCTTAAAGGGACCAAGGTTGGAGAACCCTGCTATAGAGACTTTCAGTCATCCAGGACATGGTTGTCCCAAGAGGCAACTGGACTTTCTGGTTTTTCTTGGAAGACGTTTCGCTTCTCGCCCAAGAAGCTTCTTCCACTCCAACTGGATGGTGGGGAATGGAAGGATATCAAAAAGAGACCGGACAGCCATTGGTCTGAAATGGTATAGGGTTTCCTGCTTGAGCGGGGGGTTAGACTAGAAGGCCTCAAAGCTCCCTTTCGGCTCTATTAACCTATCTTCTAGCCTAGTTTGTATATTTTGGCCGTACTAACATTCCCGACAAGCATTTTTATTTTGGATTATTAGCATTTTCCTTCCAGAAACATCCAACGATCACGAAGCCATCAGATTGCAAAAACTAGGAAAACAGCCCTGCGTATCTGGAGCAGTCCTGATGGCTTCTCCTTATGTCTAATCATTACACTTGGGCTGGCCTGCTTTTATCTTATTCGGTCTTGCGCCCAAGAATAGACTTATTTTTTTATCACAGAAGATTTGCAAGCCCATGCCACGGATGCACGAAGGAGGGGGGGACGCACAGCCGAGTGGAGACAGCCAGTCCGATTCAGGACTGACCTGTCCTTGCCCGCAATCCTGACGGAAATGGTATCTGCAGATCTTGATGTCTGTTTACCGCCCTTTTGCTTATCCTAGCCTCCTTCTGCAAAAGGGGCCCTTTTGTCTGTGTGAATTCCCTTCTGTTGTGCTGGTGGTTAAGGAAGTGCTTATGAGACAAGGGGGGAGGGAAAGCTGGATTACTTTCCCCCTCCCTCATTATGCAAGGCCTATTTGCTTCTTTCGAGGGGACGCGGTGGCTTAGCGGGTAAGACGCTGAGCTTGTCGATCGAAAGGTCGGCCGTTCAGCGGTTCGAATCCCTAGCACCGCGTAATGGGGTGAGCTCCCGTGACTTGTCCCGGCTTCTGTCAACCTAGCAGTTCGAAAGCACGTAAAAAATGCAAGTAGAAAAATAGGGACCACCTTTGGTGGGAAGGGAACAGCGTTCCGTGGGCCTTTGGCGTTGAGTCGTGCCAGCCACATGACCACGGAGATGTCTTCAGACAGCGCTGGCTCTTCGGCTTTGAAACGGAGATGAGCACTGCCCCCTAGAGTCGGGAAGGACTAGTACGTATGTACGAGGGGAACCTTTACCTTTATTTGCTTCTTTGTATATTGTTCTCCGTTAGGCTAATTAAACCTATAAATTACTTCCATCCATATAGTTCATTAATGAAACCGAGGAGGAGGAGGAGGAGGAGGAGGAGGGTGGTGGAGGAGACACAGAGGGAGAGGGAGGCCTTGCAAGAGACCTGTCCAGAAACACCTCGGAAGCCGTGGACACCTGCCTGCATGGAAAGTAGGGCAGTTCTGGGATTTCTTCACACAACATTGTGGGGTCAGAAGTTTCAGATTCTACTTCTGACCCCCTTGATCGATTTCCTGCGGCGGCTAGACAAATCTCCTCACCTCAGTTTCCTCAACGGTGAAACTTGAATAACCGGATATTTAGGATACACACGAAGGAGGAAGCGGTTGGTGGGATAATACTTCATGTTCGTACAGGTCTTCGAGACCCGGTGGGAGAAGGCCGCGTGAAGAAAAGCAAAACAGTGCCGCGCTTTTAAAACCGCAACTCTTTCCTGCCATTTCGCAGGAGGAAATCCATCTCCAGATAAAAGAAATTTCCCAGGGAAATTTTATGGATGTGTTTTCCCGTTGAAAAATATCCATGGCGGATTCTTCCTTGAAAGCATCCCGAGACTTAAATTTGGGGCCTCGCGGACACAGGGGTGGTGCAAATCCCGGTGGTAGGATTTGTGTTGTGTGAGAAACCTTCTTTGTGACTTATGTCATTTAACGTTGATCAATCAGATCCTTTGGTGAGAAAGTAGTCTGTTACAATGACAGGGTTCAAATCATGTGCAACATGCAATGTGCATTCCCGGAGTGGCGAAGAAAGCTTACCAAAAAAACCCCAAAAAAACCCCCGAAATACAGAGAGGTACAGATATGAATTCGGATAGCCTAATTTGCAGAAATCAGCCCACGTTATCGACAGAATGGCAACTCTTTAAAATGCTTTTAAAGGGTTCTGACGATTCCAGCTGAGCCACGCGATCATCAAAGGCTTTTTAAAAAAACTTTTAAAAGCATTTTTTCGGCCGAAGAAAAAATGCTTTTAAAAGTAAAAAAAAAAAACCCGCTCAGCTGGGGGGGTGGGCAGGGATTTTTGCTACCGGTTTGCCGAATCACCCGCCGCCATTGCTACCGGATCAGGCGATCCGGTCCAAACCGGAAGCATTTCACCCCTGATACACGTGTCTGGGTTTGTATGAGTTAGTCCTGTCCCTCATGCCACAACCAGTGGTGGGTTTCAAAAAATTTTTTACTACCGGTTCTGTGGATGTAGCTTGGTGGGCGTGGCAGGGGAAGGTTACTGCAAAATCTCCATTTCCTCCCGATCAGCTGAGACTCGGGAGGCAGAGAATAGATGGGGGCGGGGCCAGTCAGAATTTTTATTACCAGTTCTCCGAACTACTCAAAATTTCCGCAACCGGTTCTCCAGAACTGGTCAGAACCTGCTGAAACCCACCTCCGGCCACAACATTATCCTTCCTGCAAAAGATTTGTCCTTCCTGGATTTTGACATCCCAGGAATCTGATTTAACGTGAGATTCCGATTTCGTTTTCTTTCAGGTTTTGTTCTGGTCATCGGCCTGGTGACTTTCTACCGTATTGGACCCTACACCAGCCTGTCCTGGTCTTGCTATCTGAACATTGGGGCATGTCTCTTGGCCACATTGGCGGCAGCCATCCTTATATGGAACATCCTTCATCGGCGAGAGGACTGCATGGCCCCCAGAGTCATCGTGATCAGCCGCACGCTGACTGCTCGCTTTCGGCGAGGGCTGGAGAATGACTATGTGGAGTCCCCGTGCTGAGAATATGGAGACGGAATGAGGGAGATACAACCACACAGGCAGATTTAAAAGAAAAACAAAAAAACCACCAAAAACTGACTGCTTTCTTAGACAGAGACGATGTAATTTAAAACCACAAATTTCACTCTCCACTTAGAGAAGTCCGTCGTTACTGGGAGTCCTCAACTTATGATCACAACTGAGCCCCAAATTTCTGTGGTTAAGGGAGATGTGGGCTAAGGGAGCTGTGCCCCGTTTTACGACAGTTGTTTAAAGTCGGTTACTCGGTTGTAGAAGTGAATCCGGCTTCCCCCCTTCGACTTTGGCTTGTCGCAAAAGGGGTTCCCGTGACCTTCGAACAAAAGCAATGGTCATACATTCGAACCGGTTGCCGAGCCTCTGAATTTTGATTATGGGATCATGGGGGACGCTGCAAAGGTTGTGAGGGTGAAAAAAACGGCCCGAAGTTAACACATTTTTCACTTTGAACGGTCAAAAAAAATAGAACGGTTACAAGTTGAGGACTAGCTGTATTACTTAGACACGCCATGTTCGTCTGTAGCTGTCTGTCTGTCTGTCTGTCTAACTCAGAGGTCTTCAAAGTTGGCAGCTTTAAGACTTGTGGACTTCAACTCCCAGAATTCTCCAGCCACAAGTCTTAAAGCTGCCAACTTTGAAGACCTCTGGTCTAACTCGCTACATTATGCAATGCTTTTCTTGATCCCAATGTACAGTGTAAGATATTAACAGCTCAACCATCTTGATGGATTTTTAGCCAAAAAAAAGAAGAAGAAGAAGAAGAGTGTGGAGCTATATTCTGATGGATTTTGTGAGAATCTGGCAACGGGAAAAGGCAACCCCTTCTTTCAAATTTAAATGTTCCTTCATTGGAACCAGCTGTAAGAGTGGTCTGAAAGAAGAAATGACAGCTGTTCTCTCTTTTTGTCCATTTGGTGCAATTGGGAGTTTTTTTAAATATATAATTTAAAGAGAATAAATTATGCAAATCGATTATTTAGCGTATGGCACATTGTACATGGAGTAGCTATGTACAAACACACACACACACACATATATAGTAAAGGTTCCCCTCGCACATATGTGCTAGTCGTTCCCGACTCTAGGCGGCGGTGCTCATATCTGTTTCAAAGCCGAAAAGCCAGTGCTGTCCGAAGACGTCTCCGTGGTCATGTGGCTGGCATGACTCAACGCCAAAGGCGCACAGAACGCTGTTCCCTTCCCATCAAAGGTGGTTCCTATTTTTCTACTGGCATTTTTTAAGTGCTTTCGAACTGCTAGGTTGGCAGAAGCTGGGACAAGTAATGGAAGCTCACCCCGTTATGCGGCACTAGGGATTTGAACTGCTGAACTGCCGACCTTGACAAGCTCAGCATCTTAGCTACTGAGCCACCCTAGGAGATATGTGTATATATATGTGTGTGTGTGTGTGTGTGTATATACACACACACACACACACACACACACACACACACACACACACACACACACATATATATATAAACATGCAAAATTTGAGAGGCATCGAATCTGGCCAGAAAAGCCAACTCTTCTTGATGTGGATAATGCAGATATGATGAAGGATGGCAGCTTTAGAATGAACCTCTTTATCAAGAATTAAGCAGCATGGAAATGTTTCTACAAAATTGGCTTCAAAGACTAATAAGCCTGAAATCTTAAATATTCCATGCCCTGGTAAAAAGGAATTTCTGACAAGCCTTCCAAACAGTACAATTATCTCCAGTTGTCTTTAATTTTGGAACATTTGCATCAAAGCGAGAATAATTGTTCTCTTTCCATCATCTTTCCAGCATTAGCTATTATTTAAATCAAAAATTGATGGCCGGGCATTTTTTCAGATTTGGTGCTTAATTGTAGCATATTTTTTTTTTTTTTGGCCTGAGTGCTTGAAACCAAAGTAGAATAGAATAGAATAACAGAGTTGGAAGGGACCTTGGAGGTCTTCTAGTCTAACCCCCCGCTTAGGCAGGAAACAGTGATACAGGTATTCCTTGAGTTATGACCACCACAATTGAGCTCAACGTTTCTGTTGTTCAGTGAGACATGTGTCGAGTGAGTTTTGCTCCATTTGATGACCTTTCTTGCCATGGTTGTTAAGCGAATCATTGCAGGTGATAAGTTCGTAACCCGGTTTTAAGTGAACCCAGCTTCCCCCATTGTCTTTGCTTTGTCAGGAGGTCGCAAAAGGGGATTATTGTGACCTTGGGACACAATAACCGTCGTAAATAGGAGCCAGTTGCCAAGCGCCTGAATTTTGATCACATGATCGTGGGAAATTCTGCAAAGGCCGCAAGTGTGAAAAACGGTCATAAGTCATATTTTTTCAGTGCCACTGTCACTTTGAACCCGTCACTAAACAAACGGTTGTAAGTCGAGGACTACCTGTGCTGAAATCTAAAATCATCAAACCAGTGCCCCTTCAGAAAAGGCTTCAATGAAGTGGGAAGACCAGCTTACTAAATTTATGGGAGGCAAGAATTTATTCTTTATCGATCGAATGGGGGGGGGGGGAAATCCATCAGAAATGGCTGTCAGAGGAATAGATTCCCGATCCACACAAATATATTTGGTGTAACGTTTGATAGAACATTTAACCGGTGAACGAATGATACGATAGAGGTAACGATGGAGGCAAAAAAACGGATTGGATGATGAGGCTGTTGACCTAAAATATTTAATGTCTCTTTCTTAGAGACGTTTGTAATATAACCGCTTCAAATCTTTGCTTTAGCTTTCCGCTTTCCATCCTTTTTATTTTCTTCTTCAGAAAGGGAATAATGAAGCTAGCTCTTGAGCTTCATAGTATGACTTAATACGACGCCAAATAAAAGACATAAACAGATATACCGCTCAGTACCTAAGCCTTAATAAACAATTTAACTTAAAGCGAAACGAATAGGAAAGTTTAAATTTTATATGCCCGCCTGAAGTTCTTGAGGAATTATTTCTATTCTGGATATAACAACTGATTTCTTTAAAACAATCGTGGGTAGCATTTTTCCTCCTTAGGTTACCCAACTGTTTAGAGCACCAAAAACCTGCTATTAGAGAAAAAAATAATATAAGAATATTGTGCAACATTTACAAAGTATTTTGGCATCTTTAGCATTATGTGTTGTTGAATATACCTAGATAATAAATGTGGACAAATACAATTGAAATTAGTAAAATGGCTACCAATATAATCCTTTGGGCACCTTAATGTTGTTATAAATTTCTTTAGCTACAGTATAGTCTACACCCCCCCTCAGTAAATTCTGTCCTGTAAAACATGCATATTAGGATGAGAAAATTCACACTGTAGTACAGTTATGTTCCAGAGTTCAAAGCACGCTTTGAGCCTTTCTTAGATTTAGAAAGCTGTCTTGCTAGGACTAAACAGACTGTCCTTTAATGAAAAACTGGGTTTCGTTTCAACTTACCTGCCTGCTTTCTAGGAAAATTCTATAGCATAAAAATGTGCTCTACTTAACTGCCATTTACCAAACGAATTTAAATACTAGAATATTTAAGATGTATTATTTCTGCTAATATTGCAATAACCATCATTATAATGTGAAATTAAAAACAAATGGTTCTGCCCCTGATTCCACTTTTAAGAGTTGAATTCACGGTGTTCGAAATAAAGTTAAAACGGTAGATTTCCTTTAAAGGAAAAGAAAAAGGAAAGAGCTAAGGAGGTTTTATATTTATATACTGTATTTTGAACAGAAAGACCTGTTCAGCCCCTACTCCAGGAAACTCATGGGGGGGGGGAGTTAATAGGCTATCTTAAAAATTAGTTACATGGCTTTTCAGTGTAAATGAAAATCGGTACACAAGGACATGACTTTCAACCTACAAGAAGCTTGATTATCAATCAATAGCTTGGATCAACCTATTCTCCAAAGCACATAAGGCCAAGACAAAAAGCAATGGGCGGAAACTAATCAAGGAGAGAAGCGACTTAGAACTAAGGAGAACTGTTAATCAGTGGAACAACTTGCCTCCAGAAGTTTTGAACGCTCCAACTCTGGACGTTTTTAAGAAGATGTTGGATAACCATTTGTCTGAAGTGGTGAAAGGTTTCCTGCTTGAGCAGAGGGTTGGACTAGAAGACCTCCAAGGTCCCTTCCAACTCTGTTATTCTGTCCCAGCTTGTAATTTTAAAAATTCTGATACTGTGTTTCCCCGAAAATAAGCCTAGTTCTTATATTAATTTTTGCTCCAAAAGATGCATTAGGGCTTATTTTCTGGTTAGGTTTTATTTTGGGGAAAATACGGTACTAAATGCACCCATTTGGCTGACAATCTTAACTGGGGCTTATTTTGGGGGTAGGGCTTACATTACAAGCGTCCTGAAAAATCATGCTAGGACTTATTTTCCGGTTGGGTCTTATTTTCGGGGAAACAGGGCATCTTTGGCCGAATATTATTGAACAACCTCGCTGTTCATATAACAAATATCCCAACAATTAGCTTTCATTAGTCAAATCTCCTGCATCAGGTCTATTTGCAATTCTTGGATAATTTTGCTACGGGTGGCGAATAAAAAGAAATGTACTAGTCCCGTTATCTAGGCAAAGAGGACCAAAACAGTCTTTAAGATCTGCAAAACGTATTCCGAAGCAGCTCAGACAAATATCTCCTTGACTTACTATATAGAAAAGAAGAGACAGAAAACCCAAATGGACTTGCCAAATTCTATTATTATATCATCTCTCAGTATAGATAGATTTCCTGTGGAATAAAGATTGCCTCGTCTAGTTTACCTAATTCAGTGCTTCTCAATTATTTTCTGTCATGCCCCCCTAGGAAGAAGAAAACATTTTTCGCGCCCCCCGCGCGACTGTAAATAGTATCATTATTAAAAAAAACTTTAACCTGCAAAAAAAGTCACACGGGCGGGTTTGGCCAATCAGGATAGAGCATCATATCTATCCAATCGGGTCTGTTCTCCTTGAAAGGGAGGAGCATGCACAGTCACATGTACTGGCTTAATGCTCACTATCGATGCAAATGTCAGCAGCGGTAGCCCGATTTCTTTAGCAAGTTTGATTAATTGGGGCAGCGTTATGTTTCACAGGAGAAGGTCATTGTCAGTCATTTGAACATCAATTGGGCGCACATCCGTCGGGCAACAAAGTAAGTGTGGACGGACGTCCCACACTAAAGATGGCTCCGACAGGCTCGTGTCACAAGGGTTTTGGACAGCCAATCAGATGCTCCCGTTGTTCTCTGATTGGATACAGAGACATAAACACGGGGCTTAGCTTGTTATGACAGTGTTTGCCGAGGTCAAACGCGCCCCCCTTTACGGAGCCTCGCGCCCCACTATTTGAGAAGCACTGACCTAATGGAACCAAAACTATGGGATAAAATTAGGGTTTCAGAATAAGCAAAGCTCAAAAAGGCACAGAAACGAGGACATAAAAGGCAAAATAAATGCAGCTTTTATAGTAATTCCAGTGACACCACCATTCGAAGATCAAGGAACACCATCAATCTGAGATCAACTGATCTCTTCTCTCCAGTACTCAAGGGATCATCACACCAGAGGAAAAGAGAAATAAGGGAAAACCCAAAACCATCCTACCTTTTGATGAGTTTGATAGACTTGAAGGCCTCATCCATGTCTCCAATGGTCAGGTAGAAGCTGAAGTTAAGCATCGCTTCGCAGGTCATCTTGTCACATTCTTCCAGCCCAATGAAATCTCTCATTGGTCTTCTAGCCACCATCTGATGCAGCGGGACCCCGCCAGGTTCTACCTCATCCTTTTTCTCAGCTTCCGGCTGAAAAGAAAGTACTAATTACACATGGCAAACAAAATATTTGTGGCGTATGTGTGTGTTTGTGTGTGTGTGTGTGAGAGAGAGAGAGAGAGACAGAAAGAGAGAGGGAGAGAGAGACAGAGAAAGAGGAAGAGGGAGGGAGAGAAAGGGAGGGAGAGACAGAGACAGAAAGAGGGCGGGAGAGAGAAATAGACAGAGAGAGGGACACAGAGAGAGAGAGACAGAGAGAGGCAGAGTCAAAGAGATGGAGGGAGGGAGAGACAGAGGGAGAGGGGGGGAGAGAGAGAGAATGTTGTAAGGAAGGATCTGAGATGTTCACGTGGAAGTATCACAGCCAGTATCAGCAAGAGCCAGTTTGGTTCTTAGTAAAGGCACCTGGCTACAAACTGGGAGATTTTGAGTTCTAGTCCTGCCTTAGGCACAAAGCCAGCTAGGTGATCTTGAGCCAGTCCTTCCCTCTCAGCCCTAGGAAGCAGGCAAATGACAAACCACTTCTGAAATCTTTCCAAGAAAACTGCAGGGATATGTCTAGGTCAGGGGTCTCCAACCTTGGCAACTTTAAGCCTGACGGACTTCAACTCCCAGAACCAGCTATGCTGGCTGGGGAATTCTGGGAGTTGAAGTCCACCAGGCTTAAAGTTGCCAAGGTTGGAGACCCCTGGTCTAGGTAACCACCAGGAGTCCACACGGGTGCTAAGAATCACTCACTCTCTCTCTCTCTCACACACACACACAAACACACACACCAGCATTATGTCACGAGAATGCAATGATGCTGTTGATACCTAATTTGCTTCCTTTAGTCTTAATGATGATTATAAATTGTTTAAGCCATAGCCCCACATGTTATCTTACTGCATTTCTGAGTACCATTAGCTCATCCTTATCACATAATAAAATAACATTGTGGATGACTTAATAGCTTATTCAATTCACTGGAGCCTGCTCTTTCTTCCAAGTATCATGCTGTCTGGGGCATTATTCTAAGCAAGGCCCACCCAATCCCCACCCTTCTGTTTAAGTACTTAGAACAGTGCGATGTGTCTTCATAAAGCATTTCCCTAAAACCCTGCACTGTCACTACACTTTCACTATAAATGAAATGATGATTTGAGGAAACATTTTTCCCAGACGACGACACCAATTTTATTTTTTTAGAAAATAGCAAAGGATAAACATGGACAACGAAGTGGAAAAACCTGGCGCAACAAAACTAATGAATAAAGAGAAAAATAGCGTTACAAATGACTTACATAAGGTTTATAGACAGAGTCTCTCCAAAATAACAACTATTGGTTAGCAGAAATAAAAAAAGAAGAAGAAAGAAACAGAATGAGAGGAACAGCAAAAAATATATGTTAAAAATGTATGTTGAAAAAAAACAAAGAAACAGCAACAGAATACAAGAGTAAAATTCACAAACCAAACTCTGTTTTTACAACAGGTTAAACCAGAATTACACTGATCATTTTGTTGTTGTTGTTGTTGTTGTTGTTGTTGTTGTTGTTTAAAGCAGGGGTCTCCAACCTTGGCACTTTAAGCCTGGTGGACTTCAACTCCCATAATTCCCCCTCCAGCAAACCAAAGCTGGCGGGGGAAATTCTGGGAGTTTTATTTATTTATTTATTTATTTATTTATTTATTTACATTTATATCCCGCCCTTCTCCAAAGACTCAGGGCGGCTTACAGTGTGTAAGGCAATAGTCTCATTCTATTTGTATATTTACAAAGTCAACTTATTGCCCCCCCCCAACAATCTGGGTCCTCATTTTACCTACCTTATAAAGGATGGAAGGCTGAGTCAACCTTGGGCCTGGTGGGACTAGAACCTGCAGTAATTGCAGGCAGTTGTGTTTTAATAACAGGCTATCTTACAGCCTGAGCCACCACGGCCCTACGGTTGAAGTCCTCCAGGCTTAAAGTTGCCAAAGTTGGAGACCCCGGGTTTAAAGGACCTCACATATCATAGCAAGCCCACTCCTGCTTGCTTTAGCTCACAGGGTACCTTATAAATTACCCCGAAAGAATGCAACCCCAGCCGAAGAAAGGACTACTCATCCTTAAATTATGGCTTAGGAAGTGATTTTTTTTTTTACACTATTGTCCTTTTAGAAAATGTGTCACGAGCCTCAAGAAACAGGACCGTATGTTAAGTTCCAGTTAAGCTCAAGTCTATACGTAAGAATCTAGTCAACTAACAGGCAGCCCTAAACCAGCGTTAGTTAAGAGTCAATGGAATTCAAGACGGGCTGGCCTTGGAACATTTGTGGAAACGTAAAGATTCTAGGCTGAGTCCTCTCTTGACTCTGCCCCCAATCTCTACCTCTTCTTCTCCTAACACCTCTATCTTTAAATGGTGCACCTTGATAATACAACTTATGAAGCGTTCGTGCCTGAATTGGTGTGTTGCCTTCCCATCCCGCTCATGTGGCTTTTTAGTATTACTGGTACTATGTCTGAAAACAGTCATCATGGCTACTTTTTCTCTCGGTGTTTCCAACCATCAAAACATCCCCTAGGGATTTCTCCTAGGGGGAATCTTTCTCCTTTAGGAAGAGGAAAACTCTGGCAACTCACTTTTTTGGCGAAGTAATAATGTGGCACCTCCATGCCTAGAAGAGACTGGTAAGTTGATGGCAGTTGAAAACTGTCTTGGAGCAGAAGGCCATGCTCTTCGGTGCTGAAGAAAGAGACTACCAGCACATCCACCTGGAAGGGGAAATAGAGCATGATTTGGGCTTCATGGTGCAATATCCTTCGGTAGGTTTGTTTTTATTTTTTTCCCTTTTCAGTTGGCACTTAAGAAACTGAAGGCACCCCTGCTGCAGATGGCTGAGCTAAGAGGCTTCCTCTCCTTTGGTAGACCATAACGTGCAATGTTCTACAATGCAAAACTGGGCAGCTTTTGTTCTGTCTCCTTCCCCACTTTGGAGCAACGAGCTGGCCTTCAGCCAGTAGATTCACGGCTCTTATCAGTCCTGGCAGAGAAATCGCAGCTGCCTGCCAAAGTTCAAACAAATGACTCTCAGAGTAAGACTTTCAGCTCTCTTTGAAACGGTTCAGCTAATTTTTGCTTCCCGTGAAATGAGAGCAGTCCCAAAGCTCCTTATATATCCTGTGAGGTGGGGCTCCTGCCCCACCCTTCCCTTTGATGACGCCGCCTCTCTAACCTTCTGAAGTCAAGCTTGATTGGTATGGTTATCAGCTGCGTCTGTAGGCGTAGCCTGAGGAAGGGAGGAATCAGGGGATGTTGGCCTCATTACGTCCTCCGACTGGCCTGGTTCTGGCTCCTGGAGCTGGGCCAAAGGAATCAATGCTCCTGAGGTAAGCCTTACCGGCCCTTTCCCCTCACTCTCAGAGTCACTTTCGGGCATGGGGCCAGGTTCGGAGGCTGGAGCCACAACAGCTTTGCCATTTAGGAATCGCATGCTTTGTAATTCAACGGAGAAACTCTTGGAAAAATTAAATCTGAATTCCATCCACAGATAGTCCTCGACTTACAACCATTCGTTTAGTGACTGTTCAAAGTTACAACGGAAGCATTATTCACAGGCAGATGCTGTCACCTAAAGATGAGGGAATGGCATTCCATTCCAGCACAGAGGAATTATTCCTTTGGCAGAGCCTGGAAATGCATTCAAGAATAAAAGGAGGAATTCAGGCCAATGTATAATATGTGACATATCAAAAGGTCCTATGTCATATTATCAGGGGTGAAACGCTACCAGTTCACTGCGATTCGGGAGAACCGGTAGTGATAAAAACTACCGTTCGAGTGAACCGGTAGTAAAAAAAAATGCTTTAAAAAGTAAAAAAAAAAGTTTCTGACAATCGTGCCGCACAGCTGTCAAAGAAAAAAAAAGAAAAGAATTTGGCCACGCCCACCCAGTCAAGATCCCCAGCAAGCCACGCCCACAGAACCGGTAGCAAAAAAAAATTGCATTTCACCACTGCATATTATACTCCCCGCAATCTAATTTTAAATGATTGCTGCTAACAGGATTTTGTGGACATTAGCTTTCTTTTTTTTCCAATGAAGAATGACCTGAACGATCTTGAATAGCGTTCCTTCTACAATAACGGATTGAAGACTTTCAACGAAGAACAGCCGAGTACAATGTTCAAATACCAGCTCAACACTCAAAATCTCAAAGGAAGATAAAAGTCGAACGTACCAAATTTTCTGATGCTTCTTGCTTCTTATCCAATGTCTGTTGATTAGGATCCAGAACTGCTTCACATACGAACAGCCTTGGCTCGTTCTGATCCCAGAAGTGACTTGTAGGGATTCGGTTACGCAGTCCTGGATATTCAGAGGTGATTTTCCTAGGCAGACAACACAATTGGGACGGGTAAATCTAACTAGTAACCTTCAGCAAAACATATGTCAATATATCTAAGCCTACAAATGCAGGTGGACAATAATAACAGAACTCGAAGGGGCCTTGGAGGTCTTCTAGTCCAACCCCCTGCCCAGGCAGCAAACCCTACACCATTTCAGACAAATGGTTGTCCAACATCTTCTTAAAAACTTCCAGTGTTGGGGCATATACGACTTCTGTAGGCAAGTTGTTCCACTGATTAATTGTTCTAACTGTCAGGAAATTTCTCCTTAGTTCTAAGTTGCTTCTCTCCTTAATTAGTTTCCACCCATTGTTTCTTGTCCTGCTTTCAGGTGCTTTGGAGAATCGCTTGACTCCCTCTTCTATGTGGGAGCCCCTGAGATATTGGAAGACTGCTATCCTGTCTCCCCTAGTCCTTCTCTTCATGAAACTAGACATACCCAGTTCCTGCAACCGTTCTTCTTATGTTTTAGCCTCCAGTCCCCTAATCCTCTTGGTTGCTGTTCTCTGCACTCTTTCTAGAATCTCAACATCTTTTTTACATCGTGGCGACCAAAACTGGATGCAGGATTCCAAGTGTGGCCTTACCAAGGCATTATAAAGGGGTTTTAACACTTCACCTGATCTTGATTCTATCCCTCTGTTTAATGTAACCTAGAACTGTGTTGGCTTTTTTGGCAGCTGTTTTCCCAGATGTGCCAGTTCACCTGTCCTAGTAAATAGAACTTTGAAAGATGTTTCCTTGCAGATGTTTCATTACCCAAAGTAGGCAACATCGTCAGTTACCTAGTTTGGGTGATGAAACATCTGCAGGAAAACAATCAAACTCAAGAGAGCACCAAAGAGCCCTCATTTCAACTCTGAGCTACAAACATTCTCTCCTTTGTTGGCAGGAGAAGCATTGGCTATGTTAGCTGCCTTGGGTAGTTTATTAGAATAATAATGCAGGGAAATCTATCTATCTATCTATAAAAGCCAAATGCCACTCATTCATCACAAAATCTCCAGAACTGTAAAAGCCTACAAACTTGAAACTTGGCACGTATGTTCCTCTTGGCTTCTAGGTGCTCGCTAAGACAGGATTTTTCGAAATGACCATCAGATCATTAGTATTTTTTACCCAGTATATTAACATGCTCTAATGCTAAGGACTTAGACATTCTACTCCCCCTCCCCACCTGAAAAGAACTCTGTTCCAACTGCCAGTTGCCTTATATTAACACACTCCGATGCTAAGGAGTTACACATCCTACATAAATTTTCAAGCTTTAAGTGTCAATGTATCAAGCTCGATCAGTGAAGCACGGGTATCCAGCTACTACTAGTAAATAAATAAATATAACCAATCAACATGCCTCGGGCTAGGCTTCAAAAAGAGTCTGGGAGAAGACATTTGGCCCTGGAGGCATACAAGGACCAGAAAGGTGGAGCTTTCCATGGTCCTGCAACGACCAGCTGGCCTCCTGCTGCCTTGTCCCATTGTGTGCACTCTAAGGGTGGCTTGCAAAGATCAGAACAATGGTGCAAATGTTTCAAAGCCAATGACGTTGAAGTAAACAAGAGAACCATTCTCAAAAATTCATCTTCCACTAGAAGAGGGAAAAAAAGAGAGACTCGCCTCCCCCCACCAAAGAACAGGCCTATAAAAAGAGACCCCTTCTGAGATCGCAAAGGAATAATAACAAAACAACCCACATGACATAAAGGTTCCTGTGGATTTGCGTCTGGCACGCACCCACAACACAGCAGGAAAGTATTCTACTAAACCAGATACATATTCCATAAAAAATGATTGCAAGATGTTCATGCTTTCTTTGAGGGTGAAGATAAACCTTTTAATTTCACAGTGACCCCTGCTGGATCTTTCATGTTCCATTAAGAAATTACATACCGTATTTTTCAGACTGTAGGATGCACTTCTCCCCCCCCCTAAAAAAAAGTGGGTTGAAACGTCTGTGCATCTTATAGACCAAATACGTCCCTGTTTTTGGCCTCCTGAACACCCCCCTGCGTGTCCCATTTTTGCCAAAAATTGTCCTGTTTTTGGCAAAAATGAGATGCGCAGAGGGTTTGGGAGGCCTGCAGAGTGCTTCTGGGGGCCAGGGAGGACAAAAACTGGACGCGCGGAGGCCAAAACTTTTTTTTTCCTGGTTTAGCTTTTTGAAATCTACGTGAGTCTTATACTCCGAAAATTGCGGGTATTTTTTTTTTTTTTAAATGGGTGCTCAGGAACAGTTTGCAAAGCCATTTTAGGGATGCACTCATTCCAGAGGTGGTATTCAGCCAGTTCACCCCGGTTTGCGGGACCGTTGGCGGAAATTTGGCCAAGGTCGCTGAACTGGCAGCGATGGCTGGCTGGCCACGCCCCTGAACCGGTCCTCCGGTTGCCACTTGCTCGCCTCGCTCCCCATGTTCGCCGCGCATCCCATTGCCTTGCAAGTCAAATGGGATGCACATGCGCGAAGAACATGGCGGTGACGGCAGCAACTTTTTCTGCAACCTAAGGCACTTTTCGGTGGCCTGCAGCCAGCCGGCGGCTTCTTTGCCAGCCGCTTTCCAGCATACTATTCCCGAATACTTTCGACAATGTTATTAACTCATCTATATTCCACAATACCTAAGTCAAAAAGATAAAACCTCACCCTTCAGTCTCCTGGCCCAAGGAGAGCATTTCCTTAGCATCTCTTTGTCGTCCTGACTCAAAATCAAACAGGGTGACCGTGTCCATTTCAATGTCGTAGAAACAAATCCTAGGGTCGAAACTGCCATCAGCCTATAACAATTAAAAAAAAGGAGAGGTGATTGACTCGCGATAGGAATGATAGCCAAGAAAACCAGAAAGTACTAAATAGAGAAAAGCGATAATATTCCCAAATACTTTCCACAATATTATTAATGTGGAGCCAGTCATTTCTTGAATTCCAGCAATTCACAAATGTCTTAAAAGAAGAGCCTCCCCTTCAAAAGTCTCCAATTAGGTTCCCCCAAATCTTTAAAAATCTGTCCAGATTTTTTTTTTTAAATGGGAAAAGTCAAACCTGCTTGAACTATACACTGGGGTGTATCTGGCGTGCTAGTTCCTCGAATGCAGATAAAGGGGTGGGGGGGAAATGAGAGCACAGGACTTGGCTACATAATACCAGTGTTTTGCAACCTTGGCTGCTTCAAGATGAGTGGACTTGAATTCCCAGAATTCCCTGGCCGGCTGGGGAATTCTGATAATTCAAGTCTCTCCATCTTCAAATGGCTGAGATTGGGAAAGGCTGACTTACACCTAACTTGGCCTAGTGGTTTGATGTTTCAGAATAACAGAATATCAGCATCGGAAGGGACCTTGGAGGTCTTCTAGTTCAACCCTTTGCTCAGGCAGGAAACTCTGTACCATTTCAGACAAATGGTTGTCCAATCTCTTCTTAAAAACTTCCAGTGTTGGAGCATTCGCATCTTCTGGAGGCAAGTTGTTCCACTGGTTAATTGTTCTCATCCTCAGAAAATTTCTCCTTAGTTCTACTGTAGGTTGCTTCTCTCCTTGATTAATTTCTATCCATTGCTTCTTGTCCTGCCTTCAGGTGCTTTGGAGAATAGCTTGACTCCCTCTTCTTTGGGGCAACCCCTGAGATATTGGAAGACTGCTATCATGTCACCCCTGGTCCTTGTTTTCAATAAACTAGACATACCCAATTCCAGCAACTGTACTTGATATGTTTCAACCTCCAGTCCCCTAATCATCTTTGTTGCTCTTCTCTGCACTCTTTCTATAATCTCAATGTCTTTTTTATAGGTAGTCCTCCAGTTACGAACACAATGGAGTCTAAAATTAATATTGTGAAGTGAAACATTTGTTAAGGGAGTTTGCCACATTCTACAACTTTTCTTGCCACAGTTGTTGTGTTTGTTAAGTGAGTACCATGGTTGCTAAGTGAATCTGCCTATATATCGTGGCGACCAAAAATGGATGCACTATGCCAAGTGCGGTCTTACCAAGGCATTATTGAGTGATATTAACCAAGTTCCCTTTGGGTCTTTAGGTGAAAGGAGGGTGTCCCAGTTCCAAGCAACACCGCTAACGAAAGAAAACTCTGAGGCATGAGTTTCCTCAAAGTACCATTTTATTAGAGATGTCGTATTGGCACATCTGGGAAAACCCGAATATGCAAGCTTCCGGGTTTTCCCCACCCAAAAGAAAGTCCAAGCCCCTGCCCCAGCACCCACACGTCCATCACGTTGTCCAATCAACGCATCATCCCAACTGGAGATGCCTCCCAGTCACACCTCTCCAGGTGCAGGGTAGGGTGGCCTTGACTCTCAAAGAAAGGAATGTTATTTTGACTACATATTTCCTAGCTCCCTAAAATTCCCCCTCCCAATTTCCCACAGTAGTAAATGTGGCAGGCTTGAATCTCCAAGGCCCAAGATGGATTCCAGGCCTGACAGTGGGGTTGTTCCGACTCACCTTGCTCAGGAGAATGCTGACTCTGTTGCCGCTTGTGTTGCACTTCACGGACGCAATCCCGAGAGTGCCGGGCATGAGATCTGCCAAGGCCTTGCTATTGCAATGTACCTTCGCCTCTCTGTGGGAAGACGAGAGACTGAACAGGTCACATGAACTGTCTTGGGTTTTCTTTTCCCTGTGAAACTGATCATCCGTTCTGACCTAGGCTTCCTTAGAAAGTATACAGCACAAACTTAGTCCTGGCAGACCTCTTTAATTCAAAGGGCTGTGAATTATTTTCATTCCCAATCTGAAAGGCTTATCAAACAGTCTTTCATGGGAGTGTTTACAAACACCCACCTTATCTCCCTTGGAATGCTGCCAGAGAACTAATTGCCACATGCAGGGCAAGGCCAAACTTAGCACAGAGTCAAACAGAGCTTTTACCGACCAGATGAACTAATTGCTTCCTGCAAAAGCTCATGTCCTGTTCACTTCTCTTTTGTTTCTTATGGGAGGAGCCAATCATCTTCAAGCCTTACTCCCAAGTCGACCCTGTTTTCTTAATTGTTCCTGTCTTCTGGCAGCTCTGGGCATGCGCATACTAGGAACAGGCTCACGCTGTTCTTCTGCCTTGCTGATGTCAGACTCCGGAGGCTCCGGAGGCAGCAAAGAACTACCAGATGGCCTTGGTCCCCTCTCTGCCTCCAACTCAGAGCTCTCGTCCGAGCCTTCCCCAGACTCCAGGACTGGCCCAGGTTCCTCCCCAACCTCCTCACTGTCCGAATCTGTTGCCAGCTCTGCTGGCCACTGGTGGGCCACAACATCATCAAAGATGGCATTCCAATTGTAAAAAAAATAAATAAAAATGAACAAATGGAAAAGTTCATAACAAAAGTCCGTACCTGCGAGAAAGATCAAAGATCTTAAAGTGAGACAAGTCGGTCCCAACCGTCAGGTAATTCCCGCAGACGTCCAGAAAGCAGGGATTGCCTTCCGATTCAGAGAAGGAGAGCAGCTGCTTCACGGTGCCCTGGGAGAGAAGAAACGTAGCGGTGTTCAAACTAGGCCTGGGTGGGTCGTCCTCTTCCAAGGAAAAACCAGAAAGTCTAGTTGCCTCCTGAAAAAGCACCTTTGGGACAACCATGACCTGGATGACTGAGAATCTCTACAGACTTTGAGCTATACAATTTGGGATGAACACTCTTGGAATAGTGTGGGAGTAGGAATGGATTTCCAGAGGAAAAAAAATGGCAGACTACAGGAACCAGGAGCACTAACTCAGGTGACCCTGAGGACACAGATAAACCTCCAAGTGTTTCAACGACCCTCTGAAAGGATGCAAATGACTAGCTGCCTGCAAGGAGTATAAATCCTTCCATTCCCCAGTATCCTGTCAGAGCTGAAGAAGCTTCTCGGACAGGAAGCCAATCGTCTTCCAAGAAAAAACGAGAAAGTCCAGTTGCCTCCTGAAAAAGCACCTTTGGGACTGCTGCATAAATAGTCCTCAAACATTTAACCATTCATTGAGCACAACGACCCCCAAACCTTTTGGGTTCTGTGGAGAAAGGTTTTTTTCCATGGACCGGAGGGGGCGTGGTTTTGTGTGCTGCTTGCATCCCATGGAGGGGACTTCTCTTGTTTGCATGACTGTTTCTGGCATGCCGCAGCCCAGTTCTGGTCCATGGACAGGGGTTGAGGACCCCTGATTTAGCACCAGGGATGGGATTGAAAAATTTCAGCAACCGGTTCATTGCCTGGTTGCTAGGTAGGCGTGGCCATGTGGGCGTGGCCTACTTGGCCTCCTGCACCATGGCGGGGTGGCATTTTCGCCCTCCCCGGGCTCTGGACGCTTTCCTGGAGCCTCCAGGAGGGCGAAAACGGCCTCGCCCGGGCAACAGAGGCCCTCCGGAGGCTGGAAACTGGCCCATTTCTGGACTTCCAGTAGGCCTGTTTTCACCCTCCGAGCCTCCGCACATGCCCTGCACTTATCTGGCATCCAAAATGGGCCGTGTGGAGACCCCCAGGAGGGGAGGGGAAGGGTGACCAGGGTCAGCCAGTCCTTGGAAAAACCGGTTTGGCGAACCAGATTAAAATTAACATCTGGTTCGCTCGAACCAGTTTGAACCGGCTGAATCCCACCCGTTTAGCACCTATTTAAGGCTACAATGGAATTGAAGAAAAAAAAATGACTCATGGCAATCCTCCCACACTTATCTCCATTGCAATATTCCCCTTGGTCATGTGATCAAAATTTGGATGCTTGGCAACCCCTGTATTTGTGACGGTTGCAGCCTCCAAGGGTCATCCGACTGCCATCTGCAACTTTCCCAGCTGTCTTCTGACAAGCAAAATCAATGGGGAGGCTAGATTCACTTAACAACCATGTTAGTTACAGCGAACAGTAACAGAATCACAGCGAGCAGGTGATTCGCTGAACAACAACTGTGGCAAGGAAGGTCGTAAGATGGGGCAAACTCACTTAACAGCTGCTTGCTTAGCAACGGAAATCTTGAGCTCAGCAATGGTCATAACTCAAGAACTACCTGCATATGGTACCAGATTCTACACCCGCACGTTCTTGGTTATTATAATTGGTTGTGTGGATTTACTTTCATGGGTTACCTGTACATTAGTGGCCACAATTGTGGAAACCTTTTGGGAAAAGTGTATTTTCGAGGTTTGATGGCTAATAACACCACTTTTTCTTTCTGGTGTTTCAAGTTAATCCTATTCCACTGCTGGAATGGCCTGGGAATAGCCCAGACCTTCACCCAATTGAAAATCTATGGAGCCGACTAAAGAAACTTGTTAGTCAGAAGCGACCCAGCAATAAAACCCAATTAACAGAAGCCATCATTCAATCTTGGTTTCACATGATAACAGCTGCAGAACTCAAAGACTTGGTTCACTCCATGGAAAGACCTTGTAAGGCCGTCATTCATGCTAAAGGTTACCCAACTGTATTAACTGACATGGTGATAGTTTTCGTATATCTCATTTTTTCTACGTGTTTCACGTTTCTTTTTTATACTGCAACTGCTATTCTAATAGCAAATCCTTCATCAAAGTTATTGCATTACATTCTTGATTAAATTATCTTTCCATTGATATATAATTTTATGGCACTACTCCAAAAAAAAAAAAGTGGTGTTATTAATTAGTTTTAGAAAATACACTTTTCCCAAAAGGTTTCCACAATTTTGGCCACTCCTGTATACTGCTAATGGTCAGACTGTATGGGCAGAAGAGTCTTACTCAAACCACAAATACAGAGCCATAAATCCCAAACTATTGCCTCAAGCAGAGGGCTGTAATCCGCCACCCTGTAATGCCAACTCACTTACTTGCCAGGTGCGAACCTGAACCCGATTTGGTTCGACAGTATAAAGGTTCTCTTCGTGCATAGCCAGCACAGGGGAATCACAGAGGAAAGAACCTGGAACCATTCAAAGGAATTGTCAGTTTTGGAAAGACAGTTTTCTTTTTGCTTCTTAACTGCCACATATTTTAGCTGGGGAAGTTGGGAGGGGGTTGTTGTTGGAGCGATAGAAAGTTAGTCATAACAACATTCCATACTCAAGGACTTTTGCCTGCGTCTGATGTAGACTGCCTGAAGACTGTATCCAATTGAATGTGAAGAGTTGATTGGACAATGTGATGAACTTGTGGGTGGGGGGCAGGGCTGTGAACTGTCAACTGGGTGTGGAAAACCTGGAAGCTTTCAGTCTCGGGTTTTCCCAGCTGTGCCAACATGACATCTCTAATAAATTGGAACTTTGAGGAACCTCAAGCCTCAGAGCTTTATTTCATTGGGAGTGTTCCTTGGAACCCTGGCAGGAACATTCTTACAACAGCCTTAATCTCTCTTTTTATTTGTACGGCTAAGAGCTTCATGCAATAGGCTGTAAGTTATAGCAGAATGCTGGTATAACTTACAGTTATACAGGTAAAAGACACTAAAATATTAGCAATATTTTCTTTAAGATAGGAGCACCTTCATTATCATTTTTTTTCAGTGAACACACTGGCACACATTAAATGATGAAATTCTGATGCCCATTCTCAAAAGAAAATAAATATATAACTGTACACATACAGTACATGAACGCACAAATATATGCTATATATATATATACCAGGGGTCAGCAACCCACGGCTCTGGAGCCACATGTGGCTCTTTCACTCATCTGCTGCGGCTCCCTGATGCTCAAAATAGGCATCACAACCACCAGTGTGTGATACCCGCCGGCATGAGATTTATTGAGTTTTTCAACCCCTGGTAGGCCAACCATGGATAAATCCAAGAAAAGAAAAGTTTCAGAAGAAAACAGAATCTTTAATTCAAGTACATATGCTAGTCCTGTGGCCTCTCAGGAAATAGTCAGGCACGGGGAAAGGTTTTGTGGCTCCCGGTGTTTTCTTTTCTGTGGGAAACGGGTCCAAATGGCTCTTTGAGTGTTTAAGGTTGCCGACCCTTGTGCCATATCTGTCATCTGATATTGGCAATCAGGTTGGCGATCCTATTTTTATCAACAGCCACACGAAAAAGTGGTATTGAGTTTTGTCTGCACCATATATGTGTGTGTGTGTGTGTGTTTGTGTGTGTGTCTGAATATGTGTATAAGTATGTATACGCACATACACACACATATTAATCACAATCCATTCTGAATACATTTTAGTACGGAAACCTGCCTATTTTCTCTTTTCTTGCCTCTTTCGATAAAAAAGCAAATTATTGGCGTTCTATATTATTTCCTAACATGTACACAAAATTGCATTAAAAGCCATTCAACCTACCGGAATTCCGTAAAGTGGCAGCTGAGGGCTCATAGATAGAAACTTGCTTTCCATTCCAGAATGCTACAGCATCCTAAAAGGCGGGATCAAAAAGGTCACTAAAAATCCATTTTTCAAATTAACCCAGATCTTAAAATTTGATACTACTCCTTTAGGGCCAACCAATATAGTTTCTATAGGGTATGGAACTTTTCTTTCAGAAGTGTTTGCTTCTAGAGGAATTTTTCACAGACAATAGCAGCTCCTGGAGTTGACTTCAAGGATAATTAGAACTGCAGAAAAACAATGGCTACCAACCTGCCTTCCATTGAGGGCCTGTAGACTGCACGAGTCAAAAAGAGGGCTGGGAAAATATTTATAGATCCCTCGCATCCTAAAAGTAAATTGTTTCAACTTCTACCCTCAAAACGATGCTATAGGGCACTGCACACCAGAACAACTAGACACAAGAACAGTTTTTTTCCCCCGAATGCCATCACTCTGTTTAACAACTAATTCCCTCAACACTGTCAAATAATTTACTAAGACTGTATTACTATTATTCTTCTCTTCCTTCTTAGAATCTATCTCTTCCCACTTAATACTTTAAGCATGTGCTTGTATCTTTCAATTTATATTGTTTTTACTTGTTTCCTAGTATGATTTGATAGCTTATTAGTAACCTATGACTATCACTAAATGTTGTATCTTTTTATTCTTGATGAATGCATTTTATTCTCCTTATGTACACTGAGACCATATGCACCAAAGACAAATTCCTTGTGTGTCCAATCACACTTGGCCAATAAAGAATTCTATCTATCCTCATCCCCAAAACCAAGATACTGGTACCTTGGTATTCATCATTGGCTACAGGAAGTACGGTGAGTACCAGAAACAAGGAGTACGAAACCCATTTTTTGCCCATAAGGAATAATGTAGCGAGTCACGAAGCAGCTGACAATGACAAGCTTTAGCTTGTGCATCGAGTACCAATCAAACGATGAGTACCGGGACAAAATTTTCCCATCCAAATGCACTGAGGACCAATTTCGATGAGTTTCAATGCAGTTGAGTACCAAGGTACCACTGTACATCAACCCGATGGAAAATACCTTGGTTGTGCACACTCCGTTCACATGCGTATCGATACGGAGGTTATCCATCATTTTGCTGCTGAAGCTGGTGATGTTGAACAAGTTTGGGGAAACCTGGACCACGGCCATTTGTTGGTGGAAGTGCGAAGCCATGGCTTGCTCTCTCAGGATGGCTACCGAGTTGTTCAAGTTTACAGCCAACAGATTCTTTTTGGAACTCCACTTGAAATACGAGGAAGAAAAACACATTAGGACATTCGCCGGCTGGCTCAGTGAGAAAATGCATGGTGTACAGAGCCACAAACTCTTTGAAAGAAACCATGAAAAGAAGACAGGCATCAATAGCTTCTTAAGAGTCTGTAGAGATTCTCCATCATCCAAGGTCCCAAAGGTACTTTTTTTTTTTCAAGAGGCAACAGGACTCTCTGGTTTTTTTCTTTTGAAGTTGTTTCGCTTCTCCTCCAAGAAGCTTCTTCAGCTCTGAAGAATGGGAATCCTTCCATTCCCCACTATCCCTGTCAGAGCTGAAGAAGCTTCTTTGAGGAGAAGCGAAATGTCTTCAAAAGAAAAAACAAGAAAGTCCAGTTGCCTCCTGAAAAAAGCACCTTTGGGATGACTTCTTAAGAGTTCCCAATGCTTGAGTTATTGTGATTTTGAAGTGCACCTGGTAGGAGGATAACATTTGGTGAATTAAGCAAAGATAGATGATAGATAGATAGATAGATAGATAGATAGATAGATAGATAGATAGATAGATAGATAGATAGATAGATAGATAGATAGATAGATAGATAGATATGAGAAGGGACCTTGGAGGTCTTCTAGTCCAACCCCTGCTTAGGCAGGAAACCCTACACCACTTCAGACAAATGGTTATCCAACCTCTTCTTAAAATCTTCCAGTGTTGGAGTATTCACAACTTCTGGAGGCAAGTTGTTCCACTGATTAATTGTTCTCACTGTCAGGAAATTTCTCTTTAGTTCTAAGTTGCTTCTCTCCTTGATCGTCAGAGGCTTTTTTTTCTTTTAAAAGCATTTTTTTTTGCCTTTAAAAGAAAAAAAAAAGCCTCTGACAATCAGGCAACTCAGTTGGGATCATCAGAGGAACCTTTTAAAAGAATTGTTTTACAACCTCTTCCGCCAAAGAGGTTGTAGAAAAAATGCTTTTAAAAGCCTCGGACGATCCCAGCTGGGCCGCGCGATCGTGAGAGGCTGGTTTTTTTACTTTTAAAAGCATTTTTTCGGCCAAAGAAAAATCCTTTTAAAAGTAAAAACAAAAACAAAAAACCCTCTGATGATCGCGCAGCTCAGCTGGGCGGGGGGAGGGGGGGGCGCAAGGATTTTTGCTACCGGTTCTCCGAACCACCCGCCGCCATCGCTACCAGATCGAATGATCTGGTCCGAACCGGGAGCATTTCACCCCTGACCAAGAGGGATGAAACAAAAACTCATAGTATACCTAGAAGGTAGAGATGGCAAGGCCCAAAATCTATCCAGCAACAGTACAGTTCAAGCTGGCCGAATCAAATGCATTCTGCTTTGGTTATTTATGTAAGAAGCCTGCACAGCTGGCATCATTTGTTATGATTTGTCCACCATAATAGATCAAGAGAACAAGAACCACCATTGTTATGTCTGTTAATTTAAGTGTATGCTGAACTTAAAAAGCAAACAGGACTGTACTTTTCATCTGCCAAAGATTAACGCCGCATACAAATAAACACTCCAAACAGAGTTCCCAACAGGGCATTATCTATTTGCTCACATTTCCAACAAGTCTCTAGTTTCCTTTCGTTCTTATACTTGATTGGAAGAAATTGGTTTTTTTAAATGTATTTACTGAACCAAATTAAAATCCCATTGCAATCAAACAGAGTCTTAAGAGCTCAGATGAATAAGGGACGTAATACCAAAAATTAGGGAAGGGCTTTTCAAAACTCAGTCGTATAACGCTGGCGTAACTTCTCCAAAGCCCCCAAGAAAAATTCTATTTTCTTTTATTCAGAAGGTGGATAATGTTGGGTAGAAATGAATCTTCAACAGGAGGCCCTTCCAGAGGGAGGCCCCCATCCAATCTTAGACATAAATGTTTTTCCATCTTAGAATAGAATAACAGAGTTGGAAGGGACCTTGGAGGTCTTCTAGTCCAACCCCCTGCTTAGGTAGGAAACCCTACACCTGTGATGGTGAACTATGGCACACGTGCCACAGGTGGCACGCGAAGCCACATCTGCGGGCATGTGAGTTGTTACCCTAGCTTAGCTCCAGTGCGCATGTGCGCACCAGCCAGCTGATTTTCTCTGGGAAGGTGGGGGAGGCCGATTTTGCTCTCCCCAGGCTCCAAGAAAATTATCTATCAATCTATAGTATCTTTCTTTCCATCTATCCATCTATCCTCTATCTAGAGTATCATCTATCTATCTATCTATCTATCTATCTATCTATCTATCTATCTATCTATCTATCTATCTATCTAATCTATCTATCTGCAGTATCTATCTATCTATCTACAGTATCTATCTACCCTATTTCCCCCAAAATAAGACATCCCCTGATAATAAGCCCAATCGGGCTTTTGAGTGCATGGCAATAAGGTCAAGCGCTTATTTCAGGGTTCAAAAAAATAGAAGACAGGGTCTTATTTTGGGGGAAACACGGTATCTATCTATCTATCAATCTATAGTATCTTTCTTTCCATCTATCCATCTATCTGCAGTATCTATCTATCTATCTATCTATCTATCTGCAGTATCTATCATCTACAGTATCTATCTATCTACAGTATCTATCTATCTATCTATCTATCTATCTATCTATCTATCTATCTATCTATCTATCTATTTATCTATCTATCTAATCTATCTATCTGCAGTATCTATCTATCTATCTACAGTATCTATCTACCCTATTTCTCCCAAAATAAGACATCCCCTGATAATAAGCCCAATCGGGCTTTTGAGCGCATGGCAATAAGGCCAAGCACTTATTTCAGGGTTCAAAAAAATAGAAGACAGGGTCTTATTTTCAGGAAAACACGGGAGGGGCACACCTGTGCCACAAAAGCTAACTCTGGGTATCCCTGATGTGGGACTGCCCCTTCTTTGGCACTTGGTGTTGCATCCAAGCCAAGCCAAGCCAAGCCAAAGGGAAGGATCAACTCTTATTTGTGATTTTACCTCGATTTGCATGATATTACCATCCAGCTCTGTAGGGGTCTGAAGTTTCCATCTGTCCTTGCCTTCCAGGGACCAGGTGGTTTGGCTGATGAAGGGCACTTTCCTCCACATAGCTATTCGGCCTTTATTGGTGCCAGCGGCTAGAAGACCTGTTGAATGGGCCATATTAAATCTGGTCAAGGACGTCATCAGGGTTGACTGACCGTTTTGATTAAAGAAAAGAATATAAGTGCTCTTGGGTGTTTTTTTTTAAGAATTAGAATTCTTTATTGGCCAAGTGTGATTGGACACACAAGGAATTTGTCTTTGGTGTTCTCAGTGTACATAAGGAGAATGGAATGGAATGGAATAGAATAGAATACGAGTGAAAGGAATAGAATAGAATAGAATAGAATAGAATAGAATAGAATAGAATAGAATAGAATAGAATAGAATAGAATAGAATATGAGTGAAAGGAATAGAATAGAATAGAATAGAATAGAATAGAATAGAATAGAATAGAATAGAATAGAATAGAATAGAATAGAATAGAATTCTTTATTGGCCAAGTGTGATTGGACACACAAGGAATTTGTCTGGTGTTCTCAGTGTACATAAGGAGAATGGAATGGAATGGAATGGAATAGAATAGAATAGAATAGAATAGAATTTTTTATTGGCCAAGTGTGACTGGACACACAAGGAATTTGTCTTGGTGCATATGCTCTCAGTGTACATAAAGGGAAAAATAAAATATATCCATCAAGAATCATAAGATACAACACTTAGTGATAGTCATAGGATACTGGGATACATAGAACAGTTTTTTCCCCAAACGCCATCACTCTGCTAAACAAATAATTCCTTCAACACTGTCAAACTAGTTACTAAATCTGCACTACTATTAATCTTCTCATTGTTCCCACCACCCATCTCCTTCCACTTACGACTGTATGACTGTAACTTTGTTGCTTGTATCCTTACGATTTATATTGATATTGTTTCCTGATTGCTTATTTGTACCCTATGTCCAATCACACACCAATAAAGAATTATTCTATTCTATTCTATTCTATTCTATTCTATTCTATTCTATTCTATTCTATTCTATTCTATTCTATTCTAATAAGCAATCAAATCATACTAGGAAACAATAAAATATAAATTGTAAAGATACAAGCAATATGGTTATAGCCATAAGTGGGAAGAGATAGGTACTAGGAAGGATGAGAAGAATAATAGTAACTGCCACATGGAAACCGCTTCTGGACTTTGTGCTTGAGGTGGGGGGAAAAAATGAAATTTTGATTTGGAGTTTTACCAGTTAGGTGGATTTGTTTTTATAGAAATGGCTAGTTTATAGTATTATGGAAAAAATAAAAATATGTGGTTTGATGTCAATGCTTTAGTTTACTGCAACAGAGGGAGTCGGAAATTCAACACTTTTTTTTTCTTTTTCCCCATCCCTTCACTCCTCTTTCCCTCCCTTCCCATGTCTCCCTATTTGCTTTTGTATTTTACTCTGTAATCTAATAAAATAATTTAAACAAACAAAAAAAAGAGAATGTCATCAGTGCTCTCATTCTCTTTCTGCCCAAAGCCAACATGTCATCAAACTTCGGTATGAGCAACATAAAGAGACAAAGCATAGGGGAGAAATAACTCTTAGGGGAGAAGGAAAGCTTCAAGTTTGATTTCCAATGGCTGAAATAATTGTTTCCTATGAATATATAAATTATATATACATATATATATATATATATGTAGGTCTTTGGTTATTCGGGTTTTCTCCCGCGTAAAATTGGAAGTGTCTTGGCGACGTTTCGACGAAGTCTCATTCGTCATCTTCAGGCTTCAGCTTCGTGCTTCTGGGAGCAATGTGTGATTGCAGCTGTTTCTTCCTTTTTAACTGCTAGTGGGGTTTTTTAAAAAGTTAAAAAGGAAGAAACAGCTGCAATCACACATTGCTCCCAGAAGCACGAAGCTGAAGCCTGAAGATGACGAATGAGACTTCGTCGAAACGTCGCCAAGACACTTCCAATTTTACACGGGAGAAAACCCGAACAACCAAAGACCTATATACAAACACCCGTGAAAACCTCAGAAAACACATATATATATATATACATATACATATATATATATATATATATATATATATATATATATATATATATATAAAATTATATAATTAATAAATTTATTATTATATTATATTTATTAGTATCTTTTTTCCAGGGACGCGGTGTCTTAGTGGCTAAGACACTGAGCTTGTCGAAAGATTGGCAGTTCAGCAGTTTGAATCCCTCGTGCCGCGTAACGGGGTGAGCTCCCGTGACTTGTCCCAGCTTCTGCCAACCTAGCAGTTCGAAAGCACATAAAAAAATGGAAGTAGAAAAATAGGGACCACCTTTGGTGGGAAGGTAACAGAGTTCCGTGCTCCTTTGGCGTTGAGTCATGCTGGCCACATGACCGCGGAGACGTCTTTGGACAGCGCTGGCTCTTTGGCTTTGAAACGGAGATGAGCACCGCCCCCTAGAGTCGGGAACGACTAGCACATATGTGCAAGGGGAACCTTTACCTTTACCTTTATCGTTTTTCCAGGTACAGGTAATGGACCAATTTGCATCTCAGTCCAAAGCTAGACTGAGATGCAAGCTGCATCTCAGTCCAACTTTGCCATCTGAGGCCAACTCACCACAGCCAGGGGACAACTTGCAGCGGGACAATTCAAGGATATAATTTAATGATTTAAAATAATGATTTAAAAAAATACGATTTTTTTAAAAAAATGGATAATTAAGATGCTAAAGTTCAAAGCAACCTGAAATTATGTATACCTTTGGCATTGCAATAGGAGACACAATGGACACATTCTCCGATTTCAAAGCCTAGCTGTTCATCCAGAGAAAGGACATAATTCTCACCACGTTCCAAGTCCCAGAACCTACAGAGAAAAGGTACAAGAAATATAGTTAATAAGGGGCATGGCTTACAAAAAAAATCAAAAGGTGTTTCTGCCGATATTTGTTTTTCTGCCTTGCCTTGGCTGTTTGCCACCTTTTCTTGTATCTATCCCTAAAACTGTGAGAAACTCTTCCATTCACTTACGGCTACTCTAAAAACTAATTGTAGCAATGGCTAAAACAGTAACCATCCAGTAGCTGGCTGACTGCTTAAGAGGTGAAGCCGGAGGGTAGAAATAACAGTCTTTTAATTGAGACAGATATTTCTTGTTCTTTGAGTCTATTCGCTCAATGCTGTTCGTAACAGTTCTGTGACTTTGAAATCATATAACAGTATTTTTCAGAATGCATCCATGAACATCAACAAGCGGTCGGAAGACATGATGAAAATTCTTCAATTTCACAACATACAGACAGATTTAAGCATAGGTTCAATTGGGAAAATGTGACCAACAATGTGATTTTATCTATTTATACATACTTACATACATACATACATACATACTGTATTTTTCGGAGTATAAGACGCACTTTCCCCCACTAAAAGAGGGTGAAAATTTGGGTGCGTCTTATACACCAAATGTAGCCCCGCCCACCAGCCGGCCCCCAACCTTTGGCCTCTGCCTCCCAGCAATTTACCTCCTTGCAGCAAGCAGCAAACAGCCCATTTCAGCTTCAGCACAGTCTGATTAGCACAAGCAGCTGATTGTCGGTTGGATCAGCCTCCCGACCCCCAGCTGTTTCAGGCTGCAGGGGCTGCCATTGCCTATTGCCGCGGGGTGTTCGCTGCAAGGAGGTAAATTGCTGGGAGGCAGATTTTTTTTCCTTGTGCTAATCAGGCTGTGCTAGAAACGAAAATGAAACTAAAGCAGGCTGTTTGCTGCAAGGAGGCAAACTGCTAGGAGGCAGAGGCTGGGTTTTTTTTCTTGTTTTCCTCCCCAAAAAATGTAGGTGCATCTTAATAGTCTGGAGTGTCTTATACTCTGAAAAATACGGTACATACATCTGTACATCATATTTAGGAACTGCCTATCTCCTCACAGAGGGAGAGAGATTGTATTTGTGGCAGAAGTCATGGTTTAAAAGAAACTACTAAGCAAGCCAGTTTAGCCATATTTTATCAGGTCGGTAAGAAAGAAGTTTGTGGAAAAAAAGCGAAAGTTAGAATATTTCGGAGATGTGATGCGACGCCCAGAAAAATATGGCATACTTCACTTAATTCTCCAAGGAAAGACTGAAAGCAATGAGGTCCAGGCAGAAGAAGAATGTCATGGCTTCAAAATCTGGTTTGGACAAAACTCAACAGCACTTTTGAGTTTAGCGGCTGTTGATAAAAATAGGATCGCCAACATGATCGCCAACGACCGATGATGGATATGGCAGAAGAAGAAGATGACGGAGGAAGAGGAGGAGGAGGAGGAGGAAAAGAATTAGAATTAGAATTAGAAGAAGAAGAAGAAGAAGAAAAAGAAAGAAAGAAAGAAAGAAAGAGAAAGCAAGCAAGCAAGCAAGCAAGCAAGCAAGCAAGCAAGCAATTTGCTCTGGCCAATACAGTAAGGGAGAAAGAGAGGAGGCATAAAATGAATGAATGAGAGAGAGAGAGAGAGAGAGAGAGAGAAAGAAATTGAAGCTCTTAAATCTAATGTTGCATTTGGTATAATTTAAGGTTATAGGTGAAGCAGGCAGCACCACAAAAGACCAAATCCTTTTCTTACCTAAGAAGTGGTTCGTTTGTTGCTGTGATAAGGAGGCTATGATCAATCAAAGTGATATCAGCAGGATGATTCATTTTTCCGCTCAACTTCACCTGACGACAAAAAGCATTCAGCACACCAAGTTATTGAGTTTAATTAATCCTTTTTCAAAGATCATGGCCCAAGGAAGCCATGCACACTGAAATAAAAGTGGCTGATCGTTTTAAAAGGCAGTTCCACGTGTCTGCTCATCAAATATTTTTCATTCTTCACTTTCAGGCATATGTAATGAAGTGGAGCGCCAGCGTCCTCAAGGCAGCTTGTAAACCAGCCAAAAGCCACAACAATTAACTTTTTCGTAAGTAATGTGTCACACACAGCCCGCTACCTTACCTTCAGAAGTTCTTCCGCTTCTCCTTCGGGAGAAATTTTGTGAAGGGATAAGAGGAGAGTCTCTGTTATTACTATTAAGACGTCTCTTTCCATGAACAACATTTTTTGGATTGATGTTTCTATAATCAATGCTTGGTTGGTCTTTCCTCTTTCACTCACATAATGCACAGTTCCTGCAATGCAAACAATTAGGTAGTTCACGCGGCCATCTAATAGCAATAGCAATAGCATTTAGACTTATATACCGCTTCACAGTGCTTTCCAGCCCTCTCTAAGCGGTTTACAGAGACAGCATATTGCCCCCAACAAACTGGGTCCTCGTTTTCTGACCTTGGAAGGATGTAAGGCTGAGTCAACCTTGAGCCAGTCAGGATCGAACTGCTGGCAGTCAGCAGAGTTAGCCTGCAATACTGCATTCTAACCACTGCATAGGAAGGAAGGAAGGAAGGAAGGAAGGAAGGAAGGAAGGAAGGAAGGAAGGAAGGAAGGAAGGAAGGAAGGAAGGAAGGGCAATAGCACTCAGACTTATATCCTGTTTCACAGTGTTTTTACAGCCCTGTCTAAGCCGTTGAAACTGTCAGCCTCTTGCCCCCAACAATCTGGGTCCTCATTTTACCCACCTCGGAAGGATGGAAGGGTGAGACAACCTTGAGCCTGGTGAGATTCAAACTGCCAAACTGCTGGCAGCCGGTGATCAGCAGAAGTAGCCAGCAATACTGCATTCTAAGCACTGCGCCACCGTGGCTCTTAATGAAGCTCAGACCATCCCAAATTCGGGATTAACGGTGAAAAAAAATTATCTCAAATTATCTCAGAATGGAATCCACCTATGCATTTTTTCAAAACGATGGAAAGAACCTTAATGGAAGCAATAATAGAATAGAATAGAATAGAATTTTTTATTGGCCAAGTGTGATTGGACACACAAGGAATTTGTCTTGGTGCATATGCTCTCAGTGTACATAAAAGAAAAGATACGTTCATCAAGGTGCAACATTTACAACACAAATGATGGTCAATATATCAATATAAATCATAAGGATTGCCAGCAACAAAGTTACAGTCATAAGATGTTATGAAGACGACGGTTACGGGAGATTGTGACCTTAGCCAGGAAAGCCCAACTGGGTACCCTTCAGGAGACCATGAGTTCTAGTCCAGGCTTAGACATGAAAGCCAGCTAGGTGACTTTGAGCCAGTCCCTCTATCTCAGCCCAACCCACCTCACAGGGTTGTTGTTGTGGGGGAAATAGGAGGAGGAAGGTGTGCTGGGTATGTTCACCGTCTTTGAGTCTTATTTGAAAAAAAATAAGAAAGGCGAGAAATAAATACAAATTAAAAATAAAAAAAAATCCAAAAGACTAAAAATAACGACTAAAAAGGAGGCAGGAACACATAGGCCTGTGATGGCGAACATTTTCGGCACCGAGCGCCCAAATTGGAACGTGTGTGCATGTATGTGCATGTGTGTGCGCCAGAGCGCCGAAAACTCAAGGACCAGCTGGCCGGCGCGCACATGTCTGTTTTTTTGGCCATTGGGGGGCCGTTTTTCAGGCCATTTTCGGGCTGTTTTCGGCCCATTTTCCGGCACTCTGGCGCCTGCAAAGACCAGCTGGCTGGCACCCGGAACCAGAAGAGCAGCTGGCGACGGTGAGTGTGCCCACAGAGAGGGCTCTGTGTGCCACCTCTGACACACAGGCCATAGATTCGCCATCATGGACATAGGCTAAAAGGCATCCAGTTTTGGTTGCCACGATGTAAAAAAGATGTTGAGACTCTAGAAAGAGTGCAGAGAAGAGCAACAAAGATGATTAGGGGACTGGAGGATAAAACATATGAAGAACGGTTGCAGGAACTGGGTATGTCTAGTTTAACAAAAAGAAGGACTAGGGGAGACATGATAGCAGTCTTCCAATATCTCAGGGGCTGCCACAAAGAAGAGGGAGTCGGGCTGTTCTCCAAAGCACCTGAGGGTAGAGCAAGAAGCAATGGGTGGAAACTGATCAAAGAAAGAAGCAACTTAGAACTAAGGAGAAATTTCCTGACAGTTAGAACAATTAATAAGTGGAACGACTTGCCTTCAGAAGTTGTGAATGCTCCAACACTGGAAATTTTTAAGAAAATGTTGGATAACTATCTGACTGAGATGGTGTAGGGTTTCCTGCCTGGGCAGGGGGTTGGACTAGAAGGCCTCCAAGGTCCCTTCCAACTCTGATGTTATGTTATTCTTGTTTTTAAAACCTGCTATGTTCTTACCATCGATCACGCTTACGAAGAAGGACAGGCCTTCCTGGGGTCCCATTTTCAGAGACATCCCCATTCCAGATTTTCTCCAGTTAAACATATCCAGGGCCTTCTCATCACCGCTCACTGCAGCTTTGGCCAGCTGGACCAAATCTCTGCAGGTTAAGAACAAGACATTTGAGTTTTGGCACCCTTTGGATCTCCAAGACGACAGTTTCCTGTTACAGGCAGACCTCAACTTACCATCACCCATAACAGTCTGACTTTTGACAGATCCTCGCACTTATGGCTGTCACAGCCTTCCTAAGGTCACAAGGTCAAAATTTGAGTGCTTGGCAACTGGCTTGTATTTACAGTGGTTGCAGTGTCCCGGGGGAGGGATGGGGACGGGGACGGGCTTGTGATCACCATCTGTAACCTTCCCAGCTGGGTTTTGAAAAACCAAGTCATCGTGGGAAGCTGGATTCGCTTAACGACATGATTCAGCAATTGCAGTGATTCGCTGAACCACCACAGCAAAAATAGTCATAAAATTGGGGGTGACTCAGGGGTGAAATCCAGCAGGTTCTGGAGAACCGGTAGTGGAAATTTTGAGTAGTTCGGAGAACCGGCAAATACCACCTCTGGCTGGCCCCAGAGTGGGGTGGGAATGGAGATTTTGCAGTATCCTTACCCACAAGCCACACCCACCAAGCCACGCCCACAGAACCGATAGTAGAAAAAATTGGATTTCACCACTGGGGTGACTTATTTAATAACCACCATCCCTAGCAAGGGAAATTCTGGTCGCAGCTGTTGTCGTAAGTCAAGGACTACTTGTAAAGAAAAATATCTTCAACAGCAAGAAGTTTCTCACCCCATCCTATATGTAGGTCCTAGATGTTTTCTAATATTAAAGGTTTTTTTTTTCTAATAGGCACTTAAGGCATAGCACAAAAGGAAACAGCAAGCATCTGTCAGTTTTGGAAGGCAATTTTTTTTTTTTGCTTCTTAACTGCCACATATTTTAGCTGGGGAAGTTGGGAGGGGGTTGTTGTTGGAGCGGTAGAAAGTTAGTCATAACAACATTCCGTATTCAAGGACATCCTGCGTCTGATGGAGACTGCCTGAAGACTATATCCAATTGAGTGTGAAGAGTTGATTGGACAATGTGATGAACTTGTGGGTGTGAGGCAGGGCTGTGAACTGTCAACTGGGTGTGGAAAACCTAGAAGCTTTCAGTTTCGGGTTTTCCCAGCTGTGCCAACATGACATCTCTAATAAATTGGAACTTTGAGGAACCTCAAGCCTCAGAGCTTTATTTCGTTGGGAGTGTTCCTTGGAACCCTGACATTATCCATTGGATTTTAAACAAACATTGTGCTGAAAGTAACAGCACCATTTTTTAGACAGTTTAGGAAGGCAGAGAGAAACAGGATGGAAAAAAATAAAAGGTTTCAACCTGAGCAGGAGGCTATAAAAATAGATACCGTATATACTCGAATATAAGCCGATCCGAGTATAAGCCGAGGTCCCCAATTTTACCCCAAAAACTGGGGTAAACTGGGGACTCGAGTATAAGCCGAGGGTGGGAAATGAGGCACCTACCGGTTGGGGAAACCCTCCCTCCCTCAGCTGAGAAGGCTGGCGGCTCCCCCGCCCCGCCCTCTCACTGCACCGGCAGGGCTTCCTCCGTAAAATGTGAAAAAAAGAAAAAAAAACAAAACTCGAGTATAAGCCGTATATACTCGAGTATAAGCCGAGGGGCTTAAAAAAAACAAAACCTCGAGTATAAGCCGTATAGACCCGAGTATAAGCCGAGGGGACGTTTTTCAGCACAAAAAACGTGCTGAAAAACTCGGCTTATACTCGAGTATATACGGTAATCCTAAGAACGATTAAAAGAAAACATGAAATAGAGGGAAGAATGTGGCACTTGATTCATCACCGATACTAACCCCTAATTTGATGAAATTTCAAATTTTTGTTCAAGTAGAACTTAGTATCAATGGACAGAAATTCTGGCCAAAGTTTTATACTTACTCTCCGGGAGGAGGTGGGCGAAAAATGCAGAAATTAAGATGTTTTCCATACTCGTGTTTTAACAAAGGGGGGCCTTGGACTCTACCCCGCTGATCCATCCGCCACAATACAAGAACCCCGAGCTACAAAAGAGAGATTATTTGATTAATGTTTTCTTCTGGACCATTTGTTCTGCAATTGGTGGTCTTGCTTTATTTTATTTATTTATTTATTTGTCATAACAGCATACATAAGCATAAGCATGAAGCAACTGTATAACATATAAGCATATATATAAGTATAAGCTTGTAATAACTATATAAATTGGATATAATGAAAGGAAAGAGTAGGACAGGAACGGTAGGCACGTTTGTGCTCTTATGCACGCCCCTTATAGACCTCTTAGGAATGGGGTGAAGTCAGTGGTGGGATTCAGCCAGTTCGCACCACTTCGGGAGAACCGGTTGTTAACTTTCTGAGCAGTTTTGCAAACTGGTTGTTGGAAGAAATCATTAGGGCAGAGAACTGGTTGTTAAATGACTTGAATCCCACCACTGAGTAAAGTCAATAGTAGACAGTTTTTGGTTAAAGATTTGGGGATTTTGAGTAGAGACCACAGAGTCAGGTAGTGTGTTCCAAGTATTAATAACTCTGTTACTGAAGTCATATTTTCTGCAATCAAGATTGAAGCGGTTAACATTAAGTTTAAATCTATTGTTTGCTCTTGTATTTTATTTTATCTTTTAGCTGTTTATATGTATTATATGTTTTCTGTTGTTTTTTGACTGTGAACCGCCCTGAGTCTTTCGGGAGATGGGTGGTATACAAATATATAATAAATAAATAAATATTGTTGCGATTGAAGCTGAAGTAATCTTCAACAGGAAGGACATTGCAATAGATGATTCTATGAGTTAAACATAGGTCCTGTCGAAGGCGGTGGAGTTCTAAGTTTTCTAAACCCAAGATTTCAAGTCTGGTGGCATAAGGTATTTTGTTGTATTCCGAGGAGTGGAGAACTCTTCTTGTAAAATATTTCTGGACACGTTCAATTGTATTGATGTCTGAAATGTGGTATGGGTTCCAGACAGGCGAGCTGTATTCAAGAATTGGTCTAGCAAATGTTTTGTAAGCTCTTATGTTATCTTGAGATGAACTCATATCTTTATCGATCACTTTATATGGAGAAGCAAGTTCTCAATAATTGGCCATACATAAGCACAACTAGCCAAAATATGCTAAATGCCAATTTTTATGATCTTTATAGAAAAGATGTTATAAGTTCAAACGATCGCAAAATGAAGGGTTGTAAGCAGCGGTGAAATCCAGCAGGTTCTGAGGGGTTCTGGAGAACCAGTAGCAGAAATTTTGAGTAGTTCAAGGAACTGGCAAATACCACCTCTGGCTGGTCCCAGAGTGGGGAGGGAATGGGGATTTTGCAATATCCTTTCCCCAGAATGGGGAGGGAATGGGGATTTTGCAGTATCCTTCCCCTGGAGTGGGATGGGAATGGAGATTTTGCAATATCCTTCCCCCAGGAGTGGGGTGGGAATGGAGATTTTGCAATATCCTTCCCCCAGGAGTGAGGAGGGAATAGGGATTTTGCAGTATCCTTCCCCCAGGATTGGGGTGGGAATGGGGATTTTCCAATATCCTTCTCCCGGAGTGGGGTGGGAATGGAGATTTTGCAGTATCCTTTCCCTGCCACGCCCACCAAGCCACGCCCACCAAGCCACGCCCACCAAGCCATGCCCACAGAACCGGTAGTAAAAAAAATGGATTTCATCACTGGGGTGACTTATTTAATATCCACCATCCCTAGCAAGGAAATTCTGGTCGCAGCTGTTGTCGTAAGTCAAGGACTAACTGTAGGCCATAATTTGCCCTGAAGTAAACATCAATCAATGTTCGGGGTTCTAGGAAGGAAAATGGAAAGGGTTACATTTGTAGATCTGTCGCATCCTGACGCAACGCCCTGCAGCCCTTGGCATCAACATGCGCATCATGCTCTTCCTGCCTGGCAGACGGCAGACAGTAGTTGCTGTGCTGTCAATCACGAATAGGCTACTAAAACCTCGAACTGCTCCGCCACAATAAAAAAAACAAACCTTGTGCTTGATAATTATGTTTCATCTAAGCCGCTCCCAACTTTTAGAAGCAGTCAAGGAAATGGCTTTGTTCACCTGAAGAGCATTTTCCTATTTCCCATACTCATCTAGGGCTCAATTCAACCAGTGGTGGGATTCAAGTAATTTAACAACCGGTTCTCTGCCCTAATGATTTCTTCCAACAACCAGTTCACCACACTGCTCAGAAAGTTAACAACCGGTTCTCCCGAAGTGGTGCGAACTGGTTGAATCCCACCACTGAATTCAACCCTTTGGAATATATTTTATTATTATTATTATTATTTGAATTTATATCCCGCCCTTCTCCGAAGACTCAGGGCGGCTTACATTGTGTTAAGCAATAGTCTCATCCATTTGTATATTATATACAAAGTCAACTTTTATTGCCCCCAACAATCTGGGTCCTCATTTTACCTACCTTATAAAGGATGGAAGGCTGAATCAACCTTGGGCCTGGTGGGACATGAACTTGCAGTAATTGCAAGCAGCTGTGTTAATAACAGACTGCATTAGTCTGTTGAGCCACCAGAGGCCCTCATATAGATGGTCAAATCATTCAAGTTCCTTCCAACTCACCAGCAGAAAGGTAGCTGGCTGATAAATACAATAGGACTTGGAAGCGCATGAGAGATTTGGCGTTTCTCCTTCAGTCTCTAGGATAGCCTGGTGCTTAAGCTACATCTCCTGAAGGACCAGAGGCTACCATATCTATAAGTCGACTCTTTTTGTTTCCCCCCGTTTTTTTTATTCTTTACTAACATATCAATGCGTAAACAGTGTGGCACCTGGATGTCATACATTCTAATACAAATAAAACTAAAACAGAAGAGAACAGAATAACAGAGTGGGAAGGGACCTTGGAGGTCTTCTAGTCCAACCCCCTGCTTAGGCAGGAAACCCTACACCACTTCAGAAAAATGGTTATCCAACATCTTCTTAAAAATTTCCAGTGTTGGAGCATTCACAACTTCTGCAGCAAGTTGAAATATAATTAGAATCTAATTAATTACATAGAATTAGAATTAAGTAGAACCTACAATAGAAGAATGGATATTGAAAGTTGCCAATTTGGCTGAGATGGCGAAGATATCAGCCTTTTTGAAAGACAATACGCAAGAAAGATACTTAAAGGAATGGAAAAAATGGATTGACTATATTCAAAGTAGATATCAGACTAAGAGTTATCAGACTGTTTTTGAATGATTATGATGTATTATTTTTGATTGTTTTCGGGGGAAGTTAGGAATTGATGATTGTAGGGGTATAATTAAGTTGGGACGAAATTTTTTTAGCATATGTTTGTTTTATTTTTAACTATACCTTGTGCTCGTTCCAGGAAGTTGGGGGGGAGGGGTTGTTGTTGGAGCGGTAGAAAGTTAGTCATAACAACATTCCGTATTCAAGGACATCCTGCGTCTGATGGAGACTGCCTGAAGAGACAGAGACTGCCTGAAGATTGTATCCAATTGAGTGTGAAGAGTTGATTGGACAATGTGATGAACTTGTGGGTGTGGGGCAGGGCTGTGAACTGTCAACTGGGTGTGGAAAACCTGGAAGTTTTCAGTCTCGGGTTTTCCCAGCTGTGCCAACATGACATCTCTAATAAATTGGAACTTTGAGGAACCTCAAGCCTCAGAGCTTTATTTCGTTGGGGGTGTTCCTTGGAACCCTGACATTATCCATTGGATTTTAAACAAACATTGTGCTGAAAGTAACAGCACCATTTTTTAGACAGTTTAGGAAGGCAGAGAGAAACAGGATGGAAAAAAATAAAAGGTTTCAACCTGAGCAGGAGGCTATAAAAATAGATACCGTATATACTCGAATATAAGCCGATCCGAGTATAAGCCGAGGTCCCCAATTTTACCCCAAAAACTGGGGTAAACTGGGGACTCAGTATGCCGAGGGTGGGAAATGAGGCACCTACCGGTTGGGGAAACCCTCCCTCCCTCAGCTGAGAAGGCTGGCGGCTCCCCCGCCCCGCCCTCTCACTGCACCGGCAGGGCTTCCCCGCGCCGTCCGGTAAAATGTGAAAAAAAGAAAAAGAAAAAAAACTCGAGTATAAGCCGTATATACTCGAGTATAAGCCGAGGGGCTTAAAAAAAACAAAACCTCGAGTATAAGTCAGAGACCGAGTATAAGCCGAGGGGACGTTTTTCAGCACAAAAAACGTGCTGAAAAACTCGGCTTATACTCGAGTATATACGGTAATCCTAAGAACGATTAAAAGAAAACATGAAATAGAGGGAAGAATGTGGCACTTGATTCATCACCGATACTAACCCCTAATTTGATGAAATTTCAAATTTTTGTTCAAGTAGAACTTAGTATCAATGGACAGAAATTCTGGCCAAAGTTTTATACTTACTCTCCGGGAGGAGGTGGGCGAAAAATGCAGAAATTAAGATGTTTTCCATACTCGTGTTTTAACAAAGGGGGGCCTTGGACTCTACCCCGCTGATCCATCCGCCACAATACAAGAACCCCGAGCTACAAAAGAGAGATTATTTGATTAATGTTTTCTTCTGGACCATTTGTTCTGCAATTGGTGGTCTTGCTTTATTTTATTTATTTATTTATTTGTCATAACAGCATACATAAGCATAAGCATGAAGCAACTGTATAACATATAAGCATATATATAAGTATAAGCTTGTAATAACTATATAAATTGGATATAATGAAAGGAAAGAGTAGGACAGGAACGGTAGGCACGTTTGTGCTCTTATGCACGCCCCTTATAGATCTCTTAGGAATGGGGTGAAGTCAGTGGTGGGATTCAGCCAGTTCGCACCACTTCGGGAGAACCGGTTGTTAACTTTCTGAGCAGTTTTGCAAACTGGTTGTTGGAAGAAATCATTAGGGCAGAGAACTGGTTGTTAAATGACTTGAATCCCACCACTGGGTGAAGTCAATAGACAGTTTTTGGTTAAAGATTTGGGGATTTTGAGTAGAGACCACAGAGTCAGGTAGTGTGTTCCAAGTATTAATAACTCTGTTACTGAAGTCATATTTTCTGCAATCAAGATTGAAGCGGTTAACATTAAGTTTAAATCTATTGTTTGCTCTTGTATTTTATTTTATTATATACAAGTGTTTACACTAATATTCCCCCTTCTCTTATTTCTATCACTTATTCTAACTTTTAATCATGTCACCCTTTATTAAAAGACGTTTTCTTTCTATCCTATCTAACTTCTAATCATGTCACCTACCTAAAAAAAAAGGAAGAGAGAGAAAAGGGTGGGCAAATCAGAACAATGACAAAAAAGAGAAATCATTTATCCACAGTCTCTTGCCTGCTTCAATACTTTAATTGCTATGCTTTTTTTGACTTGTCTCCCCAATTTCTCTCTTGGATCTTTATCTCTGACTGCATCTACTTCTTGGCTCTTCAATCTAGGTATTTTTCCCTAGGTATGTGTAAGTCAACTCTTAATGTTGTGCCATGATACAGTGGGTCACCAGGAACTAAATCCCAATTGAGTTAATTGTCAAATAGATTTACAGAGAAGAAAGCAGAGAAAAGCTACATTTAAAAAAAGCAAAAAACCCAACATTACTGCTGTAGGGTAAAAGCAATGCCAAAATCTAATTTTGCCTGGGCGATGTTCACTATTAAAATGCTCTCCCCTATTTGAAAATTTCAAACGCATGTAGAAATAAAGAGCAATCAGAAATTTCTGAAGTTCATAGGGGAAAACAGGTTCTAAACAACCAAAGAATGGATGTTTCTGAATTTTTAAAATATAGATAACCTTGGCAATGGATCCTTCAAGTCACATGATTCAATTTTCAGTTTACAATCATTTTGTTTTGTCCTTTGAAAGTTGGCAAAATAGAATAAAAAGCCTTGGAAAAATGTGATTGACATTGTCTTCCTTTATAAGTTAAACGAAAAATCCACATCAAGGGAAATTTTCATATCTGTGTTAACAAATAATAGACGGACTATGCACTGATGTGCTATTGAAAAGCCATTTTGATTTTGCTGCTTACTTTATCTCCAGAAACAAGACGTGTCCCATTAGTACTCCAATTCAGGACTGAAATATCAGCATTATGATTGGAGGGCACAGCATGATGCTCCTTGTCCTGTTTATTCACTACTATCACATCTCCCATCTCGCAACCCACGGCCACAATCAGTTTGGAGGGGTGCCAACTGAGATACGTGACCCGAAAGTTTTTTTCCAAGTGTGCATCACCCACATACTCTCCCTGAAGAATAAAAAAAGGAAAGACAGAACAGTATTATTTTTTATATAGAGACAAGACACTTCCAATTTTACGTGGGAGAAAACCCGAATAACCAAAGACCTACATACAAACACCCGCGAAAACCTCAGAAAAAAAAAATATATATACACCTCCCTCCCTCCCCCTTATAGAATAGAACAGAACAGAACAGAACAGAACAGAATAGAATAGAACAGGGAGTGGGATGGGAATGGAGATTTTGCAATATCCTTCCCCCAGGAGTGGGGTGGGAATGGAGATTTTGCAATATCCTTCCCCCAGGAGTGAGGAGGGAATAGGGATTTTGCAGTATCCTTCCCCCAGGATTGGGGTGGGAATGGGGATTTTCCAATATCCTTCTCCCGGAGTGGGGTGGGAATGGAGATTTTGCAGTATCCTTCCCCTGCCACGCCCACCAAGCCCCGCCCAAGCCATGCCCACCAAGCCACGCCCGCAGAACCGGTAATAAAAAAAATAGGATTTCACCACTGGTTTTAAGTCAAGGACTAACTGTATAGGCCATAATTTGCCCTGAAGTAAACATCAATCAATGTTCGGGGTTCTAGGAAGGAAAATGGAAAGGGTTACATTTGTAGAGCTGTCGCATCCTGACGCAACGCCCTGCAGCCCTTGGCATCAACATGCGCATCATGCTCTTCCTGCCTGGCAGACGGCAGACAGTAGTTGCTGTGCTGTCAATCACGAATAGGCTACTAAAACCTCGAACTGCTCCGCCACAATAAAAAAAAACCAACCTTGTGCTTGATAATTATGTTTCATCTAAGCCGCTCCCAACTTTTAGAAGCAGTCAAGGAAATGGCTTTGTTCACCTGAAGAGCATTTTCCTATTTCCCATACTCATCTAGGGCTCAATTCAACCAGGGGTGGGATTCAAGTAATTTAACAACCGGTTCTCTGCCCTAATGATTTCTTCCAACAACCAGTTCACCACACTGCTCAGAAAGTTAACAACCGGTTCTCCCGAAGTGGTGCGAACTGGTTGAATCCCACCACTGAATTCAACCCTTTGGAATATATTTTATTATTATTATTATTTGAATTTATATCCCACCCTTCTCCAAAGACTCAGGGCGGCTTACATTGTGTTAAGCAATAGTCTCATCCATTTGTATATTATATACAAAGTCAACTTTTATTGCCCCCAACAATCTGGGTCCTCATTTTACCTACCTTATAAAGGATGGAAGGCTGAGTCAACCTTGGGCCTGGTGGGACATGAACTTGCAGTAATTGCAAGCAGCTGTGTTAATAACAGACTGCATTAGTCTGTTGAGCCACCAGAGGCCCTCATATAGATGGTCAAATCATTCAAGTTCCTTCCAACTCACCAGCAGAAAGGTAGCTGGCTAATAAATACAATAGGACTTGGAAGCGCATGAGAAATTTGGCGTTTCTCCTTCAGTCTCTAGGATAGCCTGGCGCTTAAGCTACATCTCCTGAAGGACCAGAGGCTACCATATCTATAAGTCGACTCTTTTTGTTTTCCCCCGTTTTTTTTTTATTCTTTACTAACATATCAATGCGTAAACAGTGTGGCACCTGGATGTCATACATTCTAATACAAATAAAACGAAGAGAACAGAATAACAGAGTTGGAAGGGACCTTGGAGGTCTTCTAGTCCAACCTCCTACCCAGTCAGGAAATCCTACACCACTTCAGAAAAATGGTTATCCAACATCTTCTTAAAAATTTCCAGTGTTGGAGCATTCACAACTTCTGCAGCAAGTTGAAATATAATTAGAATCTAATTAATTACATAGAATTAGAATGGAATAGGAATAGGAATAAGAATAGAACAGAACAGAACAGAACAGAACAGAACAGAACAGAAGAACAGAGTTGGTTAGGGACCTTGGAGGTCTTCTAGTCCGATCCCCTGCTTAGGCAGGAAACCCTACACCACTTCAGACAAATGGTTATCCAACCTCCTCTTAAAAACTTCCAGTATTGGAGCATTTACAACTTCAGAAGGCAAGTTGTTATATCTATATATAGATATAGATATGGTGCTCATCTCCGTTTCAAAGCTGAAGAGCCAGCGCTGTCCGAAGACGTCTCCATGGTCATGTGGCCACTATGATTAAATGCCAAAGGCGCACGGAACGCTGTTACCTTCCCACCAAAGGTGGTCCCTATTTTTCTACTTGCATTTTTTACGTGGTTTTGAAGTGCTAGGTTAGCATAAGCTGGGAGCTCACCCCGATACGTGGCGCTAGGGATTCAAACCGCTGAACTGTTGACCTTATCCTTCAATACATCTCAGACTCTCCAAATAAATTTTATATATGAATTTTATATATTTTGCAGGTAATGCAGATTCCTGGCATTTGATTAGCCCAAGACAACCACTGCTTTAGAACACTTGCCTGTTCTTGAAAATACCCACACTGCCGCCAGAGTTGGCATTAATGGATGCAACCGCTAAAAGTGGCTGAAGACGGTGCCACGTTATGTGGGTGTGGGGTCCACAGGACTCAAGAGCTTCTATTCGATGATCAATGTATACCGCCATGGTCAGATGCCTATGAGACAAAATATTTATTGTATAACCAGCTGAAGAGTAAGAGCCAAATATGAGACCGAAAAGCAAATTATATGTTTACTGAAGAAATAAAAAAAAAGAACTGTTCTTTGCACATGGAAGGAATTAATCCCACCTGTTATTTATCTCTTAATTTAATAACTTGTATTTGTTTTCTTTCCCTGTCCTCCCACCAGGAGCAGAAGGAAAAATGCAGAGGGCAAATTCTTGCTTTCCACCATCTACATGTAGGTTAAGGGTGCTCTAATTTGCTCCAACTGAAATGTGGGAGAAATTAAGACTCCAAGCAAGCAAATTGGACAAATCATGATCCATCATAAGAGCTCTGTTCATTTTTGTCCAGAGTCCTCTGGAGTGAGTGGCCATATCAAATCAAATCCATTAAATTAAATTAAATGTTGCAGATATTTGCATTTGAAAGGCAAGGAGGAGGTGGTGGAGATGAGGACCCAGATTATTGGGGGCAAGATGTAAACACTGTAAACTGTTTTGAGTGAGGGCTGTAAAGCACTGTGAAGTGATATATAAGTCTAAGTGCTATTGCTATATCATTAAAAACAACTAAAATCTCTTATCAGTCAACTCCGCAGTCTAGGTCTAATATTTATAGACCCCCTCACATCCTGGACATATATTGTTTCAACTCCTACCCTCAAAACGACGCTACAGAGCACTGCACACCAGAACAACTAGACACAAGGACAGTTTTTTCCAGAACGCCATCACTCTGCTAAACAAATAATTCCCTCAACACTGTCAAATAATTCACTAAGTCTGCATTATGATTACCAGTCTCATCGTTCCTATCACCCATCTCCTCCCACTTATGACTGTATGACTGTAACTTTGTTGCTTGTATCCTTATGATTTATATTAATATTGATTGTTTCCTGATTGTTTATTTATACCCTATGACTATCATTAAGTATTGTACCTTATGATTCTTGATGAAGGTATCATTTCTTTTATGTACACTGAGAGGGTATGCATCAAGACAAATTCCTTGTGTGTCCAATCACACTTGGCCAATAAAGAATTCTATTCTATTCTATTCTATTCTATCCTATCTAACTTCTAATCATGTCACCTACCTAAAAAAAAGAGAAATCATTTATCCACAGTCTCTTGCCTGCTTCAATACTTTAATTGCTATGCTTTTTTTTGACTTGCCTCCCCAATTCCTCTCTTGGATCTTTATCTCTGACTGCATCTACTTCTTGGCTCTTCAATCTAGGTATTTTTCCCTAGGTATGTGTAAGTCAACTCTTAATGTTGTGCCATGATACAGTGGGTCACCAGGAACTAAATCCCAATTGAGTTAATTGTCAAATAGATTTACAGAGAAGAAAGCAGAGAAAAGCTACATTTAAAAAAAAACTAAACAACAACAACATTACTGCTGTAGGGTAAAAGCAATGCCAAAATCTAATTTTGCCTGGGCGACGTTCACTATTAAAATGCTCTCCCCTATTTGAAAATTTCAAACGCATGTAGAAATAAAGAGCAATCAGAAATTTCTGAAGTTCATAGGGGAAAACAGGTTCTAAACAACCAAAGAATGGATGTTTCTGAATTTTTAAAATATAGATAACCTTGGCAATGGATCCTTCAAGTCACATGATTCAATTTTCAGTTTACAATCATTTTGTTTTGTCCTTTGAAAGTTGGCAAAATAGAATAAAAAGCCTTGGAAAAATGTGATTGACATTGTCTCCCTTTATAAGTTAAACGAAAAATCCACATCAAGGGAAATTTTCATATCTGTGTTAACAAATAATAGACGGACTATGCACTGATGTGCTATTGAAAAGCCATTTTGATTTTGCTGCTTACTTTATCTCCAGAAACAAGACGTGTCCCATTAGTACTCCAATTCAGGACTGAAATATCAGCATTATGATTGGAGGGCACAGCATGATGCTCCTTGTCCTGTTTATTCACTACTATCACATCTCCCATCTCGCAACCCACGGCCACAATCAGTTTGGAGGGGTGCCAACTGAGATACGTGACCCGAAAGTTTTTTTCCAAGTGTGCATCACCCACATACTCTCCCTGAAGGATAAAAAAAGGAAAGACAGAACAGTATTATTTTTTATATAGAGACAAGACACTTCCAATTTTACGTGGGAGAAAACCCGAATAACCAAAGACCTACATACAAACACCCGCGAAAACCTCAGAAAACAAATATATATATATACACCTCCCTCCCTCCCCCCCTCTCCATATATAGAATAGAACAGAACAGAACAGAACAGAACAGAATAGAATAGAACAGGGAATGGGATGGGAATGGGAATGGAAATGGAAATGGGAATGGGAATGGGAATAGGAATAAGAATTAGAATGGAATAGGAATAGGAATAGAACAGAACAGAACAGAACAGAACAGAAGAACAGAGTTGGTAGGGACCTTGGAGGTCTTCTAGTCCGATCCCCTGCTTAGGCAGGAAACCCTACACCACTTCAGACAAATGGTTATCCAACCTCCTCTTAAAAACTTCCAGTGTTGGAGCATTTACAACTTCAGAAGGCAAGTTGTTATATCTATATATAGATATAGATATGGTGCTCATCTCCGTTTCAAAGCTGAAGAGCCAGCGCTGTCCGAAGACGTCTCCATGGTCATGTGGCCACTATGATTAAATGCCAAAGGCGCACGGAACGCTGTTACCTTCCCACCAAAGGTGGTCCCTATTTTTCTACTTGCATTTTTTACGTGGTTTTGAAGTGCTAGGTTAGCATAAGCTGGGAGCTCACCCCGATACGTGGCGCTAGGGATTCAAACCGCTGAACTGTTGACCTTATCCTTCAATACATCTCAGACTCTCCAAATAAATTTTATATATGAATTTTATATATTTTGCAGTTAATGCAGATTCCTGGCATTTGATTAGCCCAAGACAACCACTCGTTTTAGAACACTTGCCTGTTCTTGAAAAATATCCACACTGCCGCCAGAGTTGGCATTAATGGATGCAACCGCTAAAAGTGGCTGAAGACGGTGCCACGTTATGTGGGTGTGGGGTCCACAGGACTCAAGAGCTTCTATTCGATGATCAATGTATACCGCCATGGTCAGATGCCTATGAGACAAAATATTTATTGTATAACCAGCTGAACAGTAAGAGCCAAATATGAGACCGAAAAGCAAATTATATGTTTACTGAAGAAATAAAAAAAAAGAACTGTTCTTTGCACATGGAAGGAATTAATCCCACCTGTTATTTATCTCTTAATTTAATAACTTGTATTTGTTTTCTTTCCCTGTCCTCCCACCAGGAGCAGAAGGAAAAATGCAGAGGGCAAATTCTTGCTTTCCACCATCTACATGTAGGTTAAGGGTGCTCTAATTTGCTCCAACTGAAATGTGGGAGAAATTAAGACTCCAAGCAAGCAAATTGGACAAATCATGATCCATCATAAGAGCTCTGTTCATTTTTGTCCAGAGTCCTCTGGAGTGAGTGGCCATATCAAATCAAATCCATTAAATTAAATTAAATGTTGCAGATATTTGCATTTGAAAGGCAAGGAGGAGGTGGTGGAGATGAGGACCCAGATTGTTGGGGGCAAGATGTAAACACTGTAAACTGTTTTGAGTGAGGGCTGTAAAGCACTGTGAAGTGGTATATAAGTCTAAGTCTATTGCTATATCATTAAAAACAACTAATCTCTTATCAGTCAACTCCGCAGTCTAGGTCTAATATTTATAGACCCCCTCACATCCTGGACATAAACTGTTTCAACTCCTACCTTCAAAACGACGCTACAGAGCACTGCACACCAGAACAACTAGACACAAGGACAGTTTTTTCCAGAACGCCATCACTCTGCTAAACAAATAATTCCCTCAACACTGTCAAATTATTCACTAAGTCTGCATTATGATTACCCGTCTCATCGTTCCTATCACCCATCTCCTCCCACTTATGACTGTATGACTGTAACTTTGTTGCTTGTATCCTTATGATTTATATTAATATTGATTGTTTCCTGATTGTTTATTTATACCCTATGACTATCATTAAGTGTTGTACCTTATGATTCTTGATGAAGGTATCATTTCTTTTATGTACACTGAGAGAGTACGCATCAAGACAAATTCCTTGTGTGTCCAATCACACTTGGCCAATAAAGAATTCTATTCTATTCTATTCTATTCTATTCTATTCTATTCTATTCTATTCTATTCTATTCTATTCTATTCTATTCTATTCTATTCTATTCTATCCTATCCTATCCTATTCCTATTCCTATTCCTATTCCTAATTCTGGTCTGGTCTAGTCTGGTCTAGTCTAGTCTACAGCTCTGAGATTTCCTGGTGGTGTCTTGTCCAAACACTAACTAAATCTGATTCCACTTTGCATTTCTTCCAAATCAACGGCAGATAAAAAATAACACACAAGCACACCTAACAATTTTTATTTACTTGTTTTATTATGTTTTTATGCTGCCCGTCTCTCTTATAGGGTAGATAACACAAGCAATATCCCCCAATCACTAGGAAATACATCAACCGCAAACACTGCCCAGGTCCTCCTGCCCCATATCTGTCACAACCTGGAGAGCTTGAAGTTGTCGGGTGGACTTCAACTCCCAGAATTCCCCAGCAAGCCTTGCAAGGCTGAGGAATCCTGGGAGTTAAAGTCCAGCCATCCACAAGTGGCCAAGATTGAGAAATCACAGCTTTTTAAAAACCTTAGGAAGGGCCAGGAGAGATTATAAAGATCGAGGAAGGGGGGATTAATTAAGGGTTCTCCCTTGCTGACCCCCACCCTCCAAGATCCCATCCCATTGGAGGATCTCCTGTATAGCAGTTAAGCCCAGCTCGACTCCTAGAGATTTCATGGACGCGGCCGTCTTTGCTTTCTTCTGGGATGTTTCCCCGATCCGGCAGCTCAGGGATCTCCTGGTGGCCTCCTATCCATGCTTTCACTAAACGCAGGCGGGCACATATAGAAAGCCCCCTCGGAGCGCGACCTGGGCCGAAGCTGGGCTTTCTTTTTGGTTCCCCCACCCTCGGCTCGGAAAAGGCCTCGGAAGCAGCAAAGGCGAGTCCTCCCGTCATCCCGGACTCGGCCGCCTTACCTAGTCTCGGTCCGATCCGGTCCGGATCCGATCGAGGCCTGCTGGCCCGCTCGGCCGCTGGAAAGGAGAGGCTTCGCGTTGCCCTTGGCAACGGCGAGCGGCCCCCCCCGCCACGGAAATCCCCGAAGGGGAAGCGAAGAGAGCCGAGGGGGGGCGGAAATTGCCGAGCCCTTTCGCGCATCGCTTCTTCGGCAAGGCGGTTGAAGAGGCGCTCTTGGGGTTTGCAAAACTTGATTCTCTCTCCCTCTTTTTCTCCCCGCCCTCTCCTTCTCTCTCCCTTTCTTTCTCCTCTCCCTCTCCCTCTGTCCCTCTCTCTTCCCCCCCCTCTCGTTTTGGACTTTCTGCCCAAACAAGTAATTAAAAAAAACAACAACAGGCACATACACATCCCGGGTTTTGTTGCCAAACAAGTCAAGACGATTCGGTCTCTTGGCTTGTTTTGAGAACAAATCGTGATAGGTGGTTCTTTTTTTTTTTCTGTGCTGAAATGCCCCACTACCCCTGCCTTTGCAGTGGCAGTATTTGATTTACAAATAGAGAATAGAATAGAATAGAATAGAATTTTATTGGCCAAGTGTGACTGGACACACAAGGAATTTGTCTTGGTGCAGATGCTCTCAGTGTACATAAAAGAAAAGATACCTTCATCAAGGTACAACATTTACAACACAATTGATGGTCAATATATCAATATAAATCATAAGGACTGCCAGCAACAAGTTATAGTCATACAGTCATAAGTGGAAAGAGATTGGTGATGGGAACTATGAAACGATTAATAGTAGTGCAGATTCAGTAAATAGTCTGACAGTGTTGAGGGAATTATTTGTTTAGCAGAGTGATGGCCTTCGGGAAAAAACTGTTCTTGTGTCTAGTTGTTCTGGTGTGCAGAGTTGGAAGGGACCTTGTAGGCAGCGGTGGGTTTCAAAAATTTTTTTTACTATCGATTCTGTGGGTGTGGCATGGATTGGTGGGCGTGGCAGAGAAAAGATACTGTAAAATCTCCATTCCCTCCCCACTCCGGGGGAAGGATACTGCAAAATCCCCATTCCCTCCCGATCAGCTGGACTTGGGAGGGAGAGAATAGATGGGGATGGGGCCAGTCAGAATTTTTACTACCGATTCTCCGAACTACTCAAAATTTCCTCTACCGGTTCTCCAGAACTGGTCAGAACCTGCTGAAACCCACCTCTGCTTATAGGTCATCTAGTCCAAGCCCAGCCCAAGCAGCAGGAGACCCTACACCCTTTCTGAGAGAGAGCAGTCCAGTCTCTTCTTGAAAGCATCCAGGGATGAAATAAATAAATAAATATATGTGGTCTCGAAGATGTGATTTTTATAATAGCAATTCACGGAATAAAGTTTGCTTTCATTGCGAACAGATACGCGATCACATCGCTGGGGCACACTTTCGCGGGAAAAAAAAACCTTTTAAAAAAAATCCTTCCGCCTCTTTCGGCATTGGTCCCCTGCCTTGCCCATCCGACAGGAACCAGCCAATTAACGATCCCCAAACAGCGATCTAAATCCCCACCCCCTTCTGAATCCCCGCCCATCCCTTCCACGGAGCTTGTGTAGCTCTTATCTCCACCACTTCCGGCACGACTTGGCTGCCCTCCAATCTCTCTCTCTCTCTCGCACACATACATTCCGCATCTCCTCGCGCGCTGGGCCGTCCCGTGTCATCTGTCGCGCGCGGCGCTCCGATTGGCCAAACCTTCGCTTCCGCGACCTCCCCCCCCTTCCTTTCGATGCCGACCAATGAAAACGTTTGTTTGGGGGTGGCGGGTGGTGGAAAACCACACCTCTTTCCTGCTCCACCCCCAACCCGCACCCTTTCCCTTCTGCCTGTCTTTTCCTTTCTTTCTTTCTCCCCGCCCCTTTGGAGGCGTGGCTTGTCGAGATCCCCGGGCTCGCGCACCGGCCTCTCCCTCCCTCCCTCCCATCTGTGTGCGCGGCGCGTGGCTGCAACGAGGAAGCGGAAGCAAACCGGGGAGCTCGCGGGCAAGCAAGCAGCGGGCGGCGTTTTGCAAAGGCGCCCGCCTTGCCGAGGAGTTGCACAGGGGCGGCTTGGCCGGGATCGGTTGCCCTGCCGGTGCCGGAGGATTCCCATGCATCAGGTAAGACCAAGGCCCGGTGGCTTTGCATACCCGGTAAGGGGTGGGTGGGTGGGTGAATGGGGCGGGGGTCTCTCCTCGCCCGTCCAGCCCGGTCTTGTCAAACAGCGTTTGCAATTGCAAACCCCCATCAAGGGCGTGCAATGCATTAAATCGGCTCCTGGGATTGACTTTTTCACCCTTGCAAGGTTGGATAATCCCGCCGGCGGGGCGCAGAGAAGAGTTTGATAGGGATTTCCTTCTCCCCCGCCCCCCGGGCTGGGGGCTTCCTAGGAGAGGAAGGGTTAGAGAATTGAATATAATTTTTTCATTGGCCAAGGGTGACTGGGACACACAAGGGATTTGTCTCGGTGTGCATAAAAAGAAAAAAAAAGAGATACCTTCATCAAGGCGAGGCAGCTTGCACGGGTGGTCAGTTTTGCACGGGTGGTCAGCTTGCACCGAGGAAAGCGAAGGAGGAAGAGGGGCGTTTGGATTAAACAAAAAAAAAGGGGGGGAGGAAAGTGTCATCAGAGGGGAGGGAATAAGAGCCGTGGCGGGAGTAAATATTGACCGACGTAGTAAGGTGGCAGAGCAGAGGTGTTGGTGAGGGGAGGAGGGAATGAGTGGGGAGGATGCGGGCAGGGATGGAAATCTGGCAGCCGCGGGAAAAGTGGAAGGGAAAGGATCAGATAAAATTAAATTTTTTAAAAAATATTATTGTTATTGTGCAGTTGGGCGTGTTCAAACGGGCCGGTTGCCTCCTGTCTGCTGACAATGCCACTTCTACAAAATCTGGGGTGGTTCTCTCTGCCTTTGCTTCACCATTCATTCCCCTAAGATACCTTCACAGCAATATTAAATCGTTAATTAAATTAATGATGATTCTTTAAGAATCTGATCTTTGCTTATGACCCATGGATTTGTTTCTCTGCTTCTGTGAAAACCGGGGTAGCCAGTTCTGCGGATCTGTTGATTTATCATGCTGGATGGGGGGGTGTTGTTTTTTGGTGCTGCGGCCATTTTTGAAACTCTTTCAAGGCTTAAAACGAACTGAGCCTATCCCCAAAATGAATTTTTTTTAAAATGGGCACCAAGAATGTGATCTTTTTAAAGGACGTTTTGCCTTCTAATGCTTTTGGGCATTTTTAGTTCCAATGAAGTTATGGAGCTTCCATCTTGGTATCCAGTTTTGAAAATGGGCATTAAAAAAAAATAGAATATTCTGTATTCAAGTGCTCCCAAGTGAAGCTTATGAAAGGAATGTATAGGCACTGTTTTCTTGAAAGGTTATATTCTTTGGAGGTGCTGAATCTTTTGGCTAAAAGCAACTTTCTACTACTGTTCTTGTTATGCTGATGGGTGTTGAGTTGTAATTTCTAATGGAAAATATCCTTATGTGTGTTTGGTGGTAAATAAGGACCACTTAAATTCTCAATATACCCTGAAGAGTGCTTAATTTTTCAAGGTATATTTCCAAACCTCTGATTTTTCTATGAACTGTGAGATAGAAGTTGAAAGATATTTTGCTCTGAATCTTTTCCAGTGTTGTCTTCTGGATGTATTTAAAAAAAAAGAGGAAGGGGTGGTTAATTTATGTGGCTAATATCAGTTTGCAGGCTTGGTGCCTAGAAGGTTAGAGTTGGTTTGTTTGTTTGTTTTAAAAAAAACCAATAACCCAAGGATATAATTGTCTAAAAAAAAAAAAAAGAATGCATTTCCCCTTCCATGAAAACCCGGCAAGCAAATGCCACCCACCCACCAATTTGAAAAAAAATGGCACAAGGGAGCCTGGGCATCTAAACGCTGGGCAGCCATTTATTCCCAATAGAGAAAGGAAGGGGAAAGCGTTATATATCTACCTCCTCTGCAGTTTTTTTAAATCTAAAACTCCCCTAACCCACCCTAAGCTGCCTAGCCTCCCCCCCACTCCCATTAAAATCGAAAGGTATAAAAATCGAAATAAATAAATAAAAATAAATAAATAAATAAATTAAACCCCCCTCCCCCAACCAATAAAAGCTTCCCAATGCAAGAAGCGAGTTAAGTTCACTAAAGGGGATGAGTTGAGTGAGTGGGAGGCAGGCAGACAGACGCAGTGATGGGGGGGAAGGCTGGCCCTCCTAGACGGGTGTGCCTCCTGCACCCCAGACCCACCCTCCCCACTCCCACCTCTTTTGTTCGCCTCCCTTGCAAAAAAAAAAAAAGAGGGGGGGGCCAGCGTGGCTTTTTCCCCATTTTTTTGGATGGGGAAAAAAAAAAAGAGGGGCTTTCCTTTTTTTTTTCCCCCCTTTTGAAAAGCGGCCAAAAGAAGGAAGAAAAAAAAAGAGTTGGGAATCTTGGTACTTCTCTCCCCCCCTCCCCACGGCCGGGAGAAAAAGGAGGGAGACACTCGCACACAAACACACACTCACACACACCCAGAGGCACAAGGCAGGCGCGCACACCCTCGCTGGCAAAACGAGAGGAGGAGGAGGAGGAAAACTGCTGCTGGGTTGCTGCTGCAGCAGCGGCGGCGAGGATCATGAATGCCCCCCCTTCGGGAGCTCGCCTCGCCTCGGCTCCATGGTGAGGAGAAGGAAGAGCCCCCCCGGCCCGGCAGACCCGCACCATGGGTAGGCGGGGGTGGGGGTGGGGGTCGCGTGGTGGGGGGGACGGACGGACCCCCACCTACCCACCCACTCGCGCGCTCCGGCCTCTCCTCCTCCTCCTCCTGCCCAGCAGCCACTTTCCCCCGACTTGGGCCGCTTCCCGGGGATCGCCCGCCCGCTTGCCCGCCCGCCCGCGCCGGGGGTCTCCGTCCAGGATACGGGACCCTCCCCCCCTCCTCCTCCTCCCCCACGTAGGTGTGTGTGGGGGGGTCGTCCTCCCCCTTTCGAAGCCGGGCCTCCCCCTTCCCTCCCTCCTCGGTTCGGCGCGCTCGGGTCCGGGACGAGCTGATGGGAATCGAGTCGCAAACAACGGCGGCCATGTTGAGCCCGAATGTCTGCGGCGAAAACTTCTCCCCGCGGGGAGGGGGGAAAAAAAAGCGGGGAGGGGAGGAGGGGGACGGCCTGGTGGGGCTCGTGGGGGTGGGGAGACCCCCCCGAGGGGAGGGGAGTTGGGGGGGGAGAGCCTTGGCTGGCAGGCAGCACTATTGGGGGGGGGTTTGTTTTGGGGCCCGCCAGCCTCACCCTCTTCTTTTTCTTCCTCATCCTCCTCTTATTTTGTTGTTGTTTTTTTCCCCCCCTCCCTTCCTGCCAGGATGACAGTCAAGCTGGGTGACCACAGCAGCGGCGTTGGAGCCCCCGAGGAAGGCCTGAGGAAGCTGGGCAAGCGAGGAGCGGCCGGCGAGGAAGAGGGGTGCCCCGAAGGAGGAGGAGGAGGAGAAAGAGGAGGATGCGGGGCAAAGAAAAGCGAGGAGGAGGGGACCCCTCGAGGAGACACGAACGGGGGTCCCTCCTCGGGGGTCCCGGCTTCGCCCCCGGCTTCCTCCTCCTCCTCTTCGGGACCACCACCACCACCACCGGCAGCCCCCGGCCACGACCAGCATCACTTCCTCCGGTCCAGCGTCCGGCCGCAGAGCAAGAGGCTGAGGAAGGATCCCCAGGCGTCCTGCGTGGCGGCCGTCGGCGGGATGGGCGGCAGCGGGGGAAGCGCGGCCCCCGCGGGAAAAGGAAAAGGTGGGTCATACACGCCGACCACCACCACCCTCGTCACCCTGGACGTGGGTCACACGTGCAGAACGTCGGCCGTCACCGCCGATGGTTCATGCGCAGAGAGAATCCGGGGCGAACCAGCGCTTGGGAGTGGACCCCCAGAGTGTGTATTATGGGGGTGCAGGTGATTCGAAGCATCGTTCATCAGGCTGGGCTGTTTTGGTTTTTTTTTTCCCCACCCCCACCCCAAATTGATCTGGTCAAATCCACCCAGAAGTCTTGGATTCAAATTGCGAAATTCGTTTAGATTGGAAATGTTGCTTGGTTGTGCTGTTCCTGTTGCTTAAAGTGATTTGGGTTTCTTTGTTTTTTAATATTCCTTGGATGCTCGAGGTTTAAGTTGGCCCACTCTCGGGTCTGAATGGCTCAATAATTTAATTGATTGATTACTGTGCTAATCAGCCTTGATCATCTTAGAAGCAGCCTCCTTTAAAAGCCTCCATCTGATCTTTTGGATCGTTGCATGGTGATTGAGTTCCATTGTGGATCTGGAAGCATCTGGCGTCCCTGAGCATGGTCCAGTTCTTAGTTAACAAATGAGTCCATATTTTCTTGTCCGTTTTCAGAATATTGTTTTTGATGCTTTCCGAGTCGCGAAAAGAGAGGCTGTTTGAATGGATCCAGTGTCTCCAGACTGCGAATCTCTTGATCCATTCTTTGTTGTCTTTAACTGATGGATTGTATAAATTTCTGAACTAGAATCAACTGAGTTAGGATTTTTTTTTTTTGCATCAGTGTTCGATTAGGGTGCATATGCAAGACATTTCTATGGATTTAATTATTCCAGTTTTCTTTTATTAACCAGTCGCATTTATGGATCCTTAGGACTTCTTTAAAATGGTCTTCACTGGGTCCTTTTATTAAAAAGTGTTTTCCCGGATGGACTAGTGTATTCGATGGGAGAAATAAATAGCTATAGAGATGTCATTAGGGAAGGTTTGTTTCTACAACTTTGGAACATTTTTTTAGGAATCAAAAATACAGAATCCTTTATTGGTTATTTTTGGCAATAGGGCAGAAAATTTTGATGCCACATCAGATTTGACATTAATCACTTTTGAATAACATATGGTGAGTGGTTTCATACATAATGCAGTGATTTGTGGAGTTTTATCCTCAAAACTGGATTGTGTGAATCCATCCAGTTGTCAGTTATTCCGTGAAGGACAGTTAAATATATCATATTTTAACATGATATACTAAACTTGTCAACACTATAGCATTGTTTTAGCAAAGAAATACCACTTTATTACCTTTTGCGCTACGATAAACATTTATACTCACACACACTTATTCCCTGAAATTCTTTTATCCTAATGCTATGGCCGGAATAGCTAATAACCACTTGGTGTAAACATGTACATCTAGTGAAAGTGAAATAGATATCACAGAGTACCTTTGCTTTACCTGTTTATAGGAAGTGCCTACTTCCTTATGTGGATCTGTCTTTTTGGAATGCAGCATTTCACTTAGATGTACCTTTTGACAATCTGAGATTGACATACATGTAGTTATTAATTTCAAGAGAAGCATTTGTCATATTCAGTATCCTAGATTGATCTAGTTCTTACAGTTAAAGTTAGGGAAAGATATTGTTTTTGACAACATGGACATGGACTTCAATTCCCAGAATTCCCCAGCCAGCATGCCCTTTACAGAGAATTGCGGGAATAGAATCCTAAGTGGGAAACCCAGGTATAGACGAGTGCAGATATTTTTTCCAGAATGCTGGATGGAAAGTTTTCATTTGCTACCTAATCCTTCTAACAGGCGCCTAAATCTTGAGTTTTCTGCAAGCTGTACTGCACAATTGGATTCAATAAATTTCTGCAGAACTCGTCTTGGAATGAACGGAAATTCTACCATCCTGTAGAGTCCTCAGTGCTCTCTGAACTGAATTGTTTTCTTGCAGACTTTTCATTACCTAACTAGGTAACATCATCACTGTTGGAAGAGAGTGGGGTTTGCGGAGTGGAGGAGGAGGAGGACTTGGAGGTCCTGGGTGCTCTCCGAACTTGGTTATTTTTTTGCAGATCGTTCATTAGGACTGTCTTCTACCATAGCACAACTGTATGTTAATGCAGCCTTACTTTCTTAACAGCATGGCTAGGAATTGTACGAAGTTGGAGCTTGTTTCACATCCTTCAGATAAATGCGGTGAAAGGGAGGGGAAGAGTCTTACTTTTTTTCAACAAAACAACATGCTTCAGCAGTTGCAAGAACAGCCAGGAAAGTGCTAATATTTCCACATGCCTTTGATGTGTGAATCTGTTAATGAAGTACGCTACTTTAATCGTTATGAATTTCAGTTGTAGACTGACGGAGGCAATGACCAGTATTTAACAATGAAAACACATCTGGTAGAGTGTAGGAGGTATGGGGAAAAATAGATAAATGGAGGCATGGCCTTTTGATCTCATTTCAAGTTCCTGGTGAAGAAGTTGAACTATAATTTGGGAGACTTAATGACTGTCCCTGTTTGACCCTTGAGAGATCAGCAGGGACTTTGAGCCAGTCAAACCCTGTCAATCTTCTTCACAGATGTGCTGTGGGAATAATAGAATAGAATTCTTTATTGGCCAAGTGTGATTGGAGACACAAGGAATTTGTCTTTGGTGCATATGCTCTCAGTGTACATAAGGAGAATAAAAGACATTCATCAAGAATAAAAAGATACAACCTTTAGTGATAGTCAAGGTTACTAATAAGCTATCAAATCGTACTAGGAAACAAAAACAATATAAATTGTTAATATAGTAATAAGTGGAAGAGATAAATACTATTAAGGAAGAGAAGAAGAATAGTAATACAGTCTTAGTAAATAGATTGACAGTGTTGAGGGAATTATTTGTTTAGCAGAGTGATGGTGTTCGGGGAAAAACTGTTTTTGTGTCTAGTTTTTCTGGTGTGCAATGCTCTGTGGCGTCATTTTGAGGGTAGGAATTGAACCAATTTATGTCCAGGATGTGAGGGGTCTGTAGATATTTTCACAGCCCTGTTTTTGACTTGTGCAGCATACAAGCCCTCAATGGAAGGCAGGTTGATAGCCATCATTTTTTCTGCAGTTCTAACTATCCGTTGAGGTCTGTCTCTGTCTTTGGTTGCAGAGCCGAACCAGACAGTTATGGAGGTGCAGATGACAGACACCCAAATCCTACCTACCCCACTTTCCACTGCCAGACAAATGGAAGGAAATGAATGCAATAAATATGCCCTTTCCATTACTTCTGTAACTTGTACACAAGCGAATATTGGATCAGAAATCATTTCAAGTGAAGCTAATGACAGTAAGGTTACTTGGTATCTGTGTACCAGTGGGCCATTTTGGTGAGATAAGGAATTGAACATTTCCAACATCCTATTCCTCTGTAAAATTTCAGTGGTACTCTTTTCTTGCATGCTGGTTAACTGGAATAATTTTGGTTTAAACGCTTTGTTGTAAAGGATATGTTCCCTCTGCTTATTTTTGAGGGGAGTGATAAAAGAGGGGAATTATTTCCCAAAATACATTTGAGATCTTACGTTGACGTGAACGAGAAGCATTCTGGAGGCAAAGGAGGGATGGAAGCCCTATTTGGCAATTCTGCATAATTCATTCATACAGGATAAATAGCAGAAATTGTAATTTGTTGCCCCAACATTTCTAGTGTTGAAATTTGAGCCAAGGTCTAACATAGACTAGAGTTTCTAGATACATTTTTTAATATTTCTGGTGTATGTTTTTAAGGACATTCCTGTACCTGCAAAGACTGTTTCAAGACTTTACAAGTAATAGTTTTCACTTGTTTAAAATGTGTGGTGTTGGTAGAGTTACTAAAAGACTTGTTATCCTTTTTATAGGCATATAAATTCCCAATTTACTAAGGTTTTATATATATGGCATGATTATCATCATTATTACCTTGGCATTGCTCCATTTCTAGCTGATTGTGCTAGCACAGCATTCATATTGTTAATTGTGAAGTCATGTCCGACCCATCGCGACCTCATGGACAACGTTCCTCCAGGCCTTCCTGTCCTCTACCATCCTCTGGAGTCTACTTAAGCTGCTTCAGGGACTCCATCCAGCCACCTCCTTCTCTGCCGTCCCCTTCTTCTTTTGCCCTCAGTCGTTCCCAGCATTAGGCTCTTCTCCAGTGAGTCCTTCCTTCTCATTGGGTGGCCAAAGGATTTGAGTTTCCTCTTCAGGATCTGGCCTTCTAAAGAGCAGTCAGGGTAGATCTCCTCTAGGACCGACCGGTTGGATCGCCTTGCAGTCCAAGGGACTCGCAGGAGTCTTCTCCAGCACCAGAGTTCAAAGGCCTCCATTCTTTGGCGCTCAGCCTTCCTTATGGTCCAACTACAACATTCATACTTACAATTAACTGAACCATGGCTTACTTAACCCAGCATCTGGGCTTTTCATATCCTATCCAAGTAGAAGTCAACCACATTGACTAGATCCATGTATCATTCTTTAATTTAGGAGGGGAAGCCTGAGGCAGAATGTCTACATATTTGTAAGGCACTTTGGGGGAAAGATGGGGAAAATCTGAGGCTCAGCGTGTTGTGTGATCGCAACCATCATGGGCCACGTGAATGGTCTTGTCTATTTGATTCTGGATTGAGCATTGTCTGCCCAATTTTAGGTATGTTTATTTAGAAATTAATTCTTGTTCGGGTTCGCTCATCCTACTAAGCGACGTTGTGGTTTGCTTGATTTGGGTTTGGTTTGTTGTGTGAATGTCTCTACTGTGATTTATTCAATAAACTGGTTTATTCAATGTGTGAAGCCTGGCATTAAATGGAACAACCCGATATTTGTGCAAGTGTATAGTACAGTATATTGGAAGGTACATTTTATGACACACCCAATACACGGTTTGATACACCTCATGTGGCACATCCGTTTTTTATTAAGAGTATATAAAGTTTTTTAAGTAAATAGTCGGATGCTTTCAAATACCTTCAACTATTTCAGTCTTGTAGTTGACATTTTTACCATTTTTAAAAAAAAAATTATTGCTGGCAGACCTTTAAAAGAAACTGCACCGAAGGTTTGTATTTTTAATTAAAAAGTAATATGAATTTGGTATGTGTTGAGGTGTAGTAAAGAAAAGAAAAGAAAACCGCCTTTGTCAAGCTTTTCCCTTCTTCCAGATGTTGGCCCTTTGTTAGCTGTCAACCCTCATGGTCTCGAACAGGTTTTATTTTCTTATTGAAGCTCTTGTTAGTTTGTTGCAGAAAAAAACCATTAGAACATCTTGTGGCACTTTTACAGAGAGACAGATTTATTACCGCATAAACTGTGCAGGATCTAGGCTTTAGCACCCTCCGAGTGCCTGAGTATCATGCATGTTGCAGAAAGATTTTGATGTGGAATCCTTGCTTGCTTTGGTGGGCTTGGAGTCCATTTTGTGTTTAGCTAGTAGAGGAAATTTTTGTTCTTTAGGGACTCCTCCTTTTAAAAACCATGGAAATGTCTTCTGGGGACGTTCAAGAGAAGTGTCAGGAGAGGAATTAACAACATGCTTGGTTAAAATTAGTATTTAATTTTAAATTGTCGCTGGCTATTCCGATCCTGCCGTGTTCTGCTTTTCCTTCGATGCTGCTGAACAATGTCTAAAACGTGGGCTAGGAAAATCTTACAAATAACTTTGTAGTCAGAACGAAGGAGTGCCTTCTTACAGGATTGATTCAATACCTCTAAAAAGAGAAAATAAACCTGTTTAATATTTATTACTCACCATACCTAGGAGGAGAAATCCTCTGATGTAAAAGCGTCACCATTTAATTCCTTCAAATATTAACCTCATTAATTGCTTCTAATGAATGCACAGTGTGTATTCTGAATGCAAACTATTAGGCAGCTGTTAAGTGTGAAACCAACCAATTGTGAACTTTCTTCCAAATTTTGACTGTTGGGGAGAATTCTTTATTACTGTAGTTGGATGCTGTGCTTGTATGGATGACCCTTATTTTTAGTTGCAAGAGATTCTAATCTCCTAGGCATAAACTATTTCTCTCTTTTGAAGCTGTTCTTATGCCTAGAATATTTTGCATAGGTTGACTATCATTTATTTTGATGCCGTGTTTCCCCGAAAATAAGACCCTGTCTTATATTTTTTTGAACCCTGAAATAAGCACTTGGCCTTATTTTCGGGGAGGTCTTATTATTTTGGGGCACATGGAGCAATACACGGTTTGATACACCTCATGTGGCACATCCGTTTTTTATTAAGAGTATATAAAGTTTTTTAAGTAAATAGTCGGATGCTTTCAAATACCTTCAACTATTTCAGTCTTGTAGTTGACATTTTTACCATTTTTAAAAAAAAATTATTGCTGGCAGACCTTTAAAAGAAACTGCACCGAAGGTTTGTATTTTTAATTAAAAAGTAATATGAATTTGGTACGTGTTGAGGTGTAGTAAATAAAAGAAAAGAAAACCGCCTTTGTCAAGCTTTTCCCTTCTTCCAGATGTTGGCCCTTTGTTAGCTGTCAACCCTCATGGTCTCGAACAGGTTTTATTTTCTTATTGAAGCTCTTGTTAGTTTGTTACAGAAAAAAACCACTAGAACATCTTGTGGCACTTTTACAGAGAGACAGATTTATTACGGCATAAACTGTGCAGGATCTAGGCTTTAGCACCCTCCGAGTGCCTGAGTATCATGCATGTTGCAGAAAGATTTTGATGTGGAATCCTTGCTTGCTTTGGTGGGCTTGGAGTCCATTTTGTGTTTAGCTAGTAGAGGAAATTTTTGTTCTTTAGGGACTCCTCCTTTTAAAAACCATGGAAATGTCTTCTGGGGACGTTCAAGAGAAGTGTCAGGAGAGGAATTAACAACATGCTTGGTTAAAATTAGTATTTAATTTTAAATTGTCGCTGGCTATTCCGATCCTGCCGTGTTCTGCTTTTCCTTCGATGCTGCTGAACAATGTCTAAAACGTGGGCTAGGAAAATCTTACAAATAACTTTGTAGTCAGAACGAAGGAGTGCCTTCTTACAGGATTGATTCAATACCTCTAAAAAGAGAAAATAAACCTGTTTAATATTTATTACTCACCATACCTAGGAGGAGAAATCCTCTGATGTAAAAGCGTCACCATTTAATTCCTTCAAATATTAACCTCATTAATTGCTTCTAATGAATGCACAGTGTGTATTCTGAATGCAAACTATTAGGCAGCTGTTAAGTGTGAAACCAACCAATTGTGAACTTTCTTCCAAATTTTGACTGTTGGGGAGAATTCTTTATTACTGTAGTTGGATGCTGTGCTTGTATGGATGACCCTTATTTTTAGTTGCAAGAGATTCTAATCTCCTAGGCATAAACTATTTCTCTCTTTTGAAGCTGTTCTTATGCCTAGAATATTTTGCATAGGTTGACTATCATTTATTTTGATGCCGTGTTTCCCCGAAAATAAGACCCTGTCTTATATTTTTTTGAACCCTGAAATAAGCACTTGGCCTTATTTTCGGGGAGGTCTTATTATTTTGGGGCACATGGAGCAAGACAGGGCTTCTCTTACCGTCTTACCTGATTTCCAGCTCTGTCTCCCTAACCCTAACCAGAGGAAATGGCGGGGACTGGATGCACATGTGTTTAAATATTTTTGGGGCGGGCTTATTTTTAGCGCAGGCATTCAAAAGCCCAATTGGACTTATTATCTGGGGAAGTCTTATTTTGGGGGAAAGAAGGTAATCATACTAGCTTATAGGCCGGGGCAAGATGGCTATTACAAATAAATACCCTTTATTTTATAATAATATTTCCATTATTCACTTGAGTCGTGCCCTCATGGGCACCACTGAGATTGTACCAATTTTTTATTTTTATTTTTGCAACCAACTTGTCAGACCTCTGTATCTATATGCCATACATTAGACACAGTTTTATAATTTCACAGGAAGCGCTAAATGAATAGAAGATACTCAGGCAAAATTGTCCATGGCAACTTTCAGACGTTAGAAAGGCAATGATGCTAAAGAGCGTCGAAAGTAAATCATTCAAATTGTCAGAAACTTTTGGAGCACGATCAGAAATCGGGCTAGCCAAATTATTTTGTCATGATTTAAGTGGGATGCTGGTTTGGTCTTTAAAGAGAATGGAACTTACATTTTTTTTGGGACTGTGAGATCTAAATCTTACCTATCAATGTGTGGAACAATTCAGTTACCTTTTATAGTTTAAATCGACAATTGTATTTTCTTGATGCTGTCTCATGACGTTTCTAACCAGTGAAGAGCCTGTGCAAATTCTTCAGCACCGGAGGCCAAATGTAAGACATACCATAAGGCAGAGAAGTACACCTAATATGCCTATTCTTTGCAGGTTAATAACATCAATAGTAGGGACACGGTAGCTCAGTGATTAAGATGCTGAGCTTGTCAGTTGAAAGGTCGGCAGTTCAGTGGTTCGAATCCCTAGCGCTGCGTAACAGGGTGAGCTCCCGCTACTTGTCCCAGCTTCTGCCAACCTAGCAGTTCAAAAGCACGTAAAAAATTCAAGTAGAAAAATAGAGACCACCTTTGGTGGGAAGGTAACAGTGCTTTGTGCTCTGTTGAGACATGCCGGCCACATGACCATGGAGACGTCTTCGGACAGTGCTGGCTCTTCGGCTTTGAAATGGAGATGAGCACCGCCCCCTAGAGTCGGGAACAACTAGCACATATGTGCGAGGGGAACCTTTTACCTTTACCTTTTTAACATCAATAGGTTGAGAAAGAGCCATGTCTACCCTCTGAATGACTTCAGAGCTGCTTCCTATACCTCCAGGTAGAGGCTGTTGCAATGCTCCCTGGGACTCCCCAAAGCTGTAGTAATATCTGTAAATGATTTGTCACTGGTTTGACTTCATTCCGTGAGGAGTCTCCCTGCCAGTTGATCACACTGTTTTGGCAGCACGGATGCGTGGGAATTTCTCTTTAGCTTTGACCCATTAGGTTATCACTAGGTAAGTGATTTAAGCGCTAGTAAACAATGCAACATAGCATATACCTACTCCAACATGAAGTGGTTTTCAGCAGCTGTGTTGTGGACTCAAAAGCCCTAGAAACTGTTGTGACTCCAGCCCCCGAACCTGGCCCCATGCCCAAAAGTGACTCCGAGAGTGAGGGGGAAGGACCGGTAAGGCTTACCTCAGGAGCACCGATTCCTTTGGCCTGGCTCCAGGAGCCAGAACCAGACCAGTCGGAGGACGTAATGAGGCCATCATCCCCCAATTCCTCTCTTCCCCAGGCTACGCCTGCAGACCCAGCTGATAATAATAATAATAATCAAGCTTGGATTGACCCACGCTTCAGAAGATTAGAGAGGCGGCGTCATCAAAGGGAAGGGTGGGGCTCCACAGGATATATAAGGAGCTTTGGGACTGCTCTCACTCCACGGGAAGCAAAAGTTTAGCTGAACCGTTTCAAAAAGAGCTGAAAGTCTTGCTACGTGAGTCATTTGTTTGAACTTTGGCAGGCAGCTGCGATTTCTCTGCCAGGACTGATAAGAGCCGTGAATCCACTGGCTCAAGGCCAGCTCATGGGTCTGAAGTGGGGAAGGAGACACAACAAAAACAAAACAATACTGGTACCCCTCGACTTAACAACAGTTTTGTTTCGTGACCGTCCAAAGTTATAACAGCACTAAAAAAAAGAGGCTTATCACCGTTCTTCGCACTTATGACTGTTGCAACATCCCCATGGTCATGTGATCAGACTTCAGACGCTTGGCAACTGGCATGTGTTTATGACTGTTTGCAGTGTCCCGGGGTCACGTGATCCCCTTTTGCGACCTTCTGACCAGTCAATGTGGAAGCCAGATTCACTTAGCAGCTATGTGACTAACTTAACAAGTGCCGTGATTCACTTAACCGTCTCGCTAAGAACGGTCATAAAATGGGGCAAGACTCATTAACAACTATCTTGCTTAGGAGCATAAATTTTGGCCTCAATTGTGGTCGTAAACTGAGGATTACCTGTATGCTTACTCATTTCGTGATGATGGTTCTATATCAATAATCAATGTTAACTAATATCTGTAGACTAAAATAGCTCTGGAAGCTTGACTTCATTTGAGCTAGAAAGAAATTATCGGGACCCTGATAAAAATCAGCTAGATAATCACACATAACCATTTCTCGCTTGTGATCTGTGAATTATATCTAACACAATACTCTGCTGTGAACTACGTTAATATGTGTTGTTTGAACCAGGAAAAGGTCTTAAGTAGAAGCTTAGGGCTAGACTAGGAATGAAAATACAAGCACATATTTATTCTTTCAGAAAAGAAGCCTCCAAACAGAGCTTCAAAAAAAAGCCTCAGAAACAGAGCTTCAGAGGCTTTTTTTCTGAAGCTCTGTTTCGGAGACTTTCAGAGGCAAAAAAAAAAGTTTTTTCTGAAATGGAGTTTCAGAGGCTGAAAAAAAAAGCAAGGCACAGAGCTTAAAACCAACGAATGCCAATCCGCTTTTTTCTTATTTTCCTCCCCAAAAACTAAGGTGTGTCTTAAACTCCAAAAAAATAATGTAATTTATTATGTAAAAATGTGTAGTCTCGATATCTCTTTAGCAGAACATGCTTACTTTGTCAGAATCCATTTTAACTTTATCTCCTAGTGACCTATAATATTCGATTGTCTGTCTCACCGGTTTTATTCCATTTTAATGGTGGTAGAAGAACTCATTTATATTGGAGCTTTTGGAATACTTGAGGATGCTCAACGTGCTGCATGTATTTTTTTAAAAAAAATTGCATGTATGTGCCTGTCGGTGTAAGTCGGCTACAAGTCTGCTAAAAAAAAAAAATACCCTGGTTAATTTTCAGCAAACAAGTTACAACACCCCATTTCTGTAGACTCGTTCAGCAAGAGTTACATTGGTGTTGCTGGCAAAGGCAGGCTTATAAAGGCCATTCCCATAAGCGCAGCAGATGAGTCTTGATCTCCTATGTAATTAATTACGGGCCACTGATACCTTTTAATTACCCTGGCTTCACCTTGCAGCCTCCACAGCGGCCCAAATCTTTCCTTCTTCCTTCCCGGAGTAAGTTTTGACCTCAGTCTTCAAACACCCCATCTCGATCCTTTCTCCACCCTGTGCTAATGCAAAATGACGTTTGTGCGATGGCACACCCTATCAAAGAGCGACAGCAGCAGTCCACCGTCATTTCATCTCTGGGCGTGGGTGTGGCATCTCGGATTATGCCCTTAAAGCAGTGCTTCTCAAATAGTGGGGCGTGCCCCCCAGGGGGGGCGCGAGGCTCCGTAAAGGGGCACGCGTTTGACCTCATTTTTTTTAAATAATGATACTATTTACAGTCACGCGGGGGGCGCGAAAAATGTTTTCTTCTTCCTAGGGGGGCATGACAGAAAATAATTGAGAAGCACTGCCTTAAAGCAACACAAGTGACATTTCATCCTGGGATATACACCTCATAAATAGGAGTGGTGCAGGTGGCCTAGAGGCGGAGCTCTCGCCTTGCAATCAGGAGGCTGTGAGTTTGATCCTCGGTAGAGGTAGATCAAAGGGGATGCAGTGGCTAAGACGCTGAGCTTGTCAATGGCTAAGACGCTGAGCTTGTCGATCGACAGGTCGGCAGTTCAGCGGTTCGAATCCCTAGCACCGCATAACGGGGTGAGCTCCCGTTACTTGTCCCAGCTTCTGCCAACCTAGCAGTTTGAAAACACGTAAAAATGCAAGTAGAAAAATAGGGACCACTTTTGGTGGGAAGGGAAAAGCGATCCATGCGCCTTTGGCGTTGAGTCATGCCGGCCACATGACCACGGAAACGTCTTCGGACAGCGCTGGCTCTTTTTCGGCTTTGAAGCAGAGATGAACACCGCCCCCTAGAGTCGGGAACGACTAGCACGTATGTGCGAGAGGAACCTTTACCTTTACCTTAGAGGCAGATATTTCTCTCTCTGGGCACAATGAGAATATATATCTGCTGAACAAAACTCCGCATTGGCAACATGAAGGGCTACCGGCCAGTAAACACTCTGCTAACTCCATTCAGTTGCCCAGACTCCACCCTGTAAGGGATTATAGGGTCATTAAAAGATGATGATATGCATCTCATAAATACATGCATTTTTTAGGCTAAGATTCTTTTTAAGAGTTTTATATCCTGCTTTCCGGCTGCCTTGTGAAAAGTCATCTAAAACTGTTGTGTCTGCGCCTCCCGAGCCGGGCCCCCTGCCAGAAAGTAACTTGGAAAGTAAGGGGGAAGGCCATCAGGACTTACCTCTAGAGCACCGGCTCCTCTGGCTCAGCTCCAGGAGCCAGAGGCAGGCCAGGTGGAGGAGATAACAAGGCCTCCGTCCCCTGACTCCCCCCCCCCCCGGCCATGCCTCCAGACCCGGCTGATGACAATCAGGCCTGGCTAGATCCCAGGTTTCGGAGATACGAGAGGCGGCTACAACAAAGGAAGGGGTGGGGCAGGCCTAGAGAGTGCTGAGTCACGGAGCCACACCCCACAGAGTATAAAAGCAGCCCTGGCTGCTCTTCTGCTCCGTGACGAGCAAAAATTGAGCTGAACTATTTGACTCGTGGAGAAGTGAGCTGAACATTCGGCCTGGATTGCTGACTTCTTGGTTGTCTGGCAACCACAAGATAAGGGAAACTTTGGCAGGCAGCTGCAGATTCCCTGCCAGGACTGATAACAGCCATGAACTCAATTACTGGCTCGTTTAGCCAGTTCGCGTGGCTGAGGCCGGGAGGGGACAGAACAAAAACGAATAATGACTCCAGCATACAATACCTGTGCTACAGTGTGGGGGTTTGTTGGGCTGACCTTTTCTTTTTTTTCCCCCCCTCCTCAAGGTGCAGATAATGGTGGGACGTCATCTGGCAACTCCTCAGGAATCCCGTCCAACACCCCAGCTGGCAATTCAAAATCGAGTTCAAGGAACTTGAGCACATCGACCGGAGAAAAGGAGGAAGGCAAGAAAGTGAGGCGTCAGTGGGAATCCTGGAGCACGGAGGACAAGAATACCTTCTTCGAGGGCCTCTATGAGGTGGGCGCTTTCAAATGCTGGGAGCTGCTACAGTTAGTCCTCGACTCACGACAGTTCACTTAGTGACCGTTCGAGGTTACAACGGCACTGCAAAAAGTTGACTTACGGTCGGGGTTTTTTTTTCACACTTAACGGCCGATGCAGCATTCCCCTTGGTCACGTGACCAAAATTTGGACGCTTGGCAACCGGTTCATAATGATGACGGTTGCAGTGTCCTGGGGTTTGTATCGGGGTGAAATGCTTCCGGTTCGGACCGGATCGCTCGACCTGATGATCCCGGCTGAGTTGCCTGATCGCCAGAACCTTTTAAAAGCATTTTTTTTTACTCAACTGAAGAGGTTGCAGAAAAAAATGCTTTTAAAAGTTAAAAAAAAAAGTTGGTCACGTCCACCCAGTCACATTACACACACACACACACCCCAAACCATGCCCACAGAACCAATAGTGACAAATTTTACATTTCACTCCTGGGTTGTATAATAGCAATAGCACTTAGACTTATATTCTGCTTCCCAGTGCTTTTCAGCCCTCTCTAAGCATATTGTCAGCATATTGCCGCCCCCCCCCCCCCCCCAGGTCTGGCTCCTCATTTTATCCACCTCGGAAGGATGGAAGGCTGAGCCAACATTGAGCTGGTCAGGATCAAACTCCTGGCAGAATTAGCCTGCAATACTGCATTCTAACCAGAGGGAGGGAGGGAAGGAAGGAAGGAAGGAAGGGCAATAGTAGTAGCACTTAGACTTATATACCGCTTCACAGTGCTTCCCAGCCCTCTCTAAGCGGTTTACAGAGTCAGCCTATTGCCCCCAACAATCTGGGCCCTCATTTTACTCACTTTGGAAGGATGGAAGGCTGAGTCAACCTTGAGCCTGGTGGGATTCGAACTGCCAAACTGCAGTCAGCCGGCAGTCAGCAGAAGTAGCCTGCAGTACTGCATCCTAACCACTGCACCGCCACCTCGGCTCGATAATCCCCTTTTTGTGACCTTCTGACAAGCAAAGTCAATGGGGAAGCCAGATCCACTTTGCAGCTAGGTTACTAACTGAGCAACGGCGACGATTCCCTTAACAAGTGCGGCAAAAAAAGGTCGTAAAATGGGGCGAAACTCACTTAACAGGTGTCTCGCTTAACAGCAGAAATGTTAGGTTCAATTGTGGTTGTAAGTCGAGGATTACCTGTACATCCTGCTCCAAAGACACAGGAGCAGTCTTTAAATAAGGCAAGCTTTAAAACCCGTTGAAGATTTTCCTGTTATGGGAAGTAATCAAACTGGGCAGGTTAATCCTCGATTTATGATCATCATCAAGACCAGAATTTTGTCTTGCTCTACATTCAAATGAATTGCGGCCCAACTTTGCGGCCTTTTTTCCAGGATCCTTAAGTAAATCATAGCAGTTGCTAAGTGAATCACGCAGCTGTTGAGCAACTACGGCTTCCTCCGTTGACTTTGTTTGTGAGAAGCCGGCTGGGAAGGTTGCAGGTGGAGATCACATGACTCAAGGGCACTGCAACCAAAACTGCAGTCATAAGTACATGCCTGTTGCCAAGTGCCTAAATTTTGACCGTGTGATGGTGAGGATGCGGCAGCAATTGTAAATGCAAGGACTGGTTACAAGGTTTTTTTTAAAAAAATGTGATTGTAACTTCGAATGGCTGCTAAACAAACAGTTGTAAGTCAAGGACTACCTGTATACCCCATTGATGTAGCTAAGCAGTCTGAAATACTTGCCTCATCCCAGCGTTTTGAGAGTATTTATTTTGAATGAATTGTAATCTACCAATGTTTGCAGCTGCATTGTCTGGGTTCCCGGAAGTTATAGTATGAAGAAATTCACCAGAATTCTTGTCTGTCTGACCCTACCGATTGTAAGAAGGATGGATTTCTACCTGTGTGTTTCGTAGTATTCTGAATGCTAGCATTCATACAAAAAAACCTATTTTCTCTAGCCATTCTGGAATAAATGTCGAAATTCTAGAAACCTTGTACAGCCATTTTGACGACTCTGCAGGAAATCGCATGTAAATTTAGATATCAAACTGTCTGGAGGCATGATAGGGAAACACGCCCGTTTCCCCCCCCCCAAAAAAAAACCACGAAATTTTGATCCAACTCTGGGAGATGTGTGTCATCCAGTTATTCCTGCTGCCCCGCTTCTCACCTTATAATATTTGCATTTTTTATTATTATTATTATTATTTTCAGCACGGCAAGGACTTTGAAGCGATTCAGAACAATATTGCCCTGAAGTACAAGAAGAAAAGCAAGCCAGCCAGCATGGTGAAGAACAAGGAGCAAGTCCGGCACTTCTATTATCGCACTTGGCACAAGATTTCCAAATACATTGACTTTGATAATGGTGAGCACACCCGGAGAGGTTGGCTTGGCTTCTCTGAACGATGCCACAAGCTAACGTAGTTTTATCTTTGGATGGACACAGCTCGGTAGTGTCGTGTCCCACTCCTCCGCTGACGACCGGGTCAGGGAAATCCGAATCGGGCGTGCCTCTGCAGCTCTGCCAAAGTCCTAGCAAAGTTCTCAAGGCAGGCAGGAGACCAGAAAGTGATTTCAGCAAGATAAGGTAGACTTTGTCTGACTCTATGCCAGAAAGCAGATCCTTTATATAGGCCATGGGGTGTGGCTCCATGACTTAGCACTTATCCAGGCCTGCCCCTCCCTTCCTTCTGTGCCGCCGCCTATCAATTCTCCTGAAGCGAGGGTCACTCCAGTCTGCAGCTGTTGGTAATTGACCTTCCTCAGGCTCACATGCTGTGGGGGAGGGGGAGGGGTCTAGTTGCTCCGTTTGCCTGGGCATGGAGCCAGAGCTCGGGGCTGGAGGCGCTTCTTCTTCCTCAGCCTGTCTGGGCATGGAGCCAGGGCTGGGGCCGGGAGGCATGCTAGGACATTCCTCCGTGTTCGGAAGCAGATAAGAAGGCCCCGGCTGCGGGGAAAGCGGACGAGGCACAACAGGTAGGTAGGTGGTAGTAAGGAACGCTTAGGATTTGCCCAGAGTATTCTTGTTCAGACGAATAGGGCCTCCATCTGATTTGCCCCGTTTTACGACTTCTCTCACCACAGTTGTTAAGCGAATCACTGCCCTTCTTAAATTAGTAACATGGTACTTAAGTGAATCCGGTTTCCCCATTGGCCAAAAGGTCGCAAAAAGGGGATCACGTGACTCCGGGACGCTGTGAGTCAGTTGTCAAGCACCTGAATTTTGATCCTGTGACCGTGGGGAATGCTACAGTGGTCATAAGTGTGAAAAACGGTCATAAGTCACTTTTTGATGGTTTAACTTTGACCGTTCACTCAATGAAGTCGAGGTCTGTCTATACTTTATTGAGTTATACCAGATGTTTTGGTTAGTACCAGTAAACAACTAACCATCATAAACGGGAGTTGTCAGCTGTCAAGCATCTGAATTTTGAAAGCGTGTCCATAGGGATGCTGCAATGGGCACCTGTGAAAAAAGATCATAAGCTGCTTTTTTCAATGTCGTAACTTTGAACAGTCTCTGAATGAACTGTTGTAACTCAAGGACTCTTTGTATTAGTAAGTGCTTCCATGGTGAAGGATTTGCTGGTGACATCTCTGTTGCCTGGGAGACGTGCAGTTCATGCGTCCCGATGAAGTTGCTCACCAAAGTGCTACCCATTTATCTATTCGCTGTCACCTTTCAAACCTCTGGGTCAGTGGGAGCCGGAGCATGGGATGGGAGGTTCACCCCGCCCTGCGGCAGCAAGGGCTCTCGAACGCGAAACTGCCGATCATCAGCCCAGCGTTCTAACCTCGTCAGCCGCTGCGCATCTTCAGTTATCATATAATGCAGAGGTCTTCAACCTTGGCAGCTTTAAGACCTGTGGACTTCAACTCCCAGAATTCTCCAGCCTGCTATGCTATGCTGGCCGGAGAATTCTGGGAGTTGAAGTCCACAGGTCTTAAAGCTGCCAAGGTTGAAGACCTCTGATATAATGTGTAAAGTAAAAAAAAAAACAATATGAGAGTAGAAGCACCATAGTATTTTCAATATCTTGAATAATCAGAATATTGCAAAAGATATTTGCAATGTGTCATCCTACAACCAGCTGTGAAATGTGTCACCTTATCGAACAGTTAATATTAATTGCAGGGGGACCTACCCGGATCAGGTAACGTTGAAGTAAATGTCAGTATTTGTCTGCTAGATTCTTTTTAAACAAGAGGATGCTCTTAGTTTAATCCAATCACGTGCAAGTTTGGTGGTTTATTCTTTTCCGTGAGCACCTGTGTTTTTCTTTCCTTTTGCAGTGTTTTCTCAAGGGCTGAAAAAATCCTCCCTTGAGCTTTATGGCTTAATTTGTTATGGGGAGCTGAGAAAGAAGATTGGGGGCTGTGAGTATATTGTGTTTTTTTTTCCGGTGGCATGAAATTAGAAAGTATAGAAAGCTTCACTGCCGTGGAAAACCCGCTTCCCAACCATTTTCCCAGATGTTTCTAATTTTTTTTTCCCCTCTACAGTATTTTGCACATCGTTCTGCAGTGTGCCATTTCTCTTGGCTTTTGTGTGGGAGAGATTTTCCGAGCATCCTCTGCAGTTTTGCTCTTTCAGTGCAGAGTAGAAGGAAGCAGAAAACACGCCAGGAAGCATCTGTTGTTTGTGGGTGTCGTTTCACAAACAATGAGAAATCTGCTCGTCCTTGCCTTAGCAGAAGGATTAAAGAACTACGCAGGATGACTTCTGCAGAATTGAAAGCAGGGATCATATCCGACTACAGATTAGGAATGAAAACCAAAATGCATTCTGAGTAGCTTTCTTTAAAAAAACCAAAACAAACCACAATCCTCTCAGTATCCAACTTGTTATGTCTAAAGTGACCGTACAATTCTTTTTTTTTTTTAACATTTGGTTTTATCACACACACTGATCAGAATTAGCAAATACGACTTGTCCTATTTAATCATTGGAAGTAAGGAATGCTTATTCCTTCCTTATTCCTGCTGGAATTGGGCATGTCTATTTTAATGAAAAGAAGAACTAGGGGAGACATGATAGCAGTGTTTCAAAATCTCAGGGGCTGCCACAAAGAAGAGGGAGTCAAGCTATTCTCCAAAGCACCTGAGGGCAGGACAAGAAGCAATGGGTGGAAACTTACCAAGAAGAGAAGCAATGTAGAACTAAGGAGGAATTTCCTGACAGTGAGAACAATTAAGCAGTGAAACAACTTGCCTCCAGAAGTTGTGAATGCTCCAACACTGGAAATTTTTAAGAAGGGGTTAGATAACCGTTTGTTTGAAGTGGTGTAGGGTTTCCTGCCTAGGCAGGGGGTTGTACTAGAAGACCTCCGAGGTCCCTTCCGTTATTCTGCTTTGTTCCGTTCCATTCCATTCACTCCTATTCTATTCTATTGTATTCCATTCTATTCCATTCCATTCCATTCACTCTTATTCTATTCCATTCTATTCCATTCTATTCTATTCTATTCTATTCTATTCTATTCTATTCTATTCTATTCTATTCTATTCTTTGGTCCAATTAGGATAGAACCTGATGTAGAACCTTTTACATTTCTCGCTGGATAATGATTCCTTTGAGGAACTTGGTCTTGGGTCGAAGGAAGTTGTTGCAAGAAATGGTTTGTGTCCATGTTTGATTTTGCGAATATCTTGGGCCAATTCTAGTGGATACGTGGATCTCCATGCTACATCTTTTATATTTCCTTTATTCCAAGACATTTAGGCTGTCGCTTAGCTTGTCTCCCATTTTCCTTTACTTTCTTTAACAATTGTGCAAAGTCCTTTGTATACAATTAAATGGTATGATGTTTGATGCCTAAAATGATTTTTTCTAGAATAACACGAAGAATCTTGCTCGGTTGATTTTTAATTAAAATAATATTCTCCCCAGGAATGACAATTTTGTAGTGATAAAGATGGCCCTCAACCTGTTAATTATTTTGTGCAGTCATGTTTCGTTTTTGATATTCTGACCGTGATTCAGTATTTTTTTTCATATTTTTTAAAGGTATGGATGACAAAAACGCAGCTAAACTCAATGAGCTTATCCAAGCTGGGTGAGTAATTTTTTTAAAAAAACAACCATGATATCTGTCATGAATAAAGGCGAAGATACGTGTCCCAGGATAACGTTGCAGGATCCAATCTGGATCGGTCACCGAGACCAGAGATTTGGTCTTCCAAACTTCCGGAAGAGAGAGAAATTGCCTGAAGATGAGCGCGAGTCCGAAAACTCGGAAAACAAAACCTCATTGACCGACCCAGATTGGATGATTGGCTTCTTTTACATCTCTCCTCCTTTCACGTTAAAAATGCTCAGAACAGATGTTTGTTACCTTGCACTCTGTCAAGAGACTGATGGAACTAATTCCAGTATATTTTGCATGTTGTAAGTGGTGGCTCATTGGATAAGACGCTGAGCTTGTCGATCGAAAGGTCGGCAGTTCAGCGGTTCGAATCCCTAGTGCCGCGTAACGGGGTAAGCTCCCGTGATTTGTCCCAGCTTCTGCCAACCTAGCAGTTTGAAAGCACGTAAAAAATGCAAGTAGAAAAATAGGGATCACCTTTGGAGGGAAGGTAACAACGTTCCGTGCGCCTTTGGCGTTGAGTCATGCTGGCCACATGATCACGGAGACGTCTTCGGACAGCGCTGGCTCTTTGGCTTTGAAACAGATGAGCACTGCCCCCTAGAGTCGGGAACGACTCGCACGTATGTGCGAGTGGAACCTTTACCTTTACCTAAGCTTCCTAAAATCTTGTGGAGTGGGGTAACGATCATTAATCTAAATACGTAATTTACATTAATGTGATTGTCAAGAATGACCGAATGCTTGCTTGAGATTTTCAGTGAGAAAATGGTCCTGCCCTTGATTTGGACCCCATAAAGACAAACACTACTGGAAGGGAATAGATTGTGCCATTCACAAAGATTTTGTCTACTTTCCTAGTGGTGTCTAGTGGTTAAGGCACCAGGGTAGAAAGCAAAAGAGTGTGAGTTCTAGTCACGCCTTAGCCATGAAAACCAGCTGAGTGTTTTTGGGCCCATCACCAGAATAGTGGGTGTTCTACTCGCGTCTTAGCCGTGAAAACCAGCTTTCGACCTGTCACTCACTCTTCAGCCCAATTCACCTCACAGGATTATTTTTCTTGTGGAGAAAAGAGGAGGAGGGTATGTTGGATATGTTTCCCTCCCCTTGAGTTATTTGTAAAAATACCGGTAATAAAAGGCGGGATATCAATAAATCAAATCAAATAAATCTTCAAGCATCTCACCCCTTTTTAATATTCTTTTTAGAGCCACAACGGTTCGCTACAAAGGCAGGAACCTTCGTATCAAGGCACCCATGTGCAGGGCTCTGAAGAAGCTCTGTGATCCAGATGGTATGTCGTAAACTCTGGGCAGGAAAGCCACTTGGCGCAGCTGGCAGGGAGGAGGAAGGCCCTGTGTGCCATCAGCCGTGTGATGTTCACTGTTAAAAGGCAGATGCTGAGATGGTGGGAAGGAACATGTTTTTGTTGTTAGTTCAAAGTCATGTCCGACCCATCGCAACCCCATGGACAACGTTCCTTCAGGCCTTCCTGTCCTCTACCATCCTCTGGAGTCCATTTAAGCTCACGCCGACTGCTCTGGTGACTCCATCCAGCCACCTCGTTCTCTGCCGTCCCCTTCTTCTTTTGCCCTCCATCGTTCCCAGCATTAGGCTCTTCTCCAGGGAGTCCTTCCTTCTCATTAGGTGGCCAGTATTTGAGTTTCCTCTTCAGGATCTGGCCTTCTAAAGAGCAGTCAGGGTTGATGTCCTCTAGTACTGACCGGTTGGATTGCCTTGCAGTCCAAGGAACTCGCAGGAGTCTTCTCTAGCACCAGAGTTCAAAGGCCTCAATTCTTTGGCGCTCAGCCTTCCTCATGGTCCAATTTTCACAGCCATCCATTGCAAACTGGGAACATCAAGAGAAATTTGACACGTGAATTGGACGTGCATTTATTCTTAAGTCTTGGGAAGCTGTCTGAACAGTCCGATGATCCACCTTGTAAAATTTCTATTACAGGCAAACCTCGAATTACGACCACAACTGATCCCAAAATTTCTGTAGCTCAGTGAGACATGGTTCAGGGAGTTTTGCCCCCTTTTACGACCTCGCTTGCCACCGTTGTTAAGTTGAATCAGTGCACTTGTTAAATGAGTAACGCATGTGTGCAGAGTATCTGGCTTCCTCCATTTGGCTTGGGTTGTCGGAAGGTCGCCGAAATGGGGATCACATGACCCCGGGAACCTGCAACCGTCATAATTATGAACCAGTTGCCAAGTGTCTCAATTTTGGTTTGAAAGTTGGATTCACTTAACAGCTGTGTGGTTTGCTTAACATCCACCGTAAAACTGGTCGTTAAATCAGGTGCGACTTCACAACCGAAATTCCCGGCCCATTTGTGGTCATAAGTCAAGGACTAGCTGTATTCACCTCTGGTGTGGCTTGTCAAGGATGATGGTTTGATCTCTTTCCTACCTTCCACTAACCCTCTTTTCAAGTTACCATATATGGGCATGTTTCTCCTACACTGTTGCTCCCAGCCGATCATTTCATTCCCTCAGCCCCACCCCAGTGAGTTCAAACTTGTAATTAATATAGCAATTTGGTTTCCTTGCTGTGTTACCTGATGTTACTTTCCATTTGACCTCTACCTGAAGTCTAGAGGGATTATTTGTTTCTCAGCCCAAATACCCGTTTTTGATGATTGGTAGACGTATATCCTATTAGAGTGTCTTAAGACTTCGGTTACTTACTAGCACCACAGTGGCACAGTGGTTAGAGTACAGTATTGCAGGCTACCTCTGCCTGCCTGCTGGCTGCCTGCAATTTGGCAGTTCAAATCTCACCAGGCTCAAGGTTGACTCAGCCTTCCTACCTTCTGAGGTCAGTAAAATGAGGACCCAGATTGTTGGGGGCAATAGGCTGACTTTGTAAACTGCTTTGAGAGGGCTGTAAAGCATTATAAAGCGGTATAGTGCTATTGCTATTGCTATTTTAATTGTTCTCCTTAAGCTGATGCTGCAGAATCAGAAGGACACTGTTCAGGATCTGCTTAATGTGTTTCCAGTAGATCAGAAAACGATTTAATTCCCTGATAACGGGTTCTCCTTGACTTACAACCATTTGTTTAGTGGCTGTCTGAAAGTGGGATGACCCTGAAAAAATGTGACCTACGACTGGTTTTCACACCAATGACCATTGCTGCAGCCATCCCTGTAGCTTAATGATCCAAATTCAACTGCTTGGCAACTGATTCATATTTATGGCGGTTGGCAGTTATTTATTTATTTATTTAATCACATTTTTATACCGCCCTATCTCCCGAGGGACTCAGGGCGGTTTACAGCCTGATAAAAACACAAATATAAAAACAAGATAAAACACCAATTAAAAAACTTATTGAATAAGGCCGAATTTAAAATATGATTAAAATAATAAAACCCCATTAAAAACTAAATTTAAAATTAAAATTCTAGTCCAGTCCTGCGCAGATAAATAGATGTGTCTTAAGCTCGCGGCGAAAGGTTCGAAGGTCAGGAAGTTGACGGAGTCCCGGGGGAAGTTCGTTCCAGAGGGTGGGAGCCCCCACAGAGAAGGCCCTTCCCCTGGGTGTCGCCAGTCGGCACTGCCTGGCGGACGGCACCCTAAGGAGTCCCTCCCTGTGAGAGCGCACGGGTCGGTGGGAGGCAATCGGTGGCAGCAGACGGTCCCGTAGGTAACCCGGCCTTAAGCTATGGAGCGCTTTAAAGATAGTTACCAAAACCTTGAAGCACAAGGTTTCCTGGCAGTGTCCTGGGGTTGTGCAAGATCCCCATTTGCCACCTTCTGACAAGCAAAAGTCAGTGGGGGAAGCCAGATTGACTTTTAACAATCACGTTACTAACTTCAACAGCCGCAGCAATTCACTTAACAACTGTGGCAAGAAAGGTCGTAAAACGAGGGAAAGCTCAGTTAATAATTGTCTGGCTTAGCAATAGAAATTTTGGGCTCCGTTGTGGTCGTAAGTCAAGGATTACCTATAGATTGCCCTCTGGGTGTGTGATTTCCCCGTGTATTTTGCTTAACTGGGCTAGCAGGTAAGGATTTCAAGCATCCGTTCTGTCCTATAGGAATAAGTGATGAGGAAGATCAGAAGCCCGTGCGTCTTCCCCTGAAGGTCCCTGTGGAGCTGCAGCCACGGAATAACCATGCCTGGGCCCGTGTGCAGAGTCTGGCCCAGAACCCACGACTCAGGTAAGGCTGGCTGTGGGAGGTGAATGGGTAGAGCCCATAGGGGCCTTGAAATTGGATTCACGGCAACAAGCAAAATAAAGTGGCTGTCTGTTTCCAGCCTCTGGAGGGCCTCGGGACCCCAGCAGAAGCCTCCAGAGCCTGGGGAGGGTGGAAAACGCCCCCTCCTCCCGCTGTGGTGCAAGTGGCCGACTAGGCCATGCCCACCATGGCCGTGCCCACCCAGCAATGGGGCAGCGAACCCGTTGCTAAAGATGTCGTGTCCCACTCCTCCGCTGACGACCGGGTCAGGGAAATCCGTATCAGGCGTGCCTCTGCAGCTATGCCAAAGTCCTAGCAAAGTTCTCAAGGCAGGCAGGAGACCAGAAAGTGACTTCAGCAAGATATGTTAGACTTTGCCTGACTCAGAGAATGCCAGAAAGCAGATCCTTTATATAGGCCATGGGGTGTGGCTCCATGACTCAGCACTTATCCAGGCTTCCCCTCCCTTCCTTCTGTCGCCGCCGCCTATCAATTCTTCTGAAGCGAGGGTCACTCCAGTCTGCAGCTGTTGGTAATTGACCTTCCTCAGGCTCACATGCTGTGGGGGAGGGGGAGGGGTCTAGTTGCTCCGTTTGCCTGGGCATGGAGGCAGAGCTGGAGGCTGGAGGTACTTCTTCCTCCTCAGCCTGTCTGGGCATGGAGCCAGGGCTGGGGCCGGGAGGCATGTTAGGACATTCCTCAGCGTTCGGAAGCAGATAAGACGGGCCCAGCTGCAGGGAAAGCGGGCGAGACACAACAAAAGGATCTGAAGCCCACCCTTGCTTAGTTCCCTTGCTAACAATATCCCTCATTTTCTGATTCTTCTATTCTTTCTTCCGTGACTTGACAGAATGATCGTGGAGCTTCATCGGAAGGTATCCAGCCTCATTGAGTTCCTGAAACAGAAATGGGCTCTCCACGAAGTGCGTATCGTATCCTTTCTCTAATGCGTTAAAGGTAATGGGATGGAATGTAGTCTTGATTCCAGGGAGGGAAGGGCTGCATTCCAAAGGAGCAAGAGATCACAGTTAGAAAACAGATGAAGACAGCTCCTGCCTAATAATTCCCAGAGTATATGTTTAACAGTGCAAGTAGTTGGTTTTAGTTTGGCAAGATTTGTCTGTCGTTGAGGAACAATGAAGGAAACTGCTCAGAAGTACCTCAGCCTGTCTTTTTTGGTAATTAGTTACTTCCTTGTTTCAAGAGTTGGCATTTTTAACATTACAGGTAATCTCAACTTACAACCACCATTGAGCCAAACATTTCTGTTTTGTTAAGTGAGTTTTGCCCCCGTTTTATGACCTTTCTTGCCACAGTCGCTAGGTGAATCACCGCAGCTGTTAAAGTTAGTAACGCGGTTGTTGGGTGAATGTCTTCCCTGTTGACTTCGCGCGTCAGAAGGTCGCAAAAGGGGATCTGCATGACTCCAGGACACTGCGACCGTCATAAATATGAGCCTGTGACCGAGTGTCTGAATTTTGATCACATGACCATAGAGATGCTGCAATGGTCGTAAGTTTGAAAAACAGTCATAGTTCACTTTTTTCCAGTGCTGTTGTAACTTTGAACGGTCACTGAACGGACTGGTGTAAGTCGAGGACTACCTGTACTAATGTAATGTCAGGGTTCCAAGTAACATCCACAACGAGAGAAAACTCTGAGGCTTGAGTTTCCTCAAAGTTCCATTTTATTAGAGATGTCCTATTGGCACATCCGGAAAAACCCGAATCTGAAAGCTTCCGGGTTTTCCCCACCCAAAAGAAAGTCCAAGTCCCTGCCCAACCCCCACAAGTCCATCACATTATACAATCAAAGCACCATCTCAACTGGAGATGCCTCCCAGTGCCAGCCATCCAGATGCAGGGCAAGATGTCCTTGACTCTCTGAGAAAGGAACGTTGTTATGACTACATATCACCTCTGCTCCATACAATCCCCCCTGCCAGTTTCCTACAGTAGTAAATGTGGCAGGCCTGAAAGCCCAGCGCAAAAGATGGCTTCCAGGCCTGACAGGCCAGCCCACCCCCAACCCCCACCCCCATCAAAAAAGTGTGTCCTGCATTAAGAGTAACATAGGGGTTAAATTTAGCATACTAATCACCTCTCCCTCCCCCAGGGGGGACCCTTTGGCTTCTCAGGGATTCTATCATGGAGTTGCTTTACTAGTCCTTCCCAACTTTTAACCCAAGTGGCTTCAGACAAAGGATATTCTTTCCAATGCATTAAATATTGCAATACAACCTAGAGCCTAAGATTTATTTTTACTTCGTAGTGGATTTCCCCTTGTACTAAAGATAGGTTTGAGAGGTGCCTGAGCCTGCGGCCTTAACCTGGACCCTACTTCTGGCTTCAGCAAACTACTAGTGGAAAACAGGATGCACTTTCCCTAGAATGTGGGGCAGGTTAAGCTGAACTGTCATTGGGTTAATTAGTTTCACTATTTTTGTTTAATTTGCATTTATATCCCGCCCTTCTCCGAAGACTCAGGGCGGCTTACACTATGTCAAGCAATAGTCTTCATCCATTTGTATATTATATACAAAGTCAACTTATTGCCCCCAACAATCTGGGTCCTCATTTTACCTACCTTATAAAGGATGGAAGGCTGAGTCAACCTTGGGCCTGGTGGGACTTGAACCTGCAGTAATTGCAAGCAGTTGCTGTTAATAACAGACTGCATTAGTCTGTTGAGCCACCAGAGGCCACTATTGGGAGCGGACCTAAAAATATAGGTCCCAGCTTCTTGCTAGGCAGCTTCGGTCTTACGTATTTAGTTGACAGATAAACCCGATTGCCCACACATGTTCACTAAGCCGTCTCTTCCATTTAGAACAGTAGTAATCAACCTGGTCCCTACCGCCCACTAGTGGGCGTTCCAGCTTTCACGGTGGGCGGTAGGGGTTTTGTCCGATACTGAAGCACTTTCCTTTTTTTTTATTTAATTGACTTTTAAAAAAATTTTCATAGCATTATTCAAAAACATTTTCATTAGGTTTTCATAAAATTCCCCGTGACAATTTAAATTTCTGAAAATATACTATTTGTATCGCCCGTGCATAAGTTTAGTTCACATTATGTAAGTGAAACTAAATGGCGCTATAGTGCAACCGCAAACAAAAGAGCCTCGTCCCAGAATAGCTCGCGCATCTCCCTCCTACACCACCCAGCTGTAACAGACAAGCAGAGCTGGTAGCCGGCGCCCCCCCCCCAAACCCAATCCACGATGCGCAAGAGGTATGCGCAGATAATGATACTCTTTATAAATCACCATTACTGTGGAACCGGTGGGCAGTTAGAAAATTTTACTACTAACAGAGATACATAAGTGGGCGGTAGGTATAAAAAGGTTGACTACCCCTGATTTAGAACAAGGGTTTTCTTTCCCCAGTTCTTTTCATTTGCAGTCTCACTAGTAGCCTTCCTCTCTTCAGGGCAACCAAAAGATGCCACGTTCTCTGCTCGGTTGCTGGCTGGGCATGGCCTAGTTGGCCTCCTGCACCACACTGATGGGGGGTGGGTTATTTTTTGCACTCCCCGGGCTCTGGAGGCTTTCCTCGAGCCTCCAGGAGAGCGAAAATAGCCTCCGGAGGCCCTCTGGAGTCCATTTCTGACCTTTCCGAACTTCCGGTAATCCCATTTTCTGCCCTCACTGAGCCTCCGTGCGAACCCTGCACTTACCTGCATCCATAACAGGCCACGTGGAGACCCCACGTGGGAGGGGTAGGAGGGAACGGGCCAGCCAGGAGTGGGATTTGGGGGTTCTCCGAACTGCACAGAGTCTTAGCTAGAGGTTCTCCTGAACCCCCAGCAGCCTGCCCCTTTTTGCTTCTCCACACCTATCTTCCTAAACCCCTTGCTTGCAGAGGAAAACACTAGTTGAGAGGCAGCTGCAAGATTGCAGAGATGCTGAAGCCAGCAGCAGCTGTTCCGAAGAGAAAACCACACTTCACCTCTTCCCAGGGGAGAGCTGCACGCTGACGCCCCTGCCTGGGGTTGCCCGCGTGGTACACTCCAAAGCTTTCTGCACAGTGCATTGGCAAGAATCGGGGCGCTGCAAGCAGAGCACGAAGGATATCCACCTCTTGCCCCCTGCCCAAATCCTGGGTATACAGAGCGGTCAGGGGACAGCCAGAGGGCAGGTGAAATACTCACGGGGGGCAGAAAGTAAGGGCGTAGCCAAGGCCGAAACCACTGTGGAAGCAACTCGAACTCCTCAGTTGATCCTTGATCCCGTCGCGAACCCGGAAGATTGCTCCTCCGAAGCTGGGCTTGCCGAAGGAGCACCCTTGGACCTTGGCGTCGCCAGCCATCTCAACAAGCCGCCCGCTGGGCTTCAGGACCCGAGCGGGAGCCTGGAGAAGTCCACTCCGGTGACCGAGAGCAGAGAGGCGGCGCCCGCCGTTACCTCGCCCGCCTCGGTCGACACCAGCAGCGGCGCCAAGTGCAGTTGCGGCGATCTCCTGCCGGATTTAGAAGAACTCTCCCTGCTCGATCCCTTTCCCCGTTACATGAAGTCCTGCCACGATCTGATCGTCCCCGAGAAGTGTCTCTGCACGGAGAAGCTGGATAGGAAAGAGGTAGTCGCCTTAGCGAGAAGCTCTCCTTCTGGGAGGGGTTTCCCTGGTGGCACGGAGACTGGCAACTGCAGTCCCACACAGCAGCTGGCGAGCGGCAGGGTGGACTTGCCCGGTGTCGGTCCATCCACTTCTGAAACTCAGGCCTTCCGCTTCTCCGGACTTCAAGCGGAACCGTGTGTGAAGGAGCTCCCTGACGCAGTAATGGAGGATTCTCAGGAGAAGCTCACCGCCTCACTGCCGCCACCGCCGCCACCTCCACCGCCGCCTCCAGCTCAGGGACAGACGGCCGCGAAGCCGCTCAAGGATGACCCCAGCCACCTCGCGCAGCAAGTGCGAGAGAAGGGATGGAGCCTGCGGACCTCTGAAAGCCTTACCTTGGCTGAAGTCTACCTCATGATGGGCAAGCCGAACAAATTGCAGCTAGAATACGATTGGCTGGCAGTCTTGGGGCAGGAAACTCAGGATGCCGGGGAGCCGATCGCCGAACCGAAATCTGCTCCTCCGTCGGCCGCTTTTCACAAACAGAAACTCCTCAATTGCCTCTTGAAACTCATCTCTTCTGAAGTGAACCCCAAACCGGTAAGAATCTGTTCGGGCTCATTAGGCGCCCTAGATTGGACCGTGTTGCCACCCTCTTTAAGTCAGGGGTCCTCAAACTTTTTAAACAGGAGGCCAATTCACGGTCCCTCAGACTGTTGGCGGGGGGGGGGGTTCGCTGTGGCTAGGTGGTCATGTGACTGGGTGGGTGTGGCCAATTTAGCAGTCCATTAAACAATACACACAAATTAGACTTTAATTTGTTATGCTCCTGGAGGTGGAAAGCAGGTTAGTGATGGGATGTGGTTGTCTCGGGATGGGTGAGGGACGTCTGTCTGTCTGTCTCTCCCTCCCTCCCTCTCTCTCTCTTTCTCTCTCTCTTTCTCTCTCGGCTGGGGAGGCCAAAAAGACATCCAGTTTTGGCCTCCCGGGGCCTCCGTGTGTCCCGTTTTTCGCTGCCTCGGCCTCCAGAAGACCAGTGGGGGTAGGTGGGGCGATGTGGGCGGGGCAGCCTCATGGTTCTGCAGCCCTTGGCTTAAAGCAAATGTTTCTGGACCCCTTGGCTAGACCACGAGTGAATTAACCCACTATCCTGTCCTGCCCCGGTAGCTCTGAATGTTCTTTGGAATACCTGCTCTTTAACCTTGGATGTTTTGTTTTGTTTTAATTTGAATTTATATCCCGCCCTTCTCCGAAGACTCAGGGCGGCTTACACTGTGTTAAGCAATAGTCTTCATCCATTTGTATATTATTGTTGTGTCCCACTCCTCCTCTGACGGCCGGGTCTGGGAAGTCTGTATCAAGCGTGGCCACGAAGCCTCTGCAGCTTTGCCAAAGTCCTGTCAGAGTTCTCAGGGCAGGCAGGAATCCAAGGTGTGACTTCAGCAACCAGATTAGACTTTGCCTGACTCAAGGAATGCCAGAAAGCAGATCCTTTATATAGGCCATGGGGTGTGGCTCCATGACTCAGCACTTATCCAGGCCTGCCCCTCCCTTCCTTTTGCTGACGTCGCCTCTCCATTCTCCAGAAGCGGGGATCTGTCCACGTTTTGTCAGCTGCCGGCAATTCTAGCTCGTGGCTGGCTGCTTGCTCACACGCTGGGGGGGGGGAGGTTTATTTGCTCAGTCTGTCTGGGCATGGTGCCAGGGCTGGAGGTTGGAGGCATGCCAGGCCATTCTTCTTCACTATCAGTCTCTGGCTCAGATGACAGGAGATGGGAGGGGCCCGGCTGCGGAGACGGGGGTGGGCGAGGCACAACAATTATTTACAAAGTCAACTTTTATTGCCCCCAACAATCTGGGTCCTCATTTTACCTACCTTATAAAGAATAGAAAGCTGAGTCAACCTTGGGCCTGGTGGGACTTGAACTTGGAGTAATTGCAAGCAGCTGTGTTAATAAGACAGACTCAGTCTGCTGAGCCACCAGAGGCCACCAGATGGCGACAAAGATGACAATGATGGTGGTTTGAAGCATCTGCAATTGAGACTTCACTGCTTCCTTTCTAGATCCCCGAAATGAATTCCGTTGCAACCTCCCCCATCAAGCCCATTCAAGAGGAGCATGCTTTGACCCCTCCCGGGAAGGTTATTGCCATTAGCACCAGGAGCCCAGGCTGTGCTCGCAATCAACCTGCGCTTCATAAGAAGACCTTTTCCCCCAGTGCCACTCCCAACTCCTCAGGTGAGTCAGTCATACAGTGTTTCCCGGAAAAGAAAACCTCCCCGGATAATAAGGCCAATCGGGCTTTTTGAGCGCATGCGCTAAAATAAGTCCCCCCCCCCCGCAAATATTTAACCACATGCGCAGCCGGTCCCCGCCATTTCCTCTGGTTAGGGTTAGGGAGACAGAGCTGGAAATCAGGTAAGACGGCAAGAGGAGCCCTATCTTGCTCCACGCGCCCCAAAATAAGATCTACCTGAAAATAAGGGCAAGTGCTTATTTCAGGGTTCCAAAAAATATAAGACAGGCTCTTGTTTTCGAGGAAACAAGGTATCGGAATAAACAATGGTCAACCTATGTAAAATATTCTAGGCATAAGAACAGCTTCAACAGAGAGAAAGAGTTTATGCCTAGGAGATTAGAATCTCCACATTTTATTTATTTATAATTAAATTTTTATACCGCCCTTCTCCCGAAGGACTCAGGGCGGTGTACAGCCATCTTAAAATACAACAAATAAATAGCAAATTTAAAAGAATTTAAAAAATATTAACAAGGCCATCAACTAAAACGGTCAAAGACCGGCTTAAAACCCCTTAAAATACAGTTAAAATACACATTAAAATGTGTATTAACATAGCTGTGCCCCTCCTTCCCCTTCTAAATTCTGTACCTGGGAAATTCCAGATTTGGGGATCACTTGGATTCATTATTCGGTTGGGCAATGTGGTCCAAGAACCATTTCCAAGTTTGGCGTTGGAGGGAATCGTCCCGTCCTTTGGTATTCGACAGCTTGCAGTGAGCTACAGATTTTGTCCTGTTCTCCGAGAACAGAACTGAAGAAACCTTCTTGGATGAGAAAGCAAAATGTTTTCGAAGAAAAAAATAGCAAGAAAGTCCAGTTGCCTTTTGGAAAAGCACCTTTTGGGGTGGGGGTGTCTCCTAGAGCAGGGGTCTCCAACCTTGGCAACTTGAAGATGTGTGGACTTCAAGTCCCAGAATCCCCTAGCCAGCAAAGCTGGCTGGGGAATTCTGGGAGTTGAAGTCCACCGGGCTTAAAGTTGCCAAGGTTGGAGACCCCTGTCCTAGAGCAGTGTTCCTCAACCTTGGCAACTTGAAGATGTGTGGACTTCAAGTCCCAGAATTCCTCCAGAATTGGAGGAATTGAAGTTCACTCATCTTCAAGTTGCCGCAGCTGAGAAACACTCCTCCAGGAGGGAGGTTGCACTCATTCATTTCCCTGTTTCCTTGTGATGTAATTCACACCTTCCTGTAGATCCATACAAGTTTATGGAAGTACTTCCAAGGTAAAGGTAAAGGTTCCTCTCGCACATACGTGCTAGTCATTCCCAACTCTAGGGAGCGGTGCTCATCTCTGTTTCAAAGCCGAAGAGCCAGCGCTGTTCAAAGACATCTCCGTGGTCATGTGGCCAGTATGACTCAACGCTGAAGGCACACAGAACGCTGTTCCCTTCCCATCAAAGGTGGTCCCTATTTTTCTACTTGCATTTTTTACGTGTTTTCGAGCTGCTAGGTTGGCAGAAGCTGGGACAAGTCACGGGAGCTCACCCCATTATGTGGCGCTAGGGATTCGAACCATTGAACTGCTGACCTTTTGATCAACAAGTTCAGCGTTTTACCCACTGAGCCACCGCATCCCAAGTTCCAAGACTTTTCCTAATAAAAATCTTCCCTGGCTGCCCTTCTCCGTAAATCAACACTTTATTGTTTCCCTGTCAGGTTTCCGAAATCCTTCTAAACCCCTCTTGGTGGCTAGTTCTTCATGTTCCAGCAACCCTGATGCCGATGGCGGCCTCTTTGCCATTCCCACAACCCTCCCACCAAACAGCAGGCACGGGAAGCTTTTCTTGCAAAACAAAGAAGCAGACCTGAGCTTCCGCCAGCGCTTGGACACCATCAGTGTGAGTCTAAAAATACGTAAATGTAGCATTAAAGAGAAAACCAACCCAGCCTCCCTCGTAGCTGGTAGTAAAGTTAAAGCAACAGGTCTCAGTCTTAGTCACAATGTTAAGATTTCATGGCCTTTTAGACAGATAGAATTAATTAATTCTTTATTGGCCAAGTGTGATTGGACACACAAGGAATTTTGTCTTTGTTGCGTATGTTCTCAGTGTGCATAAAAAGAAAAGATACGTCCATCAAGAATCATAAAGTACAACACTTAATGATAGTCATAGGGTACAAATAAGCAATCGAATCAATATAAATCATAAGGATAGACTTTTTTGGGAAAAGTGTATTTTTGAGGTTTGATGGCTAATGACACCACTTTTTCTTTTCTTGGAGTTTCAAGATCATTCTATTCCACTGCCGGAATGGCCTGGGAATAGCCCAGACCTTCACCCAATTGAAAATCTATGGAGCCGACTGAAGAAACTTGTTAGTCAGAAGCGACCCAGCAATAAAACCCAGTGAATAGAAGCAATCCTTCAATTTGGTTTCACATTAGAACAGCTTCAGAACTAAAAGACTTGGTTCACTCCATGGGAAGACGTTATAAGGCTGAAATTCATGCTAAACGTTACCCAACTAAGCATTAACGGATGTGATAATTTTTGTATATCTCGTTTTTTCTGTGGTGATCATTTTTGTATATCTCATTTTTTTCTACATATTTCACTTTTCTTCTTTCTACTGTAACTTCTATTCTAATAGCAAATCCTTCATAAAAGTGATTGCATTACATTTTTGATTCAATTATCTTTGCATTGATATATAATTTTATGGTACTACTCCAAAGAAAAAGTGGTGTTATTAGCTACTTTTAGAAAATACACTTTCCCCAAAAGGTCTACACATTTTTGGCCACTACTGTATGTAGAACCATAGAGTCTTTGCCACAAACGAGAGACTATATCAGTGTGGGACACCATAGCCCAGAGCTGCTGGAAATTCCTTTCATGCAACAAGCCAAGCATCAATGGTCTAGTAGTTAGGGTAGCAGAATCCTGTATCATGAACTACTGTTTCTCTTTAGATGCAATCCGATTTTTTCTTGCCAAAGCCAAGAAAACTACGCAGCAGACACCTGCGGAAGCCGCTAGTTGTACAGGTAAGAGAGAACGTCTAATTAAAATATATTCTTCACTCGATTGACAGATGGGTTCATTTGGCTTATTTTGGGGGGCGGGGGGGGTTTTCTCCCCGTCCATTTGAACAGAGGTAATGGGTTCCTCCTGCTTAAAGTGTCCCTCTTTGTAATGTAGAATGGATCAGACTTGAATACACATTTAGAATTCTTTTAAGGTACAGAAATTTGATTCTCAAGTGGGTATCCTAAGAAGAATTTTTTTTGGTTTTCCCACACTCTGTTAAAAAGATGGGCAATTTTGAGCCATCTTTCCTGGGAAGAAAAGAAATAGGAGAAATTTTGTACAAGTCTTAGTTCCCATCTGTTGCCAGCATATAGCCCTCAGCACATAACCCCGCAAAGAATATAGCTGTCCATATCAGGGGTCTCCAACCTTGGCAGCTTTACGACTTGTGGACTTCAACACCCAGAATTCCTCAGCCAGCATGCACAAGTCGTAAAGTTGCCAAGGTTGGAGACCCCAGCTCAGGGGTGAAATTACTTAACTTCCTTACCGGTTCGGAAGTGCACGTGTGTGTGTGTGTGTGTGTGTGTGTGTGTGTGAGACATGCGCATGCAGACCTGCGCATGCGCAGAAGGTAAAAAACTTCCTGGTTAAAACCAGGAAGTAATGACACCCGGGTGGGTGGGTGGAGCTTTGCTGTGCCATCGCTACCAGATCGCCAAACCACCAGCCACGATCACTATCAGATCACGCGATCCAGTCCGAACCGGGAGCATTTCACCCCTGCTTCTGCTCCATATCAAATCAAACGTCTCCAACCTTTAACTTAGCTGAATGCAATAAGATATCAGCAAATAGTCCTCGACTTACAATAGAGCCCAAAATTTCCATTGCTAAATAAGGCAGTTTTAGGATAGGATAGGATAGGATAGGATAGAATAGAATAGAATAGAATAGAATAGAATTCTTTATTGGCCAAGTGTGATTAGACACAAGGAATTTGTCTTTGGTGCATATGCTCTCAGTGTACATAAAAGAAAAGATACATTCGTCAAGAATCATAAGGTACAACACTTAATGATAGTCATAGGGTACAAATAAGCAATCAGGAAACTATATCAATATAAATCGTAAGGATACAAGCAACAAAATTAGTCATACAGTCATAAGTGGGAGGAGATGGGTGATGGGAACGATGAGATTAATAGTAGTGCAGACTTAGTGAATAGTTTGACAGTGTTGAGGAAATCATTTGTTTAGCAGAGTGATGGCCTTCGGGAAAAAAACTGTTCTTGTGTCTAGTTGTTCTGGTGTGCAGTGCTCTATAGCGTCGTTTTGAGGATAGGAGTTGAAACAGTTTATGTCCAGGATGTGAGAGAGTCTGTAAATATTTTCCCAGCACTCTTTTTGACTCGTGCAGTATACAGGTCCCCTATGGAAGGCAGGTTGGTAGCCATTGTTTTTTCTGCAGTTTTAAGTGAGTTTTGCCCTATTTTACACCCCCCCCCAATTGTTAAGAGAATAATTTAAGCAAGCATTAAGCAAATCTGGTTCTTCTCACTGACTTTGCATGTCGGAAGACAGCTGGAGAGGTTACAAATGGCGATCACATGACCCTGGGACAGTGCAGTTGTCATAAATGCATGCTGGTTGCCAGGTGTCGGAATTTTGACGGTGTAACCATGGGGATGCTACAACAGTGATGTAAAAACTGGTCATAAGTCTCATTTTTCAGTACCTTTGTAACTTCGAACAGTAAACTAAACAAATGGTTGTAAGTTGAGGACAACATATAATGTCGTACAGAATGTATTTGGAGATCATATGATGATTGAACATGGACCAGGGAGATACAATCTAGACACCATTGGGGATCTTTTATTTTTATTTAAAGTTATATCTCATTTTCTTCTTGCAGAGGACACTGCTTCCTAGACCTTCCGAAAATCCTTCCCAGCATGTTTGTTCCTTTTCCATCTTATCAAACTCCTCCATAACAGGTGAGCTGCTCAGCCATGTGTATAATCTGAGTACCATATTTTTCAGAGTATAAGATGCACCGGAGTATAAAATGCACCTTAGTTTTTGGGTAGGAAAATAAGAAAAAAGATGATTGGTAGGTGGATCGGCCTCCCGGAATACCCCCAATCAGCTGTTTCCAGAGGTGAATTTTAGCAACAGGTTCTTTGGTTGTGAGCTCTGTGCCTTGCTTTTTTTTTTTTTTTTTTTTTTGCTTTTTTTTCTGCCTTTGAAACTTCTGAGAAAAGCTACAAGCATTCAACCAATAGATGCTGAAGGGTCTCTTGCTTGAGCAGAGGGTTGGCCTAGAAGACCTCCAAGGATCCTTTCCAACCCTGTAATTCTGTTTGCTATATCCTTATGTTGCCCATTCTTTTTTTTTTTAAATTTGAATTTATATCCCGCCCTTCTCCGAAGACTCAGGGCGGCTTACACTGTGTTAAGCAATAGTCTTCCTCCATTTGTATATTATATACAAAGTCAACTTATTGCCCCCAACAATCTGGGTCCTCATTTTACCTACCTTATAAAGGATGGAAGGCTGAGTCAACCTTGGGCCTGGTGGGGCTTGAACCTGCAATAATTGCAAGCAGCTGCTGTTAATAACAGGCTGCATTAGCCTGTTGAGCCACCAGAGGCTTTCTATTGAGGGCCTCTACAGCTTTTCTCAAAAACCATTAAGACTTAATTTATTTATTTATTTGGATCCTTTTACACATACTGTATTTGCATTGCATGACTTCCTGATAGAATGGAATAGAATAAAAATTTTTATTGGCCAAGTGTGATTGGACGCATAAGGAATTTGTCTTGGTGCATATGCTCTCATATGTCTTCAGTTTTCTTTCTAGGAGAAAGACTCAGAACTGGGTACCACGTGGGATATAACTCCCAAGTGACTTTTTGTAGTTGCTGTTTTCAAATTTGGTGTGCTTTGAACCATTCCTGCTGTTTTTGATTGTATTCCTTCTTTAGGAAGGGGATCTTTTCGGCCAATCCAGTCGTCGCTGACTAAAGCTGCCGTATCGCGCCCCATTGTTCCCAAGATCCTTCCAGCTCAAGCCACCAGCCGTCTGTCTAGTAAGTCTTTCTTTTCCAAAGAAAGTCCAGGCACAGGGAGGTAGAGGTAGAGTTAGGTTTCCTTGGGAAAATCCCACTTTTGTGGGGGGGGGGGAGATACACTTAGAGTTAGGGTTGGGTCTCCATGAATTTGGAGAACAAAATGGACATCGCCAACAAGTTTGTAGCTCATACAGTGTACTTAGAAGGGCACTGACTTTTCAAGTCTACCTTATCTAAGTCTTCCAGTAAAATACATGGGAAAATCACAATTGGGGGTGGGTTAGCTGTCCATGAATTCGGAGAGCTAAATGGACATCACCAATGAATTTGTAGAGTAGAGTAGAGTAGAGTAGAATAAAGAATAGAATAGAATAGAATAGAATAGAATAGAATAGAATAGAATAGAATAGAATAGAATAGAATAGACTTAGGAATAGACTAGGATAGGATAGGATAGGATAGGATAGGATAGGATAGGAATAGGAATAGGAATAGGAATAGGAATAGGAATAGGAATAGGAATAGGAATAGGAATAGAAATAGACTTAGAAATAGACTTAGGAATAGGATATAAGGGCCGGGATAGCTCAGGCTGTTAAGAGCCTGTTATTAGAACACAGTAGCCTGCAATTACTGCAGGTTCAAGCCCGGCCCAAGGTTGACTCAGCCTTCCATCCTTTATAAGGTAGGTAAAATGAGGACCCAGATTGTTGGGGGGGCAATAAGTTGACTTTGTAAAAAAATATACAAATAGAATGAGACTATTGCCTTATACACTGTAAGCCGCCCTGAGTCTTCGGAGAAAGGCGGGATATAAATGTAAACAAAAAAAAAATAGAATAGAATAGAATAGAATAAGGAATAGAATAGAATAGAATAGGAATAGACTTAGGCATAGAATAGAATAGAATAGAATAGAATAGAATAGAATAGAATAGAATAGAATAGAATAGAATAGAATAGAATAGAATAGAATAGAATTCTTTATTGGCCAAGTGTGATTGGACACACAAGGAATTTATCTTTGGTGCATATGCTCTCAGTGTACATAAAGAAAAAATAAAATATATTCATCAAGAATCATAAGATACAGCACTTAGTGATAGTCAAGATTACTAATAAACTATCAAATCGTACTAGGAAACAATAAAAACAATATAAGTTATAAAGATACAAGCAACATTGGATATAGCCATAAATGGGAAGAGTTAGATCCTGGTAAAGATGAGAAGAAGAATAGTAATACAGTCTTAGTTGTTAATTTGACAGTGTTGTGGGAATTAGTTGTTTAGCAGAATGATGGCATTTGGGGGGGAAAAACCGTCCTCATGTCTTGTTGTTCTGGTGTGCAGGGCTCTATAATGTTGTTTTGAGAGTAGAAGTTGAAACAATTTATATCCAGGATGTGAGGGTCTGTAGATATACACTTAGTGCATGGATATGCTTAGGAGGGTGCTGACTTTTTGAGCCTGTTTTATCTACGTTCCCTGGTAAATTACATGGGAAAATCCCATTGGTGGGCAAATCCATTTAGGGTTAGGGTTAGCTCTCCATGAATTCAGAGAGTGAAATGGACATTGCCAAAAAATTCATAACGCATGGGTGTGCTTCGGGAGGCCCTGACTTTTTGAACCTCCCTTATCTGCGTCTCCCCGTTATTACTAGTTCTGAAGTAACCGTTTCTGTCTTTCCCCCCATGATTAGTTTTTGAAGCGCTCATTATGTTTACCCAGGTCTCTAAATCCTTTTGGAAAAGATCCTATTGACCTGATTTAATGATTCAAGTGATATCAGGACAATGGGAGATTAAGGTTTTAAATAAGGTGGAGATAATGAAGCAATGGAAAAAATCTTAGCTTTTTGAGAGAGTGGTCGTTCTCATTCGGTCATTGTCTTATTTAGCAACCATTTGAGTTACCGCCATGGTGAAAAAGTAACTTGGCCACCAGTTCTCGCATTTACATCCTTCGCAGGTCTCTGTAAGCAAAGAAAAACCGAAATAAGATCCTAAGCACTGTCGTAGTTTCACTTAGTGACTTCTTTGTTTAATGATTGAGTTGCCGCTCTTAGTTGTGGTCACTAAACAAGGACTAGCTATACTGAATAGGTGAACTATGTAAAATATAAGAAGGTGCTATTAAAACGAAGTGCTTTCCCTGCTGGTGTAGATGTAACATTGCCAGAACCTCAAGTTTAGTGTTCCGCTAAAAACTTTGGTTTCAGGAAAATGCCCTTTCTCACATTTGCTGTTTTCTGTCCAAAGGTGCGATTGATTTGGCGGCTAAATCAGCCGGTATTATCCCCGGCAGTCCGTTGCCACTTCTAGGGACCGAAGGCTTGCCAAGCGTTTCCCCACTTTCGCCAGAGGCAGTAAGCGCTGTAGTTGGAGGTCAAGACTCCACCGTGGCACGTCAGAATGGAGGCTCCATAGCAACAGTGGCGGTCAGTTTTCAGCTTTACTATAAAGTTTCTCTTCTTTTATAACCAACTTTATCCAGTTCTAATACAGGGTTAGGGCATCTGTGGTAACTTTACGACCTGTGGACTTCAACTCCCAGAATTCCTAAGCCAGCATGGCTGGCTGAGAAATTCTGGGAGTTGAAGTCCACAAGCCATTTAAGTTACCATAGTTGCCCACCCCCCTGTTCTAATAGGATGTTCCTTTGGGCACAACATGCACCAATTAGACACCAGGTTCCAAAAACCGAGAAAGACTCATTGTGATTCTTCTGAGCAGATTTTATTGCTCTTGACTTACAGACGGAATCTTGCCAAACTGAAGCAGACTAACTCCCTGCATTCTTGGAACTAACGAGGAGGAGCTGTCTTCACTCTCTTTCTCTCACACATAATATCTCGGCTGAGTTTTGCCTCCTATTCCTCTGGAATGCACCCCCCTCCCTTTTGGAAATCCATCCCTCTCTATATTCCATTCCTTTAGACTCCTCCAGGCAAGCAAAACTCCTTAAAAACCTTGACCTGCCTTACTCTGCGTCCTTACCCTACGTCACAGCCCCAGCTTTCCAGAAATGGCCTCTCTATCCCAGTCCAGACTGACACTGCATCTACTATCTTAGACATTAATGATTTGTTCTAGCTGGCAGGATAGTTGTTCCTGCCCTCTGTAACAAAAGAGAAGGACTCCCAGGCCAGCTAGCCATGATAGCTAATGGAGATGCTATGTTCTGACCTAGGCTTCCCCAAACCACGAAGCCGAGTCCTCATCCCAATTTATAGTGAATTCCTCTCCAGCAAAGTCTTTCCCCTCCTACAGTCTTTCAAGTTAGCTCACAATTACCGACCCTTATCAGGCTTGGAGAGTGGCCAGGCCGATATCTTTCAGACACTGCAATACTTGGCGAGAATGCAGGAATGAACAAATTGTCTCCTGCAAACTCCACTCCCCTTTCGCTCCTCTTTTACTCCTTCTGGGAGTGGCCCTTCATTATCCACCTGTGGCCTTACTTCCAAGTCGAACCTTGTTCTTTAGCTGTTCCCTTCGTCTGGCAACTTTGCGCATGTGTACATTGGGAGCAGGATCCAGCTGTTCTTCTGCCTCTCTGATGTCTGACTTCAAAGGCAGCTGATAACTGGCATGCAGCTCTGGCCCCCTCCCTGCCTTTGACACAGAGGCCTCATCACACCCTTCCCCAGACTCCAGGACTGGCCCATGTTCCTCCCCAACCACCTCACTGTCCAAATCTGCTGAATTTCTATTCTGTATCTTCCCTTTTTCAATTACCATTTATTGGTTAGATTTATATCCCCTTTTTTTCTTTGGAAACTCCTTGACAGTAGCAGGGCAGGCATGATATGATAAAGCATTAACGTTCCATAATTTCAGTGCCTCTCTTCCCGCTGTGTGGCTCAGGCAGTCTTTCTTGATTCCAGGGTTCAAACCATGAATGTCAGGTTCCTTTCCTTGGTCTACCATCCCAGCCTGAGCAGGAAGCCATTCCTGATGGATTCCAGGTAAAGTATATTTAACTAATAATTACTGAACACTTCAGAACTTAATACGGTAGATACTAATGCTGCAGTTCTGATTAAGAAGGCTGTCTGCGCAATCGGTAGCTGCTTACAGTCTAGTTTTAGACAGAGTTATTTTAGAATAGTCATTTTGGAAACTCTTTCATCCCTAAATAAAGAAGATGACACGATAGCAGTATCTGAGGGGCTGCCACAAAGAAGAGGTGGGTCAAATTACTCTTCCAAAGCACCGGAGGGCAGGACAAGAAATAATGGTTGGAAACTAACCAAAGAGTGAAGCAACCTGGAATTAAGGAGAAACTTCCTAACAGGGAGGACAATTAACCAGTGGAACAGTTTTGCCTTCAGAAGTTGCGGGTGTTCCATCACTGGATGCTTTTAAGAAGAGTATGGACGGCCACTTGTCTGAAATGGTATCGGTTCTCCTGGTTGAGCAGGGGGCTGGACTAGAAGACCTCCAAGCAGGGGTGAAATGCTCCCGGTTCGGAGCTGGTTGCCCAATCAGGTAGTGATGGCGGTGGGTGGTTCAGAGAACTGGTAGCAAAAAACCCTCCCCCCACCCATATGCCCAGCTGAGGCGCGTGATCATTAGAAGTTTTTTTTTTTTACTTTTAAAAGCATTTTTTCTTCTGCCCAAAAAAATGCTTTAAAAAAAAAAAAAAAGCTTCTGATGATCGCGGGGCTCAGCTGGGATTGTCAGAAACCTTTCAAAGCCTTTTTTTTACAAGCTCTTCAGCTGAAGAGGTTGTAAAAAAAATGCTTTTAAAAGTCTAAAAAAAAAAGTTGGGCCATGCCCACCCAGTCACATTCCGCCCACCGAGCCACACCCACAAAACCGGTGGTAAAAAAAATTTACATTTCACCCCTACCTCCGAGGTCCCTTCCAACTCTGTTCTATTCTAAGATTGGTGAGGCACTCATCTGAATGTTGTGAGAACTTTTAAAGCCTGTTATGAGATACCCAAACTTTTTTTTTTTCTCGACAGTCTATGAGTACGTGACATAGGCTAGTCCCCGTAAACACTGATATGCTCATCGTTACAAAGAAGCAACAAAAAAAAAGATCTTGCTTGCTAGATCAAAATGTGAAGCACAAAGATTGCAAGAAGGCAATTGTGAACTGCAAACGAAGTGGGGGGGGGGAGAAATACCCTCTTGTTGCGAATTTGCTGGCATCCTGTAATCTGGGGCTTAAGTTTTTGCCATGTATGCAACTTCCCAGCATTTGGATCCGCTTCTAGAATTGCCCATCCAGCAGACGTAATTGCTGAGAATTCAGATCAATAAAGCCCATCAATCTGAAAAGCACCCATGTTTTATCTTCTGTCCAAATGAATAGTCCGGCATCTAATATGGATGCGTTTCATATTTATGGGCTTCGTTGCCCTGAATTATCAGCCACAGTTCCGCTGGAGGCTGTTGAAATAAATGTTTCATTGGATAATGCGTATTAAACAAGATACTTGTATAAACATAGCGGTGAGCTTGAACCTTGGGGGAATCTGATTTTAACCTTGCTAGATAATGTTCTCCAGATCCCACCTTTAGGGAGAGCTGTGAACTTGGTTATAGGTCATCTGTAAAAGGAGAATGTATATGAGATGTGGTGGCTCAGTGGCTAAGACACTGAGCTTGTCGATCGAAAGGTTGGCAGTTCAGCGGTTTGAATCCGTAGTGCCGCGTAATGGGGTGAGTTCCCATTACTTGTCCCAGCTTCTGCCAACCTAGCAGTTTCAAAAGCACCTAAAAATGCAAGTAGAAAAAATAGGGACCACCTTTGGTGGGAAGGGCACAGCGTTTCGTGCGCCTTTGGCGTTGAGTCATGCCGGCCACATGACCACGGAGACGTCTTCGGACAGCGCTGGCTCTTCGACTTTGAAACGGAGATGAGCCGCACCCCCTAGAGTCGGGAAGGACTAGCACTTATATGTGCGAGGGAAACGTTTACCTTTTAAAAGGAGAAATCATCAATTTCTTGGGGGCTGAAAGGAGGAATATAGATGGGTGGATTGTAAGCAAAACTTTCAACCACTGCCATCTTCAGGGAGATGATACCGAACTATAGATGGAATAGATGAGCCAGCAGTGAGCAGCAGCAGCTGCCAAAAAAGTCAACACAGTTCTAGGCTGCATCAACAGAGGGATAGAATCAAGATCACATGAAGTGTTACGACCACTTTATAATGCCTTGGTAAGGCCACACTTGGAATCCTGCATTCAGTTTTGGTCACCACGATGTAAAAAAGATGTGGAGACTAGAAATAGTGCAGAGAAGAGCAACAAAGAGGATTAGGGGGCTGGAGGCTAAAACATGAAGAACGGTTGCAGGAACTGGGTATGTCTAGTTTAATAAAAAGAAGGACCAGGGGAGACATGATAGCAGTGTTCCGATATCTCAGGGGCTGCCCCAAGAAAGAGGGAGTCAAGCTATTCTCCAAAGCACCTGAGGGCAGGACAAGAAGCAATGGGTGGAAACTAATCAAGGAGAGAAGCAACCTGGAACTAAGGAGAAATTTCCTGACAGTCAGAACAATTAATCAGTGGAACAGCTTGCCTCCAGAAGTTGTGAATGCTCCAACACTGGACGTTTTTAAGAAGAGGTTGGATAACCATTTGTCTGAAGTGGTGCAGGGTTTCCTGCCTAAGCAGGGGGTTGGACTAGAAGACCTCCAAGATCCCTTCCAATTCTGTTATTCTATTCTATTCTATTCTATTCTATTCTATTCTATTCTATTCTATTCTATTCTATTCTATTCTATTCTATTCTATTCTATTCTAGATGGTTGCCTCTAATGTAAGGCGGCTTTCTGTATTCAAGCAAGGACGTACGGTTGCAAGAACTTAACAAGGTTCTTGGTCTTCTGCATGGAAATAAAAGCTTTAGAAAACAACTTGTTGATGTTACTGTTATTTCTATTACCGTTTACTTGTTACCACAGGGAACACCGGTCCTCTCCCTGCCAGAGCTGCCTAAAACGTCTCTCCAGAATGGTCTTTCTTCCTCTCCGCTTCCCTCTTCTGAGACCTCCAGCACCCGTCTGTCTCCTCCCAATGTCTCTGCTCTCCTCGACATCTCTCTTCCTGGGCCCCCCGAGGATGTTTTGTCTCAGGGAGAACCGGCTACTCAAATCAGTGACTCCATCATTGAAATAGCCATTAGCTCTGGCCAATATGGTAAGTGAGAAAGAGAAGAGGCATAAAATGAATGAGAAAGAGAGAGAGAGGGAGGGAAGGAAGGAAGGAAGGAAAGAAAGAAAGAAAGAAAGATGATAGATAGATAGATAGATAGATAGATAGATAGATAGATAGATAGATAGATAGATAGATAGATAGATAGATAGCAATTAGCTCTGGCCAATATGGTAAGTGAGAAAGAGAAAAGGCATAAAATGAATGAGAAAGAGAGAGGAAGGAAGGAAGGAAGGAAGGAAGGAAGGAAGGAAGGAAAGAAAAAGAGGATAGATAGATGATAGATAGATAGATGGATGGATGGATGGATGGATAGATAGATAGATAGATAGATAGATAGATAGATAGATAGATAGATAGATAGATAGATAGATAGATAGATAGATAGATGGCAATTTGTTCTGGCCAATACAGTAAGGGAGAAAGAGAGGAGGCATAAAATGAATGAGAGAGAGAGAGAGAGAGAGAAAGAAAGAAAGGCAGTTTGCTCTGGCCAATACAGTAAGGGAGAAAGAGAGAAGGCATAAAATGAATGAATGAAAGAGAGAGAGAAAGAAAGAAAGAAAAAAGAAAGAAAAGCAATTTGTTCCGGCCAATACAGTAAGGGAGAAAGAGAGGAGGCATTGAATGAATGAATGAATGAATGAATGAATGAAATAGCAATTAGCTCTGGCCTATACGGAAGAGAGAAAAAGAGGTGGCATTGAATGAATGAATGAGATGTCAAAGGTTAGCTGTTCAAAAAATTGCCATAGGTATAGTTCAGCAATGCTCAAGTGCACGGGTGTTTTTTGAAAGCAAGAGTGGGGAACTTGTGACTTTCCAAAAAGAACGGTTGCATATCTTACACCTTTCAGTACAAAATGTTCTATTTACAGGTGAGAATGTTTCCCTGTCCCCAGCCAAGCTGAACGGCAGTGATAATTCCAAAAGTCTTCCGTCCCCATCCTGCAGCCCCCAGCAGAGCTGGATCGCTTCGCCCAGCCATGATCCACAGTGGTATCCCAACGACTCCACCGACTCTTCGCTCAGCAGCTTATTTTGTGAGTACAGCCCACGAAATCTCTCGGGGTTTTTTTTTTTACTTTTAAAAGCATTTTTTTCTTCAGCCAAATAAATGCTTTTAAAAGTAAAAAAAAAAAAGCCTCTGATGATTGCGCGGCTCAGCTGGGATCATCAGAGGCTTTTAAAAGCATTTTTTGTACAACCTCTTGAAGAGGTTGTACAAATAATGCTTTTAAAAGTAAAAAAAAAAATGTTGGCCACACCCACCCAGTCACATTAACAACCCCCCCCCCACCAAGCCAGGCCCACAGAAGTAGTAGTAACAAATTTTACATTTCCGACTGGCCTGCGGTAGCGTATTCTAACCACTGCGCCACCGCGGCTTATCACTTTTGAACAGTTGCTAATTGAACGGTTGTAAGTCAAGGACTATCTGTGGTGCTTTGATCCCAGCTGGGGGAAAACAACCTGTTACAATGGGCACAAGTTGATTGCTGCCACTTGCCAAAAAAGGGGGCCTTTTTCTGAGGACATCCCTGGACTTTCTACCTTGGATGCAGAAGACAGAGATCGCTGCCTGACCTCTTCATCCATCTGTTTTTACAGCCAGTTTCCTTTCTCCGGAGAAGGGCCGGAAAATGCTGCCCACCTCAGTGGGCAATCCAAGCAGCACCTCCTTGTTGGGACCCAGTCTGCTGGATGGGAATTCACGGGATTCTTTTGTCTCTCGGTCCATGGCTGATGTCGCTGAGGTACGACACAACAACCTTTTTCTGGGTGGGATGGTACAGAGATTTGGCTGGGGGGGGATGGCAGAGAGTAAGAGAAAGAGAGTGAGTTTGGGATGCTGGTGAAGGTGCCTAAGAAGGAAGGAGACCATGAGTTCCAGGTCTGGCTTTGGCAGAAAAGCTGGCTGGTTGACTTTGGGCCAGTCTCTCAGAGAACCAATCCCCTGAAGGGTGGTTGTGGTGCAAAATAGGAGGTGGGAATATTAGGGAGGGGGGGAGGAAGGAGGTGGAACAAGGAAGGAAGGAAGGAAGGAAGGAAGGAAGGAAGGAAGGAAGGAATCTAGCAGGAAGGAGGGAGGGAGGAAGGAAGGAGATGGAGCAAATAGGGAAGGAAGGAAGGAGGTGGAGGAAACAAGGAAAGAATCTAGAAGGAAGGAAGGAAGGAGGTGGAGCAAACAAGGAAGGAAAGAATCTAAAAGGGAGGAAGGAAGGAAGGAAGGAAGGAAGGAAGGAAGGAAGGAAGGAAGGAAGGAAGGAAGGTGGATGAAACAAGGAAAGAATATAGAAGGAAGTAAGGAAGGAGCAAAGAAGGAAGGAAGGAGTCTAGCAGAAGGAAGAAGGAAGGAATCTAGCAGGAAGGAGGGAGGGAGGAAGGAAGGAGATGGAGCAAACAGGGAAGGAAGGAAGGAGGTGGAGGAAACAAGGAAAGAATCTAGAAGGAAGGAAGGAAGGAAGGAGGTGGAGCAAACAAGGAAGGAAAGAATCTAAAAGGGAGGAAGGAAGGAAGGAAGGAAGGAAGGAAGGAAGGAAGGAAGGAAGGAAGGAAGGAAGGAAGGAAGGTAGGTGGATGAAACAAGGAAAGAATATAGAAGGAAGTAAGGAAGGGAGCAAAGAAGGAAGGAAGGAGTCTAGCAGAAGGGAAGAAGGAAGGAATCTAGCAGGAAGGAGGGAGGGAGGAAGGAAGGAAGGAAGGAAGAATCTAGCACAGAGGTTCCCAATCTTTTTAGGCTCCCGGGAATCACTGATCTAGCAGGAAGGAGGGAGGGAGGAAGGAAGGTGGAGCAAAGGAAAGAATCTGGAAGGAAGGAAGGAAGGAAAGCCAACAAGGAAGAAAGGAGTCTAGCAGGAAGGAGGGAGGAAGGAAGGAAGGAAGTGGCGCAAACAAGGAAGGAAGGAAGGACTCTAGAAGGAAGGAAGGAGACAGAGAGAGACAAAGCCCATACAGGTGATATTTTTCATCGCTACTCCACCCCAGCAATCCTTCCTCTCCCCCCCCTCCCGCCCCCAAATGTTGTGCAGCTATTGGCTAGCAAAGTCGCACAGTGCACACTCCTGATAACTCGTGTGCCTTTGAGCGTATTCTAAACTCAGCTACGGCCAGAAGAAAGCTGGAAGACCAAGCAGCCAATCGCCTCTTTCCTTCCCCTTCCCTTCTCTTGGTAGGTGGTAGATTCCCAGTTGGCCTGCATGATGAACGAGAACAGCATCGATTACATATCTCGGTTCAACGACCTTGCCCAGGAGCTCTCGATCCCGGAGCCGACCCGCCGAGAGATTCTCTTTGACGGAGGGAGTGGCGGCCCCCCCATTGGCGACCTCTCTCAGTGAACGCATCCCACCAGCGGGCTGGTGGGCACCGTTTGAATTGGCCATAACGCGGAGGAATGACGTCATAGCTATGCAGCAGATTGGGTTTATTTTTTATTTTTTTTATTTTTCGTTGTCCTGGCGGGAGCATGCCTGAGAAGAAGAGAGAAGTTTTCTCTTCGACCTTCTACGGTTCCTGGAAAGTGCAATAGGCTGGGAACAAGACAGTGTGGAGCAGTATTATAGGAAATAACGCACGCAAGCTGGTGACCAGCAAAGTTTACAAGGCAGCTCCGGGTTTTTAAGGTCTGAGCAAGAAAATCCCACAAACTACATCCTTCGATGTTGTCGGGGTATCCACAAATAAGCTGAAAGTTGGGGGGTGGTGTGTTTTTATTAAATTTTCCTTTAAAAAAAACAAAACCTTCCTCTCCTGATCTGTCACGGTCGTCTTGTTGGCAAGTCAGTTTGAGCTGGTATTCCTGGCGCTTTCTTGTCACAACAGCAGTTGAATTCCACAAGGCTTTGAACATCATTCTTTCATCGTTTCTTTATATTCGTTAACATTCCAGCAGGACACAGGAAGGGGGGAAAAACACCCTGTTCCTGTTCCATTTTTTAAAAAATTAGAATAGGGTCAGAGGAAACCTTAGGAACACACAGGACCTATCCTGCTTCTTTTTAACCTTCTTCCCCGTGTTTTTTTTTTTTTTTAAAAAGACAGCTATCGCCCAAGGACTTCCATTTTTCCTAGCATGCTGGCTGGGGGATTCTGGGAGTTGAAGTCCACACATCTTCAACAGAAGACTCCTCTGATCTTTTCTAGATACGTTCAAAGTCAAATTCCTTTGAGATGAGCACAATCATTGGTTGATGGCCATGGAAATGTCCTTGTGGTCTCTTTGGCAACATTACAAGTGGTTTCCTTTGTCTTTTTGGGGGGATGAGGTTCTGACTTCCCAGTCTAGTCTGCAGTTCAGGGGGTTCTTGGTAGTTATTACCCTGTTTCCCCAAAATTGTTTCTCCTGAAAATAAGACCCAACTGGAAAATAAGTCCTAGCATGATTTTTCAGGATGCTTGTAATATAAGCCCTACCCCCAAAATAAGCCCCAGTTAAGATTGACAGCCAGATGGATGCATTTAGTACCGTATTTCCTCCTCAAAATAAGACCTAACCAGAAAATAAGCCCTAATGCCTCTTTTGGAGCAAAAATTAATATAAGACCCGGTCTTATTTTCGGAGAAACACGGTAGATGAGAGACCTCTTAGCAAAATCAGGCCCATAGACTAGAGACCGGGATGTCAGCAACACTCCCCGAAGAAGATCATGATAACGCACTTCCATTTTGTTGCCTCCCCCCAAAAATCATGTTTATATCTCTTTTAGATATCAGGAGTCAAGCTTGACACGTTTATCTTTCCTTTTTTTAAAAAAAGCCCTCTTTGATTATTGTTTGTGCTACCGCATTTTGGAGAACAAATCTCTTGCACAGATTTCCGGTTGCAGTTGGGGAATGTTTTGATGACGTCCTTTAGATGAAAGAAATGGGTCAAATTCTCTTACTTCCTGTAGGTTTCTAAGGCAAATAGCAGTTTGACGCAGGGGCCTCTCCCATCTACAGTCACAAAATGCCCTTCCTGAGGTCTGCAGATCTTGGCTTCTGAGCCTTCAGAGCTTGAATGGCAGGCAGCGATCACTTAATTTTACTTTTGCGGTCGCCAAGAACCATCTCGTCCCTCTTCTTTACTGATTATTCCAGACGATACAGTCCCCCTTAGTTGTTCACCTCCCGCATTTCTAAACATCATTCCCTTCTGAAATGCTATTTACCTGCAAGCAGCCCCTTTTTTTTTAACAAGCCTCTCCTGTGGCTGTCTCGTTTTTCTTCAGACATTTGACAGGCAGTATGACTTCAGACCTGGTCCACAAGGTCTCGGTTCCTTTTTTAGCCCAAACCGATGTCAGAGGGACCAAAAATTGGTGCTGGATCAGGAGAGGCGCCCTCTGTCCCTGGGATTTATCCCTTAATCCTCTTTTAGCATCGCTCCCAAGTTTCTTGCCTTTGTCTTTGCCGCAGAACTGGATGGCCTCTCCTAGCTTCGGCGTATTTGCGACCGAGTCCCCCTGCCCTTCGTTAAATTAAGCTGAACAGAAAACTGCTGAGATCATGTAGACTTCTAACTTAAATCATCCGATGTCACTGCTCCTTCAAAAGTAGTAGCCCTTTCAAGTATTCAACCATAATTGATAGCTAAATGTACTCTTTTTTTTTTTGTTATTTCAGGCCAAAACATCCTATGCAGTTCTGATAATCAAGGGACATAATCGCTATCCACGGAGTTCTGGCAGTCAAATAGAGATTCCCTCCTTTTAGCATCATGATATCTGGACACCTCCAGGCGGCATCTTGTGATTTAGGAGGCGTTTTAGCAATTTAGCCTAGATCCCACCCTGCCAGAATCCTCTTTATTGCACCCAGGTGCGGTTTTCTTGCCAGACTCCTGTCCGATACACTCTATTTTTGTCCTCGGTATCCTTCAGCTCTTTGCAGTTCTGCGTCCCGCAGAAAAAAACGTTTTTTATTCGGCACGTTTTGTTCAAATAAAGTAAACTCTAGGCTTCCACTGATCATTGTGCAGCTTGTGCTGTGGTTGAAAGCTTGTATGTGGATTTTTCCCTTAGCAATTCTTTCGTCTTCACTATTGGGCTAGTTGACATGGATATTTTAAACTCAATCTCGCAGGGCCCTTTGTTTTATGTCTTGTCTAGATTATTCACCTGCCTTGCAGGTACGGTGATGAGTGTCCCTTCTGCCAGCAGGTTTCTCCAGCCATGAAAACATAGGATGTTGTAAGAACTATTACAGCTAGACGTCAGCTCAGCAGATTTTTTAATATTGTTTTGGTTGCCTGAAACAACCAGAAGTAAGTAAGCATTCACAAATGCAGCTTTTGTGCTCCTTTTCCCAATACTTGACAGTATTAAAGCAGTATCTACATATCAGTTTAGTTACTTCTGAAATTCTCTGCACGCAACCCTTGAACGTCCTTGAAAAAAAAAATCTTGTCTCCTTTCTTGCTTCTTTAGGGGTTTTATCCACAAAAATAAAAATCCTTTTTTGCGGCCTTTTATGTCTTGCATGTTAACATCCGAAGTCGAGAGCGAGGAGGACAGCTCTGCATTTAGGACTAAAAATGAAAAGGAAAATTCCAGTGATCTCCACTCCATCCGTTTTACTACAGTGCTTATTTATATAAGTCATTTTTAGTTCTTGGAAAGCCACTGGCCTTATGGCTGCTGTCAAAGAGAGATCCCGATTGGATAAGTGCAGGAGACAATTCTAAGCTTTTACTCTGGCCTTTTGGGATGCAGAAGAAAATCAAATTCATTACGAAGAACTTCTGTGCAATTTCTAGGGAATTTGAAGGCATGGCTGCTGCTTATGCCTTTATTTTTGGCTGGAGGGATTGAAAGGAATAAGAATAACGGAGTTGGAAGGGACCTTGGAGGTCTTCTAGTCCAACCTCCTGCTTAGGCGGGAAAAGCTTGTGGGTCGCCTGGTTTTCATTTGTGCGTTTGGTTCCCAAAAAGCTTTTGGTGTCAAATGTTCCTTTTTCTTTTGCAATCAGATGGATAAGTTGATGCGTGTATTTACAAAAGAGAATGTATGCAGTGGATATAAGCTTTTCTCGTAGGCCTACCAGACAGGGCACTAGGAATCGGAAACGTTTTGCTCCTATGTGAAGTTTTTAAGAATGTGGCTTAGGCATTGTATCTGCCCATTTTTGGAGTGCCTGGATTGGACAGTAGTTGATGGCCTTGCTTGTGGCATTGCATTGAAATTGGCCAAATCATTCAAGCGTTGACTTATATTTTGCTTTTGATCAGCGGGGATATGCAGTTCACGGGGAGTTTCCTCTACACAACGTTTCGTTGTGAACCGCCTCCTAATTTTCACACTTCCCCCCCCACCCTTCTTTACACAAAGGTGTTCTAGACTGGCATTATGTAACCCTCTCTTTGATTGTTAACTTTATGCTTTCTTAGCCAGTTTGATTTCAATTATACTCATAAGGATGGCTTGTCTTTGACTTGACCAGCGGTGGGGGGTTTTATTTTAGTATTGCATTTGGGATTTGGAGTTGTTTTTAAATAAACATATATAAACCCTCAGTACACGTACGCGTGTAGACGGCTGAATTTTTAAGGAAGAAACGGCACTTTTTTTGAGTTAACCCAGCCCTTTTTAAAGCTTTCCATGTGGACCTGTAAATGCTAAATAATGAAAATATTTGCAAGCACTACAGCAATGAGTTATCACTAGTTGCCAAAATGTGACAACTGGCTTTTGAGCTTGTGCATTTGGCAGTGGACGATGTTGCTGTTTCTTTTAATAATAGTTAAGCCATATCATCTTTTTTTTTTAAAAAAGTTTTTTGTCTCGTTTTAAAATGTGAATTTGTTTTTCAGATAATATGCATATATATATATAGCGTCTGTATAAAGCAAGAATGCCTGTCCTTAACTGATTATTTTTTTGTACCATATTGTAAATTATATTATTTATTCTTTATCAATTTTTGGAGAAAAAAAAAGGAAAAAAAGGTGTTTGGGTTATTTAATATAATATACACTTCCTCTGTTTTCAATTTCTGATTCGAGTTGTAAAGTTGTTTTTATGATTGTCCATAAACACTTACTAATCCTTGGTCTAATTTGTGTGTCTCTGACAAATATTTGATCATCCTTTTTCTTCTCCCACGTTTTCTATAGTTAGAGTTCAGAGGCATTAGAAGCTGTTGGGAATTTCTTTTGAGGCTCTGTGAAAAATCGGTATTCCATTACATTGGGTGAAATTGAGTATAGAAATGCTCTGGAACATTTTAACATCTGAGGCATTAATATGCAGCCTTTTTATTTCTTGTTTTGATGAGTGCCTGCATTCCATGGAAATTATTTTAATGACCCCTCCCCCAAAAGTGAATTAGTTCTGCTGCTACCTATAATTAAAAATGGCCCTGAATTGCTGCCACTGACTTTTGAATAGAAAGCAAAACTACTCAGCTTTGAATGTTGCTGATCATCCTTCTCAAACCTGGCCTCTCAGCAGATTTGTAGACTTTAACTCCCAGAATTCTGGGAATTGAAGTCCACGAGTCTTAAAAGTTGCCAAGGCTGGATACCTCTGCCCTACCCAATGTAGCCATTGCCGAGAATTCTAGATGTAAATGTGTTCATGCATCTAGAAATGACCAGTTTGCCAAAGGCTGGAACATAACAGCCCTCCAAAGCAGCGGTCCCCAACTGGTGGTCTGTGGACCACTGGTGGTCCGCAAGAAAATGTTGGTGGTCCGCAGAAAAATTATTTGCATTTTTCATATTGCACTAAATCAGGGGTCCTCAAACTACGGCCCCTGGGATGGATATGTGCAATGAACATTTGTGTTGCTGCAGAGTCTCCCCCTTCGGGGTCTTTTTGTGTGGGTCAGAGGGGGGCAGAAATTCTGACTTGGGGTCTTTGGCCTCCTAGTGCGGGGCTTTGGGTGAAGGCTGGAGGGAAGTGCCGCTGGTGGTGAAGAGTCGGAGGGCCTTGTTCCAGTGGGACTGCCTCATGCCTGGAACTGGCTGACCATCTCAGCCCACTGAACCTCTAGGCGCCAGTACCTGGCCTTGCACTCCCGCAGGTCTTCCCTCTGCTTGGAAAGCCTATGTTCATAGTCCTCAGTGAGGTGCTTCTACTGAGCCTTCTTCTCAATCAGATCCAATTTGAACTGAGCCTTTTTGCCAACTCTTTCTCGTGGCTGCTTAGCTCCGCCGACTGTTTCCTGTCCGGGCCCTAAGGAGCCCGGGCTGGGAGGCGAGGAGTTGGCCATGCCCACCCAGTCATATGACTAACTAGCCATGCCCACTCAGCCGGTCATTAGGCAAACCATATTAGTGGTCCGCAGGATTTAAAATTATGAATTTAGTGGTCCCTGAGGTCTGAAAGGTTGGGGACCCCTGCTCTAAAGTGTCTCCTGATAAGAACTGCGCCCTGCAAGCAACATAATTGAGTGATGCTTTAAATTGTAGATCAATGTCTCACATGCTCATCCTTGAAAACTATGGATTTGTTTCAGGGTTGGGCTTCAAAAATTTTAGCAAGGGGTTCTCTGCCCGGTTGCTGCATGGGCATGGGCATGGGCATGGTGGGCCTGCACCACAGGGAGGGGGTGTTTTTGCCCTTCCTGGGCTCCAGAGGTTCTCCTGGAGCCCCTGGGAGGGCGAAAATGGCCTCCCCAGGCTCCAGGGGTTCTCTGGAGGCTGGAAACGAGCCGGTTTCTGGCCTTCCCAAACTTCTGATAGGCCCGTTTTTTGCCTCCCCGAGGACTTGGGAGAGGTGGGATGGGCGGGGCCAGCCAGGAGTGGGATTTGGGGGGGGGGTTCTCTGAACTGCATAGAATCTTAGCTAGAGGTTCTCCCGAACCCCTGTGAACCCCCATCAGCCCACCCCGATTTGTTTTCCAGATATGAGAAGGCTGTCCAAGCTAAGATAGAGAACAGACAAAAATACCAAGGTCAAAAAAAAGTCAAGATTGAAAAAGGTTGTGGCTTTTTTTTTTTTTTTTAACAACACCCCTCCAGCCATCTGGCTGTTAGAATGATTCTAAAATACATTTTACTACTCTGATGAGTTTTATTATGAGTCAGCTTGAAGCTGATATTTGGATCTAGATCAACACATCTTGTATTGCGTTCACACAACCACCCAAGTACAGCATACCTGAACTACAGTTAGTCCTCAACTTGCAACCACAACTGAGCCAGACATTTTATGCCGTTAGGTGAGAAATGTGTTAAGTGAGTTTTGACCCATTTTACGGCTGTTCTTGCCAGGTTTGTTAAGTGAATCGCTGCAGCTATCTAATTAGCACAATTGTTAAGTGAATGTGGTTTCCTCCTTGAATTTGCTTGTCAGAAGGTCACAAAAAGCGATCACATGACCACTTGCCAAGCCTCTGAATTTTGATCACATGACCATGGGGATGCTGCAGCCATAGTGTGAAAAACAGCCAGAAGTCACTTTTTCAGTGATGTAACTTTGAACAGTCCACTAAATGAACTGTTGGAAATCGAAGACTACCTGCATACGTCATTGAATTATGCCAAATAGTTTTGGTTAGTACCAGTAAACAACTATAAACACACTGGATGACACCAAGAAACCCTGCATGAATTGAGCACGCCACATTTCATCAGAAGCAATCCAGCTGGGCCCAGATCAAATAAATCTCTGGATTTGTCAAAGATTAAATTGGTTAATCTCTACCAAGGAAGATCAATCATTTCCCCAATACTAGTTCAGCCAATCCTTTTCCACCGCTCCTCCTCCTTCTTCCAACTGATGGCCACACGAACCTACTTAAACAAGGTTAAAGACCAGATGCCTGCATTTATTATTCATATTGGACTTCGTAAAAATTCCCCTGGAGGCTAAGTTTGGCGCAGTTTTTATTATTTTATTTTATTCAGTTTGTCAAACATGTAAAAGATAACAGGTATAGGTGTAAATATAAATATGAACCTAATAAATGGGTACGGATGAATGGAGACAGTAGAAAGCGTTCATGCGAACTCGGACCCTGCGGGAACCAGGTTAAAAAAGAGCGTTTGGGAAACACGTGGGGCGTCCCTTTAAATTTAAAAAAAAAAAAAGCTTCCGAGTCGTTTCCTTTTTTTTCCTTCTTCCCCCGTCATCCAATGAGCGCCCGAATTCCTCGGAGCGCCCCGCCCCTTCCCCCCTCCCAAAGCGGGCGCCCCGCCCCTTTCGGCTCCCGCCACCTCAATCCCTCAAACCCGCGTCCTCCGTCTCGCGCTCCCAGGAGGGGGGCGGGCCTTCCTTCCACGGTTGGCCGAGGCCGGGTGGAACGGCGCCGCCCTCGGCCAATGGGCTTCGAAGGGCGGGGCCGAGCGTCCGGCCAGGAGAGACGCGGGAGAGACTGAGGCGAGTCGCGCGGCTGGGCGGGTAACGGAGAAGCTTCGGTGGCGGTCGCTCGCTCTCGCTCCGCTCTGCCGGCCACCATGTTCCAAGGGCCCGAGTCCGACCCGGCTAGACCCAGCTCCAGGTGAGGCCGGCCGCGGTGGGTGCGGTTGCTGTTGTCTTTTTTTTTTTTTTACCTCAGAAAGCTCCGGGCCACCGCGCTGTGAGGCGGGGACTCCAAATCCCAGCATCCCCAGCCTTGAGACTTTACCCTCCGACCCATGCCGCCGCACCTCGACGCCTCTTGCCGGGCGCGCGTCGAGGAACACGTGGACGCCGCCTTGAAGGGAGGTGAAGAGGCGGAGGTTTTCTTCCCCCCCAGCCCCTCCCCCCTTCCCCCGGCTTAGCGAAACCCTCAGGTCGCCTTCACACGACGCGTGAAAACCCGGGCGTGGAGGATTTCCTCCCCACCCCCGCTTCCCGTTTCCACGCAAGCCACCCAGCCAGGGACCAGATTCCACGGGGCGTCCCGTGGGGGGAGGGGCACCTGGTTTGGGTCTCCCCTGGAAATGGGGGAAGGGTGAATCCCCGCCTGGGGCGTCGCCGGGGAGGTCGCGAGGAGAACCCCCCCCCTTTCTCTCTTGATGCCGGCAGCGGAGAAGCGACTCGGCTCGCCTGAGGGCGCGGGGAGGGGGGTCGACCTGTCGGCTGGAGCCCCCCCCCCGGTGGTCTTGGGTGGGGTGGGATGGGAGGGGGCGTTGTCTGTCCTTTGTGGGGGTCCTCGAGGCAGTGGTCGTCTCCCTCCTCCCCCCCCCAAAAAAAAGGAACCCTGCAACACGAAGGGTGGGGTGGGCAGCATCTTATTGTGTCTGCCTTGCCTGGAGCAAAATATATAATATAAAATATCTATCTATCTGTCTATCTATTGCTGTCTCTATATCTCTCTCTATATATTTATCTTTTTATCGCTGTATCTATATCTATCTCTTTATTGCTGTCTCTATATATCTCTCTCTGTCTCTATTTATCTTTTTATTGCTGTATCTATATCTATCTCTTTATTGCTGTCTCTATATATCTCTCTCTGTCTCTATTTATCTTTTTATTGCTGTATCTATATCTATCTGTCTATCTATTCATTTATAATGCCTTGGTAAGGCCACACCTGGAATCATTGCAGCCAGTTTGGGTCGCCCTAATGTAAAAAGGATGTTGAGACTCTAGAAAGAGTGAAGAGAAGAGCAACAAAGCTGATTAGGGGACTGGAGGCTAAAACATATGACGAATGGCTGCAGGAACTGGGTATGCCTAGTTTAATGAAAAGAAGGACTAGGGGAGACATGATAGCAGTCTTCCAATACCTCAGGGGCTGCCACAAAGAAGAAGGATTCTCCAAAGCACCTGGGGGCAGGACAAGAAGCAATGGGTGGAAACTAATCAAGGAGAGAAGCAACTTAGAATGAAGGAGAAATTTCCTGATAGAATAATTAACCAGTGGAACAACTTGCCTCCAGAAGTATTATATTAGAGGTTTTTAAGAAGGGATTGCACAGCCCTTTGTTTGGAATGGTACAGGGGTTGAGCAAAGGGGTTGGACTAGAAGACCTCTAAGGTTCCTTCCAGTTTTGTTATTCTGTAAGGCTGCTGGTGGGAAACATTCTGTGAAAGATGTTCTGGCCAGAAGGTTCCCAGTCCTGCTGAACTAAGTGGTTATTTATTACATCTTATTTATGGCATCCAGCCCAGTTTGTTTATTTGTTTGATTCTTATCTTTATTTCATTTATTAAGTATCTACTTCACCTGTCTTGCCTAAGTGATTCTGGCCGGTTATAAGTAACTCAAGGCAGCCAAGATACATAAGATTCCTTCCTCTTCCTGTTTTCCCCCACAGCAATCTTGTAAAATGGGTTGGGCTGAGAAAGCACTACGGGCTCAAAGTCACCCAGCTTCTGTGCCTAAAGTGGGTCTAGAGCTCACCTTGGGATTATCTTCCCAAATTATAAAAATGCTCCGCTGCAAAATCGATTTGTCTGGGTGGTGACACGCTGGTTGTTATGTTCTACGATTTTATTGCCGGTGTTTGCTTTCAGGGGTTTTCAGGGTTTGTATAATCTGCTAAACAGCATTTCTGGAATTGAATAAATAGACCTGTAGCAATTTCCATTGAATTTGGCTATGTCATTAGAACAATATTCTGCATGTTCCAGGAACTACTTTTTAACGGGCACATGTTGAGCAGCAGCTGCCTTTGCCTTGAGGGATTATGAAAACGAATCTGAATAGGATTTCAAATGAGCAAGAGGGGTTTGGTTGTTGTTCTTTTGAACCTTCTGCCTGATTACTAGTTTTGGAGTTGCAATACTTCAGCATAAATTTTTGATTGCCAAAGGGAATCAGGTGCCACCCAACCATGCTGTGTGGTATAAAATTCCAAGAAGGCTCAATTGCATTTGCTTGCTTTGTTACAAAGTGGGTGTGGGTTGTGAGACGGGAGATCTTTGCTGTAATTCTGCATCTCTGCAGTTTCGTGTCTTGCCTGAGGCGTAAAATCTTTTCTCTAAAACTGCCAAGGAATTGCTCTTTCAGGCCATGTGCAGTGGGCTTTTTTTGTTTTTATGAAGCAGTAACTCGGGATAAAAGTTGAAATTCAATCCTTTTTTTTAACTATGTAGGTCATAACTTAAAACAGCCAATATTGTATTTATTCAGTATTTCATGTTTAGACCACTAGCTCCAAACAACTGGGAGTGGTTTGCAACAAATAAAGTACATAAAGGCAACAGTAAACACCACAAAACAATTCTTCTCTAGTGCCAGAGCATTACTTCAACTCTGGTATCTAAATCCTTTAAAAAAGTCAATGTGAACTGCATTCCAGCATGTAACAGTGAACCATTTGCATCTCTGGAAATAAAAATGAAGCATAATGGAGCATCATGAAAGCAATGCACCTTAATTTCCTCTCTTATCTTATTATTTATTTATTTATTATTTAAACTTTTATACCGCCCTTCTCCCGAAGGACTCAGGGCGGTGTACAGCCTACATTAAAACAGTTAAATATACAAACTTAAAATAACAATTAAAAAACTTATTCAATAAAGGCCGAAATTAAAACCGTCAAATTGACCATATTAAAATACCCAATAAAATTATTAAAATTGAAAAAAAATTAAAAATTTAAAATTCAGGCCAGTCCCGCTTGGATAAATAGATAGGTTTTCAATTCCCGGCGAAAGGTCCGAAGGTCGGGTAATTGGCGTAAACCGGGGGGAAGTTCGTTCCAGAGAGTAGGTGCTCCCACAGAGAAGGCCCTTCCCCTGGGGGCCGCCAGCCGACATTGCTTGGCGGATGGCACCCTGAGAAGACCCTCTCTGTGAGAGCGCACGGGTCGGTGGGAGGCATGAGGTAACAGCAGGCGGTCCCGTAAGTACCCGGGCCCTAAGCCATGGAGCGCTTTAAAGGTGGTAACCAGCACCTTGAAGCGCACCCGAAAGACCACAGGTAGCCAGTGCAGACTGCGCAGGAGTGGTGTTACCCGGGAGCAACGTGATGCTCCCTCAATCACCCGCGCAGCTGCATTCTGGACTAACTGGAGTCTCCGAGTGCACTTCAGGGGTAGCCCCATGTAGAGAGCATTGCAATAATCCAGACGAGAAGTGACGAGAGCATGAGTGACCGTGCATAAGGCATCCCGGTCAAGAAAGGGGCGCAACTGGCGGACCAGGCGAACCTGGTAAAAAGCTCTCCTGGAGACGGCCGCCAAATGATCTTGAAACGACAGCCGTCCATCCAGGAGAACGGCCAAGTTGCGTACCCTTTCTGTTGGGGCCAATGACTCGCCCCCAACAGTCAGCCGCGGTTGCAGCTGACTGTACCGGGGTGCCGGCATCCACAGCCACTCCGTCTTGGATGGATTGAGTCTGAGTCTGTTTCTCCCCATCCAGACCCGTACGGCTTCCAGGCAACGGGACAGCACTTCGACAGCTTCGTTGGGGTGGCCTGGGGTGGAAAAGTACAGCTGAGTATCATCAGCGTACAGTTGGTAACTCACCCCAAAGCCACTGATGACCTCGCACAACGGCTTCATATAGATGTTGAACAGGAGAGGCGAGAGAATCGACCCCTGAGGCACCCCACAAGTGAGGCGCCTCGCGGTCGATCTCTGCCCCCCTGTCAACACCGTCTGCGACCGGTCAGAGAGGTAGGAGGAGAACCACCGATAAACGGTGCCTCCCACTCCCAACCCCTCCAACCGGCGCAGCAGGATACCATGGTCGATGGTATCAAAAGCCGATGAGAGATCTAACAGGACCAGGGCAGAGGAACAACCCCTATCCCTGACCCTCCAGAGGTCATCCACCAACGCGACCAAAGCTGTCTCCGTGCTATACCCAGACCGGAAGCTGGACTGGAACGGGTCTAGATAGACAGCTTCATCCAGGTACTGGGGGAGCTGCCACGCCACCACACTCTCTACAACCTTCGCCACAAAGCGAAGGTTGGAGACTGGACGGTAATTACCCAAAATAGCTGGGTCCAGGGAAGGCTTCTTGAGGAGGGGTCTCACCACCGCCTCTTTCAAGGCGGCGGGAAAGACCCCCTCCAACAAAGAAGCATTTATAATTCCCCGGAGCCAGCCTCGTGTCACCTCCTGAGTGGCCAGCACCAACCAGGAGGGGCATGGGTCCAGTAAACATGTAGTGGCATGTAACCTCCCTAGCAACCTGTCCACGTCCTCGAGAGCCACAGAATCAAACCCATCCCAAACAACATCAACAAGACGCGTCTCAGTCATCTCATCCGGATCATCGCAATCTTGGTCCAAACTATCCCGAAGCTGAGCGATTTTATCGTATAGATAACCACTAAACTCCTCGGCACGTCCCTGCAAGGGGTCATCCCGTCCCCCCTGGTGTAGGAGGGAACGGGTCACCCGAAACAGGGCGGCCGGGCGGTTATCTGCCGACGCAATGAGGGAGGAAGCGTAAGAACGCTTCACCACCCTCAGTGCCACTAGGTAGGTCTTTGAAAAATACCTAACTAGTGTCCGATCAGCCTTGGAACGGCTGGATCTCCAAGTACTCTTTATTTATTTATTTATTTATTATTTAAATTTGTATACCGCCCTTCTCCCGAAGGACTCAGGGCGGTTCACAGCCAGGTAAAAATACAATACAATAAATACAAATTAAAATACAATTAAAAAACTTATTAAAATTGGCCAGGATTAAAATTTAGAGCTAAAAACCCATTAAAACCCATTAAAACACTAACCCAGTCCAGCGCAGATGAATAAGTAGGTTTTAAGCTCGCGGCGAAAGGTTCGGAGGTCCGGAAGTTGACGAAGTCCTGGGGGGAGTTCGTTCCAGAGGGCGGGAGCCCCCACAGAGAAGGCCCTTCCCTGGGTGTCGCCAGGCGACACTGTCGCTACCGACGGCACCCTGAGGAGCCCTCTCTGTGAGAGCGCACGGGTCGGTGAGAGGTATTCGGTAGCAGCAGGCGGTCCCGTAAGTATCGGCCCTATGCCATGGGCGCTTTAAAGACATTCACCAACACCTTGAAGCGCACCGGAAGGCCACAGGTAGCCAGTGCAGCCGGCGCAGGATAGGTGTCACTCGGGAGCCACGAGGGCTCCCTCAATCACCAGCGCAGCTGCATTCTGGACTAACTGTAGCCTCCGGATGCCCCTCAAGGGAGCCCCATGTGAGAGCATTGCAGTAGTCCAGGCGAGGCGTCACAAGGCGTGGTGACTGTGCACAAGGCATCCCGGTCTAGAAAGGCGCAATTGGCGCACCAAGCGAACCTGGTGGAAAGCTCTCCTGGAGGCGGCCGTCAAATGGTCTTCAAAAGACAGCCGTTCATCCAGGAGAACGCCCAAATGCGCACCCTCTCCATCGGGGCCAATGACTCGCTCCCGACAGTCAGCCGCGGACTCAGCTGACTGTGCGGGATGCCGGCATCCACAGCCACTCCGTCTTGGAGGATTGAGCTTGAGCCTGTTCCTCCCCATCCAGACCCGTCGGCTTCCAGACACGGGACAGCACTTGATGGCTTCATTGGGGTGGCCGGTGTGGAAAAATACAGCTGGGTGTCATCAGCGTACAGCTGGTACCTCACACGAAGCCACTGATGATCTCACCCAGCGGCTTCATATAGATGTTGAACAAAGGCGAGAGAATCGGCCCTGCGGCACCCCACAAGTGAGGCGCGCGGGGTGACCTCTGCCCGTCAACACCGTCTGCGACGGTCGGAGAGATAGGAGGAGAACCACCGATAAACGGTGCCTCCCACTCCCAATCCCCCCAACCGGCGCAGCAGGATACCATGGTCGATGGTATCGAAAGCCACTGAGAGGTCTAATAGGACCAGGGCAGAGGAATAACCCCTATCCCTATCCCTGGCCCTCCAGAGATCATCCACCAACGCGACCAAAGCCGTCTCAGTGCTGTAACCGGGCCGGAAGCCGGACTGGAACGGGTCCAGATAGACAGTTTCCTCCAGGTGAAACTCTTGAAGTGTTTTGGGGGGAGGGAACCTCAACACTTCACTCCCATCCTCTGGGCTGGCCTTATACTGATGGTCCTGCAGCTGGTTTAGGGTCATGTCATACAGGGCTCTGTAAGTTAAAGCTAGAACATAGAACTGTATTTAGAAGTCTGTGGCTTCAGAGCAGCATTGAGGTTACGTGAAATGGATGATAGCTGTTAGTAAGCCATTGTTTCTATAGCATCACTTCTAAGTAGCTTTCAAAGTAATGGAGGTGTATTGCTAGGGCATTATCTTCCTGAAAAGGCCATAAATGGCATAGGACCCAAATCTGGGCAGAAACCCCATTAGTGACAGTCTCCATTTGCCAATCTAGTGCCAATCTAGCTGCTGTCTAAGGGGAGCCAAGATTGTGAAATCTTTCCTAAGGGGCAAATGTCCCACTCTCTGTACATTTGGCAAGAGGAGTGGGCAAAGTACACAGTGGTCTCTGGATAAGCAGGATCCAACTTTTCAAGAATTCTGTCCCGTTTTGTTTTTTCTTTTTTAGCCTCCAGGCACTGAAACAAGAATCCCCTTCCGATTCACATGATCCTGACCTTGCTTATCTTTAACAAGCTTTCGAGAATCTCTTGTTTTTCCCCCCAGGCATCAGACTTAGAGCCCCAGTGTCCAACCTTGGCAACTTTAAGACTTGCAAACTTCAGTTTCCAGAATTCCCTGGCTAGGGAGTTTTGGGAGTTAAAAGTCCACAAATCAAAAGTTGCCAGGGCTGGATACCTCAGGGCTAGAGCATGGGATGAGCTCTGGAAATAGCAATTACATAAATGTATTTTTTGAATTAAATTTGAGGTAAATGAGCTGCCTGTGAAAATATGGGTTGCATGTAAATTGCGTGAAGTAATGCCAAACTCTGTCTGAATGATTGGGCTACTTCTGTAATTTCCTTTGGATGCACATATAACACTTCAGGCTCTTTTCCACTATGGCATGTTGAAAGAAAATAGCTGTAATTCCTTAGTGGAGTTATTATCTTCATTTCTTTTTCTTATCCAAGCAGTTTGATTGTAAAGGAAATTTGCTTTAAGAAATAAGCATGGTAAACATCTGGCATGGATTATAATAGTATCTGCAACAGGTTATAACTGCATTTTTACCCCCCCTTTGGCAAAAATGGTATTACCAATGAAACATTTTATCTCCTTTCCTTTTTAGAACATAATCTACTCAACAAACAATGATTGAGATTTCTGAACATATTCCTGAATTGTATTAGTTAGTTTTAGGTGTCCTTGCTTTTTACACTGTATCGTATAGCACTGTAATCCTTCAGGGTGTGTGTTGTTCAGTTATCTGGTTACCACCAAAGCTGTGTTCTTAAATAATGCAGCCTGTAACTTTGTAGGCAAGTTGATTTTTACTTTGAAAGTGAGCCTCCATTGACTGAAGTAGTCTAACAATGTATGCTAAGGTGTCCCAAACAAAGGATAAAGGTTAATAATTTTCTGTGATACAGTCCTTCATGTGTCCCTTTGCATTTGTTGCTGGTGATGAGCCCCACCTTTTTCTAATTGCCAGCTCCAAACTTGGTTGTTTTTTTTAATGTTTCTGGGCCACCCTTATTAGTGTCAGTGAGTCCACCTCAAACCATAAACTTCCAAACATGTTAAATGAGGGTGAAATTTTTTTTGGATAAACTTTGGCACATTTTAGGACTGTCAATTTGGAGAGAATTGATTAGACTAATAGACTTTAACAGATATAAAATGCACTACTAAAATAGTTTAATGCAGAGTTGTTCCAACTATGGCAACTTTAAGGCTTGTGGTCTTCAACTCCCAGAATGTTGGCTGGGGAATTCTGGGAGTTGAAGTCCACAAGTCTTAAAAGTTGCCAAAGTTGGGCAACCCTGGTTTAATCCTTCAGAGAACAATAAAGAGCAGTTTTTATGCTAGGCAATAATACAAATCTATAATCTTTTTAAAAAAAGTTTATTCAAATACTGTAGTTTTCACATATTCATGAAAGGGTGTGAACAAGTTCCTGAGGGATAAATTGAGCTCAGCGTTCAGCCTTCCTCAGCTTGGGATTGGGTGTGGTTGTGGCCTCACCCAGCAACCAAAAGGAAAGGAAAATTGCCAGCAAGAAGAACCAAGCCAATTGTTGATCCTACTTTGCAAGAATCCCTTGGTGAAGCGGGGTGGGGGGGCGGGGAGCAGGGAGGAAGTATACATACAGTTCTCGTAGGAAAAATTTGCACTAAGAGCATTATTTGCCAGTATTGTACAAATAATTCTGATAATCAGAATTCTTCACATGGATTTAAACGAATGTTAATTTTGAAAATAGTTCAAAAGTATTGCAGAAACTCTTGTGGCTACTTCCTTCAAAAGAAATATTTTAGAGGAATTGAAGACTTCCAGATAAAGAAGATCCTTGATTACTCAGGTGCTGACCAGGGTTTGCACATCATTCCATGCACCCAAACCATGGTTTCCAAATTAAATGATCCCACAATTCACAGAATTATATTAAATGGAAGCCAGTGTGATATCTGAACCTTAGCCCCCCACTGCCTACTTCTTTGTACAGACTATCTTTTATAATCATGGTTGATTGTGGATTATCTTCTGCAAAATAGGGTGCTGCAGCCACCAGGTGGACCCTCCAGCGATCTCTTTGGAAGTGCAGAAGTGTCCTCTTCTTCCAAGTCACAGAAAATGGCCTCTAACATATTTGCAGCAGCTGAAGAACCTATGAATTTCCCAAAGAGAACAAATCCCCCAGGTAAGAACCATACACTTTTTGAAAATACTGAGAATCAGAGTGACAGGTTTGATAAGTTCATGAAACTAGATAACTATCATTTATCATTTGAAGAGCCGTGGTGGCGCAGTGGTTAGAATGCAATATTGCAGGCTGAGTCTGCCCACTGCCAGGAGTTTGATCCTGACCGGCTCGATGACTCAGCCTTCCATCCTTCAAGGTGGAAGGACCTGATTGTTGGGGGCAAGAGGCTGACTCTGTACACTACTTAGAGAGGGCTACAAAGCACTATGAAGCGTATTTAAGTGCTATGGCTATTTCTATTATGGTCATTGCTCTAAGCTACCTTTGACTAAATAATATTCATTCAAACTTACCTATTTTATACAAATCACTCTGTACTCATCCGCGACATTTCATTTGCAGTGAACGGATTATATAGTCCCAGCCATTGTCCTGCTTTAAGAAGAACACCCGTCGTTCACTACTTGACATAATTTACTGACAATTTCAGAGTTAAATATTCATAAAAAGAACAAGTTTATTACTGTGCATAAGTGGAGTGTTTTGCAAGTTGACTTGTGAATGAGATTTTGAAACAAGTAAACAACTTGATCCCTAACAACATCTTGTTCTTTTGTAACAACAGCATGTTACAATTTTTAAACAGCGCTGATCACATCCTTGGGAACGTGCATAAAGTGTAAGATTTTTTTTTAAATGACTAAATGTTAATACTTCGGAGTTGCTGGTACGTGTAGCAAAGAAGGAGTAAAGACAAGATAGTAACTACAACCAGGCAGTCAATGCTCCCACATTTTTTACATGTGCGGACACCCCTAGTTGCAAGTATGATAATTTCATTGGCAAATGGAATTAGATAGATTTACCTGGAGTGATTTGGCATTACATCTGTTTGACATGGCAGTTCCTTGCCTCTACATTAACTTTTGTTTTCTGCTTTCTACATCCTTCAAAGGAGAATTGTATTATTTGGAAGGAGGGAGTCCTTATCCTCAGAGAGTTTGTGCTTGTGGTTCTTTGAAGGTAGAAATTCTTGCCTGTAGGTAACGTAGAGTTATGACCACACTTGAGCCCAGAATTTATGTTGCTAAGTGAAATACTTGTTGAGTTTGCCCCATTTTACGATTTTTCTTGCCAAAGTTGTTAAGTGAATCATTGCATTTATTAAGTTAGCAACACGGTCGTTAAGTGAATCTGGATTCTCCATTGACTTTGCTTGTCAGAAGGTTCCGCAAGGGGATCACATGACTGCAATGGTCATAAGTGTGACAAACAATCATAAGTCACTTTTTTCAGTGCCATTGTAACTTTGAATGCTCACTAAATGAATGGTGGTAAGTTGAGGACTACCTCTCTGGCTTCCTACAGGGCCCTTTTAGGGAATCTCAAGACAGGCTTTCTCTTAATGTATATAAAATATAATATTTATAGTTTATTTGTACAGTTATTTCAGAATTTAACGGTTAAGTACAGATATAGATAAATCCAACTTACATTAACTTTTAAAGGATGTTAACGCTTCATTTACATTCTAGATTGTAAAACACACTTATGGAGCCATACATTGGTGCAAATCTCTGGCTTAGACGTGTTGTTTTTACATGATAATTTCTTCAAGAAAGAGTTTTCTGTAACATTTTTTTTTTGTACTTGTAATGCTGATCAAAGGGTGTAATAAAGGAATATTAAGAAGCAGAAAGGAAAATCAACAGGATTTCAGAAAGGAAACCCTTATCCAAATCTGTACAAGCATGTCTGGTTCCTGGAGGGCCTCAACATCCTAACCTTAGGGTTTGCTGCTTGTTTCCTCCTGTCCTGGAGAATCGGAGAGGAAGAGCAATTCCTGCAAACTTCCTCAGTTATTGTTGTCTTGCAGGTGGGAAGGACAGCGGCATTTTTGAGGATCATAAACCTAATGCATCCCGGCAATTTATAAACCCACCTGGAGGAAAAACAAGCAATATCTTTGGGACCCCGTCACCTGTCAGCGCAATCAAAGCACATCCGAATAAGCCCAAGGTAACTCGCTTACAGCTTCCATTAAAAAAAGTGGGGGAGGAGCCCAAATTACAATAATCAAGGTAGGCAAAGCAATTGTGTTTGTACAAAGGAAGCTGTTGAATACGTACCTCTTGAGCAACAAAAACTTCTTACGAAACTAATGCTATCTCGATTGGACAAGCAATATAAATAATCTAGCATTAAAATTGACTATAAGGGAAACGTTGGCGTTAACACAAAACAAAATCTCTATAAAGATTTTTCTGTCTCATGCAGGACTGATGCAGAGTTTGCACATCCTTAGAAGCCTTGCTTTGTAAAGCTGGATTGCCAGACTTGTTGTTGTTGTTTTTTACAGCTCGAAAGGATTCTCATGAAAAACAGCCTTTTCAAAGTATTGGTTAATATCTAGAACCCTTTTCTTTCTTCTTATCCAGGATCACACCTTTCTATTTAAGGATAGAGGAGATTCACCACGGGAAACAAAAGGTAATTGGAGCATGGCTTCTCAAATTCGGTCAGCTCCGTTGTTTTATCTTTTATATCACATCAGCTTTTGAAAATCACATTATAGCTTTTAGTACTATATTCTTTACAGTAGGGGTGTCCAAGATTGGTAGCTTTAAGACCTGCAGACTTCCACTCCCAGAATTCCCCAGCTAGCTTAAGTTTTGCATACAAGTTTCCCAAGCATGACTGGCTGGGGAATTCTGGGAGTTGAAGTTCAGAAGTCTCAAAGTTGCCAAGGTTGGCTCTAGAGAGAGAGAGAGATCCACTCTATTGTCCTTCTGAGAGATTTCCCCTTATGATCCTAACAATGTACATGTGACAGGCCATGCCTCAAATGTTAAGAGTTTCAGATTGCCCCCCCCCTCCCCCCCATTCTTCCAAGTGATGATGTGTGGGGAAGCCTTGCATAAGCTGAACTAGCTAACATCTTCAGATGAAGTAATAGAAGACTAACTGGGAGTAGTAAGTTAATCTAACACCGCACCATGCTTGGGAACCTTGCATGCAAAATCCAAGCGCTGCCAACACAGTTGGAATAAAACCAAAACCAGACCATCATATTCTAACCTGCCACGTATCATCTTGCACAGTTCCAGAAGACCAAAGACCACAGAGAGAAGAGTTGAGTGAGAAGAAGGACCTGCCGAAGGAGATCACCAAAGAACCTGGGCCCAAGATAGATGATCACGAACCCAGGCTGGGACCACGGCCGCGTTCTCACAACAAAGTCCTCAACCCGCCGGGAGGCAAATCTAGCATTGCGTTCTATTAGGGAAGGCCACTTTCTCACACACCCCTTCCCCAATGTCTTAAGCTTTCATTACCAGAACCAAAAGGCTAATTTTTTAGTGCTTGAAGGAGGGAGGGGCTTAGCAGTTTGGCTTATTTAGTCCATGTCAACCATCGTCATAAGCCTTTCGGGTGTTCGTTTGTAAGACAGGGATGAGCCCTGAGCTTCCTTCCTTCCTTCTGCATTCTGAACACAGTTAAGGAAGACTCCCTGAGATGGATTGCAAAACACATTCCAATTAAGGTGTAATACCAATTTTTGATCCGCCAGCTAGGCAACACAGCCTCAAGCAAATTTTTCTCTGTGTTTGTCAAGAAGAGAGACTGCTCCACTATGCCCTGGAAAAGAGAGTCGTCCCTTGATTGTCATCTTGTAGAAAAGTGAAAGGAGCAAATCAGTTTTCGAGATAAATTGTAGTTGAAATGAATCATGCACAAATCCCTTTCTGGAAGAGTTTTAGAAGCTTTGGCTTTGTGGCACTCCTCTTTTGACCAGTTGGGTATAACTTCATAGTGAGTAGCACATAAAAAAAAAGTGTGTTGAGAGAACGAAGCCAAACCACATAAGTTTAAAATTAGAGCCTGAATCCTCTCCAAGGAGGCAGTTCAGAAGTTAGTGACTAACTCTCTCCTTCGTCACTAACCTCTGAAAGATTGTAACTTTTATTAGGCCACGAACTGCTGCTGTTTGCAGAAAGGTTCTAATTTTATGCCGACTTTTAGTCTGTTCTCCTTGTTGCTCTTTGGTTGCCTTTAGCGACTTGTCTCTCCCCTTAGCTAGGTCTTTCCATGCAGAGGCAGCCTCAGTTACCTTTAGCTACCTGAGATGTTGCTTAGACACTGCCTGTTTTGTTTGTCAAGTCCTTGGGCTCACCCCTTCCACTCCCTCTGCAAATAGGGGGAAAAAATCAGACTGTGGGGCCCATCAGTTCTTGTAGGGCAGGCAGTGACAAAAGAGGTGGGGCCAGAGTAATGGACAGTACCTTAACTACAACGGTCTCATAACTCACATATTCACCTTCCTGTGCTTTCCAGGAATAATTCTTCATCTTATATGTTCACCTCTTTTATCTCCTCCTCAGCACCTCCTTCCCACCTATGCCCACTTCAAATACTGCATAGTGCCAATTCATGGGGCCTCCCAGATTCTGAACACCAGGGGGTCTCCAACCTTGGCCACTTTTAAGACTTGTGTGGGCTTCAATTCCCGGAATTCCTCAGCCAACCATGCTGCCTGAGGAATTCTGGGAGATGGAAATCCACAAATCGTAAAGTTACCAAGATTGGAGACCCCCTGCTGAACACCACTCCCCAAACGCCCAAAATGTTCTTCTAACAATAGAAAGCTTGAAAACCAAGTGATCGAAAGTCCTTTCTTGGAAGAATGTAAGTATGAAAGCTTTCTTTGAAAAAAAAACAAAACACCGTTTCTGTAAGAGGTCACTTATTCTATAGTTATTGGAAACCGGGGAGCTTCCAGGTTTATCAACTGAACACTAACATCTTGTGCCTTTTAACTAGCAAGAGAGTATTTAAACACCCTTACATTGCTATAGCCCTTAAACTGTGAATATCAACGTCCTGTGAATTTTTAACCCGATTCTTAGGATGACCTAAGGATGACCCTTAAGGTCTATCTCTAACAGCTTAGTGCCATTAGGAAAGGGTCAGTCTTAGTTCTCGCACGTATACCCACTTATTCCATTTTTAACCTCAGCAGGAAGCATTCAAACACAACTCTCAGTGGTAGAGAGTATGATGTCTGGATAACTGGAATGTCAAATTTCTTTTAGTTTGATTTACAAGTAATGCTCTTCTATCCCCAATCACAGCTGTCCTTCCCTAACATTTCTTACGATCGTATGGTCTCATCCCTGTGGACATAATCTTTTTAAGTATCATGAGAAAACTGCCTATTTTTGTAATGTTCCAGTTATCTGTTTCACATTGGAACAAAAATGAGTTGACTCCACCATAAAGCAGCCCCGATCCATACTTAACACTCAAATAACCTTGTTCCATAATTCAAAGGACTTTCAAAAGCAAGCATAGTCGCCCTAGAATGGATTTGTTATTCATGCTGACAAGAAGCTATGAAAAAGATCAATCCCAAAATAGATTCCAGCATTCATTGTTTAAATCCCCATTAGGGGAAGGCAAAATTAGGAAATAAAATCAAGAATTATCTTCCTTGTTTCTCCTCCCTTATCATATTCACCTGTTTGGCTGGGGGTCTTTTCAGCCTGTGTCCTACTGACATCATGTCTGCTTTTTTGCTATGCAGATGCAGCTCAGGGTAACAAATCCCAAAGAGGCATGGGCAAAATGGCAGCCATTGGCTTATTCTGGAAGATTTTCTGAGGTGTGTATTAAATGTAATATCTTGCTGAAGAGGACAGAAGCAAGAGGGAGTTGCAAATTAGATGACTGCCAAGAAAGGGAGGACTTGAAGGAGCAGGATGGCTGCTTCCATACACGTGTCTATTGCGAAATTGTCTTTGGCAGAATTAGAAACTTGGCTATGATGGTTATGCTGTATTATAGAATCGAGAGAAAATGTAGTGTTAGTCCTGCTACATTTTATATTTAATGGTTAGCTAACATCTCCAGGCACAAGCTGGAAGTAAGGACTAACTTAGCTGACTATTAGACCTGACTCAAGACCCCTACTGGTCTCTCCTCATCACTCTTGCTTCCAGGACGTTTGCAATGTACAAGGTTGGGTGGATGTCACCTTGCACCGTTTCCCATAATTGCAGTGTGAGTTCGTGAAGAGACAGAAGGGGAAAGTCTGTATTTTGGGATGAATTCTTTCTAGACCAGGGGTGTCCAACTTTGGCAATTTTGAGACTTCTTGTGGGTTTCAACTCCCAGCTGGCTGGGGAATTCCGATAGTTGAAGTCCATGAGTCTTAAAAGTTGGACACCCCTGGTCTAGACGGTGTAATGAGTAGTCCAAATTTCTCAATGTCAAATGTAAATTTTCTGCTGGAATTCATCAAGCATATCAGAAAACCAGTGGCCTTTGTAGAGTAACTTGATCTATCAGCAATATCACAAGTTCATTGCAAAATATTTCTGAGGTGCTCTGTACCAGAAGCTGAAACAGTTCAGCATTTTGATAAACTCTGAACTAAACAGTCAAACCGTGCTTGAAACTCAGCGCTGGTTTAATATTTCTTGCCAAGTTCTCTCACACGGTTTGCTATAGTAAATAACCACCCTTTCAATACTAGGGAGATGGAGGAAAAAAACAAACAAACAGAATGAAAACACTGCTTAGCTTTGTAATGAAACGAGCGAATGAGAACAATTGGCCAACGTCAGCTTTGGATACCATTTGCATAGGTCATTGCTACATGTGGATTACTTGGGATTGCAAAATCTCAAAGGGGTGTTTTCACCAGTGCTTCTCTGTTAGCCTTTTTTTCCAGCTAAGCCTTAAGTTCTGATTGATTTAACTTTGTGCCTATCATTTTTTTCGAGAGGTGGCTTCGAGGATTACACTGTGTATCCAGAAAGGGTATTTTTCTTTTTTAAAAAAAACCTACATTAGGAGTTAAGAATAACTCAAATATGTTGAATCGTGCTGTTTAATAAACAACTGTATTTTGTTAGTCCATTAGAGTCGAGCTGATGGATTCTTCAAATCTTTTTTTAATCCCCTTATAGCCTCATGAGTTTTACATGTACAAACTAAGATCGTCTAAGCCCCAGGTGCCTCTCCTGAAATCCAGTCATTTCTTCCCAAGTGACTGGTAATCAAGAGATTTTACTGTAACCAAACTAGCACACAGTATATATTACATGAATTGTAAAGAATGTGATTGTTAGGGGGCAAAACAGAAGCAAGGTTTATAAAATTCCTTTTATTTGTGCTAATAGCCACTGCAAGATGGCACAATCATTAGCTATGCAACCTTGACATTCAACCCTTGAACTGACTGTTAAGCTTCCATAGGCAACCCACTCATTCCTAAGACTTTCGGGAAGATGCAAGCAGTTCCTTTTGTGAAATTGACAATCTGTACCGAGGAATGAGAAGAATTTCCCCAGAATTTCCTGTCATAAATACAAAAATGTTTTTGTTCTACTGAAATGCCTTTAAGTCTTTCTTTGTAATAGTGTTCAGGGAAATAATAATCAGCTTGATTGAATCCATTTCTGTGCCATTGGTTCTCTCATCAGTCAAGGCTGTCTAGTACATCTGCATTTTTAAAAAATAATTCAATCCCTTTGTAACATAACCACTATCCCTTTTTTCCCCCCCTCTAGTATCCAAATGTGAAGAGTGTTGCTATTAGACAAATAAAGCTTGTGTCCGTTGTTCTTTATATCATTTGACAATAAAAAAAATTTAGTCATCTTTATTTTCATGCGAGTTGGGCTACAGAGGCATTCCAAGAAAAGTTAGGTAAGCCGTAACCCAATGGTTCATTTAAAAGGACCAGCAAAAGTGGCACACAGATCATTTCAGAGGAGTAGATGGGATGCTTGTAACCGTGATTGGCTCTAATGTTACAAAGAGGCCTCTTGTGAGTGACCGTCACAAAAATGTACCTATCGTACTTTCTGTTCTAAATCTCTAGCATTCCAAGTGACCTTCCCTAGAGTAGCAGGTCACTTTTCTTCTACTACAAGCGGAGGTAGGAGATCTAAGCCAAGTTTTGCACCTATATATTATTAAAACTCTGGTCCTGTAGTAAAGGTGCTTTTTCAAGAGGCAACTGGACTTTGTTTTTCCCTGAAGACGTTTCGCTTCTTCAGTTCTTGAGAAGAACTGAATGAGAAGTTCTTGATGAGAAGTGAAACACTTTGAGGGAAAAACCAAGAGAGTCTGGTTGCCTCTTTGGGACAACCATGACCTTGGGTGACTGAGGGTCTCCATAGAGATCTCATTCCTGTAATCTTTGACCTAATGCACCATTGGGCAAAACGTTTTCAACCAAGGTGCCTTAAATGGGCCAACTTTACAGAATCTGTCCCAAATTCAATCACAGGATTGAAATTTGGCAAACGTTATAAAACATGTTATGACATAAGAATCCTCCCAAAACCGTTTGTGACATAATGCAAAATGTCATAAAACGTTTTCCGCATTGGTGTGTGTTTGTGCTATACAATTCCACATGAGATATTTTCAAGGCAGTTGCATCTCTGAATGTATCTTGAATTCGATTTTGAAGACATTAGGATACCTGGTCAGGAAATATCTCTTGAGAAGATGTCCTGCTGGGCCATGGGTTGTCTAGTTGGGCTAAAAATGAGCTTGCAATTTGACCAGGAGATGATAGAAGGAAGGAGGTCAGGAATGCTGTTGTGTATTTATACAGAAACCCACCCGTCTATGTTCAGGGAGGCCTGTCTACAACCTGCCTGCAATACTCTCTTCCAAATTCTGGAGATTTTCCTGCCAAGTGGTTGAATCTCATCAATAATTTTCTAGATACATATTGCTAGATATCTAGATAGCTGGGAAAAGTTATTGGCACGGGCTTGTTATATTTTCTAATTGCAGTGCAAGTCTAAGGCCAGCTAACCACTTGAGGGACAGCAGAGCCAAAAGCTAACTCATAACTGGATCATGTTACTTACTGCTGGCTCAAAGCATCAAATGCCTCTGGGATGGGTTTGGCCTATCCAGAGTGGTTAACTCTGAAGTGAATATAGTTAGCAGTGTTAATAGATTATCTTAATGGGTATTATGTTTCTATATAGAGAAAAGTTAAACAGGCCTCTTGACAAATTACCAACTTATATAGCCACAATTACTAGTTAAGGACATTGTGCTAAAGAGATTCAGAATATTCAATATCCATTATGCAGTCAAATCAATAATCGTTCATATTAGTCTTTATATCCCCAAATGGTCAGGGAGGAGCTACTGGAACCCTTCTTCGGAAGAAGTCAAGAAAGGAGAAATGGAAACTGAAATATCTGGGAATATACTATAATGCCTCAGTTCCTGAATATGTTAGGATTTTCAATACTTCCAGAATAGATTTTAAAAAGAAACCAATATAATTGAAACAGACCTTGACTTAAAAAAACCTCATGATTTTAGAAAAGGAAAATTATAAAGGATTTTGATAACACTGGTGGGTGCTACAAGGATGAAAATCATAATTGGTTTTTAACAGTGCAAGAGGACTTTTAAAAAAAAATGAGTGCAAGGTTTCTATATACAATTGCTTGCACAGAATAATTTACATTCCTGCCTTTCATCCAATTTAAAATCTACAGAAAAAAACCTTTTCAATCCCTTCAGCAGAAAATTTCCCAAAATAAAGAATTTTTCATCCAATTTAAAATCTACAGAAAAAAACCTTTTCAATCCCTTCAGCAGAAAATTTCCCAAAATAAAGAAGACCTCTTAATGACTAAATAACTCAAAATTGGCATTAAAAGATCTCGGCACTCATGGCAGCTGTAGAATTATAGTGTAAGATTTTCAGTTAACATATAGCACCTAGCACAGTGGTTCCCAACCAGTGTGCCGCGGCACTAAGGGGTGCCGTGAGATCTTTTGAGGGTGCCGGGAACTTTTGAGCTACGGAGATTTTAAATATCTATTTCCTTATAAGGGTGCCGGGAACTTTTGAAAGGCTTTCCAAGGGTGCCTCAAACAAGAAAAGGTTGTGCCTCAAACAAGAAAAGGTTGGGAACCACTGACCTAGCAGCTACTTGAAAAGCAGCTATTCCTATACACCAGATTCATACCCTGGTCTTTAAATTCCCTTATTAAACCCCCAAAGAAAGGAGAAAAAAAAGGGGGACACGTGGAAGAATGAGGCTCATCTGTGTTATATCCCATGTCCCCAAGGCCTCTTCTTTAGTTGACAGATAGTGGTTCTTCCGCCTCATTGAGAAGGGGAGCTGCGTCAACAGGCGGTTGGGCCACTGCCTCGGTTGGCGAGCGCTTGGTCGAGCGGTTCAACGTGCCACCCTGGGAATTCATAGAATAGGGAAAGTTTGGTGAAAATCGAACCTTTTATGCACATAGTCCAGGCAGGGTAACGGATCCCCCCTTGTTAACCAGCCAAGGTGGATTCTTACCTGCTTCTTATCTACTATGTTAAGGCAGACAGAGGTCCCAATGCAAGCAACGGTGTTGGCCAGCATGAAGATCATCATCTGTTGCCAGCGCCATAAGGGGATCTTCAGTTCACTGGCAAAGGATTTTTTAAAAAGAGAACATTACCAGCCTGAATAAGGAGCAGGAGGAACAAGTCCAAGCATTTGCATCATATTGCCTCAGTTCCATGAGATACAGCAGGGGTGTCAAACACAAGGCCCGCGGGCTGGATCCAGCCCACGGAGCCGTCTTGGAAAATGTAAGGAGCCAGCCAGTGTGAATTTGGCTCAGTCTACCCAATGCAAAGACCAAACATTGGGCCAGTGTGGCTTTGTCCCGGTCTAACCAATGCAAAGACCAAACATTGGGCCAGCGTGGCTTCAGCCCGGTCTACCCAATATAAAAAAGAAACATGCCAGCAGTTTGGGGAGTGGTGTCAGGCTGACCACAGCCTTGATGCGGCCCTCAATGAAATTGAACTTTTGACACCGCTGAGATACAGGTAGTCCTCGACTTACAACAATTCATCTGAAGTTACAACTTCAAATAAAGTGACTTACCATATTTTCTGGCATATAAGACGCACCTTTTTCCCACCTAAAAGGGGGTGAAAATTTGGGAGCGTCTTATACAGCGAATGTAGCCCTTCCCACCCACTGGCCCCCACCCTTTGGCCTCTGCCTCCCAGCAATTTACCTCCTTGCAGCAAGGAGAAACAGCCCATTTCGGCTTCGGCACAGCCTAATTAGTACAGGTTGATTGTCCCCGACACTCAGCTGTTTCAGCTGCAGGGATTGCCATGGTCTATTGCTGCGCGGGCCTCTGCTGCTTGCTGCAAGGAGGTAAATTGCTGTGAGCAGATTTCTTTTTTCTTGTGCTAATCAAGCTATGCTGAAAACGAAAATGAAAGTAAAGCAGGCTGTTATGCTGCAACGAGGCAAAATTGCTGGGAGACAGATTTCTTTTTCTTGTTTTCCCCAACAAAAAAGGTCGGTGCGTCTTATAATCCGAAGCCTCTTATACTCTGAAAAGTACGGTATGACCGCTTTTCCACACTTTTGACCATGGCACTCTCCCTGCAGTCACATGATCAAAATGCAGATGTTTGGCAACTCATATTTATGACGGTTGCAATGTCCTGGGGTAATGTGATCCATTTTTGTGACCTTCTGACGAGCAAAGTCAACGGGGAAGCCAAGTTCACTTACTGACCGTGTTACTAACAACTGCAGTAATTCACTTGACAACGGTGACAAAAAGGGTTGTAAAATGGGGCAAAAATTACTTAATGTCTCACTTAGCAACACAAATGTTGGACTCGGCTGTGGTTGTAAATCAAGGACTACCTGTACTTGGTTATTCCATCATCAAGCAATTTATGGAAGCCGTTCGGAATGACACTTTTTCTTGATTTTGAAGGCATAAACTCTTCAGCAGAAAGACAGTTATTGTTACCTGGACTTTGTTCCCAAGATCCGTCCCACGATCACATTAGAGAGGCCAATACCGATCATTTGCACGGATGTCGCCAGCCCCATAGCTGTTCCCAATGTTGCTTGAGGAACCACAAGTGGGATTGAAGGCCACATGCTGGCCTGGGCAAAAGACGGTTGAAAAGACAGACCGGAGAAACCGTGTCAGAAAAACCACTTTTGCAGGAAGAAATAATCAAAACTTCATAGCAGCTTCATCTCAGAGGAAACAATCGGATAAAGCAATGTTTCTCAACCTTAAGAGCTTGAAAATGTGGGGGACTTCAACTGCCAGAATTCCCTAGCCAATCTTAGTAATTTTAAGATTACTAAGGTTGAGAAACGCTGAGATAAACGTGTTAACTTACCAGTATCTATCTCTTCCCACTTATGACTATAACCATGTTGCTTCTATCTTTCAATTTATATTGTTTTTATTTTATTACTTACGAGACCGCCTGCTGTTACCGTATGCCTCCCATCGACCCGTACGCTCTCACAGAGAGGGCCTTCTCAGGGTGCCGTCCGCCAAACAATGTCGGCTGGCGGCTCCCAGGGGTAGGGCCTTCTCTGTGGGAGCACCGACGCTCTGGAACGAACTCCCCCCTGGCTTACGTCAAGTGCCTGATCTTCGGACCTTTCGTCGTGAGCTAAAAACATACTTATTCACTCAAGCAGGACTGGCATAAATAGTTGATTTTAAATTGGGGTTTTAGAGATTTTAAATATTTGTAAATTTTTAAATTATCGGCCATTTATTAATAGTTTCTTTTAATTTCTTTTAATTGTATATACTCTGTATTTTATTTCGGCTGTACACCGCCCTGAGTCCTTCGGGAGAAGGGCGGTATAAAAATCTAATAAAATAAATAAATAATAATAAATAATTTGTTTCCTAGTACGATTTGATAGCTTATTAGTAACCTTGACTATCACTAAGGGTTGTATCTTTTTATTCTTGATGAATGTCTTTTATTCTCCTTAGGTACACTGAGACCATATGCACCAAAGACAAATTCCTTGTGTGTCCAAGCACACTTGGCGAATAAAGAATTCTATTCTATTCCTATTCCTATTCCTATTCTGAGTCCAGAATTAACAGGAGTTCTTATTGACAATTCCTAAGTGATCATGAGATCCCAACCTTCTTCTAAAACCTCTGTGTACTGATAATCACAATGTGATGCCACAGATTAGGCTGCTTAGATCCGGGGTCTTCAACCTTGGCAACTTAAAGACTTGTGGACTTCAACCCCCAGAGCTCTTCAGCCAGCTGGCTGAGGAACTCTGGGAGTTGAAGTCCACAAGTCTTAAAGTTGCCAAGATTGGAAACCCCTGGCTTAGATGGACTCATTCTCTTCCCAGTAACAGGAGCCAACTCATTTCTCAGGAGCGTTTAACCTACCAGACACTTAAAGTTGGATTCCTGCAACGAGCAGAAATTAGATTCTATGTGCTCCGTGACCTCTGATTCTAAAACTGTTGAAGCCAGCAGTGGAATGTGAGACTCGGCAAAATCAAAATCCCGCTTAAATTGGCTTGCCAGATAATTCTTCTGCTCTGACACTCTCCTCGCCTCCTTCTAACCTTTCTCCAGTGGTGAAATGCAAATTTTTTTGCTATGAGTTCTATGGGCGTGGCTTGGTGGGTGGGCATGGCCATCTTTGTGTTATTGGTTTTTTTTTTACTTTTTAAAGCATTTTTATTACCTATTCGCCTGAACTGGTAGTAAAAAAAAAAAAGGTTCCGACGATCGCGCGGCACAGCTGATTGACAAGCTGTGTCACGCAATCAGAACCTTTTCTTTACTTTTTTAAAGTATTTTTTACTATATTACCAGTTTGGGTGAATAGGTAGTAAAAAAGGCTTTAAAAAAGTCAAAAAAGGTTCCGAAGATCGCGCAGCACAGCTGTGATCGTTGGAACCTTTTTTTTTACATTTTAAAGCATTTTTATGCTACCAGTTCGCCCAAATCCGAGCGAACCGGTAGCATTTTACCCCTGCCTTTCTCTTTCTAAAGAAGAACCCAACAACATGTGACAAAGTTAAGTCAGAGGTGGGTTTCAGCAGGTTCTGACCAGTTCTGGAGAACCGGTAGCGGAAATTTTGAATAGTTCGGCGAACCGGTAAATACCACCTCTGACTGGCCCTGCACACATTTTTTTTTTATTTGCATTTCTATCCCGCCCTTCTCCGAAGACTCAGGGCGGCTTACGCTATGTTAAGCAATAGTTTTCATCCATTTGTATATTATATACAAAGTCAACTTATTGCCCTCAACAATCTGGGTCCTCATTTTACCTACCTTATAAAGGATGGAAGGCTGAGTCAACCTTCAGCCTGGTGGGGCTTGAACCTGCAGTAATTGCAGGCAGCTGTGTGAATAACAGACTGTCTTAGCAGTCTGAGCCACCAGAGGCCCACATCTATTCTCTGCCTCCCAAGTCCCACCTGATCGGGAGGAAATGGGGATTTTACAGTATCATCCTGCCATGCCCACCAAGCCATGCCCATAGAACCGGTCGTAAAAAAAAAATTGAATCCCACCACTGAGTTAGGTCAATACCAGAAACTTCCCCATGGCTTAAAAGTTGAGTAGACATCAGAAGAGGATCAACACATTTTGAGTTCTGAAAACTTACGGCTGCAAAGGAATAGGTGATTCCTAACCAGATGGTGGAGACTAGTGGGGGAACGAATGTGAAGGCCAAGAGAGCAAATACGGGCAATGTTAGCACCGCACAACCGACAGCAAACACACCCCTCAGCCCAATATAATCCTGGGGGGGAAAAAAGCAGAAAAAGAGAAATGAGACGCTCAAGTTTGGTGGAAGCTCAAGGCGCCAAGCTAGAAACTGGGAGAACGTGAGTTCTAGTCTTGCCTTAGGCACCAAACAGCTGGGTGACTTTGAGCCAGTCGCTCTCAGCTCTAGGAAGAAGTCAAGGATCAACCACTTTTGAAATCTTGCCAACGCATGCACACAAATATCATAGGGTAATATCAATGCATCCAGCTTTTTTTTTGTTGTTGTTTACATTTATACCCCGCCCTTCTCCGAAGACTCAGGGCGGCTTACAATGTATAAGGCAATAGTCTCATTCTATTTGTATTTTTTTTTTTTTACAAAGTCAACTTATTGCCCCCCCAACAACCTGGGTCCTCATTTTACCTACCTTATAAAGGGTGGAAGGCTGAGTCTACCTTGGGCCGGGCTCGAACCTGCAGTAATTGCAGGCTCTGTGTTCTAATAACAGGCTTCTCTACTGCCTGAGCTATCCCGGCTTATTGGGGCCACGCACGAATCTAGCTTTAAAAAGGTAATTCACATTTTGTTAGAACAATGAATCAGTGGATCAACTTGCCTCCAGAAGTTATAAATGCTCCAACACTGGAAGTTTTTAAGAAGAGATTGGATAACTATTTGTCTGAAATGGTATTGTTCCCTTGCCTAAACGGGGTTGGATTAGAAGACCTCCAAGGTCCCTTCCAACTCTGTTATTCTATTTTTCAAAACCACAAACTGCTACCCACCCCCCAAAAAACCCTACCATGTAAAAGCAGAACTTCAAGGAATGAATTATTAAAGGTAAAGATTCCCCGGCACATATGTGCTAGTCGTTCCCGACTCTAGGGGGCGGTGCTCATCTCTGTTTCAAAGCTGAAGAGCCAGCGCTGTCCGAAGACGTTTCCGTGGTCATGTGGCTGGCATGACTCAAAGCCAAAGGCGCACGGAACGCTGTTCCCTTCCCACCAAAGGTAGTCCTGATTTTTCTACTTGCATTTTTTACGTGCTTTTGAACTGCTAGGCTGGCAGAAGCTGGAACAAGGAACAGGAGCTCACTCCGCTATGCGGCAGCACTAGGGATTCGAACCGCTGAACTGCCAACCTTTCGATCAATAAGCTCAGTGTCTTAGCCACTGAGCCACCACGTCCCTTCGAATCAATTATACCATTCCCCAAATATTTTTTTCCAATGATGATTTGATGACTTGGAGGTTAATTACATTGGGGCTAACCAGAGAGAGGGGTTGGGGGGGGGAAACAACAATTGTTTTTGTCCATGTCGCAATCTCGTTTTGGAACACGGCCGCTAGCAAAAACTCAATGCCGCCTTCAACCCAGAAAAAGCTGCACACCTTGTTGCGTTGTATATTTTTTTCCCCAGGCTTCTTTGTTTCCATTTGGGAACGATTTTATGGGTTGCGTTCCCTCGCTCTACAAACACTAACCCAGGCAGACGCCCCATCAAGGTATTGCCCCCGTTTCTACCCTCAGGTTTTAAAAATCATCCTTCAAAACTTACGATGAGTATGCCAACAGCCGCCGAGAGCACGAGAGAGCTGTCATAAACCGCTCCAGCTATATAAGCAGCTGCCTGTTGACTGTAGCCAGGATACTTATCTTGGATAAACTTACTAGAAAAAGAGAAAGGGAAAGGGGACAGGGGAAAGAGAAACCTATTAGGATTCCAGATCAGATTATTTTGACACTGATGTGCAGATGGGAAAAACATCATCCTTGTACAAACAAGTCAGCTCTTCTAGATTAGTGTTTTTAATAGCCTTCGGTGACATGGTTTAGTTCTAAGATTCTGCCTTGGCAAGCGAAGCCAAAGTCTAGAAGACAATTTTCCAAGCAACCTGAGAACCTCATACGCCCCACCACCCAGGTGGAAAGACACAACTAATACGGTGTTTTCACTGTGAACCTAGAGAAATTTCCCAACCTGATCCTAGCCCTTGCTTCCAAACTTACCTATTCGTCCAAAGGCAGCACTAGCTTGATGATTAATTAATTCACTGAGTATTGCTAGGGAGTATAGGAAGAGGGTAGAAGTGGGAGACATACCTAGATCGAATAGCCAAGAAGCAGATACAGACAGAGATAAAGATTTAAGAGAGGAATTGGGGAGGCAAGTCAAAAAAAAGCATATCAATTAAAGTATTGAAGCGGGCAAGAGACGATGGATATATAATTTCTCTTTCTTCTTGTTGTTCTTCTTTTTTCTCTCTCTTTTCTATTTTTTTAGGTAGGTGACACGACTAGAAGTTAGGTAGGATAGAAAGAAGACGTTTTAAGTTAGAATAAGCGACAGAAATAAGAGAAAGGGGAATATTAGTGTATACACCTTTATATAATAAAATAAAAGTAATAGGAGGAAATATGGAATAATTGAATAATGACAGATTGCAACTTAATTGTGTATTATTCTTGATTGAATGTAACAACTATGATTAATTTTACTAGTTTTATTTGTATTAGAATGTATGGTACCCAGGTGCCACACCGTTCACGCATTGATTTGATATGTTTGTAAAAAATAAAAAACTTGGGGGGGAAAGTATTCACTGAGTATTCAATAATTATTTTTCACACAGTGTTGGAAAGGACCATTCTATGACCCCATCCTTGCTTGATCTTAAACAAGTATAGAAAATCTCCACCAGGCGATTCCTGGCTCCTAACTTCACATCTGCACAAACCCAGATGCAAGATTTGGATATTCCACGTCGTCCACGGTTAACATCTAAATCTCATCTTTCCTATCTCTTCCCCCCACCCCAAATCAATATTTCTCTTTTGCTGATATAAAAGAATCAAGCAGGAGAACTTGTCGAGATCGCACAAATTTGAAAGCGTCAAGGAAAACGTCCCTAAGACAATCAGCTCCTTCTTCGGAAGAAGCTGCAACAACAGACCGAAAAGCCACAGCTAGCATTTTTGGGTCCAAGGACTGCACAGGAAGCTGGTTGGTGGAAGCTTTGTAGGGTGGGGCGCTCCCCAGAATCAAGTGTCCTTCAGACCCTGTTCGTTCTCTCCAGAACTATTCTCATTACTGTACTTTTCAGAGTATAAGAATGCACTTTCCACACACACACCCCAAAAGTGGTTGAAAATTGCAGTGCGTCTTATACACCGAATGTTGCCAAAGCCCCGCCCACCCACTGGCCCCCATCTTTCGGCTGTTTTTGGCCTCCGCACGCTGCATTTTTGGCTGGTTCCAGGCAGCTGGGATAGGCGGCAGCAAATGGGCTGCACCGAACAGTCCACATCGGTGAACAGGCCGCGGCAAATAGACCACAGCAAATAGGCCACGGCGGTGGCATATGGGTGATGGCGAACGGGCGGTGGCAGCAAACGGGCGGTGGCAAATGGGCCGCGGTGAATGGCCTAGATGAATATTGGATGGATGCTGGGAGATAAAGGTAGATATTTTTTTCCCTTGTTTTCCTCCCCCAAAAAAGGAAGGTGCCTCTTATAGTCCAGAGCAGGGGTCTCCAACTTTGGCAACTTTAAGCCTGGTGGACTTCAACTCCCAGAATTCAACTCCCAGAATTTTGAGAGTTGAAGTCCTCCAGGCTTAAAGTTGCCAAGGTTGGAGACCTCTGGTCCAGAGCGTCTTATACTCTGAAAAATACGGTAGTTCCTTTGACTGACCTTTACTTAAAATTCATGTCACCGGACTTGAATCCAGTGGCATTAAAGCATGCGTTGAAATGATTCATCGGTCAAGAACATCTTGGAAATCCGAGGGATCACCTCCCAACTGACTGCTTCTTATTGCAATCTGGGTGGAAATCATAGCTTAATCAAGTTAGCTTTGTTTTAAAACTTCTCTCAGCAGCTATATAAGGAGCCCAGTAGTAATTCTGCCAACTGCCAGCAGTTCGATTCTGACCGTTTCAAGGTTGACTCCGCCTTCCATCCTTCTGAGGTCAGTAAAATGAGGACCCAGATTGTTGGGGGCAAATAGGCTGAGAACTGGCACAGCAATATCTGCAAGACACTGTCCAATCTCCATCTGAAGATCTCTACACCTGGAGAACCCACCCTCTTTAAGGAAATTGAACTGCTCTTCCTGATAAGGTGCTTTCCCATCTATTTGTCAATCAAAACGAAAAGGTTTACCTTGCATCAGCCACAAAAGGGAAGATCCCATTGTAGAAGAACATTATAGTAAGGACCAAAAGCCAGTAGCGAAGGGGTAAGTGCCGGATATCTTGAACTTTCTGGAAGTTAAAAACAAACAGCACGTTAATTACCTACAACCACAGCTCTGAGGATTAGTCTCTCTAAAGCAGCGGTTCTCAACCTGTGGGTCGGGACCCCGTTGGGGGTCGAATGACAATTTGCCAGGGGTCGCCTAAGACCATCGGAAATATGGGAAGTATACTTGCGAGTCGAAGAATCGCGCTCCAATGGTTGACTCCACAAGCCAGCTGCAGGCTCTTCAAATCGCTAGCCGAATTCGGCTTCAGGCGCGATCAATTAAAAAAAGAGAAATCTTTGCTCTGATGTCTCCCTCTCAAGCCAGCTGCAATCACTCCCAATCGCTAGCCTAATCTGGCTTCAGGCGCGATAAACTTAATAGGGGAGGAGTCTCTGCTTTAATGCCTCCGTCCTCAAGGCAATCGCAAGCAGTTCAGATCGCTAGCCAATACGGCTTCAGGCGCGATAAATTCAAAACGAAAATAATTTTACGGTTGGGGTCGCCACATCGTGGGGAATTGTATTAAAGGGGTCGCAGCACTATAAAGGTTGAGAACCACTGCTCTAAAGGCAGCTATCAGGCCAAGAAACCATCTTTTGCGTTGGGCCTTCAGGCCTGCCACAATTACTCTCTGGACTGTCAGGGTCATGAATGACTCACATCCAAAAGACAATAAAAAGAAAGCAGAAGTTGCCTGATCCACCCTACCTACCACTTTCTTGGATTCTTGTTGGAGAACTCCATCCAAGCCGAGCTGCTTCGTGCCCACTTTGTCCAGCACGCTAACGGTGATGGCTGAAATAAAGCCCAGGACGCATAACAAAGCTCCTGTGAACAGAGAAGAACCAATGGTTAGAACCTCCATCAACGTTGGACCTTACGGTTGGCATGAAACTCTTTAGATCTGGCAACCTTTGTGTCAACTCTGAAGTGAACCCGGCAGAAGCCATCTTTTGCTGCCTCATAGTTGCCACAAACTCTGAAAGGGGGGAAGGGAGGGGGAAGTAGATAGACTGGGTAGCGGTCAAAACAAAAAGCTTTCTCGTGGGAACCAAGATCATCCCAACTGGTGGCGGTTGAAGGAGGACAGAAGTGACCAAGCAGCCCGCCAACTACTTTAATTGAACAATGTGACCTGTGACATCTTCGGAGGGAAACAATTGCTCTTTTAATGAGGCTATTTATATTAAAGTTGCATCCTTTGTTCTTTCATTATTCAGTGTTTCAATGTACCCTTCTAATACCAGTCACAATCATTTAAACATATAGAGTAAATCTGATTAGGGGACTGGAGGCTAAAACATAGGAAGAATGGTTGCAGGAACTGGGTATGTCTAGTTTAATGAAAAGAAGGACTAGGGGAGACATGATAGCAGTGTTCCAATATCTCAGGGGCTGCCACAAAGAAGAGGGAGTCAAGCTATTCTCCAAAGCACCTGAGGGCAGGACAAGAAGCAATGGGTGGAAACTAATCAAGGAGAGAAGCAACCTAGAACTAAGGAGAAATTTCCTGACAGTTAGAACAATTAATCAGTGGAACAACTTGCCTGCAGAAGTTGTCAATGCTCCAACACTGGAAATTTTAAAGAAAATGTTGGATAGCCATTTGTCTGAAATGGTGTAGGGTTTCCTGCCTGGGCAGGGGGTTGGACTAGAAGACCTCCAAGGTCCCTTCCAACTCTGATATTATGATGATGATGATGATGATGACTGCTCCTGTTCTTTCCAATCATCCAATCCATGTGGTTCTACTATTAATACACATGTTTACATTAAAATATACTGAGAATATTGAGTTGAGCCATGCGGCATAATCTAGAGATCGTCCTTCCAAGAGAAACTCACCTCCCCAAAGGGTCCACTGGATCCCAAAATGGCTTTCAAACTGTTGGGTGAAAAAGAAGTTGAGGACGCTGCCGAGACGGGAGAAAGAGAGAGTCAGCCCGAAGGCGAGCGCCAGCTCTTTCCCCTTGAACCAAAAGGCGGTGATGCGGTTCTGCACAACTCAAAAAAGCAGAAGAGAGATCAGCGTCACTCAACGGGCTGTAATACAAAGTCTCGGGACAGAGCAATGCAGAGGAGGGCGTATTTTTCTGAACTTTGTAAAAAAAACTGTGCCTCCATTTAAGGAAGCAAGCAGGACACTTAGAATAGAATAGAATAGAATATTTTAATTTGTATACCGCCCTTCTCCCGAAGGACTCAGGGCAGTGAACAGGCAGATAAAATACAAACATACACAATAGTAAAAACAACCCTTAAAAAACTGATTTAAATTTGCCCAAATATTAAAATAACATACACCCCCATAAAATTACAAAAATTTAAATTTTAAAAACCCATCAAAAGTCAATTAAAATTTAAAGATAAAAAATCAAGCTAGTCCAGCCATACGAAATAAATAGGTTTTAAGTTTGCGGCGAAAGGTCCTAAGGTCTGGTAGTTGTCGAAGTCCGAGGGGAAGTTCGTTCCACAGGGTCGGAGCCCCCACAGAGAAGGCCCTCCCCCTGGGGGCCGCCAGTCGACACTGTTTGGCTGACGGCACCCTGAGGAGTCCCTCTCTGTGGGAGTGCACCGGGCGATGGGAGATCGAGGCCGGCAGTAGACGGTCCCGTAAATAACCATGGAGCGCTTTAAAGGTGGTAACCAACCACCTTTGAAGTATAAAAAAGAAAAAGGAAAGGAAAGGGAAACAAAAAGAGGAAGAGGAAGGAAGGAAGGAAGGAAGGAAGGAAGGAAGGAAGGAAGGAAGGAAGGAAGGAAGGAATAGAGAGAAAGGTAGGAAACAAAGAAAGAAAGAAAGTGAAAAAAAGAAAAGAGAAAAAGAGGTAGGGAAAGAGAGAGAGAAAGAAAGGAAAGAAAGAAAGAAAAAAGAAAGAGAAAGGTAGGGAAATAGAAAGAATGTGAGAAAAAAGAAAAGAGAAAGAGGTAGGGAAAGAGAGAGAGAGAGAAAGAAAGGGAAGGAAAGGAAAGGAAAGGAAAGGAAGGAAGGAAGGAAGAAAGGAAGGAAGGAAGGAAGGAAAGAAAGAAAGAAAGAAAGAAAGAAAGAAAGAAAGAAAGAAAGAAAGAAAGAAAGAAAGAAAGAAAGAAAGCTAAATATTATGAAGAAAGAATACACAGCAAAAAAAACCCCATGCTAGTCAATTTTAATAGAGACCACTGGGACTGGCCGCCTAGAATTCATTGGATTTATTGGGTGCACTGGTGTTGGGGGTGTCCAATAAATGTTGAATCGTCTTATCAAAATACTCATCCCTTCCGTTTTGAATCAACAATTCCCCCCCCCCCCCCCCCCGAGATGCAGCATTAATATCCACAGGCTTAAACCAGATTCCCCCATCTTGCCTGGAATGGAAGGCCTTGGTGAATTGCCTACCAGAGCATAGTGATGATATATCTCTCTAGGGCCCATAATCAAGCTGCTATTTAGTATAAAAATGCCCTCTTGTACACCTTTTGCCTGATATCAGAATTATCTTTTCAGATGTAGTCTGAACTTGTTTGGTACGTAAGAGTGGATGAGTAACTCCCACTGCTTTTCTGCCTGCAATTAATGCATGATTTCTCCTCTCTATTATGATGTTCTTTATGCTTCTGTATTTGCCAAGAAATTCATTTAGCCTTAGACTGAAGACATCGTAAGAGCCTTTTATCGGAGTGCTACCACTGAATGAGAATAGTGGGGTTTTTGGCATCATTATCATTATTATTTCATCTCCCACTAATCTTCATTTATTTTCCCAGATTTGGACAAGAAAGCAACCATTTAGAGATCTCAATGGACACTAGTTTTATATTGCATTCTCTGCTATGTTACTTCTGAACGCAGCCAGGTGTTTAAATACTGCTATTTTAATTGTCTATACATTTAGTTTATAAATTAAAACAAACCCACTTCATTTTTCCACTGAAAAAAGGCATGATTTTGGAGATAAAAGCAAACATTTATAGGCTTCCACCACTCCCATATAAGACTAAAGTTCTTTTAAATCAAATTGGAGGAAAGCTAATTTGTGTTTGCAAAAGTCTGAATCAGGAATCGGGCACTGATCATTTTTTTAATGAGTTAATTCTTTCAACAATTAACTAGATAAGCATCGGTTCAGATGTCACACTAAGCCCCGACTTGTTTATCTGATTTGGGGGTTTGATAAACTTTAAAAAAGAAGATGGGGCTTTAGCAGGGGTGGGCTGCTGGGAGTTCGCAGGGGTTCAGGAGAACCTCTAGCTAAGATTCCGTGCAGTTTGGAGAACCCCCAAATCCCACTCCTGGCTGGCCCCGCCCACCCCACCCCTCCCAGGAGTTCCCACGCGGCCCATTTTGGATGCAGGTAAGTGCAGGGTGCGCGCGGAGGCTTGGAGAGGGCAAAAAAAGGGCCTACTGGAAGTTTGGGAAGGCCGGAAGTTTCTGGCATCCAGAGGGCCTTCGGAGCCTGGGGAGGCCATTTTTGCCCTCCCGGAGCCTCAAAGAAAGCCTCTGGAGCCTGGGGAGTGCAAAAACGCCCCTTCCCCACTGTGGTGCAGGAGGCCGACTAGGCCACGCCCACCATGGCCACACCCACCCAACCACCAGGCAGAGAACTCCTTGCTAAAATTTTTGAAGGCTTTAGTAAGAGATACAAATTCCTCTTGACTCAAATCAAGATTCCTGTTGTATGTATCAAGGATCAAACCAAAGAAAGCAGTTATGGCTACGTCTTGCTTACCAAAGGAAAAAAAAAAGAGTGGGAAGAAGTTTAGACATTCAAAGTTTCGTCTGAGTTCCTAGAACCTTGTCAGCAAAGTCCAGATTTAACCACGTCGGCACAATGCGCTCGTTCCTTACTTGTAAGCGATCCATTTCCAGAACCAAAAAGCAACCTGCCCGTTAGCATCAGGGGCAAGAGGTACGGAGTTCCTTTTAGGTGGGAGCCCAGGGCAAAAATGGATGATCCCAAGACAGTCAGGAACGAGAAAACAAAGACACCAACTATAGAGAGAAGGAGGGTGGGGGGAAAGGTGTGGGAAAAAATATACAGGCAAAACAGGCGGCTTTTATAGGTAAAGGTAAATGTTCCCCTCGCACATATGTGCTAGTTGTTCCTGACTCTAGGGGGCGGTGCTCATCTCCGTTTCAAAGCCGAAGAGCCAGCGCTGTCTGAAGACGTCTCCGTGGTCATGTGGCTGGCATGACTCAACGCCAAAGGCGCACGGAACGCTGTTCCCTTCCCACCAAAGGTGGTCCCTTTTTTTTCTACTTGCATTTTTCACGTGCTTTCAAACTGCTAGGTTGGCAGAAGCTGGGACAAGTCACAGGAGCTCACCCCCGTTATGTGGCACTAGGGATTTGAACCGCTGAACTGCCGACCTTTCGATCGACAAGCTCAGCCACTGAGCCACCGTGTCCCCGTACATAAATATATTATCAATAATATAAATAAATAATATAAATAGCTATGTGCAATTACTGTAAAAAATGTCTGCCAACAGGTTTTAAAACTATGTTTTGCAGCCATCTATAGAAGTAACCAAAATTAAACGTATGGTCAGGGGTGGGCTTCTGGGGGTTCGCAGGGGTTCAGGAGAACCTCTAGCTAAGATTCTGTGCAGTTCGGAGAACCCCGAAATCCCACTCCTGGGTGGCGCCACCCACCATGCCCCCACCCACACCCACCCCACACAGCCAGTTTTGGATGCAGGTAAATGCTGTTTTCGCCCTCCCGGAGGCTCTAGGAAAGCCTCTGGAGCCCAGGGAGGGCAAAAACGCACCCCCCCCACCACTTGCCATGGTGCAGGAGGCTGACTAGGCCACGCCCACTATGGCCACACCCACCTAGCAACCGGGCAGAGAACCCCTGGCTAAAACTTTTAAAGCCCACCCCTGGGTATGGTGTCTGAGATCACACAGCCTGCCAACTTCTAACGCTAGGTCAGCGTTAGTGTTGTTATGAGGGGGTGCTTGATGCTCTCTGAGCTTGGTGGTTTTCTTGCAGGCGTTTCATTACCCAAGCTAGGTAACATCATCAGTGCTGGTGTTAAAAAGAACAGAATGGAAATCATTTGTCAACTCCAAATCGGCTTTCTTTTAGTCTCTGGGGTAGAAAAAAGGAGGTGGAATTTCAATATCCAAAACAAAGCTTCACTTTCAAAATACATCCCAAGGCATAACTGAGTTCTTTTATATGTTTTGAGCATTCATAGATTGTTGAGCATTCAAAAGCCAATGTACCCAGATAGACGTGGCTAAAGCGAACCCCTTTCTATTTTACATTTAAAAGCTCCTTGTGAAACCCGAAACTTATCTTGGACAGAGAAAAATCCCAATAACCTTCCAGGAAAGGCAATTCGTCATAATGTATGAACAGAGCAGAAAAGGTCTTCTTTAGCCAGCTGGATTTGAGAAGACAAAGGAACATACAGAACAGCTTCCCCCACCCCCCTCAACCCCCAGATGATCTCAGAGAGAGTGAGAGCGGGCAGGCCAGTGGCAAAGAAAACAACGGCACAGTCGCCCAGTCATCTATGGGCGGGCATAGAAATTAAATAAATAGTTCGGCTCCTCCAAAACTTACAGCGGTTTCCCAGTTTGTCAATCAGGAAGCCAGCCACAATCACCACCAGTGCATTACTAAAGAGAACAACAACAACAAAAAGATAAGATAAATAATATTGCGAGATAAATAGTATTGTGTGTGTTTGTGTGAGAGAAAGAGAGAGGCTGACTCACGTCCAGGCATAGATGGCATAGAGAAGATTGTACTCTTCAGGAGTCATTCCAAGCCCTTCCACGCAATCAGTCGTTGCGTTATGTTCGGTGCCATTGTGTTGAGTTCCGTTGGGGCAGGTTAGATTCTGGAGGACAAATCAGAACGAAAACAAAATGACCAATATCAGAAATTACAAATGAGCCAAGTTGAAATACATCCTGATTTAGTGAGGCCCACCTGCATATTTTTTCCCCCAGATAATTAAGATAACTCCATCTACTGACAAAAGCTCTGGATTGAGTACGTTCCTTGCACAAGGTGGTTTTTGGTTGTTAGATTTTGCTCATGGGCAACGAAGGAGCGCACTACGCAGCTATTGTGCTCTTCTGATCAAGATTTATGGCTTAGTGTGATTTGGCAGCCCAGTCAAATTATTGATAAAGCGTAGTTTAAAAACCATATCTTAGTGCGATGTGCGAAGCCAGTATGTAGCAATATCTAAACATCCTTAAGTAGGGCCTGGGTCTTATATATGGAAAAGAAATGCGGTTCCTACATCAGCTATAAAAAATGTGGCTTTGGTAACTCAGGTATGGAAACAGCCGACACTTGTTTTGTGTTAATCTCTGGAAGCTTTGGAAAGATTTGAATCGAAAAAGGCTTGGAAACTTTGCACCTCTAATCTATTTGCTTCATGGCTGAAATCAAGTTGACTTCTAACAGGGTCAGAGAGAAAAGTGGGGTGGGGAACACTCACCCCTTGAAACTGTTCTTGCAAGACACTGGGAATGTCAAAACAGAAGTAGGAGCCAAAGGTCAAGAGACAGTTGAAGAAAAGCACGAGGAATCTGTAATAAGCTGCAAAGGGAAATAAAGTGTTAGAATGGCAGAAAATAAGGTAAAGGTAAAGGTTCTCCTCACACATATGTGCTAGTCGTTCCCGACTCTAGGGGGCAGTGCTCATCTCTATTTCAAAGAGCCAGCGCTGTTCAAAGATATCTCCGTGGCCATGTGGCTGGCATGACTAAATGCCAAAGGCGTACGGAATGCTGTTACCTTCTCACCAAAGGTGGTCCCGATTTTTCTACTTGCATTTTTTTACGTGCTTTCGAACTGCTAGGTTGGCAGAAGCTGGGACAAGTCACGGGAGCTCATCCCATTAGGCGGCACTAGGGATTCGAACCGCTGAACTGCTAACCTTTCGATCTACAAGCTCAGCGTCTTGGCCACTGAGCCACCTTACACAAATATATTATAAATAGTATAAATAAATAATTTTTATTATTTTAAAACGCACCTATTTATTCAAGCGGGACTGGATTGAAATTTTATTGGGGTTACTTATATTTTAAGATTTTAAACTGTTTTAATATTTCGGCCACATTATAATATGTTTTTTAATTTCTTTTAATGTTTATATAGTATTTTTACTTGGCTGTACACCGCCCTGAGTCCTTCGGGAGAAGGGCGGTATAAAAATCTAAATAAATAAATAAATAAATAAATAATATAAATAGCTATGTGCAATTACTGTAAAAAAAAATGGTAATTTATTTCCAGTTGGCATTATGCATCTGAACCACTGATATAATGCCCAGACACTGCGCTACTAGTTCACACTCACACACAATGGTTTTAATTTGTTTTATTTCCCAAAGACTGGAATGTAGTGCACTGAGGCCCACTTTTTCATGTTAAGTGAAAAGCACAAGGAAGTGCTTTATATTGTTGGAATACATTTACAATATAATTTGGAAGGCATTTATTGCAAACATTTGCTCTACTGTATTTTCGCTACAAGTAATCCTTGACTTACGACCATTCGTTTAGTGACTATTGGAACTTGCAACGGCACTGAAAAAAGTTGACTTATGAGTGGTGGTCCTAGCACTTATGACCACCAGAGCATCCCAGTCACATGATCAAAATTCGGGCACTTGGCAACTGGCATGTACTGATTACAGTTTCAGCGTCCCAGGGTCACATGATCTCCATCCCAGCTGCTTCCGATGAACAAAGTCAACGGGCAAAATCAGTGAATCGTTGCAGGGATTCACAACTGTAGCCAAAAAGGTTGAATAATTGGATGCAACTCACTTAAAAAAACCCTTGTTTTTGTTTTTTTTTAATTTACATTTATATTCCGCCCTTCTCTGAAGACTCAGGCCGGCTTACAGTGTGTAAGGCAATAGTCTCATTCTATTTGTATATTTACAAAGTCAATTTATTGCCCCCAGCAATCTGGGTCCTCATTTTACCTACCTTATAAAGGATGGAAGGCTGAGTCAACCTTGGACCTGGTAGGACTAGAACCTGCAGTAATTGCAGGCAGCTGTGTTTTAATAACAGGCTTCTTACAGCCTGAGCCACACCACGGCCCATTTAGCAACGGAAATTCTGGTCCCAGTTGCAAATTATTGAGGGGCGCCTGTACTTTCAACGTACACCTTTCTTCATTCTTGCCATCCATAAAAATTCAAATAAATAAACCAAATCTTGCATTGCAGCTGACACTCAATCTGAGGTTTTAATCACGGGGAACTGCTGGATGCAAAGGCCCAAATACCCCACCAGCCCATGCTTCATCCAGCTCAAAGATCCCCTAAGCCCACATCGTGTTCCACATGATTTCTGTTGTTGTTAGTCGTGAAGTCGTGTCCGACCCATTGCGACTCCATGGACAACATTCCTCCAGGCCTTCCTGTCCTCTACCATCCTCCGGAGTCCATTTAAACTCACGCCGACTGCTTCGGTGACTCCATCCAGCCACATGATTAGATTAGATTAGATTAACAGAGCTGGAAGGGACCTTGTAGGTCATCTAGTCCAACCCCCTCCCCGCAAGCAGCAGACCCTACACCATTTCCGATGAATGGCAGTCCAACCTCTTCCCGAAAGCAGGATGCTCGCAACCTCAAAGCAATGCCACTGCTCCCTTCCAAATGTTCTCATGCGGGGCCCTTTTCTGACCTTTTTGCTTATTTGTCTTTGCATCTGACGTTTTTAATACCTTTTTATATTTATAATTTTAATTGCAAGGGTCACTTTTCAGACTTTTTTTTTTAATTTGCATTTGCATCTCCGAAGACTCAGGGCGGCTTACACTATGTCAAGCAATAGTCTTCATCCATTTCTATATTATATACAAAGGCAACGTATTGCCCCCAACAATCTGGGTCCTCATTTTACCTACCTTATAAAGGATGGAAGGCTGAGTCAACCTTGGGCCTGGTGGGACTTGAACCTGCAGTAATTGCAAGCAGCTGCCTCCCACCGACAAGTACGCTCTCACAGAGAGGGACTTCTCAGGGTGCCGTCCGCCAAGCAATGCCGGCTGGCGGCCCCCAGGGGAAGGTCCTTCTCTGTGGGGGCTCCCACACTCTGGAACGAACTTCCCCCGGGTTTACGCCAAATACCTGACCTTCGGACCTTTCGCCGCGAACTGAAGACACATCTTTTTATTCGCGCGGGGCTGGCTTAAATTTTATGGATTTTATAGTTTTTATTATTAATTTTAAACGGGGTTTTAATTTCTATATATTTTAAATTTTTAGGCAAATTATAATAAGTTTTTTAATCTTGCATTTTATAGAATATTGTCTTGTCTGTTTTTTTATTTGCCTGTACACCGCCCTGAGTCCTTCGGGAGAAGGGCGGTATAAAAATCAAATAAATGAAACGAAATGAAATGAAAATAACAGACTGTCTTAGCAGTCTGAGCCACAGAGCACAGAGACTGAGATGAGCAGTGCAATCGCACACCCACAACAGGCACAACCAGAGTTCACCTTCCAGCCATGGCGAGGTAGTTGCCCCACACCCCATCGCCTCTTTTTAGGAATCCGCCATCCCTTCTCCTGCTTTAACCCTGCCCAGGATCTCCTCCAGCCCCTTCCCACGTACCCCGAGGAAATCACGTGCAGAATTCTCACTGGGACAGATCTGAGCATCAGACTAGTCCTCAATGCAAAAAAAAAAGGGGGGGGAGAGGGGTCCTCTGAGCATACGCAGAGCGCGCCTGGCAGCCTGCCACGAAGAAAGCGCCCCGTGACAGCCGGTTCCCCGCTGCATCGGAGCCGGGGAACGGGGAGTCACCTGCTCCGGCTCACCTTTCTCGGCCGCCGCTTCCGCCATCGCTCCGATTCCCGGCTGGCCGACACCGCTTCTCCCGAGGCAGCACTGGCCCCGCCCCCGAGGCCCCGCCCACCGCCACCCCCGGGACCGAGGCCCCGCCCCTTTCCTCCTCGGCTGCGCTCTTTTGTTCCTCGCTGGCCCACGTTTCGCCCCGCCTACTTACCCAGCCCTCCCGACGACGAAACTCCGCCCTTCTGTCTCGTGACGTGAAACTCCGCCCTCTTCCACTTCTCCGCGTTCTCGTCTTTGTAACCGGAGCTTTAGCCTCCCAACCCCGCCTCCTCCCGCCCCTGCAGTTGCAAGCTCCGCCCCTGCCGTTGACAACCCCTTTGGATGCTTTTGGAGGCTCCTCTGCTCCTCTGCTCCGCCCCTCAGCGTGAAGCTCCGCCTCCCTTCGAGTGGGCCGTTCCCGCCTTTTCTGAGGCGGCGTAATTTTGTCTCTCGCAACGCGAGGGAGGTGGAAGTCCGCATGTGGAAGACTTTTCAGCCTTCCTTTATTCCTAGAAAACGTCCCACAAAATAATTATTATATTTGGTCATTTACTATATCCGTCCAAGGCCAATCATAAAATCACTGGTTTTAATTTAAAATGTGTCCCCACCATGTGTATTTTTTGCAAACCTTCTAACAGGTGCTTCTAAACTCCTTTCTAAAAAGACTTTTTAAGGACTTTTTTTTCCCCCTTCAGTATCTTGCACCAATAGAAAAAATATCAAGCAGTGTGTTTTAATAGACAAACGGTACCATTAGGTTCTAAACAGTTATTTTCAGGAAAGAACTCATAAATTAAGTTTTAAATAACAAGTCTTTTTTTTTTCCAAGGACGCATTTAGCCTGTACAGTAACTTTTAAATGTATCTTCAAGAAAGCTCAACATCACATATTTTCTAAACAACTTGTCATGTTGTAAGAGTGGATAGTGAGATGGGCAAGGTATAAATTTAATAAATAAATTATATTTTCACTGCATTTTCCTTGATATTAATTTGAAAACATTTTTCCTGATTATATTTTTCAAAACATCCACAAATTACTTTCTCTTCGGCCAACATCAAAGTCAATGAAATGCATTTGAATAAAGTATTGGGTGTTTCCATTGTGTTACCCATGTGGGAAAAAAAAGAAGAGAAATAAAATGGAAATGAAAACCATGAAGACTGGAGGCAGAAAAAATGAAAATAGAATAGAATAGAATAGTTAGAAGGGACCTTGGAGGTCTTCTAGTCCAACCCCCTGCTTAGGCAGGAAACTCTTCACTTCAGACAAATGGTTATCCAACCTCTTCTTAAAAACGTCCAGTGTTGGAGCATTCACAGCTTCTGGAGGCAAGCTGTTCCACTGATTAATTGTTCTGTCAGGAAATTTCTCCTTATTTCCAGGTTGCTTCTCTTCTTGATTAGTTTCCACCCATTGCTTCTTGACCTGCCCTCAGCTGCTTTGGGGAATATCTTGACTCCCTCTTCTTTGCGGCAGCCCCTGAGATATTGGAAGACTGCTATCATGCCTCCCCTAGTCCTTCTTTTCATTAAACTAGACATACCCAGTTCCTGCAACCATTCTTCATATGTTTTAGCCTCCCCCTAATCATCTTTGTCGCTCTTCTCTGCATTCTTTCTAGAGTCTCCACATCTTTTTACATCAAAACAAAAAGAAAGAAAGAAAAAGAGGGAAAGAAAGGAAAGTCCTCCAATCGCAATAAACAAAGCTTGTTAAGGAATGCAGATGATGGTAACTAGTTGACTTTGGAAGCCATTAAGACCACTCGTGGTTAATGTTTCAAAGTAAACTTTCTGATTGCTTATTGGTACCCTATGACTATCATTAAGTGTTGCAACTTATGATTCTTTATGAATGTATATTTTCTTTTTATGTACACTGAGACCTTATGCACCAAGACAAATTCCTTGTGTGTCCAATCACACTTGGCCAATAAAAAAAATTCTATTCCTATTCCTATTCCTATTCCTATTCCTATTTCTATTCTAAACAAACAAACAAACTAAAACAAATAAAACAGCATGGAAAAAAAGCAATGCAAAATCATGTCCATATTGTAGGGAAAGCAGAATGGAAATGTTCATGAGGTCACTTGTTCTTGACTTGAGAGTATCCAAAGCTTTCCCTGCTCTGTTCAGTATATCAGGATTAAAGTCTTATTGATGCTTTTGGATTTTGTAGCTGGAGAAGACTCTTGAGGATACCATGGACAGCCAAGAAAACAAACAAATGGATCATCAAACCGGTCAACCTTCAGTCCTTACACCCAAGGAATAAATAACCAGGCTCAGGTTATATACTGTAGTTTGGACATCTTATCTGAACACCTACTCTTTGTAGAAGTACGTAATGCCAAGGAAGATAGAAGGAAAGGGAAAAAGAAGACAACCACCAGCAAGGTAATTTTGCACAATTAAATTGGTGATAGGTGCACTATTGGAAAACCAAGTCTGGGACAGATGATCCTTGAGAAAATCTATCTGTGTGGTTGGTAAGAGGTGCCATCAACTTGATATCACATAATTCATTAAACTGTTATGTAGCATTTGCTTCCATATAAATATGCTGAAAATTGCAACCCAAGATCTGTATACTTTTCATGTTGTTTTGAGTACAGATAACCCTCGACTTATGACTGTTTTTCACACTTAACAACCATTGCAGGATCTGCATGGTCACATGATCAAAATTCAAACACTTGGCAACTGGCATGTGCTTATGACTGTTGCACTGTCTCAGGGTCATGTGATCCCAGCTTCTTGACAAGCAAATTCAATAGGAGATACCAAATTTGCTTCATGACCACATGATTCACTTAACAACTGTGGCAAAAAAAAAGGTCCAAAAATTGGGCTCAACTCACTTAACAACTGCCGTGCTTAACAACAGAAATTTTGGACTCAATTGTGGTCATGAGTTGAGGATTACCTGTAGTGCATCGTTAAAACACCATTATTGTGATTTGTGCTTCTTTTTTTAAATTCTCTGAGTAGGGAAGAATTAAGCATTATATTCAATGCGTGCAAGTAAAATAAATAAAATAAAATAAAATAAAACACCAAATAAAATACCATGTAATACCACAAGATGCTTCTCTCTGGTGCAACAGAAGTGGGTTTTCTTCACAATTCTGTACATATAGCATATATACATGGATTGTATTTTTATGCAGTACGCCCTTGAAGTGTTGTTTTTCTGCATTGGCCCTTTGAAAATAATATCCCCTTGGAGATTTGCAGGGCTCCTACAGATGCCCATCTTTAAGAGTACCTTTAAAAATAGCTTTTTCTGCAGGCTTTGAGTTGGATAGACAAAGCCCTTTGTTGTTGGAAACACGATTGAAGGACTTTACTCCTAAACAGTTGTTTTTATTTATCCTGTTTTGTACAGAATTTTGTTCTGTTTCAACTTCGTGAGGCTGCCAGAATCATCTGGACAGGAATGGGCTAGACATTAATTAATTTATTTATTTATTTATTTATTTTATTCAAAAAGTTTTACAAAAATTTTTTTCCCCTTTCCCCCCTCCTCCCCTCCTTCACAACCCCCGACTTCCCGGAACGAGCACAAGGTATAGTTAAAAATAAAACAAACATATGCTAAAAAATTTTCGTCCCAACTTAATTATACCCCTACAATCATCAATTCCTAACTTCCCCCGAAAACAATCAAAAATAATACATCATAATCATTCAAAGGCAGTCTGATAACTCTTAGTCTGATATCTACGTTGAATATAGTCAATCCATTTTTTCCATTCCTTTAAGTATCTTTCTTGCGTATTGTCTTTCAAAAAGGCTGATATCTTCGCCATCTCAGCCAAATTGGCAACTTTCAATATCCATTCTTCTATTGTAGGTACTTCTTTTTTCTTCCAATATTGTCCTATTAGTAATCTTGCTGCAGTTATTAGATTTAAAATCAATTTAGTCTCAATTACTGTACAATCCGTAATAATTCCCAACAAGAAAAGTTGCGGCAGGAACTTTATCTTCTTTTTCAAAACATTTTGTAAAATCCACCAAATTTTTATCCAAAAGGCCTTTATGTCCTTACAAGTCCACCAAATGTGAAAATATGTAGCGTCATCACAATTACATCTCCAACATTTTGCTTGCATATCTGGATACATACACGATAATTAGACATTAATTTATTATTTTAATATTATATAAAAACCCAAGTGTATACATGTAATAAAGGCAGACAGAGGAGAAAAATCACAATAAAATCAGAGAATAACAATAAAATGTGCCTCTGTGGCTCAGACTGGTAACACAGTCTGTTACTAACACAGCTGCCTGCAATTATTGCAGGTTCTAGTCCCACCAGGCCCAAGGTTGACTCAGCCTTCCATCCTTTATAAGGTAGGTAAAATGAGGACCCAGATTGTTGGGGGCAATAAGTTGACTTTGTATATAAATATACAAATAGGATGAAGACTATTGCTAACATAGTGTAAGCCGCCCTGAGTCTTCGGAGAAGGGCGGGATATAAATGCAAATAAAAAAAAAAACTCCGAAGTGACAATAGCCATTAAAATTTTCCTTAGAACTATGTTTCACTAACAGCTTGAATGATATGATTCCTTTACTGAGAAAAAAAAAAGCATCGTAAGTGGGATATTGCTGTCCATAAAGTCATTTTTATAACCTCACCTGTCCAGGAGATGTGACATGAAAAAGAACGTTAGATAATAAAGTACATTTGGAGCAGGCCACCTTATTGCTTTTTGCTTTCTCAAAAAGCAATAAACCTCTTGGCTTTGCAGATGGCGATGCAGGACAAATGATTATAGCATCCAGAAGATGGAGAAAGCAGGAAAAAAAATGGAGCTTTGGTCTAGGAGAAGTATCTTTTGAGCCAAACTTTATTTTCACCTCTGAAATGTTGGAGGCATTATATCTTGGTATCTATGTTGGAAAGCATGAAGTCTCACTACATGTAGTCCTCGACTTACAACAGTTTATTTAGTGGCCGTTCAAAGTTACAACAGCATTTTCTAAAACTTTTTCAATAAAAAAAAAGTTACAACAGCATTGAAAAAAGTAACTTATGACCGTTCTTCACACTTATGACATCTCCATGGTCACGTAGTCAAAATTTGGATGCTTGGCAACTGGTTCATATTTATGATGGTCACAGTGTCCCGGGGTCACGTGATCCCGTTTTGCGACCTTCTGACAAGCAAAGTCAATGGGGAAGCCAAAGTCACTTAACAACCGTATTCCTAACTTAATAGTGCAGCGATTTGTTTAACGACTGTGGAAAGAAAGGTAGTAAAATGGAGTAAAATTCACTTAACAAATGTTTCACTTAGCAACATAAATTTTGGGCTCAGTTGTGGTCATGCGTTGAGGACTACCTGTATCTAGAACTTATTTAAATTTCAAAACTGTTTATAACTTGTACAAAAGTAAGGAAATGCATAGAAGAGCTATTCTAGGCAGTTATTGCTTGGCAGTACAATCGTATTACAAAATATAACTTATTGAATTCAGTGTTATTACTTAATATCGAACAACCTTTTTCAGTCTGATTTCTTTCCAGTTCCTTCAAGTGCAGAAACATTCATGCATATATTTTTTTGTTTAAAAGGCGGAACACCATTTTTTTTTGTGCCATCTCCAATGCTCTTCCTGTTTCATCTTTCTTACTCTTTCTATATTTCTGTAAAATCCCTGTAATTCCTCAGAAATGGTTTGATCTCCGCTGCCTGTTATCTTCTCTGATGCTTTTGTATAGAAAGAATAGGGTTGAACTATGCTCTGTAGCAAAGCTTTGCATTGTAGAAAAATTACCTCTACATAGCTACATGCACTGTGCCAGTCAGCTATTGATATAATTGTACAACCTCAGAGGTTTCTTTTAATCAATGTTCCTAGCGTTTGGAAAGCTTCAAGGACATAGTTAAGGAAGAAGTACTTAAGTAAAATCACTGGCTGGGCCTTGCACCAAAGAGCTTCTATGAAAAACAACTTTCTTTTGTCCTGTTTCTTCTGTATATTTTGGAATATAAAGAGAATGTAATGGTGTATTACGTTGCAAACTCACCATGCAATATTCTAACGATGTTTCTAGGATGTAGAATACCAGATACAGTACAAACTAATCAAGCCTTTTAAATTAAAATTACGTGTGTGTATAATCACATACATGTGACATATAAGAAGTTAAATATGTCACTGCTTTTCCCCCAGACTTTCTTATTTTGTCATCTTCTTTTTATCAGTCAAAATGTTCTCTGATTCAATATGGCTTTCTTTTAGAGGTAGTTACTGCATCGGTTATTTGCTGCTTCATTGTGATGACTCAGTTTCCATTTTCTGGGCCCAAATGGCCTAAGCAAGACCTAAGGGAAAAGGAGGAACAGCTGCAAATAGTACATTCTTTTCCTCAATCAGTCTCAAGTCCAATTAAATGCTGCAGCTCCCTGCCAGGCTGAGGAATCATTTCATTTCACGCATGATAACTCAGAGCCAGGGAGAAATCTAACTAGATTATACCACATCCCTTGTTTCTTCTGTTTTCTGTATTGCTGCTCTTTGAAACCTCAGCTACATGTAAAAAAAGGAAAGCGCGACTTCTGAATGGTATTGATCTTCATAAATCAACTGGAAAGGGTATTCCTGCCAGCAAATACGTCCCTCCCACAGAGGTAGTGCTGTGAGCCTGTGATTTCCAACAATAAGGAGACAAGGGAGCTGTCCAGCAGAGAGAGAGAGAGAGAGAAAGGAAATCAGAGTGGAGCTGTCCAGCTAAGTAGCTGGATGGTGAGCAGAGAATAAGAACAGATCAGAAGTTTACAAGAACAAGAGACGGATATTTGTGGAAAGACACTATTCCAGTTGCAAACACTAGAGTGATCCCGGGGGGGGGACCCCAGGCCCTGCATTTGTGGGAAAAATACTACCAAGAAAGAAAAATATGTGCTGGAAGATCTTACAAGCAAATCTAGCATCTGATAGTCCTTTTTAGATGTCAGCTCAAAATTTTCCTGTAGAAGGGATGCTAGGAACCAAGATTCAGGTTGTTGTGTGAATACAGGCATAATACTTTAATTAGCTATTTTACATTCTATGTCACTGCCACTGTTGTTCCTGCAGTCAGTGAAATTGTGGTAGAGAGAAGAGACCCAGCAATAGGCATTAAAGAATGAGAGTTTAGGATATATTGCTGGCTTCTAAGGTAGAACAGTATGTATTTCACATTAATTATCAAGGAATACTTATCAGGCCATGTCAATTATTCAGGACACAAGATATTCCTCTGCGGTGCAGGCTATTATGTGCATGGAAAGATGAGAGCATTGTAATGACTCAGCTTTTCCTACGATGATACCTCTTGGGAATTGGCGGCCTAAGAGGAAAAAAATAAACTTTACCTTTCCCGTTGCTTGACTATCATGCTTTCCCCACAAAAAAACAACAAATCAAATTGTCACCAGGCATTTGAATCATTCTTCTGGCTCATTGTCTCTCCATTATAAAATCTCCTAAGTGACTTCTAAAAAAAATGGAATATAGTCCATGCCAAAAGAAAAAAGAAATGCAGTGCACAATAGTTGCATAGGTCTCATCTTAGAGAAGTTTCGCAAATAGGAGAGAACATGTTACTCTTATATGTAGAGCTGGAAAATCCAAAAGCATTTTATAGAGATGGGTGCATTTTATGGCTGGATTAGACAGCAATTTTAAACATTAGCTATTAACCTGAAACAGTATAGTTCTCAGAAATAATCCCCTCTCCCTGTGCTGTTATATAATTCCACCAATGTGCACGACAGAGGAAGAGGTTGAAAGCATCCATCCATCTACTCTGCAGTGAGATTTATTCCATCAAACTCTTACTTTCCTTCCACAGTCTAGCCTAGTAGCAGTTATTCTAAGTGGTTGCAGGACAGAGAAAAATTGGAAGCCAGACAATCTGATGGTGCAGCTGAGAGTTCAGTTCCTTTTGGTATCTGAGAACAGTTTCTTCTCATATCAGCTTTACAAGTCATTTAGCTGTAATAGCTCACCAAACTTCCTTTTTCCTTCTTTCTGCCATTATCTTTTTATGTTTTTCACATTATAAGCCTCCAGGCAGGGACAGACTGTTACTAATTTTATGCATGCTGCTTTTTAGATAATAATTTTTTCTGTAATATAATTATCTGCTAAAACATTCATTTTGGATGGCATATAGAAATGACTTAGATGGTCAGTTCTGTTATACAGTATTCAGGCTGCCAATTATGTTTTTTTAACAGTGGACAGGGTATGTTTTCTACTCGGTCAGCTGGTTTATTTTGTTGAAAATCAGTAGAGGCCAAAACTCGCAAAAAGGAAAAAAGAATAAGTAAGCAAAAAACAATTTCTGAAGAGCTTGATTGCATCAAAGTTGTACTCAATATGTTAGCAATTAGCACAATACAATATTGGCACAGAAATGTGTCTTGTAAGAGTTATAAATTGCATGCTTGAGGTTATTGAAGAATCTCCCAAGGAGTTTCCGCAGGTACATATTGTGTACCATTCTATAACAGAAAGGCCAAGAAAATCTCTTTATAGAACCATGGGCAAAGGAAAAAATTGTTATTCTTATTTCAATTATCAGGCTGACCCTGCGATAGGACTAAGCTGAAGACACCATAGAATTGAGCCAGATCAGAGTAAAAACCCTGAGCCAAGTAAAACTGTAATTGATCAAGTGGTCTGGATTGGATAATTGGATCTGCTGGCTGAAAATTCTGGGAATCGCAGTCCTAATGCATCTGGATGGCATAAAGCATAGAATAATTGCAGCATAGTAATTAATTTTTCAACTTCCAGCACAGCCATAATCATTCTTAAAAGTCGAAGTAGCCACTTTTAAAACACCTAATTATATAACCAATTATATGTTAGCAAAATACTTACTGTTGATAATTTCTTGTGTTGGTAGAAATATCCAGCAGTTTCCCCAAACCTCTTAGAGAATTTTTTTTCCATTTGCTTTCTTCAAAGCTTGTGTGCATTTCTGGACATTTTTATTTCTTTTTACCTTATATATTTTGTGCATGTGGGAAGAGCAACTGCTTAAAACCCAACTAAAAAAAAAAGACCCAAACATTTTGATATCAGCTATCCCAAACTCCATTCTACAGAGATCCTGACAAATCCATCCACAGCCTTGAACAATATTTTACAGTTCTTTCATAAACAGGGAAAAATGGGTTTCCCTTGAGTGTTTTTGGCTCCCTCTTCTTTGCCTTCTGTCTCTTCAGAACCCAGATGCTTTACAACCAGTGTCGGATCCTCCTAATGCCTCATTTGATTAGTCATTTGGGAAGTGGTGTGTGTGTGTGTATGTGTTGGGAGAAGGATTATATTACATGCCTCTAGATATGCAGTTAATTTCAACTCTGGTTCTTTGCTGAGATGGTAATAGGAGTCTCTCAGATGAATCTTTTACTGTTTGCTCTTGAGTCATGCACAGGGACTTCCTATTAACAAAAGCCCAAATGGTACATACTGTATCTCCCCCAAAGATGACATAAACCATCAGAAAAGAAAGCAAAACCAGAATCGTTGAAAGAGAGAGCAAATGCTTTAAAACTGCTAACAGATAAAAATGCAATTCACCATACCATAATGGCAGTCAGTTTGAGACCAGGTTGCATTCTAATGGAGGAATTAGAGACTGAAGAAGCATGCAGAAAGAACTGTTCTAAGAAGGCTATTATAGAGTATTGTAAAATCAGCAAAATGGTTATTGTGGGTTGTTGTAAATACAACTACACAGAGTCTCTGGGACTTGGGCTGTGTATACAAATGTAATTGTAAATATAGAAGTAGCAGCCTTATTATATTTTGTCAAGGCCATTCTAGCTGTTTAAGAGCATGATTTAATATATTATGCTTGCTAATGAAGTTACTCCGAAGGGTTTGGTTGAATCTAATGCACCGGGAACAACTGCTTAATGGCAAAAAAAAATTGCCATTAGGAAGGAAATTGTTTTGCTTAAAGGAAGCATAATCCATCAGGAATGTATCTTTGTAGCAGCAAGACATATTCATCCATATGGTGGCAAAAATCATAGGCCTTTGGGTAGCACCTTTTCCAATTAATATTTTTTATTAAAAGCTTTTGTGAGATATCCATGACATCTGTTAAAGTGAGCTGCAACTCATGAAAGCTTATGCTTTTTAGTAAAAATTGTTAATTGGAAAAGGTGCTACCAGATTTAGGAATATTATCTTGTGCAAGCCCCATTTCAATTACTAGAACAGTTTAAAATCAACTGTACCTACAAGCAGTTCTTTGCGGGATCAAACCATGCTAGATAAACCTAGGTTTACTGTTACTGTATTCAAGAATACAGTAGTAAACTACTAGGATATCAATAAGGCACAGTATTTAACACCTCAGTGAATAAAAATAAATGGATAGTAGCAGGAAGATTAATTTTCATTCACATCATAGAATAGGGCAGCAAAGCCGCAGAGGAGCTAATAGCGAGATTATTGTTTGTAATAACCAGTATAACTTCATTTAGCTGCAATTTAATTTTACTCATAGACTGGTAAAGGGATAGTTTACTGAGCTAATCAGACCCCAAGTCTATTATATGGAATATTTCTTTATTAAAGATAATGTGTGGACATGGGCATTAGCCACAAGTGTTTTTTCTTCTATATGTTTTATATTTTAATAGAAAAAGAAACTTTGAACAACCAATGTAATAGTGGTCTTAATATTATTCCTACTCCTAGGATATGCAGATGGGTTTTAGTCTATCTTTCAGACTGATATTTCTTAGTTTTATTTCATATGATGCATCCTAAGTGTATTTCATTTAGCTCAGTAATAACTATTATGATGGGGAAACTGTGTTGCATTATCAGATAGAAAGCATATTCCATCCATCAGCCAGGTAATTGAATGGGAAATAAGGGATGAATGGATTTACTCCTAGTAGTGTGATGGAGGCTTTAAAGAAGTGGCATATGTAGTAACACAATCTTACATCGTGGTGTAAATCAGAGTGTTTAGTGGGCTTTATCAAACTGGGTGTGTGTGTCAAAGAATTTTATCTGTATTCCATACAGATTTGTATTTTATATTTTCATAACTGGAAACAGACTTGGCTCAGTCAGATATTTAAACCATTTGAACAAACGTCATTCTGTTTATCTTTGGGGAAATACTTTATCTTTTAACATTTTGAAGCTGTAAATTGCCTCGGAAAAGATTATATACTGTATTAAAAATGCCATTACTAATTCTATATATTACTAATTGTATACATTTGAGAAAAATTGTCCTAAGAAAAAGAGCTTGTTCCGGTAATTAATGCCAACATCTTCTTAGAAGAGATCTTTCATTCCATTTTCATCCACACAAAACGAAGAATGATTCTTTTGGGATGGCCCAAAAATAATGGACAAATTTGGAAGCAGCATCCAAAGATTTTCTTCAAGGCTCTGAAAGTCCAGGTCAAAATATTAGAGACATTTTCCTTTTTTTTAAATAATTGTATCCTATGTTAATAGAATTTCCTCCCTCCAATTATCTATCAATATCAATAGTCCCCCCCAAAAGCCTTTCTTTATTTTGAACAGGTAAGGTGCCAGTGATCCCAGCATTGAAGAAGGACCAGGAAACTTCAGCTGCAAGGTCATCTTAAGCCAGGCGCGAGGTTGACCCAGGTACTTTCCCTTTGCCTGGCCGACCTTGCAGGGATGTTGGAAGAATCACAATGAAGGGAGTTTCTAGGGAAGCTTCCTTGACCTGGAGAACAGGCAGTTTCTATTATTCATTATTATTATTATTATTATTATTATTATTATTATTATTATTATTATTATTATTATTATTATTATTATTATTATTATTATTATTTTCATATAATAAAACCTGTACTAGGAAGAATAGAAATAACCAAAAACAATTTTAACTAAGTTTCTTTTTAGATAGACGTATTTACATTTTGGTTAGCATGATGATGATTATAGTTACAGATCTTCTCTATTTTTAGTACAAACATTGGTAGTCTTTCTTCATCTAATTTCTACCTCTTGTCTGTACCCATTCATAAAATCCTCTCCTCTCATTATGCTTCCTATGATCCCGTCTATCCATCCCCATCAAGCCCAAAGAAAATCCGAAATAGACCCCGGGCAGCGGGTTGGTCTAGATGTCCTCCAAGGTCCCTTCCGAGTTCCAACCCTATTATGCTATTATGTGCTCCAGTCCAGAGATTTCATGAATGAAAGAGGCGGGGGGGGGCTCCCGAGAGACCCCCTTCTCGGGCTCCCCTCCGGGAAGAGCCGGCGCCTGCCCGTCCGCCCGCCTCTGCCTCTCTGCTGCGCCTGTGCGCGCAAGGCAGGAGCGCCAGGGAGAGGCGGGCGACGGGAGTGGCCAGTGGCGCAGGGCAGGGGCGAGAGGGGGTGGGCAGAGCCGAGCAAACGATCGCCGGAGAAGCGGGGGGGAGACCGAAGCCGAGGCAGGGGGAGCATCAGCATCACCGCCGCCGCCGCTGCTGCCTCCGTCCATCTTCTTGCAAGCCGGCGGGCCGAGCAGGTGCGGCGGCGGAGGGGAAGCGCGCATCGGCGGCGGCGCCTCCGCCAAGATGTTGGAGATCCAGCTGGACGATGGCGGCGTCGGCGGCTACCCGGGGGACGACTACTGCTCGGGCTCGGTGATGTCGGAGCGCGTCTCGGGCCTGGCCAACAGCATCTACCGCGAGTTCGAGCGCCTGATCCGCTGCTACGACGAGGAGGTGGTCAAAGAGCTGATGCCGCTGGTGGTGACGGTGCTGGAGAACCTCGACTCGGTGCTGACCGACAACCAGGAGCACGAGGTGGAGCTGGAGCTCCTGCGGGAAGACAACGAGCAGCTGCTCACCCAGTACGAGCGGGAGAAGGCGCTGCGCAAGCAGGCCGAGGAGGTGAGCCAGGCGGGCAGAGCCCCCCGGAGGGCGAGCCGGAGGCCCGGACTTGGCCGCGGAGCTCGGGGTGGGAAGGCTACCAGGCCTCTCCGGCCCTCTGACTCGCGAGTAGAGCCGCAGCAGGGCTTCTCCTCCGTTGCAGTTGAACATCCATCCCTCCTTCCCCTCCCTTCCTCCCTCCCCATCCTTACTGATCAGAGGAGTAGCAGCTTCTTCTGTGTGGCAGGAACAACATTGCGCTGATTTATGATGCTGGGAGCTTTGGACCCATTCCTTGGGGACGGGCGTTGAGGGGCAGAAGCTCCCTGCCAGGGGCTGAGCTCCAGCTATTCAACTGTTTTCAGGCTGGGGCTGTGTCTGAAAGAAGGCTCTGACTGCTGTTTCTCTTGGGGGGGGGAGGGGATTAAAATAAATAAATATGAAAGCAGGAGTAGAAAAGCATTGGAAGAGGCATCTCAGAGCTTGAATTGGTTGTGAATTGGCTTTCTTGGAGGGCAAAGAGGGGAAAGGTGGCTTGGAAATCTTCCTTGATTTATGGGGGAAAGAGGGGAAGGGACATGAGGTTGGCTTCCTATGAATAAATGGCCTAACGGGAAATAATTCTGTTTCCCCCATCACTTTCCCTCCCAATCCAATCAAATTACAGCTCTGGGCCAGCCATCCCTTTTTCCTAGCCTCCCGCGGGTCAATCATCTTTCAGAAGTTTTTTTGCTTCTCATTCTAACATCCTCAACCTTGATGAGCTGTTTTGCTCAAGATGGTAGGAATTGTCATCCAACAATCTGAGAGCTTGTTTGGTCTAATAATTAAGGCACCAGGTTAGAAACCAGGAGATGGTGAGTTCCAGTGCTGCCTTAGGCATGAAAGCTGGCTGGGTGATTTTGAGCCAATCACTGGGAGACCCTGCGTCTAAGTCCTGCCTTATTCTTGAAAACCAGTTAGGTGACTTTGGGCCAATCACCAGGAGTTGGTGAATTCTAGTCCTGCCTTAGGTATGAAAGCTGGCCGGGTGATTTTGGACCAATCACCTGGAGACCGTGAGTTCTAGTCCCACTTTAGTCATGAAGTTGGCTGAGTGACCTTGGGCTGGCAGATCTCTCTCAGCCCAACCAACCTCACAGAATTGTTGTGGGAAAAATAGAAGGAAGAAGAGGTATTAGGTATATTCACCGCCTTGAGTTAGTTATAAAAAAATAATAATAAAGGTGGGATAAAAAAACCCCAAAACTAGAGGTTGCTAGATGTGGGAAACGCTGGTATATTACGGAGGCATTCATCCAAATGCCTTTTCCATTCCTTTTGGCAGTCCACCAAATAGATTGGCTTGCCCCTGTATTAATTCCTGTCTCAAAACTTGATAATTTATCTTTAGAGGACGTCAGAAAGTCACCCAGCTAGTCTTTTGAAAAATACGTTTTATCTGTTCCAATTTTTTGAAAATATGCTCTCTTTTTTTCTCTTTTCTAGATTTTCCTTTTCAGAAGTTTAGCTTCCTAGCGATTGTTCTTTCTTCCGTTTAGAATTTGGATGTAACCATCCATGCCTTTCTTAGCCTACTGCCGTGATGGCATGCGTGCCAAAGGTGGCATGCAGAGCCCTCTCTGTGGGCACATGCACTGTCATCAGCTGCCCTGGTTTCTGGTGCGCCGGCCAGCTGATCTTTGCAGGCACTGGAGCACCTGAAAATGGCCCGAAAAATGGCCTTAAAACGGGCCAGAAAATGGGCCAAAAAACAGACATGCACACGCCAATCAGCCGGTCTTCAGGTTTCTGGTGCTCCGGCGCGCGCACATACTTGTGCATGCACCCACATTCCGGTTTGGGCACCCTGTGCCGAACAGGTTCGTCATCACTGGCCTAGTGAAAGGAATGTTTGGAGCTGATAAAAATGCCAGCAAAAATATACTTTCTATCATTGCCTGGAATAAAAAGATATATTTGTAAACATAGGAAGGACCAAACACAAAAGGGGCCTTCTTCAGTGGTGGCAGGTAGCCAGAAAGTACATCTGAATAACTTAGCAGATGCATTTGATCTGCAAGGATTTCTTGGCTCCTCTAAATTAAAGTTGAACTGCTCTGTGAATCCAGCTCTGTGAATTCGATCTATCTTGTTGAGAAAAAAAAAAGGCAAAATAGAGCTGCAAACTAAAATCATTTCACCCAGTGACCTGATTCATTTAACGTGCTCTGCTGAGTATGTTAACTGGGTTCAGACACTGTTAGTTGCAAGCAAGGGTTTCAATCTTCGTGGGTCATGTGATCTTTAACAGATTATTTCTTTTTCTACAAACCAAACCATGGTTAGGCAATAAACATGTCTGGCCATGGAGGGTGATGGGCTTCTGAGAATTGCTTTTCTATACCACGGTTATCTTCTAATCTCTTCCAATTTTGTCCCGCAGTTTTGTAGACGAGAAATGTGGTTTCGATTTCATTATTGTTGAAATGTTGCTTTATTGAGCGATATCTTGCTGAGATGGGAGGCTAGGAGTTTTAACATCGAAGATGGTGCTGTCAGGATGAATCTTTTTCCGTTTTTTCCAGCTTCGTCTTTCTTGGATGCGTCTTTCTATTAAGTCAGCAGGGAGGCCTGGTCCCCCATTGTATTTCTACCAATGGTGTGGCTAGGACTGAGATGGGCAGCTGTCCATTGGAACAGAAACGAGAGCTCCCACATAATTACATCCCCATTTCTGTAAAAGCACTTGTGTGTTAGCAAGTGGCTAACACACTCTGACAAGCATCACAAGTGCATTAATACAGTTCCTTTAATCTTGCCTAAATTAGAAACAAATCCAATTTCTCATTCTCGACAACTTTCAGTACATTTTTTTTTACGACTGTGATCTGGCTTTATGTAGGGTGAGCTCACAAAATATTATAATCACGATCCAGGCAAAATCAAATCCAGGCAGATTTACCTTCTGTATGGGCATGTGTGTAGGCTTATGCTATTGAAGATGTGCTGATTTCAAATAACTATATTAAGATAGCAGCCTGGATGAAACAATAAGAGAAATTTGCTGCATTTTGGCTGGGCCAGGTCTCTAGATCTTAAGGGTAAGGAAGAAATGGTTGGTTGTTAGAAAATTATGAGTACTGCAGAAGTACTGAAAGAGAATGAGCTGCATTGTGTTTATATGTTAGCTGGGAACGTATATTAGGCTCAGCACAAATAACCTGGGTATTTTGGTTTTGATTTAGCATACTTGTGAACTAGAACAGAGGTGGGTTTCAGCAAGTTCTGACCGGTTCTGGAGAAACGGTAGCGGAAATTTTGAGTAGTTCGGAGAACTGTCAGTAAAAATTCTGACTGGCCCCGCACCCCCATCTATTCTCTGCCTCCCGAGTCCCAGCTGATCAGGAGGGAATGGAGATTTTGCAGTATCCTTCCCCTGCCACGCCCACCAAGCCACACCCACAGAACCGGTAGTAAAATGTTTTGAAACCCACCGCTGAACTAGAAATATGTAAACCTATCATGTATGGCTTAACGTCTTGCTCCTGTGCAACCATTATGACGCAATAAACCACGACTAACATGAACTATAGCATAGTGGGACATATAAACCTGTGGTTTGCCGGACAGGTTTTTATTTGCGAGTTTTTGCAATTTTCTGATTGATGGTTATGAGAATGATAGAAGAAATACGTGAAGGTGTGATAAAAAAAGTGACATGAGGGTGTATCGCCCTAAAATCCCAAGAAAAAAACATTAAATTGTCCTGAATTTTTGTTGCTTTCTTAATTGAATTTTTCCTTTTCCCTTCCCCCAAACTACACGTCAGTATTTAGATAGACCAGAAAAGAAACCAACACAGTGTGCTTTACCCCTCCTTTTTCCTTCGTGAGAACTAGGAAGGAGCTTCTCTGAGATGTTTTCTCAAATTACTTTCTTGGCCCAAGGTCAGGAAACTTCTATCTGGCTTGGTTGTCTTCTTATCCTTCAAATCCATTTCCTTTGCCCTCTACATAAACATGTGTACACCTATCACAAACATTAAACTCCTGAAATCATTGACAGGGAAAGAGAATCTGTTAATTCGTGCATAGGGCCTCTGGTGGCTCAGACTGTCTGTTATTAACACAGCTGGTTGCAGTTACTGCAGGTTCAAATCCCACCAGGCCCAAGGTTGACTCAGCCTTCCATCCTTTATAAGGTAGGTAAAATGAGGACCCAGATTGTTGGGGGCAATAAGTTGACTTTGTATATAATATACAAATGGATGAAGACTATTGCTTAACAGTGTAAGCCGCCCTGAGTCTTCAGAGAAGGGCGGGATATAAATGCAAATTAAAAAAAATTATAGATATGTACATTTACCTGTATACTAGAGTCTTCCAATCTAAGCAAGTTCCAAATATGCTTCTTGGGGAATTCTGGGAGTTGAAATCCATACAATTCAACCTGGAACTTGTTTAGGTTGGGAAACCCTATTACAAATAGAATAGAATAGAATAGAATAGAATAGAATAGAATAGAATAGAATAGAATAGAATAGAATAGAATAGAATAGAATAGAATAGAATTCTATATTGGCCAAGTGTGATTGGACACACAAGGAATTTGTATTTGGTGCATATGTTCTCAGTGTACATAAAAAGAAAAGATACATTTGTCAAGAATCATAAGGTACAACACTTAACGATAGTCATAGGCTACAAATAAGCAATCAAATCATACTAGGAAACTATGTAAATCGTAAGCATACAAGCAACAAGTTGCAGTCATAAGTGGGAGGAAATGGGTGATAGGAACGATGAGAAGATTAATAGTAATAGTAATGCAGACTTAGTAAATAGTTTGACAGTGTTGAAGGAATTATTTGTTTAGCAGAGTGATGGCATTCGGGGAAAAAACTGTCCTTGTGTCTAGTTGTTCTGGTGTGCAGTGCTCTATAGCGTCGTTTTGAGAATAGGAGTTGAAAGAGTTGATGTCCAGGATGTGAGGGGTCTGTAAATATTTTCACAGCCCTCTTTTTGACTCGTGCAGTATAAAGATCCTCAATGGAAGGCAGGTTGGTAGCCATTGTTTTTCCTGCAGCTCTAATTATCCTCAGAAGTCTGTGTCTGTCTTGTTGGGTTGCAAAACCAAAGCAGATAGTTATAGAGGTGCAGATGACAGATTCAATAATTTCTCTGTAGAACTGGATCAGCATATATGACCTATTGTCAACGTTGAGCTTCAGTATCCAAATAAAAGTCCAGGATCACTTTCATTTATGAAAACCTTACTGGTTTATTGAATATATAGCATGGTATTGTTGAGGTAAAACTCACTCTGAAATTCTCTAGCACCAGTTCAAGGTATTAGACTATGAATTTCCCAGCCCAGCCCCCCAGGATCCCATGTAAACCAGTTATCTTGTTATGGGAACCATCTGCCTTCCTCTTCACACCTGTTAATATGTCTTGAAAAGTTTCCAGACAAGCCTCCATAGGACTGCAAAAGTTTTGTTTCTCCAACTAACCCATTTGTAATCAACATCTCTCCCCCCCCCCACCTTACTGTAATGACAAGTTGAAATGAATGAAGCGTGTAGCTGGCAATGTTTCACTCTTGACACCTCTACAGTAGTCAGAGTAGATTTTAAATCTTGATATAATTTGTTTGATTTTGACTTGGCTTTAATGAACACATTTCAGTAAACTATGATTAAACAAACCAGAACATTTGGGAACCCGGTCTTAGTATTACATACAATCAACTTCCTGACAGTTAGAACAATTAATCAGTGGAACAACTTGCCTCCAGAAGTTGTGAATGCTCCAACATTGGAAGTTTTTAAGATGTTGGATAACCATTTGTCTGAAGTGGTGCAGGGTTTCCTGTCTAAGCAGTGGGTTGGACTAGAAGACCTTCAAGGTCCCTTCCAACTCTGTTATTCTATTCTATTCTATTCTATTCTATTCTGTGCTATGCTGTGCTGTGCTGTGCTATGCTATGCTATGCTATGCTATGCTATGCTATTCTAATTCTAATTCTACTCTACTCCACTCCACTCCACTCCACTCCACTCCATTCTATTCTATTCTATTTATCCTATTCTAATGTGTCTACTTAAAATAACATTAATTATTAGTTTGAGTAGTAACATCCTCTGAGATGACCAATGCAAAAAAGATCTTGGTCCCTCTAGCTAGAGATGCCAGATATTCCATTTAGAAATTACACCCTGATAGAAAAGAGGGGGGGGGAACCTTATTAATACTTGTTAATTTGTGAAACCGATTGCCACCGACAGTTGTTTAAGACAGATCAAATTACACGAGTCTAGGCCTTTTGCCTATTTAGCAGCATATTGTTTAAACAGGAATATGGTTCTCTGGGACCTAGCCAAAGGATTTTCACATCATCTGCTACTAGAATCTTTTTTTAAAAAATCAAATACGTATTGGAGCATTCTATCTTCAAAGTGTATACCGTTTCCACTGAGCTGTCGTCCTTCCCCAGCTGGACATTTGCAGCTTATGACTTAAATTGGCAGAAGAGAAATAAACTCCAGGGTGCTGAGTTTCTATAATAAAAGATTTTAGTATGTTTGGCTTTGAATGATAATCACGTTTGTAGACATTGGTTCATTTCCACTTCTTTGCTAGCATAAAATTAGAATTATTCAGGTAGTCAAGACTTCTGGATTGGTCTATTTTTATTAAGGAGCCTCATAGACAACTCATGAATACACTGTTGTTGTTTTTTTACTGTACTCGTAATTAATTTGAAAACTAGCTTCTCTCTTAAGTTTCCTGCTCAAGAAAGGACAATAGAATAAAATTCAGTATTTTATTGACAGAGAATAGAAGTATGCAATAGACTATATGCCTTATCATCTCTGTGCTTCATTGGAGCTTTCTGCAAACCAACGATGGATATTAAACAGAGTTTTTGTTGATTATCTATTTCCCAAAATGTATCAGTTTTGATCACTTTGTCTTGTGAAAACACAATGAAGAAAAAACAGTGGCACTCTGCCAGATTACAGGACAAGTATCCTGATGGGTAAATGTTTTCCCACTAGGTAAAATCATGTTAAGAAAGTTGACAATTCAAGGGGCTGGTAATTATCAATTTTAAAGCCCTACATGACTTGGGGTCATGCTAGTGGTGAAATCCGGCCGGATCTATCCGGCTCGCACGAACTGGTAGTGCTGGTGGTGGGAAGCTCCGCCCACCCACCGGGACGTCATTACGTCCCGTTTTGAACCAGTAGCGAAGGTAAGTGGATTTCATGGCTGGGCCAGGCTATTTGTAGGACTGCCTCTCCCGTAATACATCTACTCCGCCCACCAAGATGGGAAGGCAGTTGCATGTGACGAGTCCCATTGATTAGGGATGTACATCTGCTGGGGCCACAAAAAAAGACCTTCTCAGTGGTGGCCCCTTCTTTATGAAACATTATTCCCCTGAAGTTACAGTTGGCTCCCACCTTGTTGCTCTTTCAAAGGGCCATAAAAGCATGGTTTTGTCAGCGAATCTGGGGACCATGAATGGAGATGGAGCCAATCCAGTGGGTGATTTGATTATGTTGTTGCTGTCACGGAAACTGGAATGGTTTTTTTAATGGTTTTTTTATTATTTGATGGTTTTTTTTTGAAAAGACATTATAAATTTTGTTGGGCGGCTATGTACATTTGTTTAATAAATAAGGGGGGAAAATAGTAGAGCCAAAGAGGAACCAGGAATTGGTTCCAGGAACTAGGTATGTCTAGTTTAATGAAAAGAAGGACTAGGGGAGACATGACAACAGTCTTCCAATATCTCAGGGGCTGCCCCAAAGAAGAGGGAGTCAAGCTATTCCCCAAAGTACCTGGCAGGACAAAAAGCAATGGATGGAAACTAATCAAGGAGAGAAGCAACTTAGAACTAAGGAGAAATTTCCTGACAGTTGGAACAATTAATCCATGGAACAACTTGCCTCCAGAAGTTGTGAATGCTCCAACACTGGAAGTTTTTAAGAGGATGTTGGGTAACCATTTGTTTGAAGTGGTATAGGGTTTTCTGCCTAAGCAGGGGGTTGGACTGGAAGACCTCCAAGGTCCCTTCCAACTCTGTTATTCTATTCTATTCTATTCTATTCTATTCTATTCTATTCTATTCTATTCTATTCTATTCTATTCTATTCTATTCTATTCTATTCTAACCAGCCAGTGACACTAGCATGGTTCAGCAGGGGGTTTCAACAGATGAAACCAAGGTAGATTGGGAATTGGTGATGCAGAGAGTTGGTTTTATAATGGAGACTTTTGTAGCAACACGAGTGGTGGATAGTGCTTCAGATCGATAATGGGGAATTGGCCAAAGTTATGCATGGTGTAAAGATTGTAAATACCTTTTACAATCGTTGTGTTTGCTTTCAGGTTTGAATCCAGGACTGCAGACAAAGGACAAATGTTACAGTTCAGACCAAAAAAAAATTGTGCAAAGCCAAAACAATTTTTTTAATAAAGGCCCCAAAATACTAATTTGTTCAGGTGACACAGTTGTTGTATGGTTTTTAAAAATATGCATTTTCATAGGAAAATTGCACTGTTTGTAAGAAGGAACAGCCTTGGATTACATCTTGTAGTAAAAAGTCAGAATTTCTCTGCTCACATCACCCGTTTCTGTTCTTTCTGTCTTCAATAGAAATTTATTGAATTTGAAGATGCACTGGAACAGGAAAAGAAAGAGTTACAGGTTCAGGTGGAGCACCTGGAATTTCAAACACGGCAGCTGGAGCTGAAGGCCAAGAACTATGCGGACCAGAGTGAGTATACAGAATTTGGCCATATTCTACTGCATGCCGTACACATATTTTATTGAATTTGGTTGAATTATCATGAACTGCCAAATAGACAAAACACTAGTTGGCTTCAGAGGTAAAGCATTTACTGGAATGTAAAAGGTTTCTGCTTCAATTCCTGGCCCTCCAAATAAGTTTGCATAGGGAACCAAATCCAAATTTTTATAAAGACGCCATTGCGTTAGAATTCAGGGGTCGGCAACCCGTGGCTCTGGAGCCGCATGTGGCTCTTTCATCTCTCTGATGTGGCTCCCTGTTGCCAGTCAGCTGCACAATTGATAGGGCTTTTGGATAGGTAGAGGAAAAAGGACGCTGCACTAGGAGGAGACTCTATTGGGGGGGGGGGGAGGAAGGTGGACTTCCGGTTGGCTCCAGAATCAAACAGGGGGCTTCCGGTTAGGACCTTTGTGGCTCTTTGAGTGTTTAAGGTTGCCGACCCCTTCATTAGATAGACCAGTGGTCTGACTAGGCTCAAGGTGTGGCTTTTTCAAGCTTGGTTTTAAAAGTTCAGAGACTGAATCTAAGATCTCTGCCAGAAAAGTACCTGCTGTATCAATTAAGCCACCAGGAAATCGAGGCACAGCCTACTCTTTTTGTTGATTTGTATTGTTATAACACAGCAGTGGGAGTAAACTAGAGCAAGCTTGAAAATGTATCCTCATTCCATTGACAACGTGTTAGTCTCGTCTTTCTCAGAGTGATCCGTTTCTCCTCAACCCGCTTTCTTTTCTTTCCTTTTTTTTAAAACAATGGACAGTTTCCAGGTTGGAGGAGCGTGAATCTGAAATGAAGAAAGAATACAATGCTCTACACCAGCGGCACACAGAGGTAGCTCCTCTTTACTGGGAGTGGATGAAAGCTGATTATTATTAGTTACAATGCACAGGTCTAAAAGTAAATGACGGAATCTGGATTAAGTACTGTCTTTCTTTTTCTTCCCCTTCTTTGGCAGATGATCCAAACCTATGTGGAACACATTGAGAGATCCAAGATGCAGCAAGTTGCTGGAAATAGTCAAAATGAGAGTGGTCTATCTGGGAGAAGGTAGGGTGTGCCCCTGGGCTTTGCCCCTAAGGAAGTAGCATTTCAAAGCAAAAAGACTGTTCTGATCTTGCGTAGATAGTTTTTCCCTCCACGTAACCGAAATGAGCATCTTGGGATGATAGATGATGAACTAGGCTGCATCTTTGAGCCTCAGCCATTTGGGAACAGGGTGATGGTGGGATCTGCATGGGGAGAGTGAAGGAAAAATGCTTGAAATGCCTCTAGTTGTGTTACGCAGCTTGTTTCACTGTCCCCGTTGGCATGGCAGAGGTGGGTTTCAGCAGGTTCTGACCAATTCTGGAGAACCGGTAATGGAAATTTTGAGTAGTTCAGAGAACCGGTAGTAAAAATTCTGATTGGCCCCACCCTGTCTGTTCTCTGCTTCTTGAGTCCCAGCTGATTGGGAGGAAATGGGGATTTTGCAGTAACCTTCCCCTGGAGTGGGGAGGGAATGGAGATTTTACAGTATCCTTCCCCTGCTGCACCCACCAAGCCACACCCACCAAGCCACACCACACCCACCAAGCCACGCCCACAGAACCGGTAGTAAAAATTTTTTTGAAACCCACCATTTTGGCATGGTCCTTGAAAAGCTGGTTTAGACCTTCGTCTCCAGGGATGTAGTACTTCGTCCAGATGTTGTGAAGCACGATTTCAAACCAAAGGGTAGCGAACATGAATGCATTTTGTATCACAGCAGAGTTTTTAAAAAATGATTTTAAAAGTTTAAATGTAAATTCCTTTAAGATGGTTTCTTCCCCCCCCCCCTCCCCACTATTTTTTCCCAATTCACTATATCCTTCTTAAGAAGTCTGGCTTCTTTGAGATTAAAAACTAACACTTTAAAGTAGAGTCCAAAGGCCGAAATGCTGGAAATTATATTTGTGTCTTCCTGTTCTAGTTTAAGAGCTATAAACTGAGGCTATGTATGCATGCTTTGAAAATAATTTGGAGCGTGAGATTAAATAAATCCCCTTGAAGTTAATGCAACTCTTAAAGCAGCTGTACTTTTTTTTAGGCTTGCAAGAAAAAAAATTTTTTTTTTAATTATTTTTATTTTTAAATTTTTTTCAACAAACAAAAAAGAAAATACATTATTACACCCTTGTGCTATACATAAAAGGAAGATTTGGGTCTTCGGATATATCCTCATGATTGCCAAAATCCACGTTCTCGAGGTACAGGTACTGAAGCGTCCAATTTTCCAAGCGCATAGTCCACAAATGGTTTCCAAGTCTTCCAGAAAATATCTTCTTTATACACACCACTTCTAATTTTAATATCACATGTCAGTTTATCATTTAAGGCTAATTTCCACATTTCAGAATTCCACTCTTCTATTCTAAAAATCACATCTAATTTCCAATATCTAGCTATTATAATTCTACCTATTATAATCATAATTCTAATCAATTCTTTTTCATATTTTGTTAATTCTATTTCCTTAATTACCAACAATAATATAGTTTCCACTCGCAATATTATTACTTTCCCCATCATTTCAAATATCATTTTCTCCAATTGTTGCCAAAACTTTTTAACCTTATCACATTTATACCAGCAAGAAATTTTTTAAAAGACTGGGCTCCTTCGCTGAAGAGCTATACTTGTACATGTAGTCCTTGACTTATGACTGCAACTGAGCCCAAAATTTCTGTTGCTAAGCAGGGTGTGGTCAAGTGAATTTTGCCCCATTTTACGGCCTTTCTTCCCCATTGACTTCGTTTATCGGAAGGTCATAAAGGGGATCACATGACCCTGGGACAGTGCAACCGTCATAAATATGAGCCAGTTGCCAAGAATTTGGATCACGTGACCATGGTCATAAGGGTGAAGAATGGTCATAAGTCACTTTTTTCAGTGCCATTGTAACTTCAAATGGTCACTAAATGAATTGTTGTAAGTCGAGGAATACCTGTATGAGGTCAAAAGCTTTTCTGATTCAGTCGTAACAGTTTACAGCTTGCGGTGGGGAATGGAGCCCAAATAAGGATTATTATCTGCAGTCTCTTGCTTTCAGATGCCTTATGCCGTAGGCAGGGACAGACCCACCATGAAATGGGGTTATAAATTACAAAGATGGGGACAGAACAGAGATTGAGATCATGGAGGCAGTACAGGAGGATTAATTTCTTCAACATTGGACAAGTTGTCCATCTTCAGAGTGAATAGACTTGCTTCTGGGGAAGAGAAAAGAACGCTGTTTAATTAAATCCCTATAAGGTGTGGGGACCGCGGGGGCTCAGTGGCTAAGATGCTGAGCTTGTCGGTCGAAAGATCGGCAGTTCAGCTGTTCGAATCCCTGGTGCTGCGTAATGGAGTGAGCTCCTGTGACTTGTCCCAGCTTCTGCCAACCGAGCAGTTTGAAAGCATGTAAAAAATCCAAGTGGAAAAATAGGGACCACCTTTGGTGGGAAGGGAACAGCATTCCATGCACCTTTGGTGTTGAGTCATGCCGGCCACATGACCACGGAGACGTCTTCGGACAGCGCTGGCTCTTCGGCTTTGAGATGAGCACCGCCCCCTAGAGTCAGGAACGACTAGCACATATGTGCAAAGGGAGCCTTTACTTTTACCTTTAAGGTGTGGGGATTGGTGTCCTGTGTAAATCCACTGTGACCCACTAACCAAATATCAGGAGTCTTTTTTCCTTCATCTCAGTCAGTGCTCTCTCTTTTGTCTTCGGCTTGTATCTGGCTGTGTACTTGTATTCCACAGTCCCCATTGCTTATCTCACCTCTGCATGTGGTTTGCGCTGCGATTGTGCTGAGGGTTTTTTCTTCCTTTTTTTTTGAAAACGGGGACATCCTGTATCCTTTAGAATGGAAGCGTGTCTAGGAGCACAGAACATGTTCCGTAACTCCTGAATTTATTGAGGATAAGAACATTTTTCCATCCGATAATGGGAGCACGCAAACAGTCATTCCTTGTGACTTGCTTCCATTGGAGTTTCTTTCTATGAGATCGATAAGCTTGTTGTCAGGGTTCGGACTGATGCCCTAATTCAACCAGGGATGCTTTGCAAGTTGACACTTGCCTTCTTTTTTTGCAACTCAAAAATAATATGACAACAACTGATTCGGACAGGCAGATTTTCTACAGCAGGGGTGTCAAACTCAAGGCCTGGGGGCTGGATCTGCCCTGCGGGCTGCAGCAGTGAAATCCCCCCTCCCCGGGTTTTATCCGGTTTGCCAAACCTGTAGCGCTGGTGGTGGGAAGCGCCGGCGCATTACGTCCCTTTTTTACCATCTGCGCATGCGCACGTTCCCGAACCAGTAGCGAAGGTAAGTGGATTTCACTGCTGGCGGGGTGCCTAGAGCTGGCCCGCAGGGCCACCCTGGAAACAGCGAAGGACCAGCCTGCGGTGCCTCTGCCAATGAAAATGGAGCTTGGGAGGGCTGCGTGCAGCTCTCTTGAGCTCCATTTTTGCTGGCAGAGGGTTGTAGGAGGCCGTTGCAGCCGAAAGCAGAACTTGGGAACCAGTTTTCGCTGGCAGAGCACTTGGGCCTCCACAGGCGCCCCTGACACGAGTGACATTTAGCTGGTCACCCTCACTCTGGCCATGCCCACCCCCTGACCCCCCCAAGGTCAAACACAACCCTGATTGGCCCTCAATGAAATTGAATTTGACACCCCTGTGTTCACCCTGTAGGTGACTGCGGATCCTTTAAGACAGTGTTTCCCAATCTCGGCCATTTGAAGATGTGCGAACTTCAACTCCCAGAATTCCCGAGCCAGCTTCAAGTAGCTGGGAAACCCAACCTTAGGAAAATATCGTTGGAGTGTAATGAGATATAAGAACGTATATTTTTCCGGTCTGGTTATGAAATTCGAACTCATCCACAGATCTTGTGGATGGCACAGAGTCAACTTCTGAGATTTCAAAAAACTGTTTATTTTATTGAGTATGGGAGAAGCTAGGTATAGGATGCATTAGATAGAGACAGAGAATAGCCCAAGGCTCCAAGCATTTTGCTAGTGGTATGAATGGTCTAGGACAGTGATGGCGAATGTTTCGTGTGGACGCACGCTCATAGAGCCACGCTCCGGAAAACCCAAACTTTTGGGTTCTAGCGCACATACGCGCCCTGTGATCGGCTCGCCAGAGCGCATGTGCAGGCTGGTTTTCGGTACTGCCAAGTGAACAAAGGGATCGCGCTCCAGAAAAGCTGAACTTCCAGGTTCTGGCGTGCATGCACACCTGACAATCAGGTGGCCAGACAAACAGACAAGGCCACATGTGCCGGGCGACATGGCTTTGTGTGCCACTTTGGGCACGCGTGCCATAGGTTCGCCATCACAGATCTAGGAGAAACTTATCCTAACTCCATGAAGATGGTGATAGTTACTACTGGAACAAATATGTGTGGAATGCTGATCACTAAAATATGAAATAATATGAAGCCAGATTTGAGAGTCGTCCACTCCTCTTTTCTGCTGTTCTTTTGAATCCTGCTGTTTTTAAAGTTTTGAGTTTTCCACTGAAATGTTGGTTATTTTGTAAGCCATCTTGGGAATTTACTAATGAAATGTATACCCCGACTCTCAATAAACAATTCCTAAGTTTTAGATGAAGGCAATCAAAAGCCAACCATAAACTTAACTTGCTTCTTTCTTCTCAGTTGTCACCGTTAGAAGGAAATCAGCAGTTCTTATTAGAACATAGCAGTATATCTATCCATGTGTTTCCTTGTACAGTTTAAGGAGACATACATAAAATTGTCAATAAGCCAGATGAAATATTACATTGGAAAACCATTGATTAGAACTTCAGGAGTATTTAGTTCAACATCAAAGGAACTGATTTATTTTGGGATGTTTAATCCTTTCTCTCTCTGCTTTCATGATCTAAGACTTGGATTAAAAAAAAGAAAAAGGAATCACACAGAGAGAAATACATATTTATATATTCCTGAGATTATGAAAAGAGTTAAGCATTAAGGGTTATGTCCAGTGTGAGTCTTCCATTGAAGTGAAATCCAGCAGGTTCTGACAGGTTCTGGAAAACTGGTAGTGGAAATTTTGAACAGTTCGGAGAACTGGCAAATCCCACCTCTGGCTGGCCCCTGAGTGGGGTGAGAATGGAGATTTTGCAATATCCTTCCCCCAGGAGTGAAGAGGGAATGGGGATTTTGCAGTATCCTTCCCCAGGAGTGGGGAGGGAATGGGGATTTTGCAATATCCTTCCTCCAGGAGTGGAGAGGGAATGGAGATTTTGCAATATCCGTCCTTCAGGAGTGGGGAGGGAATGGAGATTTTGCAGTATCCTTCCCCTGCCACGCCCACCAAGCCACACCCACAGAACCGATAGTAAAACAAAATTGGATTTCACTACTGCTCTGTCCTTAAAAGTAAACTAAATACATTATGAAATCTAATCATAGGTCTTTCACGTGCAACTATTATCTGTATCAATACTGTCAAGTCCATCCGTCCCCTTCCCCAAATTCCTATTTGCCCCACTCCTAAGAAGAAGCTACAGCTGAAAGCTACGATGTATTCTTGACTTCTAATCCCTGGGTCGTTGCAAAGAATTCTACTCCGAAACAAGAATTCTATAAAATGTTGGCTTACTATATTTTGCAAATGTTCTACAATTGCCGTCTTCTGCCTTGAATGCAGAGACCCTTGTTCGAATGATAAAATCGTGGAATCACCGTTGAAAGGACTATTTCCCGATCTTTGCAGGATGTCTTACGATGTACAATAAAGAAACATTGCTTTTCTTGAGATAGGAGACCAGCAACACTGTGTAATAATAACTGTACAGATGATAAACACCATCCTTGCTTTACAATGTGCTCGTGAGGCTCTAGGCGCAGCGGGGTTGATCTCTGTTCAAATGAGCATGTTGCCTGAGCATGTCAATGCATGCTTGCATGACTTCCGCACTCTAATGGTTGTTCTCTTGTCTTGCTTCTTGTGCCATTACCTCTCTTGTGTTGGCTGTTCTCTGTTTGTCACTTCAGTCACCACCCATCATGGAGAAAAAGGTAATTTGGTGGACTCTTTCTAAGCTGGGGGAAGGGGTTGAGTTTTCTCTTATCATCATCACCATCATCATCAACATGTTCGCCATCGTCATGGAACTTTCGATCACCAGTCATAGTCTGCTGTTCTGTACTGCTGCTAAATGGAAGCGGGACAATCTCTTTTCTGAAGATCAGAGGAAAACACACAAGTTGGGCACAAGTTCAGAGTGTGAATCAGGCCTGGTAGCCACCCCTATCATCTCCATACATTGTGTGTAGAGTGTTGGGAGGTCTACTTGCCCCAATATCTGCTCAGACCACCATGTTTGAAGTAGCGACAATAGGCGCCATGTAAACTGGTACCATTTTAGATTGGCAAGATCGCAACTCTTGCAGTATTGGGTGATCTTATAATATTTACAGGAGGTTTTTTTTTTAGTTTTTTAGTTTAGTTTATCTTAGTTTATTTTATTGATTAGCCCTTGGGCCATATCAAAGTGCAGAGTTCCAGACACAAATCATTACTAAAATCTGATAAAAACAATATAAAATGGGATTGGATAAAATATAATTTAAAGGTTGTATTTTTTTTTTTAGCTTTTCAGCATTATTGGGTGAGGTGGGGTGCGGCTGTTGTTTTGATGCCCAGAGACAAAAATTAACTGGGGCTACCATAAAATATAAGGGACGTGGTGGCTCAGTAGCTAAGACGCTGAGTTTGACGATTGAAAAGTCGGCAGTTCAGCGGTTCGAATCCCTAGTGCTGCCGCATAACGGGGAGTTCCCGTTCCTTGTCCCAGCTTCTGCCAACCTAGCCGTTCAAAAGCATGTAAAAATGCAATTAGAAAAATAGGGACCACCTTTAGTGGAAAGGTAAGAGCGTTCCGTGCGCCTTTGGCGTTGAGTCATGCCGGCCACATGACCACGGAGACGTCTTCGAACAGCACTGGCTCTTCAGCTTTGAAACAGAGATGAGCACCGCCCCCTAGAGTTTGGAACGACTAGCACATATGTGTAAGGGGAACCTTTACCTTTACCTTATCATAAAATATAGGGGAAAGATATTTTTTTTTTATTTTTCTAAGAAAGTTCTAAGATCCCTTCTTAACTTCCTGCTAGGGTAGAAGTCCATGTCCTTGTGTGGCAAAATTTTGGAGAAGAGAGCAGGTTGGAGATTTTGTTAACCACCCACAAGATAATTACATTTGTTCCTGTTGATCCCCTTAATATGACTTCTTCTCCTCAGGGGAATTTAAGGGAGTCTCATCAGCCTTTTCCCTTATTGCTTCTTCCAGAACCTTCAGTTTTACAGTTTGAAGTTCTGAGTTGCTTCTCAGCTGGATTCAATCCCCATTCAGTCAGCCGATGTTGAGTCACTCAAGGAGAAGTTTGACTCTCATTTCAACCATCTCCAGTCTTATCTTTAGGATAAGAAAAGGAACATATTTATCAAAACCTGGTTGAAACTGGAGTTCATTATTGTATCTAAATCTCTTCCTCCCTCAGAAAACTGAAAACATTGGTGAGATAGTTCTGGAAAGGAGCACTTTTGTGGCGGGAAATCACTCCCTCCACATATACAGCTGCTCCTCGCAATTTTTGGGGGGCTTAGTTAGCAAAAGAGATTAGACAAAATTGATGTTCGATATTTAGTATTTCACCTTACTTTGGCTGTGTATTAACCACATTCTTATGTTGGGGCATAATATGATTTCGTGGGGAATTAATTCAGGGGTGAAATCCTGCAGGTTCTGACAGGTTCCTGAGAACCGGTAGCAGAAATTTTGAGTAGTTTGGAGAACTGGTAAATATCACCTCTGGCTGGTCCCAGAGTGGGGTGGGAATGGAGATTTTGCAATATCCTTCCCCCAGGAGTGGGGAGGGAATGGGGATTTTGCAATATTCTTCCCCTGCCACGCCCACCAAGCCACACCACACCACGCCCACAGAACTGATAAAAAAAATTGGATTTCACCACTGAATTAATTCCTTGTTGTTTGAACACATCAGTTGTGTTTTACTAAACTAGGAACTGGAGAATTTATATTTTTGCCTTCTACTTTCAACTTTGAAAATGTCAAGAACTGGAAGATGAAACACATCCCCATTGGGAAAAACAAGGGAAAAAGAAAGGATTGGATAACCATTTATCTGAAGTGGTGTAGGGTTTCCTGCCTAAGCAGGGGGTTGGACTAGAAGACCTCCAAGGTCCCTTCCAACTCTGTTATTCTAAACCCAATCTTGGATAGATTTGTACTATCGGACTTTCATTCCTATCTGTCAATCTGTCCTAACCTAGTCAAGAAGGATCAAGCTATACCTTAAGTGTCCCTTGTTCTTTTGATCGTATTTTTTTTAATGTTATTTCTATTTCAAAGTGTCTGAGTCATGGGCATAATCTTCTCAGACTTCTTTTATTTTCATAGCAACTCAGCTGGTTTAGATAGAATGTTATTTGAGTAACTGAACTCAAAAGATAATTTCAAGGCTAAAGCAAAGCTCTGGACTCTTACTTGATAACTCTCCCAAATTATTATGCAGTGCTTTTAGCCAATCTGCCACAGCCAATCTATACTTGAGATTGTACAGAGAAAGAATATAATGTTCTGTGCTTTTTGTCATGATTTAATTAATACAAATTCTGGGCTACTTTTCATAAATTCTTTTGATCTTGACAAGATCTATAATTCGGTGGCAGAGCAGAGACATGCTTCGTATGTCTACCTCCTAACATTTCCAAGACAATCTGAAAAAGGAGCTTGTTTAAAATACCAGCAAAACCCACATGCCCTTTAGAGCAAGACAAGCAACTTTAGGTCCTAAGGGTATGTGCAAGATTTGAAACCCATTTTGCCAGAAGCCCATCGCTGGCAAGATCCACCTGTGGCTGTGCCCCTCTTCACAGCTATCTGGTGAAGAGAGAATGCCAGAGAAAAACAAATGGTTGATGGAGTAAATATATTTTCATCTAGTTTCGGTAGAATCTGAACCCAACGTCCACCAGTTTGTTTTCCTCTTGTTCGCCCATCAGCCACAGTGGTGCAGTGGTTAGAGTGCAGTACTGCAGGCTACTTCTGCTGACTGCCGGCTGCCTGCAATTTGGCAGTTCGAATCTCACCAGGCTCAAGGTTGACTCAGCCTTCCATCCTTCCGAGGTGGGTAAAATGAGGACCCAGATGGTTGGGGGCAAGAGGCTGACTCTGTCAACCGCTTAGAGACGGTTGTAAAGCATTGTAAAGCGGTATTTAAGTCTAAGTGCACTTGCTATTGCTATCTGACGGGTTAACACAAGCCCTCAACACACTTTGAGCAACTTGCCCGGAAGCTAAACATGATTAAACTTAGTTAATACTTCAATGGGAGATAATAATTCTAGTATGACGCCTATTAGAATGTGGTAGAAACCAGAATTATTCGACATCTAACAGCAAATGTAAATGCTTCGCCAAACGTCGCTAATCATGAAAACTTGGAATAAGGAATATTCTTATCTTAGTGACCAGGAATGTGGCTAGGCAAGAAGATTGTGAAATGTATTTGTTCCCCAAGCGCTGGTGCTGAAGATTTCAGTGCCTAGATACCGTAATTTCCCCAACTAACTTGGATGTTGTTCTTTCAGTGGAAAATGGCTGCCATTGTGAGACAGTTAAATCGTTTACTTGAGGCCTCTAAGGCAGTGTTGCTTGGCAGCTGGAAGAGAGGTGGGCTTCAACTGACTTTCAGGGCTGATCTTGAGAGAGATTGCACTAAGGAATTATACGGAAGCATCTCCTTAGAGCCTGTTGTTACGAGCTGGAATAACATGGGTGATTCATTTCAGCCCAAATTCATCTTAAGAGACAGGTTTACATACAATGGATCCTAAAGAGCACTTGAATTCTAATTCTTGGGACCTCGGTGCTCTCTTAGCTTGGTTGTTTTCTCTTGCAGGCATTTCATTATCCAGCTAGGTAACTTCATCAGTGCTAGAAGGAAACAGGCTTATCATCAATCACGTTACCTATTGGGTAATGAAAGATCTGCAAGAAAACAACAACCAGACAGACCAAGGGCCCCACAGTTCAACCTGAAGCTACAAATATTCTCTTTTATTCAGCATCAAGAGACTGCGTTCAGCATTAAGGGACCGCGGTGGCTCAGTGGCTAAGACGCTGAGTTTGTCGATCGAAAAGTCGGCAGTTCAGTGGTTCGAATACCTAGCGCCGCGTAACGGGGGTGAGCGCCCGTTACTTGTCCCAGCTTCTGCCAACCTAGCAGTTCAAAAGCACGTAAAAAAATGCAAGTAGAAAAAGAGGGACCACCTTTGGTGGGATGGTCACAGCGTTCTGTGCGCCTTTGGCGTTGAGTCATGGCGGCCACATGACCACGGAGACGTCTTCGGACAGTGCTGGCTCTTTGGCTTTGAAATGGAGATGAGCACCATCCCCTAGAGTCGGGAATGACCAGCACATATGTGCAAGGGGAACCTTTACCTTTACCATTATTCAGCATAGTCTTCTGCTTGAGCAGGGTGTCGGACTAGTCCAGGGGTCTCCAACCTTGACAACTTTAAGACTTTTGGACTTCAACTCCCAGCTTTGCTGGCTGAGAAATTCTCGGAGTTGAAGTCCACAAGTCTTAAAGTTGTCAAGGTTGGAGACCCCTGGACTAGAAGACCTCCTAGGTCCCTTCCAACTCTGTTATTCTGAATGCTATTTATTATGGCAATTTTTTTTAAAAAAAAAGTTTTTGTTGCTTTTCATGCGTTCAAGCCTGTCCTGTTTCACTGACTCTTTCCCCTCTCTTTTCTCTTGGTCTTTCATTCTAGCATGAAGAGGCGTCCTAATTCTCTGAACATCCCCCTCACAGATGATATGGTACGTGGGCAGGTGGGGGCCAAGATTGCCCCCGCAGTGGACCACTGGCACCTGAGTGACCTCAGTCAGCTGCAGTCCAACTCCGTCTACAAGGTTTTTTTACAACTATCATGGAAATGAGAGCCTCCCTGCCTACTTGTCAAATTATGTTTTCCATTCAGGGGAGAAGGACCCTTTGTGTCTGTAACCCTTTGCAGCCTAGACCATTTCCCCCCCTTCCAGCCCGTTTGCTTGCTTAACTTTTTCTACCTGTTCAGGAAGAGGCAACTTATGGCCCTTCTACATCTTCCAGCATTCCTTCCTTTTGATTATATAGGTTGGGTCCATTGGGAAGTTCAATTTAACAATGTTAGAAGGACCTTTGTGCTCAAAATATTTTATGACCAGATGCAGAAAGTCTTTTCATGCTCATTTGCTACCCTTCATATTTTGGAATGGTGGGATGCAGTGGTTCAGTGGCTAAGACGCTGAATTTGTTGATCGAAAGGTTGCCAGTTCAGTGGTTCGAATCCCTAGTGCCGCGTAACAGGGTGAGCTCCCGTTACTTGTCCCAGCTTCTGCCAACCTAGCAGTTCGAAAGCACGTAAAAAATGCAAGTAGAAAAATAGGGACCACCTTTGGCGGGAAGGGAACAGTGTTTTGTGCGCCTTTGGCATTTAGTCATGCCGGCCACATGACCACGGAGACGTCTTCGGACAGCGCTGCGTGGAATGTGCTTGTGAACATGGCTGCTGAACTGCTCTGACAGATCTCCCCCCACTTTCGGCCTGTGACAACTCAAGAGCAGACTAGAAATGTTTTGCGAGTTGACATGTAGTTTATTAGCCTTAGTCCTGGAAGCAACATAGGATAGTAGGCTTCATCTCTTTCTGACCAACAGACTGCAGTGAGAACTTTCGTTCTCTATCATTTGTGGTAGTCAAGCAAACCTTTATGCCAACAGACCATCACCACAGTGAGCCTAGAACTCTGAAGAAAATTAATACTTTCTGCACAGGAAACTCACTATTGTTAAGTTAAATGATCTTCTCGTGTTAAATCACAGATGGACTGTTTTGAATCCCACCATCATACAATGTAGGTGACTTCAAAACAACGCCTACCTCCCTGGAGATATAAATGGCTGCAAAGGGTTAAACGGTCATCTTTTCCTGGTCTTCATTGTCATTGATATGAATGTGATCTTTAATATATTTATTTAGCTCAAGCTATTTCACTTCCGATTAAACATCTACCCCCAAACCAGATGTTGAACCGGTTGCTGCTGAAACAACACTAAATGGGAAGTGCTGGAACTCCAGGGAGGGAAGACTCCATTTTGCTGTCTTTTCTTTCATTCAAAATTTTATACTAGACCATTGTCCTGTTGGAAGAAAGGTAGTAGGTCAGGGGTCCCCAAACTTGGCAGCTTTAAGACTTGTGGACTTCAGCTCCCAGAATACTCCAGCCAGCTTTGCTGGCTGGAGAATTCTGGGAGTTGAAGTCCACAAGTCTTAAAGCTGCCAAGTTTGAAGACCTCCGTAGCAGGTGGCTTCTCCATTTGCGTGCATTCAACAGGGAAAGGACCAGGTTAGCCATGAACTTCCTGCTCCAGGAAGTCTTACCAACTGTCGAATCCTGCCGAGATTGGCCCCCAAGTTTTGCAAAGGTGACATCCATTTTCTGGACTCCTGAGGATGGCTGCACAATTAATGGGGCTGCTGTCGGTGTTGCCTGCGTGACATTTAGCTGAATGAAGGTAAACACAGTGTCCCAGGATCAAGCTACAAAATCCAGTCTGGGTCGGTCACTAGGACCAAGGGTTTAGTCTTCCAAATTTTCAGGCTTGTGCTGGAACCCGTCATCAGGGAACTTCTCTCTCTCTCTCTCTCTCCAGAATATGTGCACTGGGCTGTCCTACGCATTGTATTTATATGGTTCCTGGCTGTGTGTGTGGCTTTTAATTGTTAATTAGAGTTTTGACTCCATTTTCTGACCCAGCTCCCCAAACACAACTAATGCTCTGAAGTTAAATCAATGATTCCTTTATTAGGAGCGCCAGCAGCCCCGGCAAAATGTTTCTCTCTCACCGCAGGCTAACAAATCCGTCCAGCTGGGAGATGAATAGTTCATCTTCACCCCCTGCCTTTTATCTCCAGAGCTAAGGTGGGGCTTCGCTATCAGCGGTGTCTCTTCTGTCCCAAGGATCAGCCCATAGATTTTCACTGCTCTCCTCTCCTCTGCCTTCTGTGCATCCACGCGTCAGGCACTGGACCCAGCTGTCCTCATCTCTCTCTCTCTCTCTCTCTCTCTCTCTGTCAGGGGCTGACAGGCCACAATGCTCCAGTTGACTCTTACGATTCAGTAGTCCTTTTATATAATGATACACAATCCTGGAAGTGTTCTGACCTCAGCTTCCCCCAAAAGCACCAAGCAGATTCCTGGTCCTGCCAAAACCCCTTTTATTAAACAAATAGTGAATTCCTCTCATTCACCTTCAGCAAAGGCCTGGCAAACAGTCTTTCAAAGGTGAATTTATGACTACAGACCTTATCTAGCTTGGAAAGCTGCCATGTAAATATTTTCCAAACTGCAGTGCTGTGCAAGGGAAGACTTGGCACAAAGTCTCTGAGATTCACGGACAGATCTTCACACTCCTGAAACGACCGACCGAACGAATTGTTTCCTGCAAAAGCCCACTCCCCTTTCGCTCCTGTTTTATTCCTTCTGGGAGGGGCCATTCATCATCCACCTGTGGCCTTACTCCCAAGTCGACCCTTGTTCTTTAGCTGTTCCCTTCGTCTGGCAACTCTGCACATGCGCACACTGGGAACAGGTTCCAGCTGTTCGTCTGCCTCATTGATGTCTGACTCCAAAGGCAGCTTATAGCTAGCATCCGGCCCTGGCCCCCTCCCTGCCTCTGACGCAGAGCCCTCATCAGAGCCTTCTCCAGACTCCAGCACTGGCCCATGTTCCTCCCCAACCTCCTTACTGTCCAAATCTGCTGCCAGACCCGCTGGCTGCTGGTGAGCCACAACAGGAAGCCAATCTCTGATGCCTGAAGATGTTCCTTACTGACCCTTTGAAAAGAATCTTTTCTCATTTTCAGGGAGAGATTGGCTTTCATAAATAGTCATATAGTCAAAAAGTTAAATAGACAATAGATGGTCTTGCTTTAGGTTCCATCTAAACGCATTGGGTTCTTTTGATTTACCCGGCTAGATGTTTTCAATAAGAATCAGACAAATTGACAATTTAAATAAAGGAAAAAGAAAAACTAACTGGTTAATAACTAATTTTATCAGAACAGTGTTCTGAGAACAAACAGTAGTGGATCAGCTCCTAACCAGTTGCACTGCTCTCTCCACAACAATGAATTCCCCCCCCCTCAGGTTGTAAGTGGTGATGGTAGAGATAAATTTTTTTTTCTAAGTCATCTGGATAACACCCTAGGCCTGTAAGGTCTAATAGCTGTTGCTTGAGGCCAATTGATGGAGAGTCCATTGTCTTGGTGATGTTGTTGGACTCAGAATTCATACCTGTCTCAGCTGCTAGAGTTCTTGATTGCTATTACAGTGTGTAGTCGAAGCATAAGCAACCTGCTGCCCACCAAATGTTATGAACTTTTGATTTAACGGCAAGGGTTAGTTGGATTTGTTCAGAATAAGTAGAGGACAATGAATTGCTTATCTCCAGTTTAATATATTGGAGTTCTTTTGGAGTTGACTAAAAGGAGGCAGTAATTAATTATGCACCCTACCATTTACGGGATATGATATGGATTTTATAGCATATTTAGAGGTTTAAGTCTCTAAATAGAAAGTTGTAAGGCGTTACTTCTGGGTACCACTGTTACTGACTTAATTTTGGAAGCCCGTTGCAAGTGGATAGAGATGGAGCCAGAATAATCTAGCTCGCTTCTAGCAGCCCGCGGGGCGGAAGGACAATTGCAGATGGAGAGGAAGAGTTTTGGGCACTTGCTCAGCTGGCTTTGGCAATGCCAACATTCAGGCCCCAATGGATTCATTTCAAGACCTTGTAGTCCTGACGGCAAAGATATTCCTCAACCATGAAACTTTGTGTCACACTGTTGTTCATTTCGTGGTTTCCATTACTGCTGCTTGGCGTCTTACGCTCATACTTCTTAACGCTCCAAAGGCAGCAATTGAACCAGGAGGGGAAAAAAAAAGATTGGTGTGGATATCTTGCCTTTTTTCCCCCCCTTCTCTCCCCTCTCTTCAAACCCCGTTGCGCAGCAATGTCCACCTGATGAAATGTCGGAATCCGGACAGTCCTCTGCAGCCGCCACGCCCAGCACCACGGGAACAAAATCGAATACCCCCACGTCCTCGGTACCCTCGGCTGCTGTGACGCCCCTGAATGAGAGCCTTCAGTCGATGAACGACTATGTCACTTCCAAAAACAACAAACGGTCGCGGGAGAAACGGAACAGCCGAAATATGGAAGTTCAAGTGGTCCAGGAGACAAGGAACGTGAGCATAGGTAGAGTTGATTGTATCTGCTTAACTCGTTTCCTGAACTTCTTAGCTTCTCATCATCTACCTGGCTAGTTCTGTGATCCTGAAATTAATCTGAAGGGCCCTAAATAGCTAGGGACCAAAACACTTGAGCTAATGATTTCGTCCGCGTAGTTTAGTTGAGGAAGGTAGTCCTTGACTTATGACCACAATGGAGGACCAGATTTTCCTCTGCTAAGCAAGGCAGTTGCTAGTTGAGTTACGCTCCATTTTACCACCTTTTTAGCCAGGGTTGTTAAGCGAATCACTACAGTTGTGACCACAACAATCATGTGGTCATTAAGCATCCGTGCATTCATTCGTTAAGCATTCATTTGGCCTTTATTGGTTGTGCATGGTGGTCACATGTCCCCCAGACATTGTAACCATCATAAATACACGTTTCCAAGTGCCCAAATGTTGATCACGTGACTGTGGGGATTCTGAAACAGTTGTAAGTGTGAGGAGTGGTCGTAAGTCACTTCCTTCAGTGGTTGCTGTAAGTTTGAATGGTCACTAAAGGAATGGTTGTAAGTCAAGGACCACCTGTATGTGAGAGAGACAAGGTAGGCATGCATCCTGGATTGTGGCTGCGTGATATTTCTGATGCCCTAACACACAGGTTGTGTTACTAATTCTCCATCAATCCAGGTCATGGTTGTCCCAAAGGTGCTTTTTTTTCAAGAGGCAACTGGACTTTCTGGTTTTTCTTTGAAAATGTTTCACGTCTCATCCAAGAAACTTCTTCAACTCTGTCTTGTAGCACTCATTGAAAAGCCCTCTCTCAACAGAGGGGGAGGGACTTGACATCATCTACGTCAGGGGTCTCCATACTTGGCAACTTTAAGCCTGGAGGACTTCAACTCCCAGAATTCCCCAGCCAGCTTGACAGGTTGGAGACCCCTGATCTACATCATCTAAATGTCTATGGAGATTCTCCATCAATCCAGGTCATCCTTGGATTGTCCCAACGTGCCTTGGAAAGCACGTTGTCCCAAAGGTGCTTTCTCAAGAGGCAACTGGACTTCTTTGTTTTTCTTTGAAGACGTTTCGCTTCTCATCCAAGAAGCTTCTTCACCTCTGATTTTCATCAAGAAGTTGGTGCTGATGTTTTCTGAAGAAGCTTCTTGGATGAGAAACCATCCTCAAAAAGCAAGAAAGTCCAGTGCCTCTTAAAAAGGCCCCTTTGGGACATGTGTTACTCAGCGTTTTTCAAGAGAAGGAGAAGAGTAATGACGCATGTTTAGTCCAAATGCTTTGTTGGCTCCAGAGCATACATGGTTCCCCATGCCTTTGTTACAGGAATGGGAAGCAGTGACGAGGGGTCGGATTTTCAAGATATTGACTCTACTCCAGAGTTGGACATGTGCCAAGATCCTAGACTGGAGCGCACAGGGAACAGGTCAGAATGCTTTGGGGGGGGGGCAAACGTAATAGTGGGGAATCATTGAAACAGACCCCCTAGTTAATGAAGCTAGTCTGATTTCTATTCATTGTCATTTAAATCAACTCCTTGTAAGAGTAGCTGTCCTGCTAGACCAGCATTTCTCAAACTTGGCAACTTTAAACGTGTGGACTTCAACTCCCAGAATTCCTCTGGCTAGGGAATCCTGGGAGCTGAAGTCTGTACATCTTCAAATTACCAAGGTTGAGACATATTGTGCTGAACAGTCGGTTTCAAATTTCTGGTTTCTTTCCTGTGTAGAACATGCTTTTGCTGGATGAGGGTTTTAAAAAAAACAAAACGTATTTTGGGTGGAAACGCTGCTTTCTGTGATTAAGAGAGGAAAACGAAAATATTCCTTGCTGCAATGTGTTTCTAATTTTTCTTATTATTAAATAGCCCCACACAAGGGATAGTGAATAAAGCGTTCGGCATCAATACCGATTCACTGTATACCGAGCTTACTGAAGTGGGCTCAGAGGCTATTGGAGACGTGGATGAAGGAGCAGATCTGCTAGGTAACGCTTATTTCAAAGGCATGGCTTTTAAAATCCTTACCTTGATTATCCTCACAACAATACTTCGAAGTAGGTTTTTGACACAAATTTGTCGCATGTCAGTAGATATTTAACTGGATAATTTAAATATCTAGAGAAAAGGAAAGGGGGAAACCAATCAGTGGCATTTGAATTTCAAGTTCTAGGATTTATCTAACGTATGCCGGAGAGTTTGGATATGAAAAAGGCAAAAATTTACTAATCAGGGTTATGCATTCTGCAGAATTCTGCAGTATATATAAACGCAGCCTCTTAAAGCACGTATGAATTTTTTTTTTTGTTCTGCATTTTCTAATTAATTTGCTTAATTTATTCCATTAGTTTCGAGATTGGGAAAGAGTTTTGTGGTGTAATGATGCCTTCGTTACTCTCAGGCTATTAAGAATCTTGCCCATCCAATTCTCTCACCTTGGAGGCAGTTATTCTTCCTAACCATAGAACTTACTATACCCTTAAAAGATGTCACTGTATTCTTTGAAAAGCTGGATTCTCTGATCGGAATGTTTTGTTCTCACTTTTTCTCCACTTGCAAGGAACAGCAACCTATCCAGTTATGCACGTTAGAGATTTGTAGCAAAGGTTTTAAAAAGCATTTAGTAAAGCAAATAAACTATAGAGCAGATAGCTAATCAATGAGCTTAAAACAAAGCAAATAGTTTGCACAGTCACAGGTTCGTTTGCACAGTCACAGGTTCACTTAGCAACCACTTCATTTAAACAATCAAGTTTCTGGTTCCAATTGTGGCCGCTAAATGAAGATACCTGTAGTATGTTGGGTGTACCCAGCCATTATCCTTTGTGAGCAATGTTTTATGGATTAATCCAGTGGTGGGTTTCAAATTTTTTTAACTTCCGGTTCTGTGGGTGTGGCTTGGTGGGCACGGCATGGCTTGGTGAGTGTGGCAGGGGATCTCCAAATCTCCATTCCCACCCCGCTCCAGGGGAAGGATACTGCAAAATCCCCATTCCCTTCCCACTCCAGGGGAAGGCTACTGCAAAATCCCCATTCCCTTCCCACTCCAGGGGAAGGTGACTGCAAAATCCCCATTCCCTTCCCACTCCAGGGGAAGGTGACTGCAAAATCCCCATTCCCTTCCCACTCCAGGGGAAGGTGACTGCAAAATCTCCATTCTCTTCCCACTCCAGGAGAAGGATACTGCAAAATCCCCATTCCCTTCCCACTCTAGGAGAAGGATACTGCAAAATCCCCATTCCCTTCCCACTCTAGGAGAAGGATACTGCAAAATCCCCATTCCCTTCCCACTCCAGGAGAAGGATACTGCAAAATCTCCATTCCCTCCCCACTCTAGGAGAAGAATACTGCAAAATCCCCATTCCCTTCCCACTCCAGGGGAAGGATACGGCAAAATCCCCATTCCCTTCCCACTCTAGGAGAAGGATACTGCAAAATCCCCATTCCCTTCCCACTCTAGGAGAAGGATACTGCAAAATCCCCATTCCCTTCCCACTCCAGGAGAAGGATACTGCAAAATCTCCATTCCCTCCCCACTCTGAGGCTAGCCAAAGGTGGTATTTGCCAGTTCTTCAAACTACTCAAAATTTCCACTACCGGTTCTCCAGAACCTGTCAGAACCTGCTGAAACTCACCTCTGGATTAATCCCAGCCAGTTAGGATTTATTTAAGAAACTGTGATTAAACAAACCGTAGTTTACCGATTGTTGCCTTTAGATCTTTATTTGACTTATACGGCCATCTATATAATGATTCTAGTCTGCTCACAACCATCTGTAAAGCAAAGATTTGCCAGACCAAAGAGCCTCCCAGCAAAATCCCCCCAATTTAGCCCAATTCTTGGGAGAAGAGCCAGGTCTTCACATCACATCACTTCACTCACAGCTTGTTTGTTCAATTCCTGGTTGGTTCCTTTAATTGTTGGGTTCACTTGGCATCTTATAAGATAGTTAGAAGGATGTTTGAAGCCCAAAGGAAACCACGAACAAACCATTAAACTACCAACAAACCATACTCTCCATTCGCATGCCATGCTAAGCTACAGTTGCAATCCATAAGCAAGCCATGGTTACAGGCCGCTTGCCCTCAAACAAACCATAACTTGTTCCCTTCTCTTCCCTCCTCCACACACCATAGAGAGGCAGTAGAAACAAATAAAATACATCAGATGTGATAATGTGACACCTGAACCCAAACCATTCAAGGACACACACACACAAATATCCAGCCGTGGGACAAGACAAATATCCTTTGTAGACATCTAAAGGTTTGCTTGAGGTTTTGGTGGAGCTGCTGGTGGGACACTAAAACAAGCGTTTTAGTGAGATTTTGGTTTCAAAAGATGGTGTTTTTCTTTTATCCCTCGCTGTGTTGAAGGAGAACAAGGCAAAGAAAGCAAGAGAAAGTTCTTCCTTAATGAAAACCAGATACTACTGTGAGAAAAAGCAAGGTTAAATGAGGGGCTCGCAAGCTCCTCAGCCACATTTCCATCAGAAACATCGACCCTTCCCCTCTCACGCCCCTCATGCTTTTTTCCCTCATGTAAATTCATGCTGTCACGGTGGACCTTTTTCTCTATGATTTCATGCCTTTTGATACGGAAACGGCAGAATCATTGTCTTGGGGTTTTGGGGAGGGAGGAGGGAGTTGTTTTTTAAAAAAAAATAAATCCAAGAATTATTTTTTGTTGTTGTTGGTTTTAGACATTGATTGACTTTTTTTCCCTCCCCCCCCACTCCATTCCTTCCTCTCTCTGTGCTTCGTGGGACATGGCCCATAGGGGAATTTTCAGGTGTGTATTTCTCCTCTCCTTAGATTCCTGGTTTATTTTCTCCTTTTCCTTTTTTTTTAAAATTTTCTAGAATTTTAAAACAAATGAAGAGGATATTCACGTGTAATAAATCCTGTCAAAGTTCCTTTTGTTAACTTGGTTCTACCTTTCCCTACTTTTATTAGTTTGGACAGTGGATGTTGGGAACCTGCCAGCTAGGCTGGAAGGAGGAGTCAAGCAAGGACCTAGCTTGGAATCATTGTACAACCACATACAGCATAAACGTGACCTCCCCCAAGACCCATTAAGCCTTATCTGATCATTCCCAGGGAAAGGCAAGCAGTGTGAAAAGATTCTAGTAACATGTGGCAAACAATAAAGGTACTGACTGGGTATTTATGAGAGGCTGTGGTTGCTTGCTCCTGAGGAGTGGCGCGATGACCTAGAGGTGGAGCTCTCACCTCACAATCAGGAGGCTGTGAGTTCGATCCTAGATAGAGGCAGATAGTTCTCTCTCTGGGCACTATAAGAATATATCTACTGAACAAAACACTGCATTGGCGACAGGAAGGGCATCTGGCTAGTAAACACTCTCCTAGCTCCATTCAGTTTCCCAGACACCACCCCACAAGGGATTGTGGGGTGGTTAAAAGAAGATGATGATGATTGCTTGCTCCTCACAGTTAGGTATCTGAACACAAGAGACCACTTTCTGTTTTTTTGCTTCCATTTCCTTCCTGCAGTCTCCATCCTCTCTGTCTACTTGATCCCATCTACTTTGGGATTTAAGGTGGGATATCCTGATATATGGGATGAAGACTGTACTTTCTTTATTAATTAAGACGTGTCAGGACTCAAAGCCTGAAATTAAATATCCATCCATTTTTAGGTGATTTTAAAAACAAACAAACCCTCATTTGGGAGAATGGTGTTTAAGTCACCAGTTTCTAAAGTATAGCCCTGTGTTGTAGTTGGGCCTCATCCCCCAATCAGGTTAGCCTGCAGTCAAGGATTATGAGAATTATAGTCCTGCAATATTTAGGGGTTGCCAGAATGAAATTACTGTCTTAATTAGTGTTAACTGGATGGATCTGGCGCTACTTCTGATAAACTAACAACAAGTGGGGGGGGGGAACAACTACTAGACAATGAGTTGGTTCGTGATGTTCTCCTTTTTCCAATTGTTAACAATAATCCTGGGACTTTTAGAGGAGCGTGCAAGAGATTGTTTTTCTTTGATCTCATATAATCAAGAACTAATTCACTTGAACAGTTATACTTTCCCCTTCTTTGCTAGAGTTCATTTTGACGTCCACTGCAGGGGTGAAATGCTACCAGTTTGCTCCGGTTCAGCCGAACCAGTAGTTAAAAAAGCTACCAGTTCCTCCAAACCGGTATTTCCAATCATCAGCTGTGCTGCACGGTTTAGCAAAGCTAAATCATGCAGCACAGCTGATCCCCCCTCGCTGTTCTACTTATCTTCCCAAGCCTCCTTTTGGCATGTATGGTGTATGTGCACGCACACAGCGGGCATTTGGTGTGCAGTGTGCATGCACCCATACACAGCGCGCACTTGGCGCACACCACACATGTGTGGCCAGCGAACCGGCAGCAAACTGGTTCAGATTTCACCACCGGTCTACTAGCTTTAAAAAATTGTTTCCTCGGATGGCGCTTAACTCTTGATGACCCCCGTGGATTCAGCAGAGTAATTTGGTGCTTCTTTCTTGGCTATTCCCCCCCCACCCAAATTCCCAGTCTGATCTACCACACTGGAATTTCCTTGTAGTCTCTCAACTAAACCCCTAACTGAATTCATTTTTAGTTAGTTTTTGAAAATCTACCGAGACCAACTAGGTGGTACCACCTGGTATGACTTATAATGTCCCTAGAGTCCATTTGAATGCCCAATGACTTTAGACAAATAGCTACTCATCTTGAGGGCTCTGCATTCCTTTTGGAATCAAAAACCAGGCGCTTTTGGAAAAGCAGTTCCTTGGAGAGGCAACGGTAGAGAAAGGAGATTGCCATCATACCCTGCTTGTATGTATTTTGTATGTAATTGACTGCCCATAACTTGGGGCTGCATTGGTCCTTGGCAAGATTGTATGATTGCTGAACAAAATGACCCTTGGATATGGAACTCTGTTGCCTTAGCAGCGCCATCTCTACTAGTGTTCTCAACCATGGCAACTTGAAGATGTATGGACTTCAATTCCCAGGATTCCATAGCCATCCTGTCAGCTGGGCAAATCTGGGAATTGAAGTCCACTCATTTTTGGCCAAGATTCATAAACACTGATCTAGAGGAGCGGCCAGAGGAAGCCAAAATCTTTTAGTCGTTCGTCCCACTTAGTTAAGCTTATATGACAGAAGGACATCGATTTGGTAGTTGCTCAATCTAACTCCAGCAGCTTTTGATAAAAGTTGACACAGTATTATAAAGCAGAGGTCTCCAACCTTTGCTGGCTGAGGAACTCTGGGCGTTGAAGTCCACAAGTCTTAAAGGGACCAAGGTTGGAGACCCCTTTTATAAAGGAAAGCTTGCTTTAAGGAAATTTTGTTTCTTACACCAACCGGTTCCCCTGCCATTAATATTCCCTGCACTTTACTTAAACGATGAAGCCATTCTTACCTAGCATATCTTAAAAGCAACAGCAGATACTTGTGACAAGATTTGGCAAACCAGTGTTTCAGATTGTTTAAGAGGCCTACAAAATCCAATAAAATCATCATCTGGTCAAGTACTGTATTGAGCAGAAAGCTTGTTTCGATTAATCCAGTGAGATTGTTAAAGTTCTTGTTTTATTTATTTTCTTATTCTAAAGATAGCGGTAGAAGCAGCACCGAGAAACCCAATGTTTTCACTATATCTCTGAAATGGGGAGGTGGTTGTCAAGTAGAGGCTACCTGCAGCTCTCGAGTTATTTAGCCTCAGTCAAGATCAGGTTCTGTGGTTCAGGGGTGGGATTCAGCCGGTTCGGTCCGGTTCGGTGAACCAGATGTAAATTTTAATTTGGTTCGTTGAACTGGTTGTTCCAAGGACTGGCTAACCTTGCCCACCCCGCCCCTCCAGGGAGTCTCCACATGGCCCATTTTGGATGCCAGGTAAGTGCAAGGCACACACGGAGGCTCTGGGAAGGCGAAAAACAGGCCTACCGGAAGTCCAGGCCTGTTTCTAGCCTCCAAGGGGCCTCCGTTGCCTGGGGGAGGCTGTTTTCACCTTCCTGGAGGCCCAAGGAAAGCCTCTGGTGCCTTGGAAGGGCGAAAAACGGGCCTACCGGAAGTCCAGGCCTGTTTCTAGCCTCCAAGGGGCCTCCGTTGCCTGGGGGAGGCTGTTTTCACCTTCCTGGAGGCCCAAGGAAAGCCTCTGGTGCCTTGGAAGGGCGAAAAACGGGCCTACCGGAAGTCCAGAAACGGGCCCATTTCAGGCCTCCGGAGGGCGTGCAAAGCGAACCGGTTGTTACAACTAGTGAATCCCACGACTGGTTCAAATGGGCCAAAACTCATAAGGAGAAGAAGATAAGGAAACGGAGGAAAAGAAAGTGAATTCCCAGAAATCAAAATGGATAGATGAGATGAGAGTGGTAGAGAGACAAAAAAACAAAACAAAACCACAAAAACAAAAGAAAGAGACATGACAGAGAGAGAGAAAGAAGCTGTGCTTTCCATTACTGTTCTTCTAGCTTCTGGAAACATGGTCCCTGAGACATCACCCCCCACCCCCCAAATGCAACAACCTTTAATAGAAAAAGGTTTACTGACCCCGGTTTGCTCTCTTAGTTGCTTCCAGTTTTACATCCCTCTGCTTCTCGAAAGAAAGTATAAATACTAGCATCTACTTTCTCCAGAGAGAGTAAAAATGCTAGGACTTTCCTCGCGTCATCCTCCTCCTGCAAGAGAAGACGAGCTCTTCCTTAGAGTTTGGGTGTTTCTATGTTTTTAATACTACGGAAGTGAGCCAGCATCCCCAAGGTTTAATCCAATATATTTTATGCCCTCTTTAATCCTCTTTCATTGCCTCTGAGAATGACTGAATAAGTAACGAAGAAGATCTTTAATTTGGTTGCAGCCTATGAAAAGGCACTGTTTGATTTCGATGGTTCCTTCCCCCAAATTTTTTGGTTTGTTTGTTTTCTTACTTGTGTATCTTGCCTAGGACAGGCACAGAAATCTTGTTCGATAGAAGAAAAGATTCTTGCTGTTATAACGTTAAAAACAGGGTCCTAGAGCAACAGCATTCTTCATCTGCTAAGTTCCAGTTCTGAGAGGTGGACTTAAGGATACCATGATGAACGTATCTTTTCTTTTATGTACACTGAGAGCATATGCACCAAGACAAATTCCTTGTGTGTCCAATCACACTTGGCCAGTAAAAATTCTATTCTATTCTATTCTATGATGAGACAGATCCCCAAATTCCTTGTTCCTTGAATGCAGGGAGCTCTTCCCAAAACCTTCCCCCCTCGTTTTCTCAAAAGGAAAGAACATTTGGATCTAACCCACAAAAAAACCAGGGCATATGATTTTGATTTTGGGTTTCTTTAGAATTCTTTAGAAGAGAATATTTGTAGCTCAAGGTTGAACTAGGGAGACGTCGGTGCCCTCTGAGCTTGTTTTTCTTTTTTCTTGTAGACATTTCATTACCCAATATGAGGGAAAACTGGGTTGATGGACTACAACAAAACAGCAGTTTCCAAGGAAGTGGGAGGGAGCACATTCTAGAAAGGGTATGAGACCAGAGGCAGCACAGCCTGAAGACGGATAGGAGACAGAGGAAGAGAATAGCCATTCTCTAGACAATCTCCTAAATCATATCCATTGCGCTAGGAGTAGTAAGGGTTTAGTTTGGCGAGATTCTGTCTGCTGTGTGTAAGCAGATAAAGAACTGGACTCTGCGGAGGCTCTGGGGCAAGGCTGGAGTCGGGGAATGGTGCGTTCCCCGACCTGGCCAAGGCGAACGGTGAGCAGGCAGAGGCTCTGGGGCCCCAGGGAATGGTGCCTTCCTGGGCCCCAACCCAAGGCGAATGGCGAGCGGGCGGCATGTTTACCTTTGGTGAGCGGAGCAGGTGAGGAGGCGAGGCGATTAGCTGGGCCGCGTGGCAAAGACAACATATATAGGACAGTGGTGGGCGGGGCAAGCAACAAGTGGGCGGGTGGGAGTGGGGCCACCCAGAGGTGGTATTTGCCAGTTCAGCGAATCAGTACAAATTTCCACTACCGGTTCATCAGAACTGGTCCGAACCAGCTGAATATCACCTCTGACTCGGGCTGAATTGTTCCACATAGTTCTTGGCCTTGGTGTTGTGACCCAGGCCCAAGTAGGTAGTAGGAAACTCAGTCCGTGAAAAAACAAACAAACTTTATTCGAACAGCTGAGAATGACTTCATTCTCAGCATAGTTCAACTCAAATTAAAACAAATTCCTCCCAACACAAATTCCTCCGTCCTATCGCAAACCTTGGTCCAAGTAGGCAAACTGCCAAAGGCCTTTCTTGGCAAACGTTCAGAAGTCACAAAAATAAATGCAATACGTAAACGAAGCAGAAGACGAAGCTACCAACGTTGTTTTCCGGCAAAGCCCAAACACAAATTATACAAATTAAAATATTATTATTATTATTATTATTATTATATTATTAAACACTGTTACTGGTCTGTTTTAAGCCTTATGGGAGGAGCCAATCATCTCTTGGCCCTACTCCCGAGTCGTCCTCTTTGCTTGAGCTGCTCTTGCCTTCTGGCAGCTCTTCTCATGTGTGCATTAGGAACAGGCTCCTCCTGTTCCTCTGCCTCACTACTATCAGTCTCTGGAGGCTCTGGAGTCCGCACCTCACTTCCTGATGGCCCTGGGCTCACCTCAGCCTCATCGCTGTCAGACTCAGTTGCCAGCTCCATAGGCTGCTGACGGACCACAACACTTGGCCTGACACCCAACTAAGTAACATCTTAAGCTGAACTAGGCAACCCAATTAGGTAAACTCATTCATTCACACGGAAGATGTTACCTAGTTGGATAATGAAACATCCGCAAGAAAACAACCAAGTTCAGAGAGCACCAAGGACTCCGCAGACAACAGTTGATTTACCAAAGGAGGAGAAGGTTTTGGGACAGATGTTCTTTCAAAATCAGAAGAGGGAGGGTGCTCCTTCAAGCTTTCGACCCAGAAGTTATATCCTTCTGGAACTTCTCTAGGCTGTATGTTCTACTACCGCATCTGACGCACTGAAAGGTGGTTGTTACTCAGGTGGAGAGAACAATGGTGGCCTCAGGAGTTGTCACTTGATTGGTTTCACTCAATAAAACCAGGTCCTTCTGCTAAAGCTGGATCAGACCGGTGAAGAATTGCCTTGCTATCATGTAAATGATTTTTTTCCCCATACACATACGTGTTAAAGACGGTATCACCATTTGCTGAGTTGTATTTAATGGCTGCTTTTTCTCTCTCTCCCTGCCCTCCCCTCCCCTTCCTCTCCCCCCCTCCTTTTTTTTTTCCTCTTCTGTATCTCTTCCCCCTCTGGATCCTTTGCTCCTTCCCTTCCTCTTCTCTCATATGCAATGACTTTCATAGTACGGGATGATTTCTTTGGTAAGGCGAAAGCCAGTTTTAAAACCTATGGGTGTTCCCCTTTCCTTTCACTTGGCATCTCTTCATCCTTTTTTTTTTTTTGTCGTCTTCCTGGGGTTCCTTGGGGACTTGGTTTATGTTTTTTGTATTGATCCCTGTGATGGTAATGAAGGTGCTTTTTTTTTTTTTGAGAAGCAGATCTTCTTCAGTTGCCATCATCTAGGATGTATTATTGTCCTCTCCTCTTTTCTTGGGACTTAGGTGGTTATCCGCTTTGATGTTTCAAGCAGCTTCCAAGAAGGGGCCATACATACAATGGGTCCTTCCCCCCTCCCATTTCTTTCTTTTGAGGCAAGCTGATGGGAAGCCAGGGGTCTCCAATCTTGACAACTTTAAGACTTGTGGACTTCAACTCCCAGAGCTGGGAATTGAAGTCCACAAGTCTTAAAGGGTCTGGTCTAAGCAGTCCACTTCCTTCTGATTCGTTTACCTTGACATGTTGTGCTGATGCTTTGGGCGGTTTTTCTGACTCCATGCTGCAAACTTTTCAAAAATGACACATTTCAGAAAATAATGTGGGGGGTGGTAGAAAAAAGGCTGTTCCTGAATTGCTAATTTTCTGCACGTAGAGATGTTCTATCATAGCTTCTTTCGACCACCAGTTGAAACAGCATCAGGTCATCTTCATTGTAGATTTTTTTTCTTCAAAAAACAATATTAAAAATACAGGCAAGTCATTCTAAGGGATCTACTCAGAGATGACCAGATGATTCTTGGTGCGGCAGCTGAGATTTCCGACTCCTATTTGTTTAAACGATATTATTGATTAAAAGCTCATCTTTCTATTCTAAATTGGAGAAGGTTCATATCTAAAGAAACTTGCATTCAAAGTCTGCATTAAATATCAGGATTGGGTGGCATGGACCAAGTTCCCTGTTCTTACAGGGCTCCCCATTGCTCACCTTTTCTCTCTGAATGTTCAAGGAGTGCTAGGATGAAAAAGGACACAGTGACTCAGTAGCTAAGACGCTGAGCTTGTCAATCAAAAGGTCAGCAGTTCGGCGGTTCGAATCCCTAGTGCCACGTAACGGGGTGAGTTCCTGTTACTTGTCCCAGCTTCTGCCAACCTAACAGTTCGAAAGCACGTAAAAAATGCAAGTAGAAAAATAGGGACCACCTTTGGTGGGAAGGTAACATCGTTCCATGAACCTTTGGCGTTGAATCATGCTGGGCACATAACCACAGAGACATTTTCAGACCGCGCTGGCTCTTCGGCTTAGAAACGGAGGTGAGCACCTCCCCCTAGAGTTGGGAACAGCTAGCACATATGTGTGTGCAGATATGTACATCAAAGGCTGCCTGAAACATCAAAAGGGACTAATCTCTTCATGTCCTCTCAAACACAACTGCAGCTGCTTTTCCATTCTCCCTGGGAAGTGGGCATCCCTCTGCCATCTCTAACTCATCTCCATCTGATTGTGGGAAGAAGGTCTGTGCACTGCCCCGGTGTGTTGTGATGTGTTCTCACTTCTTATGTATGCTCCCATGATTCTCTTGTTAACTTTTCATTTGTCCTGAGTGTGTATTTGTCCCATGAAAGCAACCTAAACAGACCCCACATATTTTTTTAAAAAAAAAAAGTTTATTTTTCCTACGCAGTGTGAAGTAAAAGAGACTTTGGATGCTGGTTGAGGTTGGCTATGTTACTGATCCTCTTCTTTTAACATCTGGAATCGGGACGAAATGATTCAAAGTAGTACCGTTTCCATTCTATGATAGAAGAAACCTGTTTCTTCTCTGTTGAATTCTCAGTGCTTTGAAGTGAAATCTGCCCTATAAAGAACAAACTTCAATGCAGTTGAATTGACTGCAAGGGTAGGACCATACGCAGGAAGCCTTTCTGGGTATAACTTATCTTAGATAAAGCTTAGGTGGTTCCAAGGCCGCCAGATCACTCTTCCATAGTTTGAAGTCCATCTAGATCAGAGGTAGCATCTCAGTTTATTCAATCCCTTGGGAGAGAAAAGTTATATTATTTGTGAAAAACCCTTAAAGATTCTCAAAAACTAAAAAGACTGTCATGTTTGGAATGCACTTGTGGAATTCCTTCTGTCAGTACTGTAGATGCCTCTAGATTTCTAGAAAAAGCGATTCAATATAAATGAGAATACAGATCTTTCAATGGCCTTGATAAATTGGGCAGTTGTCCTCTGACTGAATGAATGTTTTATGTCAACGAAGTATTAGGTTAAAAAAAGAGCCAAGTGAAAGATGGGTTACAGGAACCTGAACGCCTTGTAATAAGAGGACCAATTTAGCAATTACATGCTGAAGCAGAAATATGAGGTCTCCTTCAGGTTGAGAATAGGTTTGGTGGACTTCATGGCCACCTTCATGTACATTTCTTGGGAACAGCATGGAAACAAGAGATTGTACTATTAGGAACTTTTCTTGTTTTCTCAGTCTAGCCTACCTCCCAAAATTCCCTTCCATGTATTTCCGATCCAGAGCCAAACCAGGACCAATCCTATTTAGTATTTTTTTTTAATTCAGGCAAGGTGTCGCGGCCTGTGCAGAAGGCAAATTGAGGTTCCCTTGATGTCAGCTCTTGATAACTTCACAGACAAATTGCTACTTGTTCTTGCCAACAGTATGAAGGTGATTTGCCACTGGTTTTTTTTTCCCCCGGCGAGCTTTTTTGGAGGACTTCCCAGCCTAGCTCATAGTCCTTGATTCCTTAGTGGTTTTCTGTCCAAAGAAAGACCAGGCCAAGGATGTTTAGCTTCCCATCCCATGATTAACGAAGGGTTGCCATCGTCTGTTAAGCTCCAAAGAAAAATTTCATTATTATTATTCCTTGTTTCGTATCAACCTCCCTTGAAGAGTAGCTTATACAGTCATTTTCTCCTTTTTAAAAAAAAAAAAAATTTGCACCAATTCTGTTAAATACTTTAGATTGTGAATGATGCTCAGTTTGTTTCTGGGCGGAAAATGGATCCAATTTAGTGTGTTGACCTCTGCCCCGTTCTGCGTTTGCAGAGCCATGATACTTTTAATCCAGAATGAAATCAAGCCAGTATAGTTTGAACTGGTCCTTAGCTAGACTTTTTTTAAAAAAAATAACAGCTATTTAGAGCAGGGGTCTCCAACCTTGGCCACTTTAAGACTTGTGGACTTCAACCCCCAGAACTCTGGGAGTTGAAGTCCACAAGTCTTAAAGTGGCCAAGGTTGAGACCCTGATTTAGAGTATAGGCAGCAAATCTGTGGTCCAGCATCTCAAACGCCCCCCCCCCCAATAATCTTCCACCTTAACATCTGAAGGAAGTTTTGGGATGAATGGAACACATCTTCTGGTGCCATTCCTGCTATTCTTTGTAACTAACGAGAAGCTTTTGAACAAGGAAGTTCTATCTCTTCAAAAAGGAGAGAGCTTTTCTTTCCTTTTGCCAAAATGTATGTGTCAAAATTTGTATGGCTTTTATTTTTATTTATTTTTTTCTCCACCTCCCCCCCCCCCAGGAATGGGCAAAGAAGTGGGGAATCTCTTGATGGAGAATTCGCAGCTGCTGGAGACCAAGTAAGACTCCTTTCTCCTTTCTCCAGATCAAAATTTCCATCCTTCCTTGTGAGTTTAGCATGAGTTCCTAGTTGACGAGGTGCTGCGTGTGTCAGTTTTGTTCAGTTTATCTTGTCCTTGATTTCTTCGTTCTGCTGAGATCTTTGCCCGTTGCAGTTTTGCAGCTTTTTTCACCCAACCTACCAGGGGTGGGCTGCTGGGGGTTTGCAGGGGTTTGGGAGAACCTCTAGCTAAGATTCTGTGTAGTTCAGGGAACTCCCCAAATCCCACTCCTGGCTGGTCCCGCCCACCCTGTCCCTCCCAGAAGTCCCCACGTGGCCCATTTTAGATGCAGGTAAGTGCAGGTCATGTGCGGAGCTCAGGGAGGGCAAAAAACGGGCCAACCGGAAGTTTGGGAAGGCCAGAAACGGGCCCATTTCCGGCCTCAAGAGGGCCTCTGGAGCCTGGGGAGGCCGTTTTCGCCCTCCCATTAACTCAAGGAAAGCCTCTGGAGCCCAGGGAGGGCAAAAACGCCTCCCGCCCCCACCGTGGTGCAGGAGGCTGGCTAGGTCATGCCCACCATGGCCACGCCCACCCAGCAACCGGGCAGAGAACCCCTTGCTAAAATTTTTGAAGCCCACCCCTGCAACCTACCCAATCAATTTGCAAAGGCAGAGGTGGGGAACTGCCCAGACCACAGCCTTTGTTCTCCCAACACCCATAGCCAGGTTGGGAAGGATTATAGCTGACAATTTAGTGACCTGGTTAGGAAAGACTGGAGTCTGTTTATTTTCGTTGCATTGATAACTTGGCACAAAGCGAGTCCCAACTAATTAAAATGCAGGATTTAGTTTAAATACCTTATGCTTTATCTATGACTCTCCACGATATCCCATGGTTCCTTATGCTACCGATCTATGGTTTTCCCCCCCCAAAAGTGTGTCCTATGCTGCTAGCCATATACTGAGGCTGAATATATTTCTGTTTCTTTCGATGACGTGCCGTGCTGCAGAAATGCTCTGAATATTGTGAAGAATGACTTAATTGCAAAAGTGGACCAGCTTACAGGAGAACAAGAGGTGTTGAAAGGAGAGCTGGAAGCAGCAAAGCAGGCAAAAACTAAGATGGAAGCCCGCATCAAGGAACTAGAGGAAGAGCTTAAAAAGTAAGTAGCTGTCTACTTTTGGATTCATTTCTCAAGTGGGATAATTTCTCTAGGGCTGAAATAGATACAGCATTAGGCAACTGAGAGTAGTCCTAACCTAACCACATAAACCTAGTGTTTTGGCCTGTTGGCCGCCGGCCCCTCCACCAGCCGAATCAGATGTGTAGGAGGCTGTGGGAGTCAGGGCCAGCATCAAGGCAACTTGAGAGCTCTGAGGGGGAAGCGGGAATGGAGCTGTCAGAGAGTGAGACAGAGGCGGAGCCTGGGCCGTCCATCAGCCCTCAGATGGAGAGTCAACAACCTCCAGGTCTGGAAGTGGAAGATGAGGAACAGCTGGGTCCCGTGCCTGATGCGCGGTTGCGCAGAAGGCAGAGGAGAGGAGAGCAGTGGAAATCTATGGGCCAATCCTTGGGACGGAAGAGCCACTACTGCTAGCGAAGCCCCACCCTAGCTCTGGGGATGAAAGGCGGGGGGCGGAAATGAATAGATGTGGCAGACAAAACTATTCATCTTCTGGCCGGACAGACTTGTTAGCCTGCGTTAAGAGAGAAACATTTTGCTGGGATTGCCGGCAAATTAAAGGAATCTTTTGAGTTCATTTCAGTGGGGTTTGTTGTGTTTGAGGAGTTGAGTCAGAACAGCTACATGTAAACACCAAGATTTAAAAATGGACAAGGAGAACCTCTAATATTGTAGAGGAAAAAGGAAAAAAACTGTAATGTTCACCTGTGTCCATTTTTAAAATTAAAACATTTCATGTTTCAACTTATTGTAGCTTTATTTACAATGTTGTAAGCTGCCCAGAGTCAATGGATAGTGAGATGGGCAGCATATAAATTTCAATTTTTAATTTAATTTTCCAGATCTGATTCCCCCTTCATACTATTGTTGTGATTGCAATTAAGAAATACAAGTCCACCGAACTGGGACTCAGAAATCACATAATGTTTTTAAAGTCTTGTGGCCATGCAGCCACTCTAGTGGCTAGTTTATCTGTCAGAAAGCCTGTGGATTAAATCTAGTTTCCTAAGAGACACTTCCTGTCTTCTGACTGTTCTCAAGATTTCATAATAACAGAGTTGGAAGGGACCTTGGAGGTATTCTAGTCCAGCCTCCTGCCCAGGCAGGAAACCCTACACCATTTCAGACAAATGGTTATCGAACCTCTTCTTAGAAACTTCCAGTGTTGGAGCATTCACAACTTCTGAAGGCAAGTTGTTCCACTGATTAATTGTTCTCACTGTCAGGAAATTTCTCCTTAGTTCTAAGTTGCTTCTCTCCTTGATTCGTTTCCACCCATTGCTTCTTATTCTACCCTCAGGTGCTTTGGAGAATAGTTTGACTCCCTCTTCTTTGTGGCAGCCCCTGAGATGATGCAAAGATGTCTACTAACTTTTCTTAGACTTGGGGGGGACAGGAAAGAAACCAACCAACCAATCTATCTGATGATTGAAAAGTCAAAGTTTTTTTTCCTTTTCTGCCTTTTTTTTTTTAAAGAAAAAAGTTTTTTATTTTATTCCACATAAACATATTATAAACGTACAGTCTTTTATCCATTGTTAATCATATATATGCTCTTTACCTTGTCATATTAATAATCTGTAACTATATCTATATATATTTGGGGCTGCTCTTCTACCAATCTTTCTCACTTGTTTTACAACAGTCCTCCTTTTCCTTCTTCTCTCTTTCCCTTCCCTCCTTTCTTCCTTTTCTGATTTCTTCTTTCCTCTTCTCCTTCCTCTTCTCTCCTTCCCCTTCCCCTCCCCCACTCCTCGATTCTGTTCTGCCTTTGTGTAACCTATGGACATGTTTCATAAATTTCATTCTTCTCCCCCCCACTCCCCAGAGTGAAATCGGAGGTGATAGTTGCCCGCCGAGAACCCAAAGAAGAGGTGGAGGATGTAAGCAGCTATCTCTGTACAGAATTGGTATATTACATTATTAAAATGCCTAGGGAAAGAGGGGATTTGGGGAGGGAGGGTCTTTCTTTTCCATTTCCTTGAATCGTGACCCTGAAATTATGACATCACTGCACGTTTACATCAGAGCATTGCCATGTCCATGGTCACGCTGGCGGAGTGTAATTCTCATGATTATGGGAATAGATAACTCGTCAACCAGTCATTCCTGAATGACGTTCACTGTATAGGTTGAGTGTATTGACTCATTCCAGAAAAGCTGAATAGTTGTTACAGGGAGGTGCTTTAAGAGTTACCGTACTTTTCAGAGTATAAGACACACTTTCCCCACCCCCCCAAAAGTGGGTGGAAACGTTGGTGCATCTTATACACCGAATACAGCCATTTTTGGCCTCCCGAAACCCCGCCCTGCGCGTCCCGTTTTCGCCAAAAACGGGCCCATTTTTCACAAAAGCGGGGCCTGCCGAGGCTTTGGGAGGTCTGCAGAGTGCTCCTGGGGGCTGGGGAGGGCAAAAACCCAACGCATGGGAGTGTTTGGGAGGCCAAAAACAGGACGCACAGAGGCTATGGGAGGCCTGCAGAGTGCTCCTGGGGGTTGGGGAGGCAAAAACTTTTTTTTTTTCTTATTTACCTCTTTGAAATCTTGGTGCGTTTTATAGTCCCAAAAATACGGTAATCCTTCCTCCTCCTTTCATTTTCTGGTCTCATACTGTCTCACGCACAAGAGTCCGTGGCTTTTTTTTTTAAAAAAAAAAACCACACGTATGAAATAGTTGTAGACTGCATGTATCATCTTGTTTGGCCTTTGAAATCCAAAATAATGTAATCATCCAATTCACACAACCTATGAATACTCTTAAGAAGGCTGGTTTTAATGTTGTGTACTAACAGCATGTTTCTTCTTTCTAACGTGGTGATTTTTTTTACCCCCGTGTATGCCTTTTTCTTTTTTCTGATGCAAAATTCTCTCCAATGTTTCATGTGTTACGGAATAAGCAGACGTAATTAGTGCTAAATGGCAAGCACTTATAAAAGAGCCATGCTATACACATCCTGATCCTGGGACCAAAATATCTGTGAAATTGTTTTTAGATATTTTAAAAACTGAATATAATGCGTGGATAAGGATGAGCACATGATACAGGAGGGGATTTGAGATGCATCTTAGCAATAGTTGTATAGAAATTAAGGTCCTTATTTCTATCACAGTTACGATCCTCCTGTTTACTGCTTTAAACAATCTTCCCTTCAGCATTTCATCCCAATTTTCCCCAAAGCATCCCTCCTCTGTGTTAAAGCTGTTCAGTGTTCATAATTAACTTAATTTGAACCTACTAACCCTTACTAATATCTGAAGACAGGAAATTAAGCCTGGAGGTTAATATTAGCCTGCAGAAAAATCTGTTAAGTAGGTTGGTTGGGTTGAAATGTTCCATTCCATGGATTTTGAGAACATTCTGTTTCTTCTTAAGTTTTTGTTGAGCTGGCCATTCCTGGTTGGGGATCGGGAAAATTTTCTTCCAGAAAACTGCTGGACCACTTTTAAGCAGCCTGATTGATGCGGTCTAGAGCAGGGGTCTCCAACCTTAGCAACTTCAAGACTTGTGGACTTCAACTCCTAGAATTCTTTGCTTTGCTGGCTGGGGAACTCTGGGAGTTGAAGTCCTCAAGTCTTAAAGTGGCCAAGGTTGGAGACCCCTGTTCTAGAGGAGGAAATAGAATCTGCCAAAGTCTCCTGAAACATTTTTGTCTCTAAAATAAAACATGGCTGCCCATAGGTAAACATTTCTGCTTTGTAGTTAAACTTTTGCTGCTTCTCCAGATAAATGGTAGTTCTCCTCTGAATGGGTTTGGAGCTAATTCTCCAGAACCTAAAGATACAGTAATAATCCATTATTGGGAGGGAGGGGAGGGTGGATTAACAGAAAACCCAAAGGGAACGAATGTTTTTAAAACTTCCTTCTTTGGTGTTGTACTAATCTCCTTCCCCTTCCATTTCCCGTGGGTTGAAGTCCTCCTCCTCCCCCCTGCAGGACAACATCCCTATTGCTCAGAGACGGCGCTTCACCCGTGTGGAGATGGCTCGCGTTCTGATGGAGCGCAACCAGTACAAAGAAAGGTTGATGGAACTGCAGGAGGCTGTCAGGTGGACGGAAATGATCAGGTGAGTATGAGCCTCTCTGGTTGCTGGTATTAGAGGTGGGTGGGTGGGTTTGTTGTTTTTTTTACTGTTAATGGCAGTATTGCAGGCTAACTCTGCCAACTGCCAGGAGTTCGATCCTGACCGGTTCAAGATTGACTCAGCCTTCCATCCTTCTGAGGTCGATAAAATGAGGACCTAGATTGTTGGGGGACAGAGGCTGACTCGATAAACTGCTTAGAGAGGGCTGTAAAGCACTGTGAAGCGGTATATAAGTCTAAGGGCTATTGCCCTTCCTTCCTTCCTTCCTTCCTTCCTTCCTTCCTTCCTTCCTTCCTTCCTTCCTTCCTCCCTCTCTCCCATGGTGCGCAGTGGTTAGAATGCAGCATTGCAGACTTAAATCTGCCCACTGCCAGAAGTTCGCTCCTGACCAAGGTTGACTCAGCCTTCCATCCTTCTGAGGTCGATAAAATGAGGACCCAGATTGTTGGGGGACAGAGGCTGACTCGATAAAATGCTTAAGAGAGAGCTGTAAAACACCGTGAAGCGGTATATATGACTAAGTGCTATTGCTATACACATTGCGCTGATTTGTACCTGAAACAAGCAGTGAGTTCCACAACAGCCAAAAGTGTACTTACAATCACGACTGGGTCCGGAGCTTCCATGGCTAAGGAAGGTACAGTGCTCGGGCCGCCACAGGCACCCCCCGAGTGACGTCAAGCTGGCCCCACACACACCTCCCCCAGAGGTCAAACACAACCCTGATGTGGCTGTCAATGAAATCGAGTTTGACTCCCTTGTTGTGGGGCTATCGATCCTGTTTCAGAACCTTGGACAGGGCCAGTAGGAAGACATTTTGCAAGGGATCGGTGGCCATTTAAAAAAAAAGAAAGAAAAAACAGTAATAATTTAGTTTGTCTGTTTGTCTGCAGAGCCTCCCGAGAACATCCTTCCGTTCAGGAGAAGAAAAAATCCACCATTTGGCAATTGTAAGTAGTGGAGCTTATTTACGAGACGTCAGCAAAGAGATTTGGGTGTATAGGATATTCTTGCAGGATAGTATAGCCTAGTATTGGGCATTTATGACATTAAAGCAGGGGTCTCCAACCTTGGCAACTTTAATCCTGGAGGACTTTGACTCCCAGAATTCCCCAGCCAGCAAAGCTGGCTGGGGTATTCTGGGAGTCAAAGTCCTCCAGGATTAAAGTTGCCAAGGTTGGAGACCCCTGGTCTAAAGGGAGCCTTAAAAAGGGGGGGCAAATGGCTCCCTGAATAGCACTGGGGAGTGGCCTCAGGCTTTACCCATGTAAGGAGGATTCAAACAACCTTCGTGTAGGAATATAATAAAGACTGATCAGGAATGATGTCAAATGCCAATCCATCTTATCTGTTTGATACCATGGGCTAGGCTTTCTGCTTATTGTGAGAATACACAGTTAATGAACCAAAGATTCGCACAGGTCAGTTTTCATGGCTGGTTATTTCCTAGCTTGCATTTAAAATACACGTTGTGTTGTGGCCCGCCAGCAACCAGTGGAACTGGCAGCAATTTCAGACAGTGAGGAGGTTGGGGAAAAACCTGGGCTAGTCTTGGAGTCTGGGGAAGGTTCTGATGAGGGCTCTGCGATGGAGGCAGAGAGAGGGCCAGGGCCGGATGCCAGTTATCAGCTGCCTTCGGAGTCAGATATCAGTGAGGCAGACGAACAGCTGCAGCCTGTTCCCAGTGTGCACATGCGCAGAATTGCCAGAGGAAAGGAACAGCTAAAGAACAAAGATCGACTTGGGAGTAAGGCCCAGAGGGAATAAAAGAGGAGCGAAAGGGGAGTGGAGTTTGCAGGAGACAATTAGTTCGCCTAATTGGTTCGTGACTCTCCGAGAGTCCTTGCCAAGTTTTGAAGATTTCGGCCTGGTAGCTCTCCAAGTCAAATAAGGTCTGTGACTGCAAATTCTCCCTTGAAAGACTTTGCTGAAGGTGAATGAGAGGAATTCACTGTTTGTTTAATAAAAGGGTTTTTGTCAGAGCCAGGATTCTGCTTTGTGCTTTTTGGGGAAGCCTGGGTCAGAACATCATGCTAATTTAAGACAGCATCTTCAAATGCCTCAGCAAGCAAGCAGGGAAGCCTCCTTAAGGAGCCTCAGAGAAGACCTACACTGCCCAAGGCCTGTTTTGAGCAGGAATTTGAAATTCATCACACCTTGCCTTTATTCTGTCTGTATTTTCTTTCCCTCCCCAGCTTCAGCCGATTGTTCAGTTCCTCCTCCAGCCCTCCACCAGCAAAAAGGAGCTACCCATCAGTTAATATCCACTACAAATCTCCCACAGCAGCTGGGTTAAGCCAGCGTCGCAGTCACACTCTGTGTCAAATCTCTGCCGGGAACCGAACTCTTGAGTTTTTCCCAGATGAGTAAGTTTGGCTCTGATTTTCTTTATCAGAAACTAGAAGTGCGTGTGCTTTTGTAGAAGAACTGAGTTAAACTATAGTAGCAAAAATAAAAAATAAAAAAAATCAGGAGGAGTCTGATACCGTATTTCCCCAAAAATAAGACCAGGTTTTATATTAATTTTTGCTCCAAAAAACTCATTAGCAAATATTTTCCGATTAGGTCTTATTTTCTGGGAAATACAGTACTAAACATGTCCGCCTGGCTGACGATCTTAACTGGGGCTTATATTTGGGGTAGGGCTTTTATTACGAGCATCCTGAAAAATCGGTTGGGTCTTATTTTGGGAAAAACACGATAGCCCCGTTTATGACTCGCAATTAAAAAAACAAAACGTTCACGTAATTCATAAAAGCTTAGGCTTTTTAATAATGTTTGTTTAATCGGAAAAAGGTTCTTCCTATCTCCTGCTGATTTTGAGAATTCATGCTGATAGGATGTCAGCAGAACTTGGCTGTTCCCACAGTTAGCTAGAAGCCCCACAGCTGGAGATTTTCATTTTGGTTATTTTATGCTATTAAACAAATAAATATCACCCTTCCCCCTATTAGATTTAAATGCAGAACAGAACATTTAAATGGGGAAAACAAAGTTTCTTTCTCTTACTAATCTTGTATTCAGATGGTGTGGAATAGGTTTGCAAAGAAGAGAGGAAATTTTCTCTAGTCCTAAATAATATGAATGAAAGATATAGATCTGTGACGGTGAACCTATGCACATGTGCCAGAGGTGGCATGCAGAGCCAGGCCGGAGAGTTGAAAGGGTCATTGGGGGCACAGTTGGTGATAATAAAGGGACTCATATCGGTTGTCTGGCTGTGTTGCCTTTGTGTCACACCCTGGGTCATCACAGGGGCCTTTCCTTGTCCTCGTGGTCTCTTCTTGTCTTCCCTCCTCAGTGACTGCACATCGACGGCACGGCGTGAGCAGAAGCGAGAGCAATACCGTCAAGTCCGCGAACACGTCAGGAATGATGATGGCCGTTTACAGGCGTGTGGGTGGAGCCTGCCAGCCAAATACAAACAGGTAATAATATTTCTTTGGCTAAGAGACAGGAAGATGTGACAATGAGGTAGATGTGTCAGCAGAGCTCTTCTGGGCAGGAAGTACGTTGTTCCCATTCCACACGGATTCCTTTTTGTTGAGTTCCCAATCCTTTACCTTCAAAACAGTACATTATCAATGACTGTAACAGCAATAGCGCTTAAGACTAATATACGACCCCACAATGCTTTACAGCAGCGGTCACCAACTGATGGTCCGTGGAGCACTGTTGGTCTGCGAGAAAATTTTGGTGGTCCGCAGAAAAATTATTTGCATTTTTTATATTGCACTAAGTCTGGGGTCCTCAAACTACGGCCCCTGGGACAGATACGTGCAGTGAACGTTTGTATTGCTGCAGAGGGTCTTCCCCCTTCGGGGTCTTTCTGTGTGGGTCGGAGGGGGGCAGAAATTCCAGCTTCAGCCTCCTGGTATGGGGCTTTGGGCAAAGGCTGGAGGGAAGCACTGCTGGTAGCGAAGAGCCAGAGGGCCTCATTCCAGTGGGACTGCCTCATGGCCTGGAACTGGCTGACCATCTCAGCCCGCTGAGCCTCCAGGGGCCGGTACCTGGCCTTGCACTCCTGCAGGTCTTCCCTCTACTTGGAAATCCTATGCTCCTAGTCCTCAATGAGGTGCTTCTCCTGAGCCTTCTTCTCAGTCAGATCCAATTTGAAGTGAGCTGTTTTGCCAACTCATGGTGGCTGCTTAGCTTCAACAACTGTTGGAGTAGCTCCCCAACTTGCTGGAGCCCTAAGGACCCTGGTGGAGAGGCAAGGAGTGGCTGGGAGGGGAGGGGAGGGTAGAGGCCAGCAAGTTGCCCCTTGATGTGAGTAATCAAGTTGACCATGCCCACCCAGTCACATGACCACCTAGCCACGCCCACCCAGCTGATCATTAGGCAAATCATATTAATGGTCTGTGGGATTTAAAATTATGAATTTAGTGATCCCTGAGGTCTGAAAGGTTGGTGACTCCTGCTTTACAGCACTCTCTTACTGGTTTACAATGCCAGCAAGTTGCCTCCAACAATCTGGGTCCTCCTTTTACCAACCTCATAAGGATGGAAGAAGGCTGAGTCAACCTCAAGCCGGTCAGGATCAAACTTCTGACTGTGAGTAGAGTTAGCCTGCAATACTGCATTCTAACCGCTGTGCCACCACAGCTCTGCGTTAACAGGCTGTATATACCGTCCATAAAATTCAATGAAAAGAAAAAAATATTCATCTTGAAATAGGTTGATTTTATAAGTGTGTGCATTTGTGTATTTTTGGGCTCTAAAAGCAAAATTTTGTATTCAAACACGGTAAAACTGAAGAGCTTGCTTTTACTGCCAAACAACAACAGCAGCACTTTGGACTTCAATGAAAATCTAATGTTTTGTTCCATTATTTCCTCATTTTAAGCAATATACAGTGCATACTTACCAATGGTTGCTCAGGATCCCACTGCCTTCAGTGGAGCTTACTTACGAGAAAGCATATTTAAAATAGCAACTTTCCCTTCTATGGTCAATTTTCTCCAATTTATTCCTCTAGTAAAGAGTACAATTCATATGGTTAAGCTTGTCACCTGAAGATGACAAGACTCAACATTTCCCAAAACCTCCGGCAACTTTCTTTTCATACAAGCACACAGCTCTGTGCCATGAATGAAGAGACACAAGGACAGTTCCCCCCCACCATGCCATCACTCTGCTAAACAACTAATTCCCACAACACTGTCAAACTATTTGCTAAGACTGTATTACTATTATTCTTTTCATCCTTTCTATTGTCTGTCTCCTTTTCTGCTTATAATTATAACCTTGTTGCTTGTATCTTTACGATTTATATTGTTTTATTTAGTTTCCTAGTATGATTTTGATTGCTTATTTAGTATCCCGTGACTATCGCTTAAGTGTTGTATCTTATGATTCTTGATGAATGTATTTTTTATGTACACTGAGAGCATATGCACCGAAGATAAATTCCTTATGTCCAAGGAATTCCTTGGCCAAGTGTGATTGTCCTATTCTATTCTATTCTATTCTATTCTATTCTATTCTATTCTATTCTATTCTATTCTATTCTATTCTATTCTATTCTATTCTATTCTATGCTATATTCCATTCTGTTCTCTTATTTCTATTATATTCTATTCTACTCTTATTTCTTTTCTATTCTACTCTATTTCTATTCAATTCTATTCTTTATTCTATTCTATTCTATTCCTTTTTATTTGTTTTTGTTTGTTTCCTACTACGATTTGATTGCTTATTTGTACCCTATGACTATCATTAAGTGTTGTATCTTATGATTCTTGATGAATGTATTTTTCATGTACACTGAGAGCTTATGCACTGAAGACAAATTCCTTGTGTGTCCAATCACACTTGGCCAATAAAGAATTCTATTCTATTCTATTCTTCATCCTCAACAGTTGAGTCCCAATGGTGGCCAAGAAGATAATCGGATGAAAAATGTCCCTGTGCCTGTTTACTGTCGCCCCCTAGTGGAGAAGGATCCTACCATGAAGGTAATGTCAACTGTGGGCAAATTTTTCCCTGTCTTACAGTGGGAAGATTTCCACCCTGCAGGTCACTGAATGCTGAATCACACTTTTATCTATCAATCAAAATAAAACCAGAAGGGACCTTGGAGGTCTTCTAGTCCAACCCCCTGCTCAAGCAGGAGACCCTATGCCACTTCAGACAAGTGACTGTCCAATCTCTTCTTAAAAACCTCCAGTGTTGGACCATTTACAACTTCTGAAGGCAAGCCTGTTCCACCGGTTAATTATCCTCACTGTCGGGAAATTTCTCCTTTGTTTGCTTCTCTCCTTGATTAGTTTCCATCCATTGTTTCTTGTCCTGCCCTCTGGTGCTTTGGAAAAGAGGTTGACCCAGAATAATAGAATCACAGAATAACAGAGTTAGAAGGGGTCTTGGAGGTCCTCTAGTCCAAGCCCTTGCTCAAGCAGGAGACCCTGTACTATTCCAGACAAGTGGCTGTCCAGTCTCTTCTTAAAAGCCTTCAGCGATGGAGCACCCATAACTTGTGAAGGCAAGTTATTCCACTCTGGAGGACATGTAGAATTAAAGAAGTTTCTCCATTCTCCTTTTCTCTTGGTCTTCCTTTTGTCCTGAAACTGCACGCGGTTGCAGATCCATGCATGCCATCTTCTCTGAAGAGCTTTTCGATGCTTGAAAACTTTTTGTCACAAAGCAAATAGAGGAATTTGTGATATTTCATTAAAGAGGTGGTATCCTGCACCCTTTCGACAAGACCGGGCTCCTTGTCTTAAGCAGCCATACCTATTTTTGAATACAAACACCCCTACGCTGCATTCCCACCTTTGTAATATTAAGTACATAGAATAGAATAACAAGAGTTGGAAGGACCTTGGAGGTCTTCTAGTTCAATCCCATGCTCAGGAAAGAAACCCTATATAATTTCAGACAAATGGCTGTCCAATCTCTTCTTAAAAATTTCCAGTGTTGGAACATTCACAACTTCTGGAGGCAAGTTGTTCCACTGGTTAATTGTTCAGTCAGGAATTTTCTTCTTAGTTCTGGGTTGCTTCTCTCCTTGATTAGTTTCCACCCATTGCTTCTTGTCCTGCCCTCAGGTGCTTTGGAGAATAGCTGGGCCCCTCCTCTTTGTGGCAACTTCTCATATACTCAAATACCGCTATCATGTGTCCCCCCATCATGTCCCCTCTTCAAGCATTTCATTGTGACAGTATCCCTATCGTTGTTATGAACCCACAACCTATGGACCTATTGGCCCACCCATGCAGAAAGAAAGCCTGAATTTGATCTCCCGTGTTTTCTCCTTTCCCTTTACAGTTATGGTGTGCAGCTGGTGTGAATCTGACCGGTTGGAAGCCCGGGGTGGAACCGGATGTTGCAAATGGTCAAAAGCCTGATCCGGGATGTGACCCACTAACCTGCGATCGAGAGACGGAAGGAGAGAATACGAAGAGTAATCACACGTCTCCAGAAAAGAAAAAGGTTGGGCATATAGCTGACTCTGTTCATATGTGTAGGCATTCAGGGGTCCGTCCCCCCAGGGCTGGATAATAATATATAAAACAGATTTTTTCTGGGCTGGATGATTCCGCATAAGATGATATCTTCCTGAAAGATAAAGTCACCTTGCATTTTAAGTCATACCAATACTGTTCACTTCATTTCTAAGCCAGAGGTGGTATTCAGCAGGTTCTGACCAGTTCTGGAGAACTGGTAGCGGAAATTTTGAGTAGTTCGGAGAACTGGTAGTAAAAATTCTGACTGGCCACACCCCCATTTATTCTCTGCCTCTCGAATCCCAGCTGATCGGGAGGAAATGGAGATTTTACAGTATCCTTCCCCTAGAGTGGGGTGGGAATGGGGATTTTGCAATATCCTTCCCCTGGAGTGGGGAGGGAATGGGGATTTTGCAATATCCTTCCCCTGGAGTGGGGAGGGAATGGGGATTTTGCAGTAACCTTCCCCTGCCACGCCCACCAAACCACACCCACAGAACTGGTAGTAAAAAAATTGAATTTCACCAGTGGATAGAAGTCTGTCCAAAATCATGTCGTGATATGATGGTCCAGCAAGTATTTTAACCTGGAAGGGTTGTTCTGATGCAATGTGCAACTTCCCACTCTTTGCCCTCCGCCCGTCCATGTGCCCATTGTCCTTCTGCTTTCTCACAGACCAAAGAACTGCATGAGATGGATGCCACATCCAGTAGAGTCTGGATCCTCACCAGCACCTTATCGACTAGCAAAGTGGTTATCATCGATGCCAACCAACCAGGAACGGTGGTGGATCATTTCACAGTTTGCAACGCCCATGTTCTTTGCATCTCCAGCATTCCAGGCAAGTGAAGACAGATCTTGGGACATTTTAAAAGAAATAAATTTACCGTATTTTTCGGAGTATAAGAAGCACCTTTTTCCACCCTAAAAGGGGGTGAAAATTTAGATGCGCCTTACACACCGAGTGTAGCCCCGCCCACCCACTGGCCCGCACCCTTTGGCCTCTGCCTCCCAGCAATTTACCTCCTTGCAGCAAGAAGAAACAGCCCATTTCAGCTTCACCACAGCCTAATTAGCACGTTGATTGTCCGTTGGATCGGCCTCCCGACTCTCAGCTGTTTCAGGCTGCAGGGATTGCCACGGCCTATTGCTGCGCAGGCCTCTGCTGCTTGCTGCAAGGAGGTAAATTGCTGGGAGCAGGTTTTTTTTTCTTGTGCTAATCAGGCTGTGCTGAAAATGAAAGTAAAGCAGGCTGTTTGCTGCAACGAGGCAAAATTGCTGGGAGGCAGAGGCAGGTTTCTTTTTCTTGTTTTCCTCACTAAAAAAGGTAGGTGCATCTTATAGTCCGGAGCATCTTATCCTCTTGCCACAAGGCGACTCCGGGAGGCTTACAAAGGCTTGCCATTCCCTATCGTGGATAATGCTACGTTGGTCCATAAATGTTCGGTTGTTGCTTTCAAAGCTTGTAATTTGTAAGAAAATAGATTTAGAATAATATAAGCAGTCTAGAATCAAAGATACTTTATAACAGTCATAAAAAAACCAGTCTCCTCCTTCCATAAAGCACAATACAGACCTGTATGGGCAAGTCTGAAATTAATATGGAGGCTGGGACTTGGTGTCCGGTATCTGTTAGCTTTCTTTTGGGGGGAAAAAAACCGTCTAGTGACCTAGGTCTTGCGATGTTCAGAAGCTTCTCAATGGAAACTCTTTGTATTGTTACTTAATTTAAAAAGAAACTTTGGTAGCTAACATCGTAACCAAGCCTGAAATTTGGTTTGGCTAGACATAGTGAGATGGTATGTTTTTTTAAAAACCTGAATGTGAAGTAACTTTCATTCTCCCTTGTTTCCAAATATACATCCTAATCTTTTGGAAATTGAATGGGTATTTTGCCTGGAAAAGTGGCAATACGCAAGGCTAAGTTCACAGTATTTGCCTTAAAATACCTTTGAGATTGCTTTCCATGGATGTGACACGTTGACCTTGCCTCTGCTGGCTGGGGAATTCTGGGAGTTGAAGTCCACAGTGGCCCAGATTACTTAAGATATCAAGGAGGTTGCTTTTAACACAGTTTAGTCTAAGATACCAATGAAGTTGTTTCACGTGGATGTGACCCACTGACCTTGAAGCCTTCTATTTCCCATCATAACAGCCATGGTGGTGCAGTGGTTGTTAGAATGCAGTATTGCAGGCTAACTCTGCCCACTGCCAGGAGTTCGATTCTGACCAAGATTGACTCAGCCTTCCATCTTTCTGATGTCGGTAAAATGAGGACCCAGATTGTTGGGGCCAATAGGCTGACTCTGTAAACTGCTTAGAGAGGGCTGTAAAGCATTGGTTCCCACAGATGCCTTAATTAAATCATGAGCCTCGAGCCAAGCTTCAAAAGAAATCCAGTTATTGATTAGTTTTTTAAAATGTTTTTTAAATGTTTTTAATGTTTGTATTTTTGTTTTTACTTGGCTGTAAACTGCCCTGAGTCCTTCGGGAGAAGGGCGGTATATTAATTAAAATAATAAATAAATAAATAAATAAATAAATTAGGAGCTTCATGTCGGCACGTTCCCAAATGAAGCCAACTCTGACCCCATGTAATTTACAGCCCCAGTCATGACCCTTTTTCCCTGCTCCCCCCCAGGATGTGTCATCAATCACATTCGCCAACGGAGCAATTTCGCGGCTTGTAGAGATCACTCCCCTCGGGGCCGCTGTGGGTAACCCTGGGAGACAGCCTTGAGAAAGATATGTCTGGAATGTGCTCCTGTCTTTGGTTGCCGTGTTGCTCTGCCGGTTTCCCACCCCCCTTGCCTATGGCAACTCGAGATCAAGCCAGGGATGCTTTGTGAGTTGACATGGTATAAAAGTCTAAGTGCTATTGCTATTGCTCTCTTTGCAGCGGCCTGTGATACTGACTATCCTCCTGGAGAAATCTTTCTAGAAAGGGACTTGAACCCTGAGGAATCTTCGGGAACAGATGGAGTCTTAGCAGGCATCACTTTAGTTGGCTGCGCAACTCGTTGCAATGTCCCTAGTAGCAATTGCTCCTCCCGTGGAGACACCCCCGTGTTGGATAAAGGACAAAGTATGTTTCCAAATGTTTTAAGGAGAGGTTTTTTTTCCCCCCTCCGCTTGCTTTTACTTAATTAAGCCTGTTTATGGTTCTTTTACTAGAATGACCTTGAATTTCACTGTGCAGAATTAAAATAGATCACCCAAATAGTTCAGTAAATAATAAAATCTTGCTGTCCAGAACTATCATATATATAAAATTATGAATGGGTCCTGCCTATGAAAAGGAAAAAAAGAAAACAGAGAAAACTATGCACATTACTTGATCCAAATGACCTAATTGAACTTCCACAGGGTTTAAGCGTGTGATGGCGAACCTTTGGCACGTGTGCCAGAGGTGGCATGCAGACTCTCTCCGTGTGCACACACGATGTTGCCAGCTGCTCTTCTGGTTTCTAGTGCGCCGGCCAGCTGGTCTTCGCAGGTGCTGGAAAACGGTCTGAAAAATGGCCAAAAAACAGGACATTTTCAGGCCAAAAACAGCCAAAAAACCAGATATGCACGCACTAGCCAGCTGGTCTTCAGGTTTCTGGTGCTCTGGTGCACGCAAAGACCAGCTGGCTGATGCACATGCTGGAAACCTGAAGACCAGTTGGCCAGCGCGCGCATGCGAACCAGCCAACTGGTGTTCGAGTTTCCGGCGCTCCAGCTTGTGCACAAACACCCGCATTCCAGTTTGAGCACTCGGTGCCAAAAAGATTCACCATCACTGGTTTAAGTTAACCACCCCTGAGTCTGGCTTTAACCAGGATAATCTTAGTGAAGGGGAAAAAGGCCATTGAAATCTTCAGGATAAATATTGGGTGGCAGTAGATTGTGCTTTTCGCTTATCGATATGCTGATAGAGATGATTTATATCTTTCTAACTGGCAAGCGGAATTCAGTTATGACGCTCCTTTTCTTGGTCGAAAAACCCCATTAAATGATAGTTAAAATTGCCTTCCATTTTCCTTTCAAGTTACCAAATTGCTTTAATAATAATACAAAATCCCCGCCTGTCAAGTGCAAAAGACTACACCGCTTGGATCTGCATACGTAGAACAACTAGACACAAGGACAGTTTTTTCCCGAAGGCCATCACTCTGCTAAACAAATAATTCCATCAATACTGTCAAACTATTTACTAAATCTGCACTACTATTAATCTTCTCATAGTTCCCATCACCCATTTCCTTCCACTTATGACTTTATGACTGTAACTTTGTTGCTGGCAGTCCTTATGATTTATATTGATATATTGACCATCATTTGTGTTGTAAATGTTGTACCTTGATGAAGGTATCTTTTCTTTTATGTACACTGAGAGCATATGCACCAAGACAAATTCCTTGTGTGTCCAATCACACTTGGCCAATAAAAAAAAATTCTATTCTATTCTATTCTATTCTATTCTATTCTATTCTATTCTATTCTATTAATACATGACAGCATCCCCTTGGGAGGAATGTGATGCTTACATAGAAAGGCCAACACCAGCTAAAGAACTGGCAGCTGTCACTTCACAAGTGTTGTGGACAGATAATAACATTGGCTTATCTGATCAGGTTGTTGGATAAAAACGCCAAACCCAGTCTAGACATCTGGCTGGCTACATGACCAACCATATAATTTTTAAAAAAAATTTATGTCCTATGGGCAGGAGTGAAATGTAAAATTTGTTACTACTTGGCTTGCGGGAGGTAATGTGACTAGGTGGGCGTGGCCAACTTTTTTTTTTTTTACTTTTAAAAGCATTTTAAAAATAAAAAAAATGCTTTTAAAAGCCTGTGATGATCAGGCAACTCAGCTGGGATCGCCAGAGGGAAAAAAGCTTTTAAAGGGTTCTGACGATCCCAGCTGAGTTGCCTGATCGCCAGAACCTTTTAAAAGCATTTTTTCTACAACCTCTTCAGCCAAAGAGCTTGTAGAAAACATGCTTTTAAAGGGTTCTGACGATCCCAGCTGAGCCGTGCACTCATCAGAGGCTTTTTTTTTTACTTTTAAAAGTATTTTTTCGGCCAAAGCAAAAATGCTTTTAAAAGTAAAAAAACAAACAAAAAACTTCTGATGATCGTACAGCTCAGCTGGGGCGGGGGGGAGCAGGAATTTTTGCTACCGGTTCTCCGAACCACCTGCCACCATCGCTACCGGATCAGACGATCCGGTCCAAACCAGGAGCATTTTAGTCCTGCCTACGGGAGTCCTGAATGGTTTTGCCTTTTAAAATCTAGGATGTTTTTTTTTTTTTTTTTTGGTGCTGGGGCCTGTTTTCTCTGTGAATAGCTGGACCAATAGCTGTTAAAGGTAACCGCTCTTTTTGTTCATCTTTTTCTTCGTCTTTAATGCCACCATTTTGCCTTCAGATGAAGTGGCTGCAACAAGCAACGGTAGGATTGATCAGTCCCAGTCCACCGAAGAGGCCACGGAAGCCACGGAGGTGCCAGAGAACGGCGTGAGCGAAATGGAGCCAGCCCAAGTCCGGACTGGCCCCCTTACAGAACATGTGTTTACTGATCCAACACCAGCTCAGGCACCTGCAAGGCAGAACAGGTAGTTACAGCAACAGAGTTGGAAGGGGCCTTGGAGATCATCTAGTCCAACCCCCTGCTCACACAGGACACCTGTACTAGGGGTTCGAACTGCCGAACTTTTCTGATCAACAAGCTCAGTGGTCTTAGCCACTGAGCCACCTAGCCAGAAACATTGATTGTTCTTGTCTTGGAAAGCCCCAGAAAACTCAGCAACCAATTAGAATAAATGGAAAAGGGACAGTCAGTTGCAGAGTAGAGAATGCCATGTTAAAGAAGATCAAAGCTTGGCCAGATATAACTAGTCCTCATCTTACAACTGTTTGTTTCATGCATTTATGACAGTTGAAGCATCCCAGAGTCACTTGATAGCCATCCGCGACATTTGCACCCGGTTTCTACAAGCAAAATCAATGGGAGAGGCCAGATTCATTAAACAACCACTTGATTCACATAACCACTGCAATGACTCACTTAACAACCCTGGCAAAAAGGTCATAAAATCGGGCATGACTCACCTTGCTTAGCAACAGTGGTCTCAATTGTGTTCGTAAGCCAAGGATTACTGTATAAAGCATTTTCCCCCCCTGTACCATCAGACACTTAAAAAGGATGTTTTTTCTGCCAACAGTGAGAATGGCCATCCAAAAATGGAGCCAAGCGCGGCAGTGCCGGATCAAGAGGCAAATGGCAATACAGTGGGTGCTACCACCAGTGCCGCCCCCACCATGTGGCTTGGAGCACAGAACGGCTGGTAAGAATCTCAGGCTTTGCTTTCGCAGCCCATCTATTACTAACACCATCAGACCTCAGTTGGAGGGCCACTTCGGTCTAGTGGTTAAGGCTAGAAAGAAAGATTGTGAATTCAAGTCCCACCTTAGCCATGAAAGCCAGCTGGGTGGGCCAATACCAGGAGATTGTGAGTTCTAGTCCCACCTTAGGCATGAAAGACAGCTGGATGACTTTAGGCCAATCATCAGGGGATGTTGAGTTCTAGTTCCCGCCTTAGCCATGAAAGCCAGCTGGGTGACTCTGGGCCAATCACCAGGAGATTGTGAGTTCTAGTCCCGCCTTAGGCATGAAAGACGGCTGGGTGACTTTAGGCCAATCATCAGGGGATGTTGAGTTCTAGTTCCTGCCTTAGGCATGAAAGCCAACTGGGCAGGGGTGAAATCTAGCAGGTTGTGACAGGTTCTGGAGAACCGGTAGTGGAAATTTTGAGCAATTGGCAAATACCACCTCTGGCTGGCCCCAGAGTGGGGTGGGAATGGCTATTTTGCAGTATCTTTCCCCTACCACACCCACCAAGCCACACCCACCAAGCCATGCCCAAAGAACCGGGAGTAAAAAAAGAATTTGGATTTCACCACTTGCAACTGGGTGACTTTAAGATGCATGGACTTCAATTCATGTTGGCTGGGGAATTCTAAGAGTCGTCCAGACATCTGGACAAGTTGCTGAATTTGAAAAACACCGGTCTTAACTAGGTAAAAAGCAAGCTCTCCTTCTAGTGGATTCAATTTGTGACGATTTCATCATCTTTGTAGTTTTTTGGCAGCTTGCAATTGGCTCACTCTTAAGAATTTTTTTTTTAGTGTCAGATCTGGCCTATAGCTAAGGATTTTGTCAAGGAGTTCCCATCGGTGTACTAACCAGACCTGAGCCTGTTTAGCTTCTGAACCCCAAGAAGATAATCCAGATCAGGGGTCTCCAACCTTAGCAACTTTAAGATATGTGGACTTCAACTCCCAGAATTCCTCAGCCAGCTTCAATTCTGGGAGTTGAAGTCCACAGGTCTTAGAGTTGCCAAGGTTGGAGACTCCTGATCCAGATGGTGTCCCTGCATGGCCAACCTAATCCTGTCTAATATTCCCTCCTGCCAGGTTGTATGTACACTCAGCAGTGTCAAACTGGAAGAAGTGCCTACATTCCATCAAGTTGAAGGATTCAGTACTAAGTTTGGTGTAAGTAGACAAGATGAATTTGGGGGGTTTTATGGATAAATATGTATGGAATTACGTATGATATTTCTTGTGAAAATAAAAATGAAAAGAATCAGAACTTGCATGTTTGCATTAAAAGTCTCTGTCTTTCCCTCTCTTTCTCTCCCCCTGACTCCCTTTCCAACTCCCTCTCTCCTGTCTATCAAATTTCTACACTCTCTGGCTCACATGACTGACTCTGGGTGGTTTCTTACATAGCACCTCCAAGCTCAAAAATGCTAAATGAAACCCTACATTACTAATATTGCAAACTTTGCTGTTATTTTTCACTGTAAGAAGGGACGCGGTGGCTCAGTGGCTAAGACACTGAGCTTGTCAATCGAAAGGTCGGCAGTTCAGCGGTTCGAATGCCTAGTGCCGCGTAATGGGGTGAGCTCCCGTGACTTGTCCCAGCTTTTGCCAACCTAGCAGTTTGAAAGCACGTAAAGAATGCAAATAGAAAAATAGGGACCACCTTTGGTGGGAAGGGAACAGCGTTCCGGGCACCTTTGGCATTTAGTGATGCCAGCCACATGACCGTGGAGACGTCTTCAGACAGCGCTGGCTCTTCGGCTTTGAAACAGAGATGAGCACCGCCCCCTAGAGTCAGGAATGGCTAGCACATATGTGTGAGGGGAACTTTTACCTTTATAGTAAGATATTTAGGATGCTAAATTTTTATGATTGTCATACTGCAGAATTCTCAAATGCACATCATTCTGTCCAGCTTTAAAAACATTGTACAGAACCTCCATGTAACTTCAACAATTATGTTCCTCTTTCCTCTGTCTATTTTAGGCATGTGAAAGGGCGAGTTCTTGTGGCTCTTGCAGATGGAACCCTTGCCATATTCCATCGGGGAGAAGGTAAGGGTCGGTTGCTATCAATGATATCCAGTTGCTGAAAAAGTAATTAACTAGGATTAATTACTGTGGTTTCGGGGTGCACTTCTAAAAATTAACTTGTCTCATGGCCACTTAACACTGCAGCTGGCAGAATCTAGCAGACAGGAAACATTTTGGTATGTTCCATAGAAATTTGGGATATGTATATTCCCTTCAAATATTAAATTAGGTCTGGATCGGATTATACTTCCAGAGTTCAGGGCCTGGAATAATGGCCTTAAGAAAACAAATTCCAATTCAGCTCTATTAAAAAATGTTCATACTGTCTGGGCCAAAGGTCAGCAACCTGCAGCTCTGGAGCCACATGTGGCTCTTTCACCCCTCTGCTGTGGCTCCGTCACTCAAAATATGCATCACAACCGCCAATGTGAGCTTTTCAACGCCCAGTAGGCCAACCATGGATAAATCCAGGAAAAGAAAAGTTTCAGAAGAAAACAGAACATTTATTTCAACTACATATGCTAGTTTTGTGGCCGCTCAAGAAATAGTCAGGCACGGGAAGAGTTTTATGGTGTTTTCTTTTCTGTGGGAAACGGGTCCAGATGGCTCTTCGAGTGTTTAAGGTTTCAGACGCCTGATCTGGGCGACTTGATTGTAGAACCAATTACTTCCTGTGCTGAACCTGGGTGGAGAAGCATGTATTAGAGGCGCTTTAATCAAGCTTGGATCCAGTCACCCAAATGGATGGACCTGTTCAATTCAGTGGTTCTGTAATTCTTAACAAAGAAGGGCCTGATTCCTCAAGAGGATTCCAATCTCAAGACAGCTTGTCTCTTCTCCTCTCCCTTCCTCTTTCCATTTTTCTCTAGACGGTCAGTGGGATCTCAGCAACTACCATCTCATGGATCTAGGCCACACCCATCATTCCATTCGCTGCATGGCTGTGGTATACGACAGAGTGTGGTGTGGCTATAAGAACAAAATTCATGTCATCCAGCCAAAGACAATGCAGATCGAGGTACCAGGAGTATCTCATCAGGTTTCTACGCAGGGGTGAAATCCAGCAGGTTCTGACAGGTTCTGGAGAACCGGTAGCGGAAATTTTGAGTAGTTCGGAGAACCGGCAAATACTACCTCTGGCTGGCCCCAGAGTGGGGAGGGAATGGGGATTTTGCAATATCCTTCCCACAGAAGTGGGGACGGAATGGGGATTTTGCAGTATCCTTCCCCTGGAGCGGGGATGGAATGGGGATTTTGAAATATCCTTCCCACAGAAGTGGGGACGGAATGGGGATTTTGCAGTATCCTTCCCTTAGAGTGGGGAGGGAATGGGGATTTTGCAATATCCTTCCCACAGAAGTGCAGACGGAATGGGGATTTTGCAGTATCCTTCCCTTAGAGTGGGGAGGCAATGGGGATTTTGCAATATCCTTCCCACAGAAGTGGGGACGGAATGGGGATTTTGCAGTATCCTTCCCCTGGAGTGGGGAGGGAATGGGGATTTTGCAGTATCCTTCCCCAGCCATGCCCACCAAGCCACGCCCACAAAACCGGTAGTAAAAAAAAAATTGGATTTCACCACTGGTTCTACGGTTATCCTTAGGAAGCCCCTTCCTGCTCTCTGCTTTTTCGTGGGATATTAAAAGCTCAATTTACTTTGACAAATAAGGGCACATGAATCAGCCAGAAGTTGTGATCACTGTAGAGAAGTAGAGACTGAATAAAAGTAAGAGACTTTTACTTTCGCATAAGCTTTTATGGACCACACCACTTGAAAACGGGAGCCTACAGGGGTTCAACTGCATCCTATAAGATTTTGGTGTCTCTGCCCCCCCCCCTCCTGAACTCTTCCTAGAGTTGTCATCAAACTGTAATTTTTCATGGGCCAGGAAAGCAAACATCTCAAACAAATAGAAAAACTGATGTCATTTCTTTCACTTTTAATGAAATTTAAATATAAATTGAAGTGAGATTTTTGTCCTGACCTGGCTGAATTTTTGACTTCTTTGGAGTGTGCCACCCTTGTCCCAGTCAGAAGTCAACAATAGCTCTTTCTTGGTGGGGGACGGGCGGAAACTTGCTTATGGATTAGTAGATAACTTAATGCAAGTTACTTTTAAGCAAGTCAATTGAGATTCTTATTGGACAAGCTATAATTTTGGGATATCGTGGCTGATATTTGAGGTTGTGATGTGCTAGTGCAGAGGTCTCCAATCCTGGCAACTTTAAGACTTGTGGACTTCAATTCCCAGAGTTCCTCAGCCAGCAAAGCTGCTGAGCCTCCAAAGCTGGCTGAGGAATTCTGGGAGTTGAAGTCCACAAGTCTTTAAAGTTGCCAAGGTTGGAGATCCCTGTGCTATTGGACACATAGGAAACTGAAGAAAGTTAGGTTTGTAACTGTCACAAAATCAAAGCTTCTTTCCTTGATGGTTTTCCAGAAGTCCTTTGATGCTCACCCTCGCCGGGAGAGTCAGATCCGGCAGCTGGCCTGGATTGGAGATGGAGTTTGGGTTTCCATCCGTCTGGACTCCACTCTGCGGCTCTATCATGCCCACACTCATCAACACCTACAGGATGTGGATATTGAGCCCTATGTCAGCAAAATGTTAGGTAAAGTGAAATGGCATTGGGAGCATCCCTCCTTTCGAACCCTTTTAGTTCTTTTTCCTTGCTGCTCTGTGCGCCTAGCACTGCCTCCCACAATAGTGTCCTTCTATGGCCCTTGTAGTCCCCAGCGAGCTTGGTTAAATAGCTTCCAATTAAGCTGGAACAAGAGTTGAGTTCAAAGCATTAAAAGTTTATTCCATGCTATCTCTACACAAGAATCTGACCTACTAATGGTTAGGACAAATTAGCGGTAGATAAGAATAGAATAGAATAGAATAGAATAGAATAGAATAGAATAGAATAGAATAGAATAGAATAGAATAGAATAGAATAGAATTTTTTATTGGCCAAGTGTGATTGGACACACAAGGAATTTGTCTTGGTGCATATGCTCTCAGTGTACATCAAAGAAAAGATATCTTCATCAAGGTACAACATTTACAACACAAATGATGGTCAATATATCAATATAAATCATAAGGATTGCCAGCAACAAAGTTACAGTCATACAGATTACAGTCATAAGAGTCAGTGGGACTCACCGGGAGTCGAACATCATTCTCGTGTGGCTACGTAAGGATTCCAGGCTAATGACGTTTTTAACCCCGCTTTCCAGCTCAGTCTGGTCATGTCTTCCAGTAGCTAGCTAATGTTTGCAGATCTTTCTTAAACTTTCAGGCTTGCTTGCACAATTCCAACCAATGACATGTTGCTCTTTTTTTCAGGGACTGGAAAACTGGGTTTCTCCTTTGTACGGATCACAGCTTTACTCATCGCTGGCAATCGCCTGTGGGTCGGCACGGGCAACGGCGTGGTCATTTCTATCCCTTTGACCGAGAGTAAGTGGTTGACATTTGCATATTTTCAATTATTTCCTCTGTTGTATGAAGAAACGTCAGCATTTTCTCTAATGCTTTTCATTCCCCCTGTGAAAAAAGAAATTATTTACCACATCTTCCCCCCCACCCCAAAAAAAGTAGGTGGAAATGTCTGTCTGTCTTATACAGTGAATATTGCGGCGGGTGGGGAGGGGGTTGGTATGGGCCGATCAGCTGTTCTAGAACGGGCTGCAGCAGTGGCAAATGGGCCGTAGTGGCGAACAAGCTGGGTTGGCGAACAGGTTGCGGCGGCGAACAGGCTGCGGCAAATGGCCAGTGGTGGTGAATGGGTGTTGGCAGCGAATGGGCATCAGCGAACGGGTCAGATGAATACCGAATGGATGCTGTATGGCAGAGCCAGATTTTTTTTTTCTTGTTTTCCTCCCCAAAAGCTAGGTGCGTCTTATAGTCCAGAGCGTCTTATAGTCCAAAAAATACGGTACATTAAAATGATAAGTGTTTCTGCCAAGATTCTCCTTTAGCTATTCTCTCAATAACCACTTTTTTCTCTCCCCCACCCCCAATCCATTCTTTATCTCTCTCCTCGCTTTCTCCTCTGCCTTAGCTGTAGTCCTTCACCGAGGTCAACTTCTTGGGCTCAGGGGTAAGTACTAAACCAACAAGGGATTCTTAAGTTTGGATGTTTAAGCTTTCCACTCATTTTTCCGCCCCTTGATTCATATGCTAACTTGTCTCCTTTGGGCCATTTATTCATCCCACTCTCCTTTCACTCAGAAATTGCCGGGAAATGGAACAGGTGAAATAGTGGGAGTGAATCAGTGGGTGATATGATTGGGGATGATTATAATAGTCCACACTGCCTGAAAGTGTAAGATTAGGAGATTGTCCATAACATTTCCCAGATGCCCAGCAGCAAGATTATTAATAGGACAATACTGGAAGAAAAAAGAAGTACCTACAATAGAAGAATGGATATTGAAAGTTGCCAATTTGGCTGAGATGGCGAAGATATCAGCCTTTTTGAAAGACAATACGCAAGAAAGATACTTAAAGGAATGGGAAAAATGGATTGACTATATTCAAAGTAGATATCAGACTAAGAGTTATCAGACTGTTTTTGAATGATTATGATGTATTATTTTTGATTGTTTTCGGGGGAAGTTAGGAATTGATGATTGTAGGGGTATAATTAAGTTGGGCCGAAATTTTTTTAGCATATGTTTGTTTTATTTTTAACTATACCTTGTGCTTGTTCCGGGAAGTCGGGGGGGGGGGGTTGTGAAGGGAGGGGGGAGGGGAGGTGGGGGGAAAGGGGGAATTTTTTTTTTCTGTAAAACTTTTTGAATAAAAAAAAAAACATTTCCCAGATGCCCTGTGAAAGGAAGTTATGAATAAATCAGTTTTAACACCTGCAATGGGGAGCAACCATCCATCTTCTTCCACCTTGCTTGTTGACTTCCATTCCTCTTCCTTTGGTCTCAGCCAACAAGACCTCACCAACATCTGGAGAGGGGAACCGCCCTGGAGGTGTCATCCATGTCTACGGTGGAGATGACAGCAGTGACAAGTCCACTAGTAGCTTTATCCCATATTGTTCTATGGCGCAAGCCCAGCTTTGTTTCCATGGACACCGCGATGCAGTCAAGTTCTTTGTCTCCGTGCCTGGTCAGTAGCGCCTCTCTCGGTCTTTGCGTGTATAACTGCAACACCAATTTTCCCCAAGCAGTTTGTGTTCCATTTATACAGGTCCAAAATATTTGCCACTTTCTGGAAAGTCACTATTCTCCAAAGCACCTGAGGGCAGGACAAGAAGCAATGGGTGGAAACTAATCAAGGAGAGAAGCAACTTAGAACTAAGGAGGAATTTCCTGACAGTTAGAACAATTCATCAATGGAATAACTTGCCTCCAGAAGTTCTAAATGCTCCAACACTGGAAATTTTTAAGAAAATATTGGATAACCATTTGTCTGAAGTGGTGTAGGGTTTCCTGCCTGGGCAGGGGGTTGGACTAGAAGACCTCCAAGGTCTCTTCCAACTATTCTATTCTATTCTATTCTATTCTATTCTATTCTATTCTATTCTATTCTATTCTATTCTCCTCATCTGAAAGATTTCTACACTAATACATATCTGTCAACTTGACATACGTGTCCTGCAAAAGAGGGACCAGATACTGCACTTGATCTTAGCCAAAATGCTGAGAAACAAATAGTTTTTATTTTTATTTTATACTTACTAATGTTTTAGATTTTTCACTTGGGTAACAACGGTATTGACATAGTAATAGAGAAGGTTATATTGTGTGATTTACTTTGCTGGCTGTTAGTATATTATTATAGTTATTTGCTTCACTCTCTTGGTTTTGTTCTTCTAAACTTTCCTGACCATTGACTAAATAAATATTGATTGCAAAAAAAAAAGAAAAAAAAAAGAGGAACTTAGCAGTTGATAAATGCTGTATTTACCGCTAGGTTTGAATCATTGTATCTATGACAATGAGTGGTCTTTTTGATTAAGAGTCGCAATTTTCATATTATGGTGTTACTCCCGCTATTGTGAGAACAGTGGAGAAGAGACAGACTTGTGATTAGATGGCACGATAGGGATCTCCACAAAACTGCCACACTGTAGAAGCATTTCAGCTTAATAAGGAAGAACTGGCAGGGAAGGAACAAATAATTACCATAATTTAGCCTTGCACAGTTGCAATTTCACAGGCTGCCACATAAGTACCTGATTTAAAAAACATTTCCATGTCAATCCTGTTTCGTTTTGCTTCAAGCTGCTCTTCCAAAGCCTTGTCTTCTTCTCAAAAGGTGCTGCTAATTAGCTCTACGTCCTTCTAGGAAAAAGGGATGCGGTGGCTCAGTGGCTAAGACGCTGAGCTTGTCGATCGAAAGGTCGGCAGTTCGAATCCCTAGCACCACCTAACGGGGTGAGCTCCCGTGACTCGTTCCAGCTTCTGCCAACCTAACAGTTCGAAAGCACGTTAAAAAAATGCAAGTTGAAAAATAGGGACCACCTTTGGTGGGAAGGGAACAGCGTTCCGTGTGCCTTTGGTGTTCAGTCATGCCGGCCACATGACCACGGAGACGTCTTCGGACAGCGCTGGCTCTTCGGCTTTGTAACGGAGATGAGTACCACCCCCTAGAGTCGGGAACGACTAGCACAGATGTGTGAGGGGAACCTTCTTTACCTTTACCTTTTACCTTCTAGGAAATGTCCTTGCCACATTGAATGGGAGCGTCCTGGATAGTCCTTCAGAGAACCCCAGCACAGATACCGTCGAGGAGGAAGGACAGAAGCTGAAAAATGTCCTCGTGTTAAGCGGGGGTGAAGGATACATTGACTTCCGGATTGGTGAGTTTCGCAGTGCATCCGTATCTCTTGTTGCAGCTGTGGATAATGGCCCAGTGAATTGTTGTTGTTATTGTTGTTATTATTATCATCTTTATTCATTAAACATGAAACTCAGTCAATTAAACATTCAAAAATACATCACAAATACCATCGACTGGTGCTGATGGTTGATACGGGTTGCTGCCAGCGTCCTAGGTATCAACCAAGTACCTTCTTAAGATGTACGATGTTCCAAGTAGTGCAGTTTTTTGCAATTCCGCTGGTGTTATTGCGGGAAGCTACAATTTGTTGATGTATCTTATAAAATTCTTGGACATGGTACCAAGTGCCCCGATGACAGTGGGTATCACTGTTACATGTTTCATCCATAGCCGTGTAGTTTTGATGGCCAGGTCGCAATATTTCATTATTTTTTCTAGTTCTTTTTCTTTGACTCTGGCATCTCTGTCAATAAATTGTACAATAAGAATAATAAATTATAATAAATTATAAATAACAACAACAACAATAATATTTATTTATTTATTTTGTCAACAAATAAAACCAGTAATGAAGTAGATTCAGACATGGACACATGAAAATTTTTTGGCACAAATAAAAGGCTATAAATTGGCAAAACCTAGCCATAAACACATAGAACGATTACATATAATTGGGAACAGTAGGACAGGGACGGTAGGCACGCTGGTGCGCTTATGCACGCCCCCTTAGGGACCTCTTAAGAAACATGAAAGGTCCACGATAGACAGTTTATGGTAAAAGCTCTGGGGATTAGAGAGACTAACAACAGGATCAGGTAGAGTGTTCCAGACATTTACTGCTCTATTGCAAAAATCATATTTCCTACAATTAAGATTAGAGCGAATTACATTGAGTTTGAATCTATTGATGACCCTTGTATTATTAGGGTTGAAATTAAAGAATTCATTTACAGGTAGTTCTCGACCTACGATCACAATTGAGCCCAAGCTTTAATGTTGTTAAGTGAAGCATTGGTTAAAGTGAATTTTGCCCTGCTTTACGACCTTTCTTGTCACCGTTGTTAAGTGAATCGCTGCAGTTAAGTTAGTCACACGGTTGTTAAGGGGATATGGCTTTTCCCATGGACTTGGCTTGTCAGAAGGTTGCAAAAGGGGATCACGTGACCCCGGGACGTAGCAACCGTTGTAAATATGAGTCAGTTGCCAAGCGTCTCAATTTTGATTTAGGTGACCTGGGGATGCTGCAACGGTCACAAGTGTGAAAAATGGTCATAAGTCACTTCTTTCAATCCCATTGTGACTTTGAACGGTCACTAAATGACCGTAAGTTGAGGACTACCTCTACTATGCAAACATACATTCCTTGATAGTAAAAACCTCCCTTGTGTAAATCTAAGATCTCAACAGAGTTGGCATTTGATCGACTGGTAAATTTTTCTGAGAACGGAACTCCTTGACGCTCTATTCCAGGGGGTGTCAAACTCATGGTCCGCAGCCCCAATCTGGCCCATGGGGTGCTTAGATCTGGCCCACAGTGCCACCCTGGAAAGAGCGACAGACAGGCCCCGAAAACGGAGCTTGGGAGCGCTGCATGCAGCCCTTCTGAGCGCCGTTTTCATGGGCAGAGAGTTGCAGGAGGCCGCCGCAGCCGAAAACGGAGCTTGGGAGTCCGTTTTCGCTGGCAGAGCACTTGGGCCAACACAGTCGCTCCCCCAACGTGTCATGCTGCCCACGCCCACCCTGGCCACGCCCTCACCACCCCCAGAGGTCAAGCACAACCCTGATGCGGTCCTCAATGAAATCGCTATTCTTTTGTTCCTCTTCCTTCTAAAGGCGACGGAGAAGACGACGAGACCGAAGAAAACGCAGGCGATGTTGCCCAGGTGAAGCCAATCCTCTCCAAGGCTGAACGAAGTCACATCATCGTCTGGCAGGTGTCCTACATCCCGGAATGAGCCTCTTTTCCTCTTCCTGCCAGTATAATTTTCTCCCTTCCACTGACACCCACTTCCCGAATGCCAATATGTACATACAGAACTTTTGCATAATTCCTACCGCTGGCCTGTCCGATCCCAGATAACGACAACCATTCCTGTGCCATGCAGTGGCTCCCTCCCTCTCCAGGTTTACAGTGATGGTCTTGAGATGGTGGGACTTTCTAGATTGGCTGGGTTACCGTTGGCTTTCCGGTGGGAGGGAATTTTGGGATGGAGTCTGTTGCATCAGAAGTCAAGACGCAAAGGAAGACCACACCCTTGGCTCAGAAGGATTGGACAACTTTTCCAAGACAGCCCCCTCCTTCTCTTCCTTCTCTTCCTTCCTACCTGCATGGAGAAAAGTACCTATGAACTGCTTAACTGGCTTACTCCCTTTGCCACCATGGAAACTTGTGTCGACAGCTGGGATTGGTCTCCAAAGCCAGTAGGAGCGAGATGTTTTTGAGAGCAACCAACATCCCTCGTCCTTTCTTCCTTCACATTTAATTCTGTGAGGTCCAGGCACGGATTTGGGAGCGATCTGAACTTGGCTAAAGTATCTTAAAATCTGTACCCCAGGAAGGTTTACAGGTATGTTTGGGAATGATAGCCACATGTCAGCGGTTGGCGCTGTATCTTAGAATATGGACTCTGGGCACAGGGTGAGTTCCTATCACTAAATCTATTTTAAATTGGGCACTGATGGGTTCACCGCGGTCTAGGCACCAGTCTGGAAACCGTTCTGGGCTCTTTGAAGATGCAGAAGGATAGAGGTGCAGTAAAGATAATAAGGGTTTACCAGATGAGCGTTTGGGACCTTGCCTACAGCAAGCCAGAAAAGTCTGAACTTCTTCCTCCTTGAAATATTCCAGAGCTGCATTGGATGGATATTTTGGAGGGCGAAACCACCTTTGATATATTGGGTGGGGTGTGTGCTCTGCTGGGAGCTGCAGGAATATAAATCACAAAATCTTTCCGGTTATCTATCTTGGAAAGAGAAAAAATCAGGGTAGAAACTAGGAGAAATCAACCCAACATGAGAGACAAATGGGTCAGAGAATGTAAGGGTAGAATGTGCAGAGAGAGAGGCCAATTGTCCAGGAGAAAGAAGTAGGGAAGAGGGGAAGTGAAGGACAGCTGAAGGTTCTTAGAAGTCCTTCCTTCTTAGACTAGGACTTGTAGAAGTAGCAAAAGAAATCTGAGGCAGATGAAGACAGGGTTACGAGTCTGATGAGGTCCGAAAAAGCTGTTAAGGAGATGAACTTTTATCTTCTGTAAGGATACATTGTTTGGAAGTGTTTCAAAGGCTGATGAACTTGGATCAGATCCCAGGACCATCCCAGATCATCTTAAGTATCCTTTTCTAGCCTTTCCCAACTGGCTGCCTTCCAGCTGGGTCTATAAAGGCAATTCCCCCAGTGAGTTAAGGTCAGCTTCTAAGGTCTTCATCGACACATCCGTGTTGGCTTCTTCTCCTTGTTTCAACCATCCAGTCTGGCCTACAACCCTGGGGTTAGTTAGTTGGTGGTCTCCTATGCCAATCTGACTTGCTTGGCTTTTGGAGATCAGCTGTGGTTCGCCAGGTGCTACTGAGACATATCAGGGCTACCTTTCCCCAAAACTCTTAAACCCACCTGGCCTGAAAGGGAATTCAGAAAAAGTTGTACCTCGAACACGAAGGGTAGCAAGTTCAGGAAGGTCGATACGGCATGGCAAACCCACCAAGCCAACAAAATTGGCTCCACGATTAAAAATGAAAATTGTTGATTGAAGCCGCAATGCTGTTCATGTCTCAGAAAGTAAGCTGTTCCTTAGTTCGATGGGATTTGCTTCTGGGTAAAGCTACAGAGCACTGCATTTTTCCCCAAGGGGAGAATAAACAAACAAACGAATATATAAAGAAAGAAAGAGAGAGGGCGCACTTAGGCTGGGTACCCTACGACAATGTTTCTCGGCTACTTTAAAAGAAATTTTGGAAAAATCATGGAGAATTCTGGGCGTTGAGGCTGATACTTCTTTAAAAGTGGCCGAAGTTAAGAAACTCTGCAAAGAAAAATAAATAAGCAGAAACAAATAGCAAAGGCACGAGAGCATATCCTGACCTGACCGACATTTGAAACCGAGGTTGTGTTTCTTTTTTCTTTTTTTCTTTTTAAAGTTTGATGAAGCCTCCGGCCTCGCTCATTTTTCTGGCCATTTACTAGTCCTAACCTTGCTTGTCTGCTGCATCTGCTCCCAAAGCCTTTTTGCAGTTGGGAGCGTGTTGAAAAGAAGCACACGCGTGGGAATGGCGTGGAGGAGACACTGAAGGAAAACAGCGCCCAAAGAATGTGCTCCTTTTTTTAGGGGCTTGTCAGCCAGCCTGGAGAAACGCTGACGGAGGGACCTAAAAAGAGCGACCTTTCCTGCTGCAATTCCACTGTGATGTATGTAAAGTTGACTTGTACGTTATAAAAGGATTTTTTTAAAACAACAACGTGTCTTGAAGGCTGTAAACTCTGCTGTTTTGTTTGAAGATGTAAAGAGACGGCTGTTAATGAAAACCAAACCTCTCCCGTGGCTTTCTCCCTTCCGTGCTACCAAACAAACTGAAAATCATATCTGTTCTGTATGTAATAAAAATGTTATTATCGTCACGGGTGTGAGCGCCTTGCTGAACCCCTGAGAAAGAGGGAAGTCTCCCACATGCCGAGGAGAGAGAGAGGCCTCCGGCTCTTACTGGAATACGCAACAGTGGGAAAAATGATGTTATCAAGGGTGTATTGAGAGGTCCAAGCAGGGGTGGGATTGAAAAATTTTAGCAATCGGTTCGCTGCCCAACTGATGGGTGGGCGTGGCCATGGGGGCGTGGCCTACTCGGTCTCCTGCACCACAGCAGGGGGGGGGATTCGCCCTCCGGAGGCTTCCCTCGAGCCTCCAGGGGGGCAAAAATGGCCTCTCCTGGGCTCCGGAGACCCTCCGGAGGCCAGAAATGGGCCTGTTTCCAGATTTCCAGAACTTCCGGGGGGCCAATTTTTCACCCTCCCCAGGCTCCAGAAGCTTTCCTTGAGCCTCTGGGAGGGTGAAAACAGCCTCCCCCGGGCTCCAGAAGCCCTCCGGGCCCATTTCCAGCCTTCTGGAACTTTCAGGTGGCCTGTTTTTCGCCCTCCCAGAGCCTCCACGCATGTGCTGCACTTACCTGACATCCAAAACGGGCCATGTGGAGACTCCTAGGAGGGGAGGGACGGGGCGAGCCAGTCCTTGCAACTACCGGTTCAGTGAACCAAATTAAAATTAACATCCGGTTCACCTAAACTGGTCCAAACCGGCTGAATCCCACCCCTGGCTCGGGTACACATCATAGAGTCCTTAGTGCTCTCTAAGACGAGTTGTTTTCTTGCAGACATCTCATGACCCAACTAGATACCATCATCAGTGCCAGAAGGGGGTGGGGTTTGTTCTCTTTTTTATGTACTGTACTAATGGCTTGCCCTATCGGTAGGGATGTTTTTCTTCCTTGCAAGTTCCTGGGTTAGGTTGCTGTTTATTGTTTGTTTGTCTGAGTTGATAAGTTTCTTCATTGCAGTATTGATTACAGATTGATCTTTGGTTTGGCTTTAATCCTTGTTTTAATCTCAGTTTATCTGGGTGTTGATTGCTGGCAAGGAGGTGTTCTGGTAAAGTAGGTAAATTAATCAAAGTAAATAGTAAACAGTCCCAAAGGTGCTTTTTCAAGAGACAACTGGACTTTCTCGTTTTGTCTTTCAAAGAAGTTTTGCTTCTCATCCAAGAGGCTTCTTCAGCTCTGACTGGATGGTGGGAGAACGGAAGAATTTATATTCCTTGCGGACAGCTTCCATGTATGTAAATCCTTCCATTTCCCACCATCCAGTCAGCGCTGAAGAAGCTCCTTGGATGAGAAGCGAAACATCTTCAAAGAAAAACCAAGAAAGTCCAGTTGCCTCCTGAAAAAGCACCTTTGGGACAACCATGACCTGAAAGACTGGGAATCTTCATAGACATCTAAATAGTAAACGGCCTAATCAAAGAGCTACCAAGGGGGGGGAAACCCCTCTCACCAACACTGACAAGGCATGCCACTTGTACATAAAGAGAGAGCAAACCCTGCTCCCTTCTGGCACTGATGATGTGACCTACTTGGGTAATGAAACGTCTGCAAGTCAACCAGCAAGCTCAGAGAGCACCATCGTTCAGTGCTGAGCTACAAATATTCTCTTCTACTGGCTACACACTGTACGATTGCCACTTTTGCTCAGTGGTGAAATCCTCTGTGGTTTGGCACCGGTTCGCTGCTCGCGCATGAGCGTGAAATGCATGCTGCATTCGCAGTGCGTACCAAATGCACAGAAAAAGGAGGGTTGACTAGGTAAGTAGAGCAGCACTGCCTGCGCATGAGCGTGAAATGCATGCTGCATTCGCACTGCCTTCCAAATGCATGGAAAAAGGAGGGTTGACAAGGTAAGTAGAACAGCGAATTTAGATTTGCTAAAAAGCAGGATTTTCTGCTTCCTAACGAATATAAACTGCACAGCACAGCTGATCGTCGGAACTACCGGTTCACCCAAACCGGTAGTTTTTTAACTACTGGTTGCCTGAACTGGTAGTTTTATTACTACCAGTTCTCCCGAACCGATGCAAACCAGTAGCATTTCACCCCTGCTTTTGCTCCTCTATATTCGCTTCCTGAGTCCTTATTTTGCAATCCCTCAAGGTGGCAGTCCTATTCTTCCTTGTCTTCCACCAGATTCAGCAATCTACAAGCTCTAATTACACAACCTCTCTGAAAAACGGGAGGAATGAAAATGAGTAACTTTCCCACGTTTATTTTACCAAAAAAAAAAAAAAAAGCTATATTGAAAAGCAAAAGGTTTGTACAGACAAACAAATATCCTTGGAAAATATTTGCAAATAAGAGTTGTGTGTCTCATTCCAGCATTCCAGTTGGTAACTTAATAGCATAGAAATCTATAAACCTTGAAGATCTCTTTCTCTTTTAAGCAGGCATTAATTTGTTCCCTGTTCTATACATTTTTTTTGCAACCCCAGGAGCATAACATTAAACATGAATTCTGCCGATTCTGAAATATTAAAAACTCTAAAGTGAGTTTTTAATATATTTTTTTAGACAGGTGGAAAAATCAAACTACAGTGCCAGAAATTCTGCCTTTTCAACCCTCACTCTTTCTTGCCCCTTTAAAGAGAATGAGTTTAGCCTTAGCATTTAAACTGAAAAAAAAACCAAATCAACCCCAAAAAACATTGATCATAAGGCTTTGTTCCCTCTGCCTCCTATTAATCCGGAACAAGTTATTTTTGTTGCTTGGCAGTCAAAAAACAAACTACAGTGCTCTCTTTTTGTGTGAATTTCTGGAGAATTACATGATAGGTTAAAGAAACATTCCCCAGCTTTGTCCAGACGGCTCAAGCAACGAAAAAAGCCAAATAAGAAATGGGAGTGAAAAGCTTAATGTAAGATGGGCATTTGAAGAAGAATATCTGATTGGAAGACTTCTGCGTCTTTGTGCTTTCGTAGCTCATACATATTATTTTTAATTAATATTAGACTCAATAGCTGGAACAGGTTTTCTCAACCAAGGCTCTTAACGTGACGCGAGTCAGTGTGCAATACATTCAAGAAGATTGCCAGATGGGGAAGTCCGGACCCCACAAGCAACCCCTTAGATTTTGTTTTTTAAGGGCTATTCGTAAATCCAGTGATCTCTGCTATCTTTCGAAGAACAGATCAGCTCCTCAGAATGAAACCAGAGTGCAATTTCTCGCTGAGCGGTCTCTACCGAATCGCTGCCATGAATCACGTTCCTGCAGAGAAAGAAATGGTAGTATAAGAGGAAGTTGAATGTATTCGGAGACAAATGTTGTGTCTCGCCTGCTCCCCCTGCCGCAGCTGGGCCCCTCTTATCACCTGCCGGACGCTGATAGTTCGGAAGAATGTCCTGGCATGCCTCCAGGCCCCAGCCCTGGCACCATGCCCGGACAGGCCGAGCAAGACGAAGGGCCTGACATGCCTTCAGCCCCCAGTCCTGGCACTGTGCCCAGGCAAACGGAGCAACTAAACCCCTCCCCCACAGCATGTGAGCCTGAAGAATGTGAGGCCAGTCATGAGCTAGGATTTCCAACAGCTGGAGGCTGGAGAGATCCTCGCTTCCGGAGAGTTGAGAGGCGACGTCAGCAAAAGGAAGGGAGGGGCAGGCCTGGATAAGTGCTGAGTCATGGAGCCACACCCCATGGCCTATATAAAGGATCTGCTTTCTGGCATTCTCTGAGTCAGGCAAAGTCTAACTTGGATTGCTGAAGTCACTTCCTGGTCTCCTGCCTGCCTTGAGAACTCTGATAGGACTTTGGCAAAGCTGCAGAGGCACGCTTGATACGGACTTCCCCGACCCGGCCGTCAGCGGAGGAGTGGGACAGGACAACAAATGTATTATGTACAAGATAAAGCTCGCCTCCCTCTAGGTTACGCAGTTCCTTATAGCCCTACTGTCCTAACCCAGGCTTCCCCAAAAAGCATGCAGCAGAATCCTGGCCCTTTTATTAAACAAACAGTTAAATTCCTCTCATTCACTTTCAGCAAAGTCTTTCAAGGGTGAATTTACAGTCACAGACCTTATCTGGCTTGGGGAGCTGCCAGGCCGATATCTTCAAAACTTGGCCAGGAGTCTCGGAGAGTCACGAACCAATTAAGTGAACTAATTGTCTCCTGCAAGCTCCACTCCCCTTTTGCTCCTCTTTTATTCCCTCTGGGAGGGGCCATTCATCATTGACCTGTGGCCTTACTCCCAAGTCAACTATTGTTCTTCAGCTGTTCCCTTCGTCTGGCAACTCTGCGCATGCACACATTGGGAACAGGCTCCAGCTGTTCGTCTGCCTCACTGAAGTCTGACTCTGAAGGCAGCTGATAAATGGCATCCAGCCCTGGTGTTGTGACCTAGGCCCAAGTACACAATCAGTCCTAAACAAACATGTTTTATTAGAACAGCTGAGAATTACTTCATTCTCAGCTTAGTCCAAATTTATTCCAAAACAAATCCTTCAGAAAATGGCCTTTGGAATCTTTGGCACCCTGCCAAAGGCTTTTCTCGGCAAAGCCCCACATGGGTAGAAACAAATGTAGCAACATTGCTTTCCTACAAAGAGCCCAAGAGCTGTTGCTATTCTTTTAAGCCTTATGGGAGGGGTCAATCATCTCCTGCCCTTACTTCCGAATCATCCTTTTTGTTTTGGCTGCCCTTGCCTTCAGGCAGCTCATCGCATGCGTGTACTAGGAACAGGCTTCTTCTGTTCTTCTGCCTCACTACTATCAGCCTCTGGAGGCTCCGAAGTCTGCATATCACTCCCAGATGGCCCTGGCCCCATCTCTGCCTCCGACACAGAGCCCTTGTCTGGGCCTTCCCCAGAGTCCAGGACTGGCCCATGATCCTCCCCAGCCTCCTCACTGTCCGACTCTGCTGCTACCTCCGCAGGCTGCTGGTGGACCACATCACCTAGCCCCCTCTCTGCCCCCCTCTCTGTTGGGGAGGAATATGGGCCAGTCCTGGGGGCTGGGGAAAGCTTGGACGAGGGCTCTGCATCCGAGGCAGAGAGGGAGCTAGACAGCAGTGAGGCAGAGAAACAGCTGGAGCCTGTTCCCAGTGTGTGCATGCGCAAAGCTGCCAGAAGACAAGGACAACTAAGAAAGCAGGGTCAACTTGGGAGTAAAGTCACACCTTGGAGTTGATTGGCCCCTCCCATAGGAAACAAAAGAGGAGAGAATGGGGAGGGGACTTTTGCAGGAAACAATTCGTTCCGTGACTCTGAGAGACAGTGTGCCAAGTTTTGCCTTGTACTGCGTTTGGAAACTAGTTACCTGGCAGCTTGCCAAGCGAGATAAGGTCTGTGTTGATAAATATTCCTTTGAAAAACCGTTTGGGCAGGCCTTGCTGACTGTGAATGAAAGGAATTCACAGTCGTGTAAATAAAAGAGGTTTTGCTGGGACCAAAAATCTGCTTCTTGCTTTTTAAGGGAGCCGAGGTCAGAACACTTAGCCCAGAAATTTTGGGCTCAATTGGAATTGTATGCCTGGGACTAATGACTTCAACTCACTTGTCCACCTCAATGCAGAAATCTCCTCGGATGGTTCCAGGTTTGGAATCGGCTGGGTTGGTTTCGCCAATCATCATGCGTGCAGTTTTGACCACCTCCTGTCCTTGCCAGACCTACAGAAAGTAAACGAAGAAGAACGGTCAACGGCAACAACTTCGATGGATCTCTTTCAGCAGCTACCCAAAAGTTCTTGCAGGAATAATGTCCTTTTGGTAAATAGCCCTGCTTTCCCCCCCAAAAAAAATAAAACTTTCCTGATAGAAGCAGAGAAGGCAACACAAGTAAGTCCTGCTGCCCCAACTGGCAGGAAGGATTGTTGTGGCATCTTCAAAACCAGTAAGTCTACACAAAAAAGTTAGTGCCTAAGAAAGACGCCGCAAAGCCTCAACAAAATGTGCGCCAAATATTTAGTCGTGGAAAAATTCCAATACTGTTTATAATTCAGGCCGTTTTGAGGCTGCCCTAGACACTTCAGAAGGACAGATCAAAATAGTCCAGGAGAGAACATTTTGGGGCCTCTATAAATGGAGGAGGAAAAATTATTGCAACTCAAAAGTCCCACTTGGCCGATGCTGCTTGGCTTGACAAATATCTCGGGCTGAGCCTGGAAAACTACCTGAGGCAACTTCTGTTGTCTCTCAGCAAAGAGCATGTGATCTCAGGAAATTTAATGATTTGATATATAGAATAGGAATAGGAATAGGAATAGGAATAGAATAGAATAGAATAACAGAGCTGGATGGGACCTTGGAGGTCTTCTAGTCCAACCCCCTGCTTAGGCAGGAAACCCTACGCCACTTCAGACAAATGGTTATCCAACCTCTTCTTAAAAACTTCCAGTGTTGGAGCATTCACAACTTCTGGAGACAAGTTGTTCCACTGATTGATTGTTCTCACTGTCAGGAAATTTCTCCATAGTTTTAAGTTGCTTCTCTCCTTGATTAGTTTCCACCCATTGCTTCTTGTCCTGCCCTCAGGTGCTTTGGGGAATATCTTGACTCCCTCTTCTTTGGGGCAGCCCCTGAGATATTGGAAGACTGCTATCATGCCTCCCCTAGTCCTTCTTTTCATGAAACTAGACATACCCAGTTCCTGCAACCGTTCTTCGTATGTTTTAGCCTCCAGACCCCTAATCCTCTTTGTTGCTTTTCTCTGCACTCTTTCTAGAGTCTCCACATCTTTTTTTACAATGTGGTGACCAAAACTGGATGCAGTATTCCAAGTGTGGCATTACTAAGGCATTATAAAGTGGTATTAACATTAAGGCTAACATTTAACCTCTCATATCTCTGTTCCTCACCATGGCCACAATCGGTCCCGAACTCATGAATTTCACCAAGCGGCTGAAGAAAGGACGTTCACAGAGAGAGGCGTAATGTTCTTTCAGCAACTCTTCCGAAGCCTGAGCAGAAGATACATCAGATGCAATCAATACAGAGGCTTGTAAAAACACGGGATACTAAGATCCCACCTGCAGATTGGGAAGGAATTAGAAGGCTGAGCTGCTCCATCACCAAACTCGCCTTCAACGTGTAATTGAAAGTTCAAAAGAAGAGACTTTTTAAAAAAACAACAACTGTAATACAGTATGGATAAGAAGCTACAATACCGATAATGCAAGATAAGGGATAAAAATGACCTATGTCGGCCACAGTAGATCTCTACATTTGATATCTACCTGGCGTTTTGTCTGAATCCTGCAGGAATGGAATGGTAAATGAGGAGCAGATATAGAATGATGGTAATTGTTATCTGCACCAAGTATGGTCAGGGTTCCAAGAAACACCCCCAACGAGAGAAAACTCCGAGGCTTGAGTTTCCTCAGAGTTACATTTTATTAGAGAGGTCATATTGGCACATCTGGGAAAACCTGAATCTGAAAGTTTCCAGGTTTTTCCCACCCAGAAGAAAGTCCAAGTCCCTGCCCAGCACCCACATGTCCATCACATGGTCCAATCAATGCATCGTCCCAAATGGAGATCACTCCCAGTTCCAGCCCTCCAGGTGTGGGGCAAGATATCCTTGACTCTGAGAAAGGAATGTTATTATGACTACATATCACTCCTGCTCCATACAGTCCCCCCTCCCAGTTTCCCACAATAGTAAATGTGGCAGGCCTGAAGGCCCAATGCAAAAGATGGCTTCCAGGCCTGACAAGTATCACCAAACCAGAAGAAGACTAAAAGAATCATAATTAGTTTTGGTTCGATCTGTTTTCTCAACCTTAGCAACTTTTCAGATGGGTGGACTTCCACTCCTAGAATTCCCCCAGCCAGCATGCCACAACTAGCTGCGGAATTCTGGGAGATGAAGTCTATTCATCTTAAAAGTCACTGAAAGTTGGGAAACACCAGCTTAAGCGGACAGAATCCTTGACTTACAAAATGGCAGCTAGTAAGGGGAAAGGGACAATTAAATAATTGAAGTTGGCGCTTGGGCTCAAGGTTCCTGTTGGCTCCGATTCGGCTGGCTTTTCAGGAAGTCAGAAAAAGAGTTGAGAACATGTTCATTGGCTGCAGAGTTTCCTTGATGGCCATTTTAGATTTTCGATCTAATTTATTGTATTTCCAGTTTTTGCAGGATCCAATCTGGGTCAGTCACCTGGATCAGGCGTTTAGTCTTCTCAGCTTTTGGACTCGTGCTGTTGCCCATCCTCAGGGAACGTCTCTCTAGCAGGGTGTGTTAGAGCAGGAGTGTCCAACCGCGGCAACTTTACGACTTGTGGACTTCAACTCCCATTCCTCAGCCAACTCTGGGAGTTGAAGTCCACAAGTCGTAAAGTTGCCGCGGTTGGAGACCCCTATGCTAGAGAGACGCACGGAAGACAAAACCTCTGGTCCCAGTGACCGACCCAGATTGGATCCTGCAACATTATTCTGGGACACGTACATTTTGCCTTCATTTGTCTTAATTTCTGTTAACCGACCAGCATTGCATTTAAAGAAAAGGCTATTATGGCATAGGACCGGGTTATCTACGGGACCGCCTGCTGCCACCAATAGCCTCCCAACGACCTGTGCGCTCCCATAGGGAGGGCCTCCTCAGGGTACCCGTCAGTCAAACAATGTCGACTTGCGACGTCCAGGGGGAGGGCCTTCTCTGTGGGGGCTCCTGCCCTCTGGAATGAGCTGCCTCCAGGGATACGTCAACTCCCCGACCTCCGGACCTTTCGACGCGAGCTGAAAACTTTCTTGTTTTATCGCGCAGAGCTGGCCTAACGTATTTTAAAGCTGTGTTTCTACTACTTTTTATTTACTTCGGCCTTTAATTGAATATAGATTTTAAATATTTCTTAATTTTTGTAACTCTGCTTTTTATCTGGCTGTAAACCGCCCTAAGTCCTTCGGGAGAAGGGCAGTATAGAAATTGAATTAATAATAATAATAATAATAATAATAATAATAATAATAATAATAATAATAATAATAATAATAATAATAATAATAATAATAATAATAATAATAATAATATTTAGATCTGTGAATGTCAATAAGGTTTCTAAAACCTCTAATTTAAAAAAAAAGACCAGGTTGCTCCTAATGAGACAAAGTTCAGCCGGAATTCCCGAGTGCTACCTGGGTGTTCCCCTGGCTCTTCTCACCTGCATGAGCTTCATCGCCACCAGCTTGAAGCCCTTCTTCTCAAAACGCCGAATGATCTCGCCAACCAGATGCCGTTGTACCCCATCTGGCTTGATGGCAAGGAAAGTGCGTTCGTTCTCCCCTGTGAAAGCTGGAAACAAGAAACAGGCGTTACGTCCTGGCAAGATAGGAAGATTTCAAAGATGGAGGAACATCTAATGAACCGTCCTTGGTGTTCTCTGAGCTTGGTTGTTTTCTTGCAGGCATTTTATTCCTAACTAGGTAACATCATCAGTGCTAGAAGCGAGTGGAGTTTGCAGAGAGGAGGAAGAGAATGGAGATTTTGCAGTATCCTTCCCCCCAGGAGTGGGGAGGGAATGGGGATTTTGCAGTATCCTTCCCCCAGGAATGGGCTGGGAATGGAGATTTTGCAATATCCTTCCCCCAGGAGTGGGGAGGGAATGGGGATTTTGCAGTATCCTTCCCCCAGGAATGGGCTGGAAATGGAGATTTTGCAATATCCTTCCCCCAGGAGTGGGGAGGGAATGGGGATTTTGCAGTATCCTTCTCCTGGAGCTGGGAGGGAATGGAGATTTTGCAATATCCTTCCCCAGGAGTGGGGGGGGGGAATGGGGATTTTGCAGTATCCTCCCTCTGCCATTCCCACCAAGCCACGCCCACAGAACCAGTATTGAAAAATTTTAGATTTCACCCCTGGCTTTATGGGGAAAGGCTGGAGAGCTGCTTATTGGCAGCAAGGAAGGATGTAAAGCTGTTTAAAATTTAAAGAATCCACTCAAGGCCAGCATCCCAAGGGCCTCCCATAAACAGCAGCCTCATCGTCCTCCTTCCTGGAGGTGAGGAAAAGGTGAAAAATCCCTGTCGTCTGAAAGCGATTTTTCTTGCCTCCCCCCCCCGCCCTTTTAATTCCAGATTAACCTGGAAGAGGCATCAAATTTGCAAAAAAAAAAAAGGGGGGGGTTCCAATCCCCTGCGTTTTTGGCTGGACTCAGAATGAGGGTTGGGGTCGTTGGCACGTGGGGAGAGGAAGGAAACCAAACTCCCCCTCCCCAACATCCTGGGACGGATGCAGAAAGGACTAAGGGGGCGATCTGGAAGCCTTGACACGCAGCTTTGGGAATGGCCAAGGGAGAGCAGAAGGACAAACCGCGGTTCAGCGGCTGCTGAGACTTCCACCTGGCGCCTTCCCTCGCCTCCCGGGCTCACCTGTCTGGAAGATGCTGGCAAAGAAAGCCAGCAAGAAAATCATGATGGGACCAGCAGCCAGCAGCAGCAGCGGGGACGCGCAGGGGACCCGGAAGGGAAGACCAGCCCGGCCGGTGCCTGGGTTTCTGCACGCGCGCGTGCACGCGCCTTGCACAGGGATTGAGCTCTCTGCCCGGGATTTTGGCATCGAAGGGGGGCGCGGCTGCCGCAGTTCAAAGGCGCGGAGGGGTTGGTGGGAAGCTCCGCACGCTCTGGATGGGATTCTTGGAAAGCCGGGGTGGTCAGCCTTGTTTCCAGGTTTAAAAGACCAGTGGGCTTCAACGCCCAGCATGGGTGGGGGAATTTCTGGGAGTTGGAGTGGCCAAGTTGGCTAGCCCTGCTTTAAACTTTCCTTCCCTCTCCTCTTCCTTCTTTCCTTTCCTTCCCTCTTCCTTCTTTCCTTTCCTTCCCTCTTCCTCCTTTCCGTTCATTCCCTTTTCTCTTCCTCCTTTCCTTTCCTTCCCTCTTCCTTCTTTCCTTTCCTTCCCTCTTCCTCCTTTCCGTTCATTCCCTTTTCTCTTCCTCCTTTCCTTTCCTTCCCTCTTCCTCCTTTCCATTCATTCCCTCTTTCTCCTTTCCTTTCCTTCCCTCTTCCTCCTTTCCGTTCATTCCCTTCCCTCTTCCTCCTTTCCTTTCCTTTCCTCTTCTTCCTTTCCATTCATTCCCTCTTCCTCCTTTCCTTCCCTCTTCCTCCTTTCCTTCCCTCTTCCTCCTTTCCTTCCCTCTTCCTCCTTTCCTTCACCCTCCTCTTCCTCCTTTCCTTTCCTTCCCTCTTCCTCCTTTCCTTTCCTTCCCTCTTCCTCCTTTCCGTTCATTCCCTTTTCTCTTCCTCCTTTCCTTTCCTTCCCTCTTCCTCCTTTCCTCACCCTCCTCTTCCTCCTTTCCTTCCCTTCCCTTCCCTCTTCCTCCTTTCTTTTCCTTCTCTCTTCTTCCTTTCCTTCCCTCTTATTTGTACCCTATGACTATCATTAAGTGTTGTAAGTGTTGTACCTTGATGAAGGTATCTTTTCTTTTATGTACACTGAGAGCATATGCACCAAGACAAATTCCTTGTGTGTCCAATCACACTTGGCCAATAAAAAATCCTATCCTATCCTATCCTCCTCTCCTCTCCTATTCTATTCCTCCTCTCCTTTCCCTTCCCTTTCTCTTCCTTTTGTCCCCTCCCCTCTCCTCCCCTTCCCCTTTCCCCATTTTCCTTTCCTTTTCCTTTCCCCCTTCTATGGTGGACAAATTGCATCATTGGATCCTACATGCATAGTTTAGAAGGGGGGCAGAGGTCCTGGGCATCGAAATCACCCCTTTTCTTCTACTGTCTTAATCACGACACAGGTCGTGGCCATCCCTTCTGGCTTCTTGTGTTGGGATAACTTTTTAAAACTCTCTTCCGATGTTCCATACTTGTATGGCCCTATAGAACGGTGTTTCTCAACCGTAGCTACTTTAAGAAAATCTGGCTGGAGAATATTGGGAGTTGGAAGTCCAGGCTCCTTAAAAGTTATGAAGGTTGAAAAACGATGCCGAATATATAACTGGTGTCCGGGGAGACTAAATCCAGTACAAACAATTGCAATAAATTGGCTGTATCGTTTAAATTATTAAAAAGGGGCCAATTGTTTTAAATTGCAATAAAGCTAGAAACAATCAACCTGCCGACCGCTAGATGGCAGCAGCGCTGTCTGTATCTCTGATCGACGAGAGCCGCTCCAAGGCTTGATTCCTTTAACAGGCTCCTTGTTCTCTCTCTCTCTCTCTCTTTCTCCCCCGCCCCGCATAGATAGAGGAACTTCCGACTTGAAAGGAGCGCCACAGGAAGCCTCCGCGTGTCGCTCTATCTTGCCGACTCCGTGGTACTACCGGCGCATGCGCAGAGAGGCTGCCGATGACAGCCGGTAGCCATGGCGGCCGGGCCGCCTCTGGAGCACGAAACGCAGATCTTCCTGGATCTTTTCCACCAGGACGGGCTGGTCATCTGCGCCCGCGGGCTGGGCGTCGACCGCCTGCTCCTCCGCTTCCTTCGCCTCTACTGCGAGCCCACCCGGCTGGTTCTGGTGCTGAACACCAGCCCTGCGGAGGAGGTAGGTAGGCCCCCCCCTCCCTCATCCATAGGACGCGGCCTGGCCCTGTAGAAGCCTTTAGGGGGCTTCTGTTCAGTGTTAGCCCTGTTTGGGTGAGAAGGCCAAGACTGGCCCCTGGGTTTTGGGGCAACTCCAATCAGAATATCCAGGCTTTATTTTCCACACCACAACAACCCTGTGAGGTAGGCTGGGCGGAGAGGGGGAGGAACTGGCCCAAAGTCACCCAATTGGCTTTCATGACTAAGGCGGGGCTAGAACTCACCGTCTCCTGGTGATTGGCTTAAAATCACCCAATTGGTTTTCATGACTAAGGCTGGACTAGAACTCACCGTCTCCTAGTGATTGGCTCAAAGTCACCCAATTGGCTTTCATTCCTAAGGCGGGGTTAAAATTCACCGTCTCCTGGTGATTGGCTCAAAATCACCCAATTGAATATCAGATTAAGAAATATTAGATTGCCTTTGAATAATTAGAAAGTTATTTTATGTAATGGTGATTGGCTCAAAGTCACCCTATTGATTTTCATTTCTAAGGCGGGGCTAGAACTCACAGTCTCCTGGTGATTGGCTCAAAGTCACAGAGTTTCAAAAACATTAGTACAGACCTTTTCTGGATAAAGGTCCAGTTTGTGAAGTACTTTTCTCAAATGTGGTGTAAAACACTCCACCCAAATTCTCATGTTTTTTGACACTCAAGCCTCGCAACATCATTTGTATGAGGGTGTTCTACCAGAAACCCCCCCCCCAGAGATTTATTTATTTACATCCTGTTATTATTATTATTTATAAATAACTCAAGGCAGTGAACATATCTAATGCTCCTATTTCCCCACAACAATCTTATGACATGAGTTGGGCTGAGAGACTATCCAGAAATTGACGAACATTATCTATCTATCTATCTATCTATCTATCTATCTATCTATCTATCTATCAATCTATCATCTCTCTCTATCATCTATCTCATAGATAGATGATACATACATTCAATACAATTGAACGTGTCCAGAAATATTTTGCAAGAAGAGTTCTTCATTCCTCTGAAAACAACAAAATACCTTATCCCACCAGACTTGAAATCCTAGGCTTAGAAAACTTGGAACTCCGTCGCCTTCGACAAGACCTAAGTTTAACTCATAGAATCATCTATTGTAATGTCCTTCCTGTTAAAGACTACTTCAGCTTTAATTGCAATAATACAAGAGCAACCAATAGATTTAAACTTCATGTCAACAGTTTTAATCTAGATTGCAGAAAATACGACTTCTGTAACAGAATCAGTGCTTGGAACAATTTACCTGACTCTGTGGTCTCTTCCCATAATCCCAAAAACTTTCTAATATTGACCTCACCCCTTTTTCTTCTATATATATATATATATATATTGTTGTGACAAAATAAATAAATCACCAAATTGGTTTTCATGACTAAGGCTGGACTAGAACTCACAGTCTCCTGGTGATTGGCTCAAAGTCACAGAGTTTCAAAACACTAATATAGACCTTTTCTGGATAAAGGTCCAGTTTGTGAAGTCTCATTCGTCATCTTCAGGCTTCAGCCGTGCTTCTTTTGCTCCCAGAAGCAGGCTGAAGCCTGAAGATGACGAATGAGACTTCCGAAACGCCGCCAAGACACTTCCAATTTTACGCGGAGAAAACCCGAACAACTAAAGACTCATATATATATATATATATATATATATATATATATATATATATATATATATATATATATATATATATGCTTATTCCTCCTATTATTTACTCATATATATGTTTATACACTATATAATCTTTTCTGTATGATACTTATATATATATTGTTGTGACAAAATAAATAAATAAATAATCTATCAATCTATCATCTCTATTTATTTTATTTATTTATTTATTTATTAAATTTTTATACCGCCCTTCTCCCGAAGGACTCAGGGCAGTTTACAGTCATGATAAGAAACAACAACAGTATACACATAAAACCATAATTTAAAAAACTTATTATACAAATGGCCGAATTAAAACATTTAGAATAAAACCCCAAATTTTAAAATGTTAAAATATTAAAATGTTTTTGTTTTTTAAAACTTTTTCAATAAAAAATAAATAAATCACCAAATTGGTTTTCATTTCTAAGGCGGGGCTAGAACTCACAGTCTCCTGGTGATTGGCTCAAAGTCACAGAGTTTCAAAAACACTAATATAGACCTTTTCTGGATAAAGGTCCAGTTTGTGAAGTACTTTTCTCAAATGTGGTGTAAAACACTCCACCCAAATTCTCATGTTCTTTGACACTCAAGCCTCACAACATCATTTGTATGAGGGTGTTCTACCAGAACCCCCCCCCCAGAGATTTATTTATTTACATCCTGTTTTTATTATTATTTATAAATAACTCAAGGCAGTGAACATATCTAATGCTCCTATTTCCCCACAACAATCTTATGACGTGAGTTGGGCTGAGAGACTATCCAGAAATTGAGGAACATTATCTATCTATCTATCTATCTATCTATCTATCTATCTATCTATCTATCTATCTATCTATCTATTATCATCTATCAATCAATCAATCTATCATATCTATCATCTCATAGATAGATGATACATACATTCAATACAATTGAACTGTCCAGAAATATTTTGCAAGAAGAGTTCTTCATTCCTCTGAAAACAACAAAATACCTTATCCCACCAGACTTGAAATCCTAGGTTTAGAAAACTTGGAACTCCGTCGCCTTCGACAAGACCTAAGTTTAACTCATAGAATCATCTATTGTAATGTCCTTCCTGTTAAAGACTACTTCAGCTTTAATTGCAATAATACAAGAGCAACCAATAGATTTAAACTTCATGTCAACAGTTTTAATCTAGATTGCAGAAAATACGACTTCTGTAACAGAATCAGTGCTTGGAACAATTTACCTGACTCTGTGGTCTCTTCCCATAATCCCAAAAACTTTCTAATATTGACCTCACCCCTTTTTCTTCTATATATATATATATATTTGTTTTCTGAGGTTTTCGCGGGTGTTTGTATGTAGGTCTTTGGTTATTCGGGTTTTCTCCCGCGTAAAATTGGAAGTGTCTTGGCGACGTTTCGACGAAGTCTCATTCGTCATCTTCAGGCTTCAGCTTCGTGCTTCTTTTGCTCCCAGAAGCACGGGTTGAAGCCTGAAGATGACGAATGAGACTTCGTCAAACGCCGCCAAGACACTTCCAATTTTACGCGGAGAAAACCCGAACTATATATATATATATATATATATATATATATATATATATATATATATATATATATATATATATATATATATATATATGCTTATTCCTCCTATTATTTACTCATATATATGTTTATACACTATATAATCTTTTCTGTATGATACTTATATATATATTGTTGTGACAAAATAAATAAATAAATAATCTATCAATCTATCATCTCTATTTTATTTATTTATTTATTTATTTATTAAATTTTTATACCGCCCTTCTCCCGAAGGACTCAGGGCAGTTTACAGTCATGATAAGAAACAACAACAGTATACACATAAAACCATAATTTAAAAAACTTATTATACAAATGGCCGAATTAAAACATTTAGAATAAAACCCCAAATTTTAAAATGTTAAAATATTAAAACTAATTAAAATCCTATGCCAGTCCTGCGCGAACAAACAAATAGGTCTTCAGCTCTCGGCGGAAAGTCCGAAGGTCCGGCGGTTGCCTAAGTCCTATCATCTATCATCAATCTATCAGTCTATCATTGCTATCATCTATCATCACTATCTAATCTATCATCTCTATCTATCATCAATCTATCATCTCTATCATCTATCTATCATCTCTATCATCTATTTATCCATCTATCCATCCACCCACCCACCCACCCACCCACTCACCCATTTATAGCTGGACATAGTTCTAGGAACATATAAGAAAAGAAATCCCATTGAAAAGGTGCACTTTACTTCTAAGCAGGCATTCATAGATCATGTTATAAATTTGAATTGTTTCTTTACGGCGTCCTTAGGTTGCAATGCTATAAAATATATGCCAAGTAATGGAGCCCATTGAATCAAACAGAGGTGTTTTTCCTGAGCAATATGGATAGGATTTCTACTATCGGCAGGCATATGAATATCATTAGTTGACAGGAGACATAAAATGCTATATGTTACTGGCCTTTTCTAGGAAACTCGTTTGCTGAAAACCAATTCTGATGTAGCCAAAATCCCCCATTTATGCTTAATAGTTGATAGTGAATTTGGGGAGCCTAAGATTTGCAGAAATAAAAAAAAAGCAATTTTAAAATAATTGCTCTAATAAGGAATTAGCCTAAGGAATACAAATCTTTTTTTTCTGCCTGGCTTTCTCTGAAACATTTTTTCCTTTATCGGGGTCTATTTTAGTGACCAGTGAAAGACAGTGAACTAATTGCTTATCTTCCTCTTTAACTCTGAATCATTCTTCCCTTTGTCAGGAATATTTTATTGACCAGTTAAAGACCGATAACGTTGCTTATCTTCCTCGGCGAGTTACAAATGAAATTGCCAGCAACAGCCGCTATGAGGTTTACACCCAGGGAGGAGTTATTTTTGCCACTAGCCGAATTCTGGTGGTGGATTTCCTGACCGACAGGATTCCTGCAGATCTTATCACTGGTAAGAAGTTTAAAACTGGGTGTCATTCCCGCCTCTTAACATGCCATGCATAGTTTTGAGTCTAGACTGAAAAAATGTAGGCCTATTGTTTTTCCCGGTTCATGTATAGGCGAATGGCAAATAATCTTCTTATTTGATGTTTAAATAATGTTTTATAGACTCATTCCCTCTAGAGGTCAGTATGAGGGAAGCTCTATTAAAAATGCAGTTTGTAAGTTACAGATTAGTCATGGAGACATGCTCGGGACATTCTTTTCTGCCTGAAAAACCTGTGTGGCTTAGTTAGAGATATTATTGGAATTAGGTCATGAGGTTTGCAGGATAATCTTGAACTAGTCCCTTTCTGTCTCTCTTAAGCCAGGGTTTCCCAACCTCTGCAACTTGAAGAAGTGTGGATTGCAACTCCCAGAATTTTCCAGCCAGCATGTCTTAACGTTTACCATGTTGGCTTGGGAACTCTGGGAGTTGAAGTCCACCTATCTTCAAGTAACCAAGGTTGGGAAAGACTACTATAAAGCCAACAGCTAAAACTGGAGATGGGGAACAGGACATAAGGCGACTGACCAGTTTAGGGGGAAAGGTTGGAGTAAAAATGTCACAGAATAGTAACAGAGTCTGTGCTGATCTGTAACGTTAGGACAAAGTGGCTGTGTTCATGTTGTTGTCCGCCAGTGGCCAGCAGAGCTGGTAACAGAGTCGGACAGTGAGGAGGTTGGGGAGGAACATGGGCCAGACCTGGAGTCTGGGGAAGGCTCGGATGAGGGCTCTGAGTCAGAGGCAGAGAGGGGGCCGGGGCCATCTGGTAGTTCTTTGCTGCTTCCGGAGTCTGACATCAGCGAGGCAGAAGAACAGCGGGAGCCTGTTCCCAGTGTGTGCATGCGCAGACTGCCAAAAGACAGGAACAATTAAGGAAACAGGGTCGACTTGGGAGTAAGGCGTGGAAATAATTGGCCCCTTCCATAAGACATAAAAAAGGAGCAAACGAGATGTGAGCTTTTGCAGGAAGCAATTAATTCATCTTGGTCGGTAAAAGTTCTGGAAAAGCCCTGTTTGACTCTGTGCTACGTTTGGCCTTGCCCTGCATGTGACAATTAGCTCTCTGACAGCATTCTAAGGGAGATAAGGTGGGTGTTTGTAAACCCTCCCTGATAGACTGTTTGAGAAGCCTTTCAGACTGGGAATGACAATAATTCCCAGCTGTTTGAATTAAAGAGGTTTGCCGGGACTAAGTTTGTGCTGTTTACTTTCTAAGGAAGCCTAGGTCAGAACAGTTCAGTCCTGGAAATCTCTTATGATCCCTTGATTTTAGATCTGTCTTTTTTTTTTTTTTGTTTACATTTATACCCCGCCCTTCTCCGAAGACTCAGGGCGGCTTACAATGTATAAGGCAATAGTCTCATTCTATTTGTATATTTTTTTTTTTACAAAGTCAACTTATTGCCCCCCCAACAATCTGGGTCCTCATTTTACCTACCTTATAAAGGGTGGAAGGCTGAGTCAACCTTGGGCCGGGCTCGAACCTGCAGTAATTGCAGGCTCTGTGTTTTTAATAACAGGCTTCTCTATTGCCTGAGCTATCCCGGCCCCTTTATTGAGGGGGATACCCAATTGTTTAAAGGTGCATTCTGAAAAGAAAACGGCCCCACCAACCATTACTTTTACGTGAGGCTTGTGGTTTCCTGGAGTTTCCAGTTGATCATAGTGGTTGCTCCTTAATCCGGTGAGCTTTTATCCGAGAGTGAATCCTGCTGTATTCTGTGGGTCGTATTTTTGAGTCGATGCATCCTGTCAAGGTTTGGTATTTCATTTGGACAATTCTTCTAAGGTCAGGGAGTACTTCCGGTTCTTGTTTGAATTCCTTGAGCCGATTTCAAATCAGGACATTCTTGTCCTGAAGAAGACATTAAAAGCATCCAGTCTTTTGTCTCTCCGGAGAAGGTGCCAGAGGGTAGTTAAAATGTCTCATGCTTCTTTCATTGGCGAAACCTTTCAAATTCTTGACCTGCCTTGAAAAACTTCACGTCCACTTCGTGTGTTTTGTCCTCCACTCCTCACCACCCCCACTCCTGCTGCTTTCAATTTATTCTTGTTATTCACTCCAGGAATTCTGGTGTACAAAGCCCACAGAATCATCGAGTCTTGCCAAGAAGCTTTCATCCTGCGGCTTTATCGCCAGAAGAACAAGCAAGGTTTCGTCAAAGCCTTCACCGATAACGCCCTGGCTTTTAACACCGGCTTTTGTCAAGTGGAAAGGGTCATGAGAAACCTCTTTGTGAGGAAGTTGTATCTCTGGCCGAGGTAAGGCAGCTCAAGGATGGGAAGGATTGATGGAGGTTCTCAGTGGTCTCCAACCTTGGCAACTTTAAGACTTTAAGACTTGTGGACTTTAAGACTTGTGGACTTCAACTCCCAGAATTCCTCAGCCAGCTTTGCCGGCTGAGGGATTTTGGGAGTTGAAGTCCACAAGTCTTAAAGTAGCCAAGGTTGGAGACTCCTGATCCAGACCATGGTTGTCCCAAAGGTGCTTTTCTAAAAGGCAACTAGAATTCCTTGGGTTGTTTTTTTTTCCCCCCCTCTGAAAACATTATTTTGTTTCTCATCCAGAACTGAAGAAGCCTGTTGTGATCCAGCCTGTTGTGATCCAAACGCAACAAACTCTCTGCAGTTGAAGCAATGATTCCTTTATTAGGAGCGCCAGCAGCCCCGGCAAAAAGTTTCTCTCTCACCGCAGGCTAACAAATCCGCCCAGCTGGGAGATGAATAGTTGTCTGCCACATCTATTCATCTCCGCTCCCTGCCTTTTATCCCTAGAGCTAAGGTGGGGCTTCGCTACCAGCGTTGGCTCTTCTGTCCTAAGGACCGGCCCATAGATTTCCACTGCTCTCCTCTCCTCTGCCTTCTGCACATCCACGCGTCAGGCACTGGACCCATCTGTTCCTCCTCTTCCTCATCAGCCACCTCCAGACTTGGGGGCTGTTGACTTTCCATCTGAGGGCTGATGGATGGCCCAGGCTCTGCCTCTCTCTCTCTTTCTCTCTCTGCCACTCCATTCCCCCCTCGGAGCTCTCAGGTTGCCTTGATGCTGGCCCTGACTCCCATGCCTCCTCCTCTGTTCTGGCTGTTGGAGGAGCCGGCGGCCGACAGGCCACAACAAAGCCTCTTGGATGAGGAGCAGAATGTTTTCAAAGGGAAAAAAAACCCAGTTGCCTTTTGGAAGAGCCTCCTTTGGATTGAAAAGATCCTTCTAATCTGAGGACTTAGATGAACCGCCTGGGAACCAGCTAGGAACCAGGACGGGTGGTGGTGGTGGTGGGGTGTTAATTTGTGCAGTTCCTTGCTGAGATCTTCCTCTCTTTCTCTTCCCCAGGTTTCATGCGGTGGTGCACTCTTTCCTAGAGCGACACAAACCCGAAGTGGTGGAAATCCACATCACTATGACGCCAGCCATGCGTGCCATCCAGAGTTCCATCCTGGACATCCTGAACGCCTGCCTGAAGGAACTGAAGCAGTGCAACCCTGTTCTGGAAGTGGAGGACCTGTCCTTGGAAAACGCCATTGGCACGGCCTTCGAAAAGGTACCTCTCCTTTGGCGACGTCAGGTGCGCCCTTCTCATCAGCTTGCATTGATTCCTATAAGTCTTGAGAGTAGTAATGTTTCTTTTTTCCGAAGCAAAATGTACTACTTCCCAACATGGGCGTGCTAAAGTTGGACTCAGGTTCCCACTCGTTCGGTGATATTTCTGGGCTGATTACTGTTGTGACCGAGGCCCAAGTAGTGATCGCCAAACACAATTCAGTCCTGAACAAAGTTATTTTATTAGAACAGCTGAGAATTCATTCATTCTTAGCTTAATCCAAAACAAGTTCTTCATAAACAGTCCTTCGGCCTTATCACCGACCTTTCTTGTCTTTGGCAACCTGCCAAAGGCTATTCTTGGCAAAAACCCCACAAAGTTCAAGAGATGCTAACAAGAAGCAATGGAATCAACGTTGCTGTTCTACAAAGAACCCAATGGCTCGTTGCTGCTTTTTTAAGCCTTATGGGAGTGGCCAGTCATCTTCTGGCCTTACTCCTGAGTCGTCCTTTTTGCTTCAGCTGCTCTTGCCTTCTGGCAGCTCTTCTCATGCGTGCACTAGGAACAGGCTCCTCCTGTTCCTCTGCTTCTCTGCTGTCCACCTCTGGAGGCGGGTTTATCAGGTTCTGGTAATTCACAAAAAGAAAGCATAGGACACAGTCCTGGTTTGCAATTGTTTTATCTTCGTCACGAATAACTCCGGCACGAACCGACGGTCACCGTGTGAAAACCAAGTCAGGGCTAACCGCCCAGTGCCGGCCTTCGCCATTTAAGCCTCTCCCCACCCCCTCCGCCCAACCTCTCACGCGCGCACTTCACCCATCGCGCATAAACCATCAAGCTCCAAACGGCTAGGTGCACCCAGCGTGCAGACGCACGCCCCGCTTCTCAGCTGCGTGGCCGCTTCACAGCTGTTCGGCTGTGGATTCAGCAGCAGCAATCGGGTCTGGCCTGTCCTCGCCCATCCAGCCGGCGTTCTGGCGTGAGTCCGTTGGTCCTGTGAAGCGGTATGGTGTTTGGCGGCTCTCCTCCTGCCGGAATGGCAGCCCCAGGCCGCCAGGCACACCAAGGCTAACATTTAGCTCTAGCATTTATTTATTTGTTTATATTTCTATACCGCCCTTCTCCCGAAGGACTCAGGGCGGTTTACAGCCATATTTGAAGGATATTCCGGGGAAGAATTCCCAGCTCAGAGGAGGAAATGATTGGCTAAGTTATACGGAGGGAAAAGTTGTGACGTTTCTGTTGATCGTTGGCCACCCGTAGAAGCGAGGCATCTTAACGTTCATAAACGGCAGTTTCCCTTTCCTTAAGTTAGCAAAAGCCTCCACAGATTGCTCATCTGTTTCTTTGGGAAGGAATTCCGCGGTGGTTTTGTTTTTTTTAATTTTATGTTTTGTGAAATGTCATGAGCTTCGGCAGCACCTAGTCAAAACTCTTCCCAGTTGAACTTTTCTTCTTTCTTTCCAGCTGTGTTTAGTTTAGGGGAGCAGAGTCTTTTTTCTTTCTTTTTTTTTTAAATGGAGGAGCTGACATCTGTTAATACTTGAACTGTGTTTTTACATAAAAGAATGTTTTATGAGGTCTCCAAGTCTCTGGCTTGCTTATCGTAAGCTCGTTAACAATGAAATAAATGTTCTTTTATTGGGCGGTTGTGTGCCAGGATCATAACATTATTGGAATCAGAATTCTTTTCTTTTTTTTTTTTAAATCTTGGGCTAAACAGCTTTAATCTAAGGCAGGGGTCTCCAACCTTGACAACTTTAAGACTTGGGGACTTCAATTCCCAGAGAGCTGGCTGAGGTATTCTGGGAGTTGAAGTCCACAAGTCTTAAAGTTGCCAACGTTGGAGACCCCTGATCTAAGATCCCTAAAAGTCGAACAAAAAATTTCGATGGAATCAGGTACGGCTGTGAGTGGGCAACATTGAAGAATGGAAAGAAATCTATGACTTGGTTCCTTTTCAAGGTTTGCAGCCTCCAAATACTAAATACTGCATTAGAATGCAGTATTGCAGGCTAAGTCTGCCGACTACCAGTAGTTTGATCCTGACTCGCTCAAGGTTGACTCAGCCTTCCGTCCTTCCGAGGTCAGTAAAATGAGGACCGAGATGGTTGGGGGCAAGAGGCTGACTCTGTAAACCACTTAGAGAGGGCTGTAAAGCACTGTGAAGTGGTATATAAGTCTAAGTGCTATTGCTATTGCCCCTTCCTTCCTTCCTTCCATGGTGCAGTGGTTAGAATGCAGTATTGCAGGCTAATTCTGCTAACTGCCAGGAGTTCGATCCTGACCAGCTCAAAGTTGACTCAGCCTTCCATCCTTCTGAGATCGGTAAAATGAGGACCCAGATTGTTGGGGGCCAGAGGCTGACTCTGTAAACTGCTTAGAGAGAGCTGTAAAAGCACGGTGAGGCGGTACATAAGTCTTAAGTCCTTTGGCTAAATCTGTGAAGGGTTCAGCTGGTTTGGATCCAGCATCGATGACTGCATCACGCGCTAACCATGATTCCCAACGCTGTATTTCCAGACAATCCGTCATTATTTAGATCCTCTTTGGCACCAGCTTGGATCCAAGACCAAATCCCTGGTTCAAGATTTGAAGATCCTCCGTACGTTGCTACAGTACTTGACTCAGTACGACTGCGTCACTTTCCTTCATCTTTTAGAGTCCCTCAGAGTGTCGGAAAAAGCTTTCGGTCAGAATTCAGGTAGGCACAGTTCGGTTCACTCCGTGATAAAAAGCGAAAGTTTTAATTAGAAGCAAAACAACAAACACACACAGGCGTACCAATGTTCCCGAATGTTCCCATCCCTCCAGAAGGCTGGAGGACATGAAATATATTCAGCCTCCCACTTAACGGCTGTTGCTTGAAAAACGTGTACCGTTCGCAATCAGATGCCTTAGTCATTATATAAGGAGGTCTTGGCCGTTGGGAAGGGAAGAAGGGAAACTGTAAGGATCTGGAAGCTGGGCTATTTTGAGACATTTCTCACACGTGGAAATTATTAGCGTTTCTGATGCCATCTGTTGGGACAGGTTCAAGCCAAAAGCAAAATTAAGCGCTAAATCTTTTTTTCTGGGATTGTAGGGAGAGGAGCATGGCATGTATGTCTGCGTCAAAACAAGAACATTGTGGTAAAAAAAAAAAGTTGGCTTATCCTTCCAGCTATTTTTTTTTTTTAAATCCCTCATTTTGTTGACATATCAATTTTGTGATAGTCCTGCAAGTGATAGAACTCCGGGTGAATTTCCTAGTTTATTACCTGCCTGTGATAGGCACATTTTTCCCCCCATTCAACTTTTTAATATTAAAATGCATATTTAAAATATTTTATATTCAAATGGCACAGTATTAAAAAACCAAAAAAACCAAAATATCTCCATAAAAATGCTGGCAATCATATATTCTCACCTCAGTGGCCTAATTTGTGTGTAACCCACTGTTAAGCATTATAAGAAAGTGTTACAACCCATAGTTTGGTGCTAAATCATAGTTGTAAGGTATGACCATCATAGTTTAATGTTACAAAAAAGAATATAATGTCTCCCTCTCGTTGCTTTCTCGAAGTTTATGTTGAGTAGACCTAAGCAAAATTAAATTCACTGAAACGACTTGTTTCTCATTCGTTGGTTTGGATGTAGTGTGAAGCTACACTTAATGTAGAACTGAAGGGAAAAATTCTAATTTATTAATGTACTAATAGGCACACTTTGTTAATGTCCTAAAGAGAAGCAAGCTAGAACTAAGGAGAAATTTCCTGACTTGTTAGAGCAGTTAATCAGTGGAACGACTTGCCTCCAGAAGTTGCGAATGCTCCAACCCTGGAAGTTTTTAAGAAGAGATTGGGCAAACATTTGTCTGAAATGGGTATAGGGCAGGGATGGCTAAACTTTTTGGCACCGAGTGCCGAAACTGGAGTGCATGCGCGAGAGGCCGGAACCTGGAAGAGAGCAGCTGTCCGGTGAACATGCACACGGCAACCAGCTGCTCTTTCAGGGTCCGGGGCGCATGCAAACTGGACAGCTGGTTGGGTGTGCATGCGCACCAGCCAGCTGATCTCTTTTGGGTTCTGGCACGTGCGGTCCAGTTTCGGCACTTCGGCGTGTGCCGGAACCTGGAAGAGCAGCTGGTGACGGGGCGTGTGCCCACAGAGAGGGCTCTGCGTGCCGCCTCTGGCACACGTGCCATAAATTCGCCATCACAGTTATAGGGCTTCCTGCCTGAGCAGGGGGTCAGACTAGAAGACCTCCAAGGTCCCTTCCAACTCTGTTATTCTATTATTCTACATACTTTTTATGCTAATTTGTTGGCTTCATAAAATCTTCATTCCAATGCAAAACTTGAAAGGTCAATATGGACAGGATTAGATCCCATTCATCCTTTTGGCAACCCTGTTTGCAGCGTTCTAAGATCACATGACCACAATTTGCGATGTTTTTGCTGAAAACTGGCGTTCGCGACTGATTTTCGACAAAAAACGCCCCATAGCAAACAATCTATGGGATGCGGTGGCTCAGTGGCTAGGACGCTGAGCTTGTCAATCGAAAGGTCGGCAGTTCAGCGGTTCGAATCCCTAGTGCCGCGTAACGGGGTGAGCTCCCGTTACTTGTCCCAGCTTCTGCCAACCTAGCAGTTCGAAAGCACGTAAAAAATGCAAGTAGAAAAAATAGGGACCACCTTTGGTGGGAAGGGAACAGCGTTCTGTGCGCCTTTAGCATTTAGTGATGCCAGCCACATGACCATGGAGACTTCTTCGGACAGCGCTGGCTCTTCGGCTTTGAAACTGAGGTGAGCACCGCCCCCTAGAGTCGGGAACGACAAGCACATATGTGCGAGGGGAACCTTTACCTTACCTAAAAATGACTGCGGATTCACTTAATGGCCATGGTGATTTGCTTCACGACTGCCCCCCAAAAAAGGTTGTAAAATCGGATCGGTCCTATGAAGACCTCCATTTAACAACCGTCTCTCGGCTCGCTCAGCCACAGTTGTGTCAGACGCCGTGAGAAGAAACAACTTCTTAAGTTATTTCTTAACGATCGTAACGGATAGGCTCCATTGCGGTCGTAAGATGAGGATGATCCGTAATGGCTCCAAAGACCTGCATTGCAAAAAAGTTTTCTTCCTTCGAACATCACTGGTCAAGTTCATCTTTAATATTTATCTCTCTCATCATCTTAGCTTACTTCGTATTCATCTCCTAGACTGGCTTTTTCTGGATTCCAGTACGTCGATGTTTCTGAATGCTCGGAGCAGAGTTTATCGCCTGCCAGAAGATCACGCGAGTAAGAAAAAAAAAGGCTCGGAGAAAACAGATGTCAAAGAAGCGAAAGGTATAGCAAAACCCTTCTTCACCGATGTAGCCTAAGATGTACAACGGCTTAAAACAGTCCGTTTTAGTGACCGTTCAAAGTTAGAACAACAGACTGGACAAAATGATCTCATGACTATTTTTCCCACTCGCGATCGTTGCAAGCCCTCCCCGTGGTCACATGATTTACATCTGGATGCTTGACAACTGTAGCGTTCTGACCTAGGCTTCCCCAGGAGCATAAAGCAGACTCTTTGTCCCGACAAAAATCCCTTTTTTATTAAGTTACTGTGAATTCTTCTCATTCACCTCCAGCAAAGTCTTTCAAGGGAGAATTTACAGTCACAGACCTTATCTGACTTGGAGAGCTGCCGGGCCGATATCTTCAAAACTTGGCAAGGAGTCTCGGAGAGTCACAAACCAATTAGGCGAACTAATTGTCTCCTGCAAACTCCACTCCCCTTGCGTTCCTCTTTTATTCCCTATGGGAGGGGCCATCCACCATCCACCTGTGTCTTTACTCCTGAGTCGACCCTTGTTCCTTAGCTGTTCCCTTCTTCTGGCAGCTCTGCACATGTGCACACTGGGAACAGGCTCCAGCTGTTCTTCTGCCCCACTGATGTCCGACTCCGAAGGCAGCTGACAACGGTCAGACGGCCCTGGCCCCCTCTCTGCCTCCGACGCAGAGCCCTCATCAGAGCCTTCCCCAGACTCCAGGACTGGCCCATGTTCCTCCCCAAACTCCTCATTGTCTGAGTCTGCCACCAGCTCTGCTGGCTGCTGGCGGGCCACAACATGTAGCTACTATAACTATGAAATGATGCTTACAGTGTTCCGGGGTCATGTGATCCCCTTTTTGCGACTTTCTGACAAGAAAAGTCAATGGGAAACCAGATTCACTCAACAACCGGGTTACTAGTTTAACGAGGGCAGTGATTCGCTTAACAACAGTTTGACTAGCTTAACAGTGGCAGTGATTCACTTAACAAACGTGGCCAGAAAGATCGTGAAATGGGGCAAAACTCATTTAACAACTTCCTCACTTAGCAACGTAAATGTTGGGCTCAATTGTGGTTGTAAGTCAAAGACTACCTGTATAGGGTTTTTTTGGGGGGGAGGGCATCTGAGTAGATAGGGCACACTGCTCTCAAAGAATTTTTAATATACCGTACTTTTGGAGTATAAGACGCATTTGTTCCCCCCCCTAAAAGAGGGTGGAAATGTTGGTGCGTCTTGTATGCCAAATGCAGCCATTTTTGGCCTTCTGAAACTCCGCCCTGCATGTCCGTTTTTGCCAAAAACAAGCCCGTTTTTCACAAAAACGGGGCCTGCAGAGGGTTTGGGAGGCCTGCAGAGTGCTCCAGGGAGCTGGGGAGGGCAAAAACGCGACATGTGGGAGGTTTGGGAGGCCAAAAACAGAGGCGGTTTAGCCCTCCCCAGCCCCCAGGGCAGGCCTCGCAAACACTCTTCAGGCCTAGTTTTTGCGAAAAACAGGGTGCGCAGAGGATTTGGGAAGCCTGCAGAGTGCTCCTGGGGGCTGGGGAGGGCAAAAACTTTTTTTTTTTCTTGTTTACCTCTTCAAAATCTTGGTGCATCTTATACTCCGAAAAATACAGTAATTCCAATATGGTTCTGGTGCTCCTGTACAAGCTTACCATCCCCAATGTTTTTCTAAAAAAACAACAACCACCTTTGATGTTGAGCTGATGCTGAAAATTGGGGGGGTGGAAAACACCTCATCATTTGTGTCCCCTTTCAGAACAGAAGCGGGAATTGGTCCTGGAAAGCAGTCCGAAGTGGGAAGCTCTGGGAGAAGTGCTGAAGGAGATTGAAAAGGAGAACGCCGACAGCGAAGCCCTGGGCGGGCCAGGTGAGGGCCTACCTCCAGACAAGGATGGACAGGGTGAGACAGCCAGAGACCCCACTGGAGCCTCCGCCCCCTTTATGCGCACTTCAAGGGGAGAGGCCTCTTTTGAAATTTGAAGCAGACTCCACACCGACTCCGAAAGAATTCGGTTGCCTCCAACAAATAGAGGCTCGATGTAAAGACGTTACATGGCCTGAGGAGAAAAGTGTGATATGGTAAAACAATCTGGGAGTCGTATGAAAACAGCTCTAAAGTCATCCGGTCGAGGCTTCCATTCAAAAATGTTAGCAAGGGGTTCTCTGTCTGGTTGCTGGGTGGACGTGGCCAGTGGGAGTGGCCTAGTCGGCCTCCTGCACCACGGCCATGTGTGTGTGTTCTTTTGCCCTCCCCGGGCTCTGGAGGCTTTTCTCAAGCCTCCAGGAGGGTGAAAATGGCCTCCCCAGGCTCTGGAGGCCCTCTGGAGGCTGGAACTTCCTGAACTTCCAGTAGGCCTATTTTTCGCCCTCCCTGAACCTCCACACGCGCCCTGCACTTATTTGCATCCAAAATGGGCCGCGTGGGGACTCCTGGGAGGGGAGGGGTGGGGTGGGCGGGGCCAGCCAGGAGTGGGATTTAAGGGTTCTCCAAACTGCACAGAATCTTAGCTAGAGGTTCTCCCGAACCCTCAGCAGCCCATCCCTGCTTCCGTTCCTAAGGTCCAGCCTCAAGTTAAAGAAGGACACCATCTCCTGAGGCAGCCTGGACCATTAGCATGGTCAAAATCATAAATGTGTTGAAATTGTGTGTATATATGTATTTATATATATATATATATATATATATATATATATATATATATATATATATATATATATATATATATATATATAGGTCTTTGGTTATTCGGGTTTTCTCCCGCGTAAAATTGGAAGTGTCTTGGCGGCGTTTTGTGAAGTCTCATTCGTCATCTTCAGGCTAGGTGGAGCTCTCAGAAGCACGAAGCTGTAAACACCTAGCCTGAAGATGACGAATGAGACTTCGTCGAAACGTCGCCAAGACACTTCCAATTTTACGCGGGAGAAAACCCGAACAACCAAAGACCTACATATATATTATATTATATATATATAATTTTGGAGCTGTGTAAAGGGAGAGATTTTTCAGGGAGGGAGGGAGGAAGAAGGAAGGCTACCTGTTCATTCCACCCTGAAACCTCTTCAGGTGAACTTCAGATATAAAACGTTTGTCCCAGGCTGTCTGAGTCCCCCAACAATAGCACTTCTGTTAGAAGGATGATGACTGATGCCCCATTTTCCATACTTATTTTCTCTGTTAAAAATACAGATGGTCCTCGACTTACAACCATTCCTTTAGTGACCATTCCAGTGGTACTGGGGGAAAAAAAGGTGACTTACGACTGGTCCTTGCACTTAACGACTGTTGCAGCATCCTCTCAGTCCCATGACCTCCTCAGCCATCTTCCAACTGGCAAAATCAAGGAAGGGGAAGCCGGGACTCGCTTAACTTGACTGCGGGATTCACTTATCAACCGCAGTGTTTCACATAATCGTCATAAGGTCAGGCACCCACCCTCTTTGGTTGGCATAGCAACGGAAGCTCAGGTTGTAAGTCGAGGACCCCCTGTAGGAGGTGAGTTGATTTCAAGGCGTACGTGTGGAAACTCTCTTATCTTTTCTTTTATGTACACTGAGAGCTTATGCACTGACAAATTCCTTGTGTGTCCAATCACACTTGGCCAGTAAAATTCTATTCTATTCCATTCCATTCCTTCCTAATTTCATTCTGTGCTATATTCTGCTCCGCTCTGCTCCGCTCCGCTCTTTCCTAATTTCAATCTCTTCTATATTCCTATTCGTATTCCTATTCTATTCTGTTCTGTTCTGTTCTGTTCTATTCTTTCCTAATTTCATTCTATTCTATTCTATTCTATTCTATTCTATTCTATTCTATTCTATTCTATTCTATTCTATTCTATTCTATTTTCCTAATTCTATTCTATTCTATTTTATTCCATTCTATTCTATTCTATTCTTTCCTAATTTCATTCTATCCTATCCTATCCTATCCTATCCTATCCTATCCTATCCTATCCTATCCTATCCTATCCTATCCTATCCTATTCTTTCCTAATTTCATTTTGTTCTATCCTATCCTGTCCTGTCCTGTCCTGTCCTGTCCTGTCCTGTTCTTTGGCTGCAGGCCGAGTGCTGGTTTGTGCCAGCGATGACCGTACCTGTGCTCAGCTCAAGGAATATATCACCATCGGAACCGAAGCCTATTTAACCAGACTCTACAACAAAACCTTCGGGTCAGACAAGGAAGCGAGCACGACCGGCCCGAAGAACCGGAGAGAGGCCAAGGGCCGTGACAAGAACAGCCGAGAACCGTCCGCCAAAAAAGCCAAAACGGAATCCTCTAAGCCGAAAAGGAGAAAGAAAAAGGTAGAGTTAACCTTGACGCAAATGTTGAGCACGGGAGAGCAGGAAAACGTCAAGGTAGAAGAAGAAGATTCTGAGGCCCTCAACAGTAGCCAGGAGAGCAACGGGGAAAAATCGGAGGGTCCCCAGTTAAAACTGTCCTCCTCCGACGCCTATTACGGTATCCTAAAGGAACCGCTGACCGTCATCCATCCTTTAAACGGCTGTGGGGATCCGTATGCCCTCACGTCCGTCTTGCACGAGGTGGAACCCAGATACGTCGTCTTGTACGATGCAGAGCTGACTTTTGTTCGCCAGCTGGAAGTTTACAAGGCCAGCAGGCCAGGAAAGCCGCTGAGGTAATTTTGGCTTGAAAAGGGAGCAATGGCTGAAAGAGATTGTTCTGGTTATGTTTATGCTCCAGG